>NC_040236.1:1715424-2915424 GCF_001444195.1 Xiphophorus couchianus
CCAAGTCTAAATTTTGAGTTTCATGAGTTTTGAATGCTTGAGACCAAAAAAGCGTTTTCTCAGCGAGAGAAGTGAAAAAGTGACAATATGTGAATTTTCAGCACTGCGTTCAATTTTCAGCCTTATTAGCTGTGGAACAGCATAGAAATGCTGAGATGCAGTAGTTCTGGTGGTTTGAAGCTGGAAACAAGTCTACATTTTGAGTTTCATGAGTTTTTATGGTAGAGACCAAAAAAGCGTTTTCTCAGCGAGAGAAGCGAAAAAGTGACAATATGTGAATTTTCAGCACTGCGTTCAATTTTCAGCCTTATTAGCTGTGGAACAGCATAGAAATGCTGAGATGCAGTAGTTCTGGTGGTTTGAAGCTGGAAACAAGTCTACATTTTGAGTTTCATGAGTTTTTATGGTAGAGACCAAAAAAGCGTTTTCTCAGCGAGAGAAGCGAAAAAGTGACAATATGTGAATTTTCAGCACTGCGTTCAATTTTCAGCCTTATTAGCTGTGGAACAGCATAGAAATGCTGAGATGCAGTAGTTCTGGTGGTTTGAAGCTGGAAACAAGTCTACATTTTGAGTTTCATGAGTTTTTATGGTAGAGACCAAAAAAGCGTTTTCTCAGCGAGAGAAGTGAAAAAGTGACAATATGTGAATTTTCAGCACTGCCTTCAATTTTCAGCCTTATTAGCTGTGGAACAGCATAGAAATGCTGAGATGCAGTAGTTCTGGTGGTTTGAAGCTGGAACCAAGTCTAAAATTTGAGTTTCATGAGTTTTGAATGCTTGAGACCAAAAAAGCGTTTTCTCAGCGAGAGAAGTGAAAAAGTGACAATATGTGAATTTTCAGCACTGCGTTCAATTTTCAGCCTTATTAGCTGTGGAACAGCATAGAAATGCTGAGATGCAGTAGTTCTGGTGGTTTGAAGCTGGAAACAAGTCTAAATTTTGAGTTTCATGAGTTTTGAATGTTTGAGACCAAAAAAGCGTTTTCTCAGCGAGAGAAGTGAAAAAGTGACAATATGTGAATTTTCAGCACTGCGTTCAATTTTCAGCCTTATTAGCTGTGGAACAGCATAGAAATGCTGAGATGCAGTAGTTCTGGTGGTTTGAAGCTGGAAACAAGTCTACATTTTGAGTTTCATGAGTTTTATGGTAGAGACCAAAAAAGCGTTTTCTCAGCGAGAGAAGTGAAAAAGTGACAATATGTGAATTTTCAGCACTGCGTTCAATTTTCAGCCTTATTAGCTGTGGAACAGCATAGAAATGCTGAGATGCAGTAGTTCTGGTGGTTTGAAGCTGGAACCAAGTCTAAATTTGAGTTTCATGAGTTTTGAATGCTTGAGACCAAAAAAGCGTTTTCTCAGCGAGAGAAGTGAAAAAGTGACAATATGTGAATTTTCAGCACTGCGTTCAATTTTCAGCCTTATTAGCTGTGGAACAGCATAGAAATGCTGAGATGCAGTAGTTCTGGTGGTTTGAAGCTGGAACCAAGTCTAAATTTTGAGTTTCATGAGTTTTGAATGTTGAGACCAAAAAAGCGTTTTCTCAGCGAGAGAAGTGAAAAAGTGACAATATGTGAATTTTCAGCACTGCGTTCAATTTTCAGCCTTATTAGCTGTGGAACAGCATAGAAATGCTGAGCTGCAGTAGTTCTGGTGGTTTGAAGCTGGAAACAAGTCTACATTTTGAGTTTCATGAGTTTTTATGGTAGAGACCAAAAAAGCGTTTTCTCAGCGAGAGAAGCGAAAAAGTGACAATATGTGAATTTTCAGCACTGCGTTCAATTTTCAGCCTTATTAGCTGTGGAACAGCATAGAAATGCTGAGATGCAGTAGTTCTGGTGGTTTGAAGCTGGAAACAAGTCTACATTTTGAGTTTCATGAGTTTTTATGGTAGAGACCAAAAAAGCGTTTTCTCAGCGAGAGAAGCGAAAAAGTGACAATATGTGAATTTTCAGCACTGCGTTCAATTTTCAGCCTTATTAGCTGTGGAACAGCATAGAAATGCTGAGATGCAGTAGTTCTGGTGGTTTGAAGCTGGAACCAAGTCTAAATTTTGAGTTTCATGAGTTTTTATGGTAGAGACCAAAAAAGCGTTTTCTCAGCGAGAGAAGCGAAAAAGTGACAATATGTGAATTTTCAGCACTGCGTTCAATTTTCAGCCTTATTAGCTGTGGAACAGCATAGAAATGCTGAGATGCAGTAGTTCTGGTGGTTTGAAGCTGGAAACAAGTCTACATTTTGAGTTTCATGAGTTTTTATGGTAGAGACCAAAAAAGCGTTTTCTCAGCGAGAGAAGTGAAAAAGTGACAATATGTGAATTTTCAGCACTGCGTTCAATTTTCAGCCTTATTAGCTGTGGAACAGCATAGAAATGCTGAGATGCAGTAGTTCTGGTGGTTTGAAGCTGGAAACAAGTCTACATTTTGAGTTTCATGAGTTTTTATGGTAGAGACCAAAAAAGCGTTTTCTCAGCGAGAGAAGTGAAAAAGTGACAATATGTGAATTTTCAGCACTGCGTTCAATTTTCAGCCTTATTAGCTGTGGAACAGCATAGAAATGCTGAGATGCAGTAGTTCTGGTGGTTTGAAGCTGGAACCAAGTCTAAATTTTGAGTTTCATGAGTTTTGAATGTTGAGACCAAAAAAGCGTTTTCTCAGCGAGAGAAGTGAAAAAGTGACAATATGTGAATTTTCAGCACTGCGTTCAATTTTCAGCCTTATTAGCTGTGGAACAGCATAGAAATGCTGAGATGCAGTAGTTCTGGTGGTTTGAAGCTGGAACCAAGTCTAAATTTTGAGTTTCATGAGTTTTGAATGCTTGAGACCAAAAAAGCGTTTTCTCAGCGAGAGAAGTGAAAAAGTGACAATATGTGAATTTTCAGCACTGCGTTCAATTTTCAGCCTTATTAGCTGTGGAACAGCATAGAAATGCTGAGATGCAGTAGTTCTGGTGGTTTGAAGCTGGAAACAAGTCTACATTTTGAGTTTCATGAGTTTTTATGGTAGAGACCAAAAAAGCGTTTTCTCAGCGAGAGAAGTGAAAAAGTGACAATATGTGAATTTTCAGCACTGCGTTCAATTTTCAGCCTTATTAGCTGTGGAACAGCATAGAAATGCTGAGATGCAGTAGTTCTGGTGGTTTGAAGCTGGAAACAAGTCTACATTTTGAGTTTCATGAGTTTTGAATGTTTGAGACCAAAAAAGCGTTTTCTCAGCGAGAGAAGCGAAAAAGTGACAATATGTGAATTTTCAGCACTGCGTTCAATTTTCAGCCTTATTAGCTGTGGAACAGCATAGAAATGCTGAGATGCAGTAGTTCTGGTGGTTTGAAGCTGGAAACAAGTCTACATTTTGAGTTTCATGAGTTTTTATGGTAGAGACCAAAAAAGCGTTTTCTCAGCGAGAGAAGCGAAAAAGTGACAATATGTGAATTTTCAGCACTGCGTTCAATTTTCAGCCTTATTAGCTGTGGAACAGCATAGAAATGCTGAGATGCAGTAGTTCTGGTGGTTTGAAGCTGGAACCAAGTCTAAATTTTGAGTTTCATGAGTTTTGAATGTTGAGACCAAAAAAGCGTTTTCTCAGCGAGAGAAGTGAAAAAGTGACAATATGTGAATTTTCAGCACTGCGTTCAATTTTCAGCCTTATTAGCTGTGGAACAGCATAGAAATGCTGAGATGCAGTAGTTCTGGTGGTTTGAAGCTGGAACCAAGTCTAAATTTTGAGTTTCATGAGTTTTGAATGCTTGAGACCAAAAAAGCGTTTTCTCAGCGAGAGAAGTGAAAAAGTGACAATATGTGAATTTTCAGCACTGCGTTCAATTTTCAGCCTTATTAGCTGTGGAACAGCATAGAAATGCTGAGATGCAGTAGTTCTGGTGGTTTGAAGCTGGAAACAAGTCTACATTTTGAGTTTCATGAGTTTTTATGGTAGAGACCAAAAAAGCGTTTTCTCAGCGAGAGAAGCGAAAAAGTGACAATATGTGAATTTTCAGCACTGCGTTCAATTTTCAGCCTTATTAGCTGTGGAACAGCATAGAAATGCTGAGATGCAGTAGTTCTGGTGGTTTGAAGCTGGAACCAAGTCTAAATTTTGAGTTTCATGAGTTTTGAATGCTTGAGACCAAAAAAGCGTTTTCTCAGCGAGAGAAGTGAAAAAGTGACAATATGTGAATTTTCAGCACTGCGTTCAATTTTCAGCCTTATTAGCTGTGGAACAGCATAGAAATGCTGAGATGCAGTAGTTCTGGTGGTTTGAAGCTGGAAACAAGTCTACATTTTGAGTTTCATGAGTTTTGAATGTTAGAGACCAAAAAAGCGTTTTCTCAGCGAGAGAAGCGAAAAAGTGACAATATGTGAATTTTCAGCACTGCGTTCAATTTTCAGCCTTATTAGCTGTGGAACAGCATAGAAATGCTGAGATGCAGTAGTTCTGGTGGTTTGAAGCTGGAACCAAGTCTAAATTTGAGTTTCATGAGTTTTGAATGTTGAGACCAAAA
Organism: Xiphophorus couchianus; assembly: GCF_001444195.1. Lineage (NCBI taxonomy): Eukaryota > Metazoa > Chordata > Actinopteri > Cyprinodontiformes > Poeciliidae > Xiphophorus > Xiphophorus couchianus. Next base: position 1,719,919 of record NC_040236.1, read on the forward strand.
AAGCGTTTTCTCAGCGAGAGAAGTGAAAAAGTGACAATATGTGAATTTTCAGCACTGCGTTCAATTTTCAGCCTTATTAGCTGTGGAACAGCATAGAAATGCTGAGATGCAGTAGTTCTGGTGGTTTGAAGCTGGAAACAAGTCTACATTTTGAGTTTCATGAGTTTTTATGGTAGAGACCAAAAAAGCGTTTTCTCAGCGAGAGAAGTGAAAAAGTGACAATATGTGAATTTTCAGCACTGCGTTCAATTTTCAGCCTTATTAGCTGTGGAACAGCATAGAAATGCTGAGATGCAGTAGTTCTGGTGGTTTGAAGCTGGAACCAAGTCTAAATTTTGAGTTTCATGAGTTTTGAATGTTGAGACCAAAAAAGCGTTTTCTCAGCGAGAGAAGTGAAAAAGTGACAATATGTGAATTTTCAGCACTGCGTTCAATTTTCAGCCTTATTAGCTGTGGAACAGCATAGAAATGCTGAGATGCAGTAGTTCTGGTGGTTTGAAGCTGGAAACAAGTCTACATTTTGAGTTTCATGAGTTTTGAATGTTAGAGACCAAAAAAGCGTTTTCTCAGCGAGAGAAGTGAAAAAGTGACAATATGTGAATTTTCAGCACTGCGTTCAATTTTCAGCCTTATTAGCTGTGGAACAGCATAGAAATGCTGAGATGCAGTAGTTCTGGTGGTTTGAAGCTGGAACCAAGTCTAAATTTTGAGTTTCATGAGTTTTGAATGTTGAGACCAAAAAAGCGTTTTCTCAGCGAGAGAAGTGAAAAAGTGACAATATGTGAATTTTCAGCACTGCGTTCAATTTTCAGCCTTATTAGCTGTGGAACAGCATAGAAATGCTGAGATGCAGTAGTTCTGGTGGTTTGAAGCTGGAAACAAGTCTACATTTTGAGTTTCATGAGTTTTGAATGTTAGAGACCAAAAAAGCGTTTTCTCAGCGAGAGAAGTGAAAAAGTGACAATATGTGAATTTTCAGCACTGCGTTCAATTTTCAGCCTTATTAGCTGTGGAACAGCATAGAAATGCTGAGATGCAGTAGTTCTGGTGGTTTGAAGCTGGAAACAAGTCTACATTTTGAGTTTCATGAGTTTTTATGGTAGAGACCAAAAAAGCGTTTTCTCAGCGAGAGAAGTGAAAAAGTGACAATATGTGAATTTTCAGCACTGCGTTCAATTTTCAGCCTTATTAGCTGTGGAACAGCATAGAAATGCTGAGATGCAGTAGTTCTGGTGGTTTGAAGCTGGAACCAAGTCTAAATTTTGAGTTTCATGAGTTTTGAATGTTAGAGACCAAAAAAGCGTTTTCTCAGCGAGAGAAGTGAAAAAGTGACAATATGTGAATTTTCAGCACTGCGTTCAATTTTCAGCCTTATTAGCTGTGGAACAGCATAGAAATGCTGAGATGCAGTAGTTCTGGTGGTTTGAAGCTGGAACCAAGTCTACATTTTGAGTTTCATGAGTTTTGAATGGTAGAGACCAAAAAAGCGTTTTCTCAGCGAGAGAAGTGAAAAAGTGACAATATGTGAATTTTCAGCACTGCGTTCAATTTTCAGCCTTATTAGCTGTGGAACAGCATAGAAATGCTGAGATGCAGTAGTTCTGGTGGTTTGAAGCTGGAAACAAGTCTACATTTTGAGTTTCATGAGTTTTTATGGTAGAGACCAAAAAAGCGTTTTCTCAGCGAGAGAAGTGAAAAAGTGACAATATGTGAATTTTCAGCACTGCGTTCAATTTTCAGCCTTATTAGCTGTGGAACAGCATAGAAATGCTGAGATGCAGTAGTTCTGGTGGTTTGAAGCTGGAACCAAGTCTAAATTTTGAGTTTCATGAGTTTTGAATGTTGAGACCAAAAAAGCGTTTTCTCAGCGAGAGAAGTGAAAAAGTGACAATATGTGAATTTTCAGCACTGCGTTCAATTTTCAGCCTTATTAGCTGTGGAACAGCATAGAAATGCTGAGATGCAGTAGTTCTGGTGGTTTGAAGCTGGAAACAAGTCTACATTTTGAGTTTCATGAGTTTTGAATGTTAGAGACCAAAAAAGCGTTTTCTCAGCGAGAGAAGTGAAAAAGTGACAATATGTGAATTTTCAGCACTGCGTTCAATTTTCAGCCTTATTAGCTGTGGAACAGCATAGAAATGCTGAGATGCAGTAGTTCTGGTGGTTTGAAGCTGGAAACAAGTCTAAATTTTGAGTTTCATGAGTTTTGAATGGTAGAGACCAAAAAAGCGTTTTCTCAGCGAGAGAAGTGAAAAAGTGACAATATGTGAATTTTCAGCACTGCGTTCAATTTTCAGCCTTATTAGCTGTGGAACAGCATAGAAATGCTGAGATGCAGTAGTTCTGGTGGTTTGAAGCTGGAACCAAGTCTACATTTTGAGTTTCATGAGTTTTTATGGTAGAGACCAAAAAAGCGTTTTCTCAGCGAGAGAAGCGAAAAAGTGACAATATGTGAATTTTCAGCACTGCGTTCAATTTTCAGCCTTATTAGCTGTGGAACAGCATAGAAATGCTGAGATGCAGTAGTTCTGGTGGTTTGAAGCTGGAACCAAGTCTAAATTTTGAGTTTCATGAGTTTTGAATGTTTGAGACCAAAAAAGCGTTTTCTCAGCGAGAGAAGTGAAAAAGTGACAATATGTGAATTTTCAGCACTGCGTTCAATTTTCAGCCTTATTAGCTGTGGAACAGCATAGAAATGCTGAGATGCAGTAGTTCTGGTGGTTTGAAGCTGGAACCAAGTCTACATTTTGAGTTTCATGAGTTTTGAATGTTTGAGACCAAAAAAGCGTTTTCTCAGCGAGAGAAGTGAAAAAGTGACAATATGTGAATTTTCAGCACTGCGTTCAATTTTCAGCCTTATTAGCTGTGGAACAGCATAGAAATGCTGAGATGCAGTAGTTCTGGTGGTTTGAAGCTGGAACCAAGTCTACATTTTGAGTTTCATGAGTTTTGAATGTTGAGACCAAAAAAGCGTTTTCTCAGCGAGAGAAGTGAAAAAGTGACAATATGTGAATTTTCAGCACTGCGTTCAATTTTCAGCCTTATTAGCTGTGGAACAGCATAGAAATGCTGAGATGCAGTAGTTCTGGTGGTTTGAAGCTGGAAACAAGTCTACATTTTGAGTTTCATGAGTTTTGAATGTTAGAGACCAAAAAAGCGTTTTCTCAGCGAGAGAAGTGAAAAAGTGACAATATGTGAATTTTCAGCACTGCGTTCAATTTTCAGCCTTATTAGCTGTGGAACAGCATAGAAATGCTGAGATGCAGTAGTTCTGGTGGTTTGAAGCTGGAACCAAGTCTACATTTTGAGTTTCATGAGTTTTGAATGTTAGAGACCAAAAAAGCGTTTTCTCAGCGAGAGAAGTGAAAAAGTGACAATATGTGAATTTTCAGCACTGCGTTCAATTTTCAGCCTTATTAGCTGTGGAACAGCATAGAAATGCTGAGATGCAGTAGTTCTGGTGGTTTGAAGCTGGAACCAAGTCTAAATTTTGAGTTTCATGAGTTTTGAATGTTGAGACCAAAAAAGCGTTTTCTCAGCGAGAGAAGTGAAAAAGTGACAATATGTGAATTTTCAGCACTGCGTTCAATTTTCAGCCTTATTAGCTGTGGAACAGCATAGAAATGCTGAGATGCAGTAGTTCTGGTGGTTTGAAGCTGGAAACAAGTCTACATTTTGAGTTTCATGAGTTTTTATGGTAGAGACCAAAAAAGCGTTTTCTCAGCGAGAGAAGTGAAAAAGTGACAATATGTGAATTTTCAGCACTGCGTTCAATTTTCAGCCTTATTAGCTGTGGAACAGCATAGAAATGCTGAGATGCAGTAGTTCTGGTGGTTTGAAGCTGGAAACAAGTCTACATTTTGAGTTTCATGAGTTTTGAATGTTAGAGACCAAAAAAGCGTTTTCTCAGCGAGAGAAGTGAAAAAGTGACAATATGTGAATTTTCAGCACTGCGTTCAATTTTCAGCCTTATTAGCTGTGGAACAGCATAGAAATGCTGAGATGCAGTAGTTCTGGTGGTTTGAAGCTGGAACCAAGTCTAAATTTTGAGTTTCATGAGTTTTGAATGTTAGAGACCAAAAAAGCGTTTTCTCAGCGAGAGAAGTGAAAAAGTGACAATATGTGAATTTTCAGCACTGCGTTCAATTTTCAGCCTTATTAGCTGTGGAACAGCATAGAAATGCTGAGATGCAGTAGTTCTGGTGGTTTGAAGCTGGAACCAAGTCTACATTTTGAGTTTCATGAGTTTTGAATGTTTGAGACCAAAAAAGCGTTTTCTCAGCGAGAGAAGTGAAAAAGTGACAATATGTGAATTTTCAGCACTGCGTTCAATTTTCAGCCTTATTAGCTGTGGAACAGCATAGAAATGCTGAGATGCAGTAGTTCTGGTGGTTTGAAGCTGGAAACAAGTCTACATTTTGAGTTTCATGAGTTTTGAATGTTAGAGACCAAAAAAGCGTTTTCTCAGCGAGAGAAGTGAAAAAGTGACAATATGTGAATTTTCAGCACTGCGTTCAATTTTCAGCCTTATTAGCTGTGGAACAGCATAGAAATGCTGAGATGCAGTAGTTCTGGTGGTTTGAAGCTGGAACCAAGTCTACATTTTGAGTTTCATGAGTTTTGAATGTTAGAGACCAAAAAAGCGTTTTCTCAGCGAGAGAAGTGAAAAAGTGACAATATGTGAATTTTCAGCACTGCGTTCAATTTTCAGCCTTATTAGCTGTGGAACAGCATAGAAATGCTGAGATGCAGTAGTTCTGGTGGTTTGAAGCTGGAACCAAGTCTAAATTTTGAGTTTCATGAGTTTTGAATGTTGAGACCAAAAAAGCGTTTTCTCAGCGAGAGAAGTGAAAAAGTGACAATATGTGAATTTTCAGCACTGCGTTCAATTTTCAGCCTTATTAGCTGTGGAACAGCATAGAAATGCTGAGATGCAGTAGTTCTGGTGGTTTGAAGCTGGAACCAAGTCTACATTTTGAGTTTCATGAGTTTTGAATGTTAGAGACCAAAAAAGCGTTTTCTCAGCGAGAGAAGTGAAAAAGTGACAATATGTGAATTTTCAGCACTGCGTTCAATTTTCAGCCTTATTAGCTGTGGAACAGCATAGAAATGCTGAGATGCAGTAGTTCTGGTGGTTTGAAGCTGGAAACAAGTCTACATTTTGAGTTTCATGAGTTTTGAATGTTAGAGACCAAAAAAGCGTTTTCTCAGCGAGAGAAGTGAAAAAGTGACAATATGTGAATTTTCAGCACTGCGTTCAATTTTCAGCCTTATTAGCTGTGGAACAGCATAGAAATGCTGAGATGCAGTAGTTCTGGTGGTTTGAAGCTGGAACCAAGTCTAAATTTTGAGTTTCATGAGTTTTGAATGTTAGAGACCAAAAAAGCGTTTTCTCAGCGAGAGAAGTGAAAAAGTGACAATATGTGAATTTTCAGCACTGCGTTCAATTTTCAGCCTTATTAGCTGTGGAACAGCATAGAAATGCTGAGATGCAGTAGTTCTGGTGGTTTGAAGCTGGAACCAAGTCTACATTTTGAGTTTCATGAGTTTTGAATGGTTAGAGACCAAAAAAGCGTTTTCTCAGCGAGAGAAGCTGAAAAAGTGACAATATGTGAATTTTCAGCACTGCGTTCAATTTTCAGCCTTATTAGCTGTGGAACAGCATAGAAATGCTGAGATGCAGTAGTTCTGGTGGTTTGAAGCTGGAACCAAGTCTAAATTTTGAGTTTCATGAGTTTTGAATGTTAGAGACCAAAAAAGCGTTTTCTCAGCGAGAGAAGTGAAAAAGTGACAATATGTGAATTTTCAGCACTGCGTTCAATTTTCAGCCTTATTAGCTGTGGAACAGCATAGAAATGCTGAGATGCAGTAGTTCTGGTGGTTTGAAGCTGGAACCAAGTCTAAATTTTGAGTTTCATGAGTTTTGAATGTTGAGACCAAAAAAGCGTTTTCTCAGCGAGAGAAGTGAAAAAGTGACAATATGTGAATTTTCAGCACTGCGTTCAATTTTCAGCCTTATTAGCTGTGGAACAGCATAGAAATGCTGAGATGCAGTAGTTCTGGTGGTTTGAAGCTGGAAACAAGTCTACATTTTGAGTTTCATGAGTTTTTATGGTAGAGACCAAAAAAGCGTTTTCTCAGCGAGAGAAGTGAAAAAGTGACAATATGTGAATTTTCAGCACTGCGTTCAATTTTCAGCCTTATTAGCTGTGGAACAGCATAGAAATGCTGAGATGCAGTAGTTCTGGTGGTTTGAAGCTGGAACCAAGTCTAAATTTTGAGTTTCATGAGTTTTGAATGTTAGAGACCAAAAAAGCGTTTTCTCAGCGAGAGAAGCGAAAAAGTGACAATATGTGAATTTTCAGCACTGCGTTCAATTTTCAGCCTTATTAGCTGTGGAACAGCATAGAAATGCTGAGATGCAGTAGTTCTGGTGGTTTGAAGCTGGAACCAAGTCTAAATTTTGAGTTTCATGAGTTTTGAATGTTAGAGACCAAAAAAGCGTTTTCTCAGCGAGAGAAGTGAAAAAGTGACAATATGTGAATTTTCAGCACTGCGTTCAATTTTCAGCCTTATTAGCTGTGGAACAGCATAGAAATGCTGAGATGCAGTAGTTCTGGTGGTTTGAAGCTGGAAACAAGTCTAAATTTTGAGTTTCATGAGTTTTGAATGTTAGAGACCAAAAAAGCGTTTTCTCAGCGAGAGAAGCGAAAAAGTGACAATATGTGAATTTTCAGCACTGCGTTCAATTTTCAGCCTTATTAGCTGTGGAACAGCATAGAAATGCTGAGATGCAGTAGTTCTGGTGGTTTGAAGCTGGAAACAAGTCTACATTTTGAGTTTCATGAGTTTTGAATGTTAGAGACCAAAAAAGCGTTTTCTCAGCGAGAGAAGCTGAAAAAGTGACAATATGTGAATTTTCAGCACTGCGTTCAATTTTCAGCCTTATTAGCTGTGGAACAGCATAGAAATGCTGAGATGCAGTAGTTCTGGTGGTTTGAAGCTGGAACCAAGTCTAAATTTTGAGTTTCATGAGTTTTGAATGCTTGAGACCAAAAAAGCGTTTTCTCAGCGAGAGAAGTGAAAAAGTGACAATATGTGAATTTTCAGCACTGCGTTCAATTTTCAGCCTTATTAGCTGTGGAACAGCATAGAAATGCTGAGATGCAGTAGTTCTGGTGGTTTGAAGCTGGAACCAAGTCTAAATTTTGAGTTTCATGAGTTTTGAATGTTAGAGACCAAAAAAGCGTTTTCTCAGCGAGAGAAGTGAAAAAGTGACAATATGTGAATTTTCAGCACTGCGTTCAATTTTCAGCCTTATTAGCTGTGGAACAGCATAGAAATGCTGAGATGCAGTAGTTCTGGTGGTTTGAAGCTGGAACCAAGTCTAAATTTTGAGTTTCATGAGTTTTGAATGTTAGAGACCAAAAAAGCGTTTTCTCAGCGAGAGAAGTGAAAAAGTGACAATATGTGAATTTTCAGCACTGCGTTCAATTTTCAGCCTTATTAGCTGTGGAACAGCATAGAAATGCTGAGATGCAGTAGTTCTGGTGGTTTGAAGCTGGAACCAAGTCTAAATTTTGAGTTTCATGAGTTTTGAATGTTAGAGACCAAAAAAGCGTTTTCTCAGCGAGAGAAGTGAAAAAGTGACAATATGTGAATTTTCAGCACTGCGTTCAATTTTCAGCCTTATTAGCTGTGGAACAGCATAGAAATGCTGAGATGCAGTAGTTCTGGTGGTTTGAAGCTGGAACCAAGTCTAAATTTTGAGTTTCATGAGTTTTGAATGTTAGAGACCAAAAAAGCGTTTTCTCAGCGAGAGAAGTGAAAAAGTGACAATATGTGAATTTTCAGCACTGCGTTCAATTTTCAGCCTTATTAGCTGTGGAACAGCATAGAAATGCTGAGATGCAGTAGTTCTGGTGGTTTGAAGCTGGAAACAAGTCTACATTTTGAGTTTCATGAGTTTTTATGGTAGAGACCAAAAAAGCGTTTTCTCAGCGAGAGAAGTGAAAAAGTGACAATATGTGAATTTTCAGCACTGCGTTCAATTTTCAGCCTTATTAGCTGTGGAACAGCATAGAAATGCTGAGATGCAGTAGTTCTGGTGGTTTGAAGCTGGAAACAAGTCTAAATTTTGAGTTTCATGAGTTTTGAATGTTAGAGACCAAAAAAGCGTTTTCTCAGCGAGAGAAGTGAAAAAGTGACAATATGTGAATTTTCAGCACTGCGTTCAATTTTCAGCCTTATTAGCTGTGGAACAGCATAGAAATGCTGAGATGCAGTAGTTCTGGTGGTTTGAAGCTGGAACCAAGTCTAAATTTTGAGTTTCATGAGTTTTGAATGTTAGAGACCAAAAAAGCGTTTTCTCAGCGAGAGAAGTGAAAAAGTGACAATATGTGAATTTTCAGCACTGCGTTCAATTTTCAGCCTTATTAGCTGTGGAACAGCATAGAAATGCTGAGATGCAGTAGTTCTGGTGGTTTGAAGCTGGAACCAAGTCTAAATTTTGAGTTTCATGAGTTTTGAATGTTGAGACCAAAAAAGCGTTTTCTCAGCGAGAGAAGTGAAAAAGTGACAATATGTGAATTTTCAGCACTGCGTTCAATTTTCAGCCTTATTAGCTGTGGAACAGCATAGAAATGCTGAGATGCAGTAGTTCTGGTGGTTTGAAGCTGGAACCAAGTCTAAATTTTGAGTTTCATGAGTTTTGAATGTTAGAGACCAAAAAAGCGTTTTCTCAGCGAGAGAAGTGAAAAAGTGACAATATGTGAATTTTCAGCACTGCGTTCAATTTTCAGCCTTATTAGCTGTGGAACAGCATAGAAATGCTGAGATGCAGTAGTTCTGGTGGTTTGAAGCTGGAACCAAGTCTAAATTTTGAGTTTCATGAGTTTTGAATGTTAGAGACCAAAAAAGCGTTTTCTCAGCGAGAGAAGTGAAAAAGTGACAATATGTGAATTTTCAGCACTGCGTTCAATTTTCAGCCTTATTAGCTGTGGAACAGCATAGAAATGCTGAGATGCAGTAGTTCTGGTGGTTTGAAGCTGGAACCAAGTCTAAATTTTGAGTTTCATGAGTTTTGAATGTTGAGACCAAAAAAGCGTTTTCTCAGCGAGAGAAGTGAAAAAGTGACAATATGTGAATTTTCAGCACTGCGTTCAATTTTCAGCCTTATTAGCTGTGGAACAGCATAGAAATGCTGAGATGCAGTAGTTCTGGTGGTTTGAAGCTGGAAACAAGTCTACATTTTGAGTTTCATGAGTTTTGAATGTTAGAGACCAAAAAAGCGTTTTCTCAGCGAGAGAAGTGAAAAAGTGACAATATGTGAATTTTCAGCACTGCGTTCAATTTTCAGCCTTATTAGCTGTGGAACAGCATAGAAATGCTGAGATGCAGTAGTTCTGGTGGTTTGAAGCTGGAACCAAGTCTAAATTTTGAGTTTCATGAGTTTTGAATGTTAGAGACCAAAAAAGCGTTTTCTCAGCGAGAGAAGTGAAAAAGTGACAATATGTGAATTTTCAGCACTGCGTTCAATTTTCAGCCTTATTAGCTGTGGAACAGCATAGAAATGCTGAGATGCAGTAGTTCTGGTGGTTTGAAGCTGGAACCAAGTCTAAATTTTGAGTTTCATGAGTTTTGAATGTTAGAGACCAAAAAAGCGTTTTCTCAGCGAGAGAAGTGAAAAAGTGACAATATGTGAATTTTCAGCACTGCGTTCAATTTTCAGCCTTATTAGCTGTGGAACAGCATAGAAATGCTGAGATGCAGTAGTTCTGGTGGTTTGAAGCTGGAAACAAGTCTACATTTTGAGTTTCATGAGTTTTTATGGTAGAGACCAAAAAAGCGTTTTCTCAGCGAGAGAAGTGAAAAAGTGACAATATGTGAATTTTCAGCACTGCGTTCAATTTTCAGCCTTATTAGCTGTGGAACAGCATAGAAATGCTGAGATGCAGTAGTTCTGGTGGTTTGAAGCTGGAACCAAGTCTAAATTTTGAGTTTCATGAGTTTTTATGGTAGAGACCAAAAAAGCGTTTTCTCAGCGAGAGAAGCGAAAAAGTGACAATATGTGAATTTTCAGCACTGCGTTCAATTTTCAGCCTTATTAGCTGTGGAACAGCATAGAAATGCTGAGATGCAGTAGTTCTGGTGGTTTGAAGCTGGAACCAAGTCTAAATTTTGAGTTTCATGAGTTTTGAATGTTTGAGACCAAAAAAGCGTTTTCTCAGCGAGAGAAGTGAAAAAGTGACAATATGTGAATTTTCAGCACTGCGTTCAATTTTCAGCCTTATTAGCTGTGGAACAGCATAGAAATGCTGAGATGCAGTAGTTCTGGTGGTTTGAAGCTGGAAACAAGTCTAAATTTTGAGTTTCATGAGTTTTGAATGTTAGAGACCAAAAAAGCGTTTTCTCAGCGAGAGAAGTGAAAAAGTGACAATATGTGAATTTTCAGCACTGCGTTCAATTTTCAGCCTTATTAGCTGTGGAACAGCATAGAAATGCTGAGATGCAGTAGTTCTGGTGGTTTGAAGCTGGAAACAAGTCTAAATTTTGAGTTTCATGAGTTTTGAATGTTAGAGACCAAAAAAGCGTTTTCTCAGCGAGAGAAGTGAAAAAGTGACAATATGTGAATTTTCAGCACTGCGTTCAATTTTCAGCCTTATTAGCTGTGGAACAGCATAGAAATGCTGAGATGCAGTAGTTCTGGTGGTTTGAAGCTGGAAACAAGTCTAAATTTTGAGTTTCATGAGTTTTGAATGTTAGAGACCAAAAAAGCGTTTTCTCAGCGAGAGAAGTGAAAAAGTGACAATATGTGAATTTTCAGCACTGCGTTCAATTTTCAGCCTTATTAGCTGTGGAACAGCATAGAAATGCTGAGATGCAGTAGTTCTGGTGGTTTGAAGCTGAAACCAAGTCTAAATTTTGAGTTTCATGAGTTTTGAATGTTAGAGACCAAAAAAGCGTTTTCTCAGCGAGAGAAGTGAAAAAGTGACAATATGTGAATTTTCAGCACTGCGTTCAATTTTCAGCCTTATTAGCTGTGGAACAGCATAGAAATGCTGAGATGCAGTAGTTCTGGTGGTTTGAAGCTGGAACCAAGTCTAAATTTTGAGTTTCATGAGTTTTGAATGTTAGAGACCAAAAAAGCGTTTTCTCAGCGAGAGAAGTGAAAAAGTGACAATATGTGAATTTTCAGCACTGCGTTCAATTTCAGCCTTATTAGCTGTGGAACAGCATAGAAATGCTGAGATGCAGTAGTTCTGGTGGTTTGAAGCTGGAACCAAGTCTAAATTTTGAGTTTCATGAGTTTTGAATGTTAGAGACCAAAAAAGCGTTTTCTCAGCGAGAGAAGTGAAAAAGTGACAATATGTGAATTTTCAGCACTGCGTTCAATTTTCAGCCTTATTAGCTGTGGAACAGCATAGAAATGCTGAGATGCAGTAGTTCTGGTGGTTTGAAGCTGGAACCAAGTCTAAATTTTGAGTTTCATGAGTTTTGAATGTTTGAGACCAAAAAAGCGTTTTCTCAGCGAGAGAAGTGAAAAAGTGACAATATGTGAATTTTCAGCACTGCGTTCAATTTTCAGCCTTATTAGCTGTGGAACAGCATAGAAATGCTGAGATGCAGTAGTTCTGGTGGTTTGAAGCTGGAAACAAGTCTACATTTTGAGTTTCATGAGTTTTTATGGTAGAGACCAAAAAAGCGTTTTCTCAGCGAGAGAAGTGAAAAAGTGACAATATGTGAATTTTCAGCACCTACAATTCAAATTTTCAGCCTTATTAGCATGTGAATCAGCATAGTAAATGCTGAGATGCAGTAGTTCTGTTGGTTTGAAGCTGGAACCAAGTCTAAATTTTGAGTTTCATGAGTTTTGAATGTCAGAGACCAAAAAAGCGTTTTCTCAGCGAGAGAAGTGAAAAAGTGACAATATGTGAATTTTCAGCACCACAATCAAATTTCAGCATTATTAGATTGATCAGCATGTAAATCTGAGATGGCGTAGTTCTGTGGTTGAAGTGGAACCAAGTCTAAATTTTGAGTTTCATGAGTTTTGATGTCAGAGGACCAAAAAAAGCGTTTTCTCAGCGAGAGAAGAGAAAAAGTGACAATATGTCGATTTCCACACTGCGTCATTTTCAGCCTTATTAGCTGTGGAACAAGCATAGAAATGCGAGATGAAGTAGTTCTGGTGGTTTGAAGCTTGAACCAAGTCAAAAATTTTGAGTTTCATGAGTTTTGAATATTTGAGACCAAAAAGCGTTTTCTCAGCGAGGAAGCGAAAAAGTGACAATATTTGAATTTCAGCCTGCGTTCATTTCAGCCTTAATAGCTGTGGTACCGCATGTAAATGCTGAGATGCAGTAGTTCTGGTGGTTTGAAGCTGGAAACAAGTGTAAATTTTGAGTTTCATGAGATTTGAATGTTAGAGACCAAAAAAGCGTTTTCTCAGCGAGAGAAGCGAAAAAGTGACAATATGTGAATTTTCAGCACCACAATCAAATTTCAGCATTATTAGCATTTGATCAGCATGTAAAATGCTGAGATGCAGTAGTTCTGTTGGTTTGAAGCTGGAACAAAGACTAAATTTTGAGTTTCATGAGTTTTGAATGTTAGAGACCAAAAAAGCGTTTTCTCGGCGAGAGAAGTGAAAAAGTGACAATATGTGAATTTTCAGCACCACAATCAAATTTCTGCCTTGTACGCTTTGGAACAGCATGTTCCAATGCTGAGATGCAGTAGTTCTGGTGGTTTGAAGCTGGAACCAAGTCTAAATTTTGAGTTTCATGAGTTTTGAATGTTAGAGACCAAAAAAGCGTTTTCTTGGCGAGAGAAGCGAAAAAGTGACAATATGTGAATTTTCAGCACCACAATCAAATTTCAGCATTATTAGCATTTGATCAGCATGTAAAATGCTGAGATGCAGTAGTTCTGTTGGTTTGAAGCTGGAAACAAGTCTAAATTTTGAGTTTCATGAGTTTTGAATGTTAGAGACCAAAAAAGCGTTTTCTCAGCGAGAGAAGCGAAAAAGTGACAATATGTGAATTTTCAGCACCACAATCACATTTCTGCCTTATACGCTTTGGAACAGCATGTAAATGCTGAGATGCAGTAGTTCTGGTGGTTTGAAGCTGGAACCAAGTGTAAATTTTGAGTTTCATGAGATTTGAATGTTAGAGACCAAAAAAGCGTTTTCTCGGCGAGAGAAGTGAAAAAGTGACAATATGTCGATTTCCAGCACTACACTCAATTTTCAGCATTATTAGCTTTGGAACAGCATGGAAATGCTGAGATGCAGTAGTTCTGGTGGTTTGAAGCTGGAAACAAGTCTAAATTTTGAGTTTCATGAGTTTTGAATGTTAGAGACCAAAAAAGCGTTTTCTCGGCGAGAGAAGCGAAAAAGTGACAATATGTGAATTTTCAGCACCACAATCAAATTTCTGCCTTATACGCTTTGGAACAGCCAGGAAATGCTGAGATGCAGTAGTTCTGGTGGTTTGAAGCTGGAACCAAGTCTAAATTTTGAGTTTCATGAGTTTTGAATGTTAGAGACCAAAAAAGCGTTTTCTCGGCGAGAGAAGCGAAAAAGTGACAATATGTGAATTTTCAGCACCACAATCAAATTTCTGCCTTATACGCTTTGGAACAGCCAGGAAATGCTGAGATGCAGTAGTTCTGGTGGTTTGAAGCTGGAACCAAGTCTAAATTTTGAGTTTCATGAGTTTTGAATGTTAGAGACCAAAAAAGCGTTTTCTCAGCGAGAGAAGCGAAAAAGTGACAATATGTGAATTGTCAGCTCTGCGTTCAATCTTCAGCCTTATGTTGAGGAAAAATGATTATATATAGTGCTCGATACAGTTAATCTTAAAAGATATATGGAACACTCTTATTTTTGAACAGGTTTGTGTTAAGCATTTAAAACTAAACCAGATGGGTAAGCATTCAGAGACACAGGAACCAAATGCAGATTAAGGGAGATCTCTCAATGGGACCCCCACTGTGAGGCCGGGCCACAGGCGAAGCCATAAAATTAGCATTTTCCTTGGGAGACAGAGACTTTAGATTTCTCAGGTATCTGTGAGGTCTTATCTCAGGATCGTTCTGTACTCAGAGTGACCGTGGGAGCCACGGGGGGTCAGGGCCAGCAATCCGCTTCTTTGTCTTGGTAGAAGGCAGATGGTCCTTTGATCTTTGCGTAGATCAGGGGGAGTTTCCAAGTTTCTCTGAGTGCTTAAGGGAGTTTCCAGTTGGTCAACAAGAGGAACGCCTTGAGTGCATAAATTAAATAGAGAAACACCTCTTTAGTATAAGATTTCGCGTCGGGAGAGAAAATTCAGAGAGCGGCCACCATTTTGCCTTTGTGCATTGGCTCTCTCTCCAAAGACGTCTTCGCTTTTTTTGTTTGTCTTTGTTTTGTGTTTGTCTGTCTTCCCCTTTGTCTGTCTTTATTTTTATGAGAAAATGCATATCTCTGTTCCTCTGCAGCTTTGTTGTTCATTGCTTTGTATGAGATTAAACTCTGTGATCTGTGACGTCAACACGCTTTGTTGTTGTTTCGTTTTAGCAGCACGCTGTCGCTCGTCGAGGATCCCGGGCAAATTAAAGAGGAAAGAGCCAAACGTTTTGTCCAAAGTTAGCATTAAATTGCCTCTTTTTAAACACTTATTAGCTTTGGAACAGCATAGAAATGCTGAGATGCAGTAGTTCTGGTGGTTTGAAGCTGGAACCAAGTCTAAATTTTGAGTTTCATGAGTTTTGAATGTTAGAGACCAAAAAAGCGTTTTCTCGGTGACAGAAGTGAAAAAGTGACAATATGTGAATTTTCAGTATAATGCTGCAGTGAAAGTCAGCGTAGATTCTTGGTTGCAGTCTGCAGGTGTCCTGTTGTTACAGTATGCTAATGATACTGTTCTATGTAGATTCACCTAAAAACAAAGACACAGTTTCTCCGTAAAAAAACATTTACGTGTTTTTAGACTCAAAGTCTGTTTGTTAAAAATTGTAATCTGTGTACGAAAACATTCTTTTCTTTTTGGGGTCACATTATAACTGGTGAGGGACACTGTGTCCTTACATGTTCAGAAATATTTGCCAGCCTGCCACCAAAAAACAACTTATGTATTTTCTGGGCATGGCCTTTTTGTTACAGACATTTTATCCTAATGACTCAGTCTTTGAAGCCTCCATTCACGACGAAGGCCTGATTGCTTCTGACTCGGTTTCCTGGATCCCTGAAGCTGAAAGAAGTTGTTTTTGCCTATTCTGACGTTGTTGGTTAAGGCCTGCTCACCCTTGTTCTTTATTCAGCTTCATTCACCCTCTTGAAGCAGAAGACCTCATCTTTTGGCAGTGCTTTGGTTCAGACACATAGCTGTCCTTCTGGACATTACTAACATCACTTTTAAGTGCTGTACAGTTTTTAGTGTTGCTACACACACCTGAACATGGGGACCTTCACCGTTGTGGTGCTGCTTTGGAGCAGATTTGCACCCCAAGGACTGATATCTCTGATTCACTCTTCAAAGCCCTGATCTTGTTCCCTTTGAGGATGTCTTTGCTTCTTGAGACACTGACATAAAAAAGGGAATCATTTTGGATTTCACATGGCATTCTGACTTTTGGCCCTCCATTGTCTTATTTCTCTGCGCAAATGGCTAAAGTTATTTCTCTCATCGAAATTTGCAAACTTGCCACAAGACAGTCATGACAATCTACAGTTTCATGTTATGCATTTGGAGTGGTGCATTTTTGCTTTTTGGAATCACTGGGAAATGGAAGAGCAGATTCTGCAGCAAAAAATGCAGCCACCCTCTTAACCCGCTGCTAATTTGTGACCCTTAGTCTCTCGTTTCCACAGGCGAGAAGTATCTGTGGCAGATTGCAGGCACCGCCCTCTCAGATGTGAAGAGGCCTTGATGTTGAACCAATCTTTACTCAACTTTTTCTTTCCATATTTTACCAAATGGATACACATTGGCATGAAGAAAATACTGCAAATCATGCATAGTTTGCACCACACACAATGTAAGAAACCTTTCAAGAGAACAGGCCACTCCCCTCCACTGCTGTTTGTGACGATGCAATGTTATCCTATTGCACAACCTCTTCACTGTTCTTTAAGTCATATAGGCTATCAAAGCTTAACACTTAAGTGCTAGAATCCTCTGACACAAAAGAAAGAAGAAATCAGGAGATCACTTTCGACCCTTGCAAGATCCCGAAAGGACTTGTCGGCAGGAGCTCATGTGTAAGGCCTGCACAAGTTTTCATAAGCATCATCTTCCTTCAATGAAAGTTGTGGTTGCTGCTGCCATTGCTCTTACCAGAGACATGCTCCACTTTTTATAAAATAAAGAGACTCACATTTCAGAGAATGGAAAACAAAAATGTCAGTGGTTTTCTACCACCTCAAGAAAAATAACCAATTTCCTTCACTCTGTGCTGACCCATTATTATGACCGATCTTCAGCCTGTAAAGTCTTACCCTGATTCTTCTTTGTGAAGTACACATAAGTGTGTATTGACATTTTCATGTATTATCAAAATTATTTTTTGTGCGATTAATATAAACAATGTTTATTGTAATCAAAAGAAGGGAATGAAATGGAAAATTTTATAATGTGCTCCTCACTGCTTTAGGTTATTAAAGTATTTTTCCACAATACCCTCCAGTTTAGCTGAATGTTAAAGTCTAGTTGTTTTTAAAATGTCTCAAATTAAGAATTTGACCTACTATCCCAACATTAAACAGCCAACATTTCAGGTATTAAAAATTTTATTACAAAAAATAACTGAAACATGGCCAACCTGTTTCACCTTTACATCAACAAAATAAACCCTAGGATGTCTTTAAGGGTTTCACTTAAAAAATATATTTTAAAAAAATCCATTCTGCACCAAAGGTTCCTTCATGTAAAATCAGAATCAACCTGAAATCAGTCAGAGGATTTAGCTGATAATATCACATCAATATTTTACTCCAAGAGATTTTAAATGGTGTCAGAACCTTAAGCCAAATTTATTTTGACTCATGAAAACTAAAGGAAAACATTGACACTTTTTGGTCTTATTGTTCTTCCTACAACCCAGCAGGTGTTTGGTTTCTGTCTGCTAGAGTCAACAGAGGTCAGACTCAGAATCTGAGGAAAAACTAAATCTGGTGAGAGGAGCAGAAACCAGAGAGGGCTTGTCATTGTTGACAATTTAATCAGATTTCTGTAGAGAAGCTCAGTTTGTGGGCCTTATCGGCCACCTTTAGAAACATGATGCAGAGGAAGCATTGGGTCCTCCTGGACATTAAGATGATATTCTGGTGACAAAAATATCACATCACCCTGATTAATGTTTTCACCCTTCTGACTTACCTTCAGTCTGGATTGTCTCCTGGCATTTGATCTAGCTGTTTTCAATTAACAAAGTCTCATTAGAGTGTTTCTGATTTAATCACAAATGCCAGAATGACATCTGTCCTCTCAGATCTTCTTACTATAACTGGTTCTGAGCATAGTTGCATCACTTACAGCTATCAATTTTCATATCAAGCATAAGTCCATATGTTCCTGTTGCAGAACCTGCTGTGCACAGGGAGTGGGGGTTTTCAGATACAGTTTAGTGGTTAATCAGAACCCGGCAGCACAGGTCACTTTCTACAGTTGGAGCGCAGATGTCTTCTGATGATCAGGTGATCGCTCTCCTTGTCTTCCTCATTTCCACCTGGCACCTGACAAAATACAAATTAATATTAGACCAAGGCTCTCATTTGTAAAGCTGGCATGCACACAAAACAGGGCCTGGAACTTGTTTATGTCACCTTCCACGCAAAGGTTGTGATCTATAAAACATGTGTCATACGTAACTTGACCGGGAAAAAGATGTGAGATGGGAAACTGAAGCCACACTTCTTCATGATTCCTCTCAGGCATTTGATTTCACTCAATCTAAAACTACATATTAAATTTATTATAAGCTTTCAAAACAGCTGATACATTCATCACACTCACCAGTGGAAACATAAATAACACTGCTGTTATTTATGAAGTACATACAAGTGTGCGCATTCATCACACTCATCAATATCAGTGACATTGCTGGAAGACCTGACAAATGGGAAAATTACGAAGGAAATTCAAACATTTCAGGCCTGATGTGATAATGCACTTCCCCCTATGATCATCAGGGGGCAGTAGCTTTTTTCCTTTTGTTTTTCTTAGTGGTTGCTGTTGTACATCATGAAATAACATGATGAGCTGGCACATTTAATTACGCCTTAAAATTCACAAGGAGCTTTTGACTTGACCATTTCTGCTTTAATGTGGGTTTGTAGAGGGCAGAACTTAAGGCACGACCTTATGCAGCTGTGATTCATAAAGAGAAATTGCTTGTTGATGTGCATGCGCATAGTTTTATAAATCTGAGTTTATATTGGTCATACATACACTTTTATCATTAAATCCCACACAATTCTTTACTGTATAAATGGGACCCCTACACACTACAAAAGAAAACCTCCATAGCAAGAGTTACGAAATGAATGCCATTCAACTATAAACTAAGATTAGGACAAACTTCAACCTCTACAGAAAAGAGTTGTAACATTTCTCCTCAAAAGGTGAGAGCATGGTGACTGAAGTGTTTTCAGTGTGCACAAGTTCATCTGTCTGTCTGTGGAGCCTTGTTGCTGTATACCACTCCTCCAGTGTTAAACTTTATCATAGTCTGCTCCATTTTTAAAGGCAATGAAGGTCCCCACCCCATGCTACACCTGGTTTACGTTCCTGTTGCAGAACCTGCTGTGCACAGGGAGTGGGAGTTTTCAGATACAGCATACACATGCACCAAAGTTGCAGAATTATGAACTTAGCCACTTCCAAGTCTCACAATTGTAGAGTTCAGTACAGCTAAAATAGCACCAATTTTATTCAGCCACAGCAAAATTGGCTTTTCTTTGTTTTCTTGTCAAAGGAGTAGAAGATTAAACAAATGGAAATACCCTTGGAAACGACAGGCTGCCAATGACAGGCTTATACAGTGACTCACCCATACCATCAATATCTTTTTATTAAAAACTATTTCATGAAAATATTTGTAAATTAATGTAAACTAGTTCATATTAAGACTGATATCAGCTCAGAATGCTTAGGTGCTGAACTATAAACAGGAAATAGTTCAGTTTTAATGGTTTGAACTGAATTACTTCTTGATAGGAGTCAACACTGAAAAAAAGGACTCACGCTGTGCGGAGAGTCCAGCAGCTGAGATGAGACATTCAGCTTAAACAGCTTCTTTCGTCCTCGCCGGGGTCTGGTTGAAATGGTGATGGCCTCCATGAATGAGGCAGGATCAGCTGTAGGGACAGAAAACTGGTGTTCATGTCCCAGAATCACTACTTCACCTGAAATCAGTTCTGAGCAAATTTTACTCATTAAAGATTGATGCTTCCAGCATCGTACCCATCAATTCCGTCAAACATAATCAGGAAACGGTTATTGCAAATGTTCAAAAATATTTCAGACAACTGAGACCATCGATCTGGACCCGAGTAGCAGACTGAGTTCAGGCCAGCATGTGGATCCAGAGTCTGAAGCGCCCAAATACAAACCTTCAGAACACATGTTTCCATCCAAAATGTAAACCAAAGAATCAGATGAAACACTCGGATGATGGTAAAGCTGACCTTTAACCTAGAGCCCTTTGCTGTACAAACCAAATACAACTAGAAGTTAAGATATTCTGAGAACATCCAGGTTAAAATTAACATAAGGCCACCTGCCACTCAGTCCAGTGGATTGTCAGTAACTGGCCAATCAGCAGTTTGGTCAGCAAATTGTCCCGTAGTAAATGCCCCTTACCTGGAGGAATTGAACCTCTGACAAAGTTGTCAGGGTTTATCATTACAAATATGCTGCAGTCTTAGAGATGAGGTTAAAATAATCAGAAAAATATTATTAAAAGTTGTCAGTGAGGAACTGTGAAGGAAAAATTTAGTAGCAAAGTTTAAATAGATTTGAATGTACACTTTATGATGTTTTTATTAAAGGTTTGCACTCAGTTGCAGCTCAACAGGATATATGCTCTTCTGACCCTCCTCAAATCAGTGAAGAACAGGGTGTTCAGCAGTTAGAAATGTGAGACATGGCTAAGGTGATAAGCGTAGATTGTAGAAATTCAGTTTCTAGTATCTGTTTAGAAATCAGCAGAGAGGCTTTTTGGAAAAACGCCTTACGTTGAGCTGTGAATGTGTATGCAACTCTGCTCCACTGAAACGTACAGATAAGTAACGTATAGATTTTTACCTGACACTTGAGCCAGGGGGTGTGACTAAGTAATGTGTGATGTATCCTATGTAAATGAGGGGACGTTCAGCCCCAAGTCAGAACTCATCCGATTCTCACTGAGATGTGAGCTTTGTATGTTTTCTCCATTTGCAAATGTTAATTAAAGCTGTGTTTGTTCTCTTTTAAAGCTGAAGTTTGGTCTCGAATTTTGTGCAACTTAACAGAACATCTAGTTAAGACACGCTTTACCAGAGAACTTAGAGCACAGAATAAAGTTTATTCTATTAACAAAACTCTAACAGTCTGGGAAAATGTCAAAGATAAATAAATGCCTGCAGCCAACCTCATGATCATCTGAATACAACAGTGATCAACAGTATAATGACAACATGTTCGTCTGTATGAAGGTTTTTGTCATCATTACATCGTATGTTTAGTGGTTAAATCAAAGATTAATGCGTCAAGCAGAGACCAAAACAATAAATATGAGTTGTGGCTACAAATCTGTTTTCATTCAAGTTTGTAAAGCAGCAACTTTTCAGGCATGTGGTAAAAATATTCATACACAGCCTGACATAACGTGATCAGGTTCTGTTCACATACATACTATTGCGCAATTGCTCACTTGCTGTTGGTAATTGCAAAATTCCCAAAAACAATAAGCCGAGAAGAACAATGACAGAAAACATTTCTGGTCAAATACTTGGAAGATGGGAAAAGAAGAAGAAGAAATAGCCAATGGGATATTGAAGATGAAACATAAAAAAATCTCCCACTTCCACTTCAAAGTTCTTTTATAGGTTGGTATGAAACACAATATTTATTTATTTTTTTGCAGAACAATTTAGCTCTCCTCAGACCCTCAGGCTCCAATGTCAGTTTCTCTGTGGATTCCCAAAAATAACTTCAGACACCTGATGTATATTTTAAGTCATGACTGTATTATATTTATCGACTTCTTGACTTAGAACTGTTGGCTAGTCAGGCAAAAATGCCTCAACAAATGTCTGAGGTAACGCAGCGAGTTTCATTAACTTCACCTTATAACCATGTTTGTTTGTCATGTTAATTCATCTAGAGAACCAGATCTGAAGTGAACAAGGTCATATAATCCTGAAACTTTAAGGTACGTAAATCTTTCTATAGGAACAAACCTTTGCTGTGGAGGATGGATGGAGAGTTCTGGATCCGTTCTTCAATCTTCTGCAGCATGCCATCCTCCTGCAGCACAGAAAAAAACAGATGAAAACCTGGGGCAGACAAGTGCTCTGAGATATACCTGTTAGCAGAGGTCCCCTACTAGTTTGTTGCTGCAAGCTTTCTCTTTTACTCTGTTCCTCTTGTTCTCACTGAACACCAAACCCTGAGAAACAGACATGGAAGACATGACTGCAGCCTCCAACTTCAGCTCTGCTACCACACACTTAAACAGACCACAGCTTACCTCTACCTCACTGCTCTTCCTTTTCCTCTTCACTGTCTTGGAGAGCTTCTTCCTGTCAGTCATGGTAGACCGCAAAGGGGAAGCACAAAAGTCCTGCAGAAAAAAAAAGTTTCCTAAGTGTCTGGAGCTGCGTCACCAACAGACTGACACATGATCACAGCAGCAGGATTCCTGCAGAGTTTTGTTTGAAAGATGCAGCAAACATGTCAAAGTGTGGCAGAAGACAAACATTAAGCTTAATGAAATGAGCTCGCCCCATGGAGGCTCAGCTCATTATTTAAACATTTTAAAAAGCAGCAGAAGTTGAATGCTGAAAAAAGTGTTAAGCTTGTTTTTGATCAAGAGCAGAAAAATATCATGCCTGAACAGAACTCTGCAGTCAAGGCAGAACAAACTGTTTTGGAGTAAAAATAAATATCCTAAAAGTCACGACTTTATGATCAGTCCGTTTTCCTGCTGATTTCCAGAGCACCCATGGCTTCTGGAACATGGTTGCTCTTTGTTGGTTAGGTTTGATGGTGTGTGCATGATCAGCAGACCTGGTTCTTCTCTGGTTGAGGTAGACAACCTTACCTGAGAATCTCTGTGCAGATTCTCCCTCTGCTCCTTTCTCCTTCTCCCATGCAGTCTCCTCCCACTCTGATTCTCCTTCTCCTCCTCTTCAACCCTCCTGTGCAGTTTCTCCTTCAGACACTGGAGCTCTTAGAGTGAAGACAAACAGAAACCAGTTCCTGACACTGAATAAAACATGGAGATTAGATTTCTGTATGTTTCATAGAAAGTTTTTTGTCATTCAATTGTACATATAAAAAATGTACACATTGAAAGAAATTTTGTTGCAGGGCTCCAATAATAATAAAAATAAGTAATAATAAAAGTATCAATATACAAATATACAATAAATGATTCAATTAGTTGCAGTGTAGTAGTCTTATGCCATGAAGCTGTTGTGAAATTTGGTTGTTCTGCATTTGAAGCTGCTGAACCTTTTCCCAGAGGGCAGCAGAGAGAACAAACCATGCTGAGGGTAGACGGTGTCTTAAAATTGTCCTCATTGCCTGTCCGAGCCCTGAACAGGCAGCTTCCTTCAAGAATGGAAGGAAGCTAAGTCCTGATGATTCTAGTCTCAGCTGTCCTTACCACTTTCTCTACACGTTCCAGTCAGCAGCGTTGCATGCTCCAAACCATACAGACATGTTGCTGTGGTCAGTATATTCTCTATTGTCCTTCTATAGAAAGTGGTGAGGATGGCAGATGTAAAAAGTTTGGAGGGACCAGGTCAAAGTGTCAGTGATCTGTATCCAAAGGAATGTAATGTTCCTGATCTGCTCCAGATCAGGAGGGGTGTGTGACTTGGCAGATTTTTCCTGAAATCAACCATTTCTCTTGTTTTGTTGACATTCAGGATTAGATGATTTACATCACACCAGTCCACCAGATGTTTTAGGTGAAGCTGGCACATAAATCTGCATTATTAATGGTTCAGAGCTTAATAAAACCATTTGTTCTGGAGAGTTAAAGCTGTATCCGAAAAAGTAAGCCACCTTCTGATAACCCGCACAGTAAGGTTTGAATTTTGAATATTGAAGTGAAAGTAATGTGGTCAGAAAGCTGAAGCTTTATGGCCACTTATTCACAATTTTACTCAATATACTGTAAATCACCACGTTGGTGAGTGAATAGATGGTTGTCATGGGAAACTAGTTTGGGGTTTATGAGCAGCAAAAGCATCTGCTACCCTGAAAGCAAAACACAATATTTTTGTTTTATTGTTGTTGTTCTTTTACTTTGAACAAAAAAAAAAAAAAAACAATGTCAGTTTTTACTCTTGCATTACCAAGTATTTTTATAACCAATCAAAGCTCTTTAAACTAGTGCCAAGTTCATTCAATCACAAATATTAACGCACTAATAAGCACATCAGTAGGCAACTTGGGGTTTGTGCCTTGGCCAAGGGCACATTGGCATGTATCAAAAGGAAAGAGGAATCCAACCCACAACTTTCTGACTGAATAAAGATTGATTTTACTGCACCAACCAAAAATATCTGATTGGACTAAATTTATTCATTAATACCTGTATAGCTGCTGTGACATAGTAGGAAAAGTAGTTTTGCAATCTGAAAGTTGTAGGTTCGACTGCCGCTGAGCAAGGCACTTTATGGATCTGGGATTGAATCGGGCATTTTAATATCTTCACATCTGGAGGAAATCTGCTAGCCAGTGACAGAAACAATTGTAGTTGAAGTGTGGATCCTGGGGGCAGAGCTCGATGAGGGTCATGTGACGGTGAAGCTGTGTGCGTTACCTCGCCTCAGAGTCTCTGCCTGCTGTCGTCTGTCCTCCAGTAGTTGCTCCTTCTCCAGCATGACTCGCTGCAGTTCTAAAGAAGAGGACAAGTATCGGCCAATCAGAGCCGCTCCTATCACTCGGGTCGGTTCTAATCTGTCCTCAGTGTTTCTGTCTGAGTGTCCAGGTATCATTCAGACTGTAACCATCAACACATCCATGTCTTTCCACCTCCCCCTACTTCCCCTTACCTGCCACCTCATCCTCCAGTCTGTGCTGCAGAGCTCCACCCTCTGACTCCAGTTCTGCCCTTTGATTCTGCAGTTGCAGGCTCAATTCTGTTCTTTGATTTTCCAGCTCCTGCCTGAGCTCCACACAGCTGCTGTTGCTGAAAGAGCAGAGGTCACAGAAGGTCAAACAGAGGTCAGAAGGTTGCCATGCAGATGGCTGGAGGTTGTGCTGATCACCTGAGAGCCAGCTGCTCCTCCAGCTGCCTTTTCTCTTGCTGCAGCTCTTCCATCTGTTGGGAGATGTGAGCAGACCTCTGCTCTGCCACTTCACTCTTCTTCTTCAGCTCTTCCATGGCAACCACATTGATGCTGCTCTGTTCCTCCTGCTGTTGAATCAGTCAGTGGGTCATCAGGAGGTTTCCAACAACAACAACATGATCCACTCATAAAATAAGAGGAATGACCTTGACTTCTTGTCTCAGACAGATCACTTCTTCTGTGAGACTCTTAATTGAGCAAGAACTCTCCTCTAATTGGTTCTCCAAATACTGAAGGCGCGACTTAGTCAAGTCTAGGCGCTTTGACTGGCTGTTGCATGTGTCAGTCTGCTGTTTGAGCTGCATCTGCAGGGCAGTCACCTGGGGAACCAGCATGATCATCAACAGATGAAATAAAAACCAACCAGAGGAGGAGGAAGAGAAAGAGGAGGATAAGGAGCAGCACCTCATTCTGCAACTGGAAGATGCCGTTCACAAGAGCTTTGTTCTCCTTCTGTAGCCTGGCTGTCTCCTTCTGCTCCACCTCCAGAGACGAAAGCACAGAGCCACAGTTCAGACACTTGTCCAGATCTTTAGGAAGAGGAGAGAGAGACAAGATCATGGAGTAGTTAAATTAAGGTTGGTTTAGGCACGGTCGCCCTTACCATTTCCCTGCTCCTCTGTGTCCGTATTCCACTTTTCTCCACTGAGAAACCTTAGTGTGATATTTGAGGAGGATTTTAAATTCGAGTGAGTTTTTAGCCAAGGAACAGAAATACTATATCTTATAATTAAGTCTTTAATATGACTCGTTTGGAATGGCACTTCTTACTTCATAGTGGAGGATGAAGAGAGCATACTCCACTATGCTCTCTGTGAAGGGCATAGTGGCCACATGTGCCAATAAGCTGATAATCCTATTGGATTATTGAAGCTTCAGAGCATCAAACTGGCACATTACAAACGTCACAAACAAACATTAGTGATTTGGTAAAATTTCAAACTTCAACAGAGTCCACACCTCCAGAAAGCAATGGTTTGTCAATAACTGAGAGTCCACACCCTGTAGAGGAAGCAAAGTGTGGGACAAGGGGCTGGTTTTACCAAGCTAAGGTTTCTGAACCTGGTTGTCATGTTTTAGATGCATCTCTGCTGCGTGTTACATACCGCTACTCTCACCCTTGCTCATTCGTCTTCTTTTGACTGGTTACGGGAGAGTAGGGCTACAACAATAGGTACGTATTGATGTAAACAAAAAGAGAGAAAAAAAAAAAAAACAGGCACCTGACAGAACACACAGTGTGGTAGGGGCTTACCTTAGATGTCTGATCAGTGTTCCTCAACCAGCTGACATTCAGAAGGGCAAGCCCACGCGAGAAAAAAACAGACGCTCTGTTTTTTTCTTCTTAATAGATATATAGTTTTTCTCTTTTCCTAAAAACTTGTGATTGTGATTTCGTTGGTGGTTGGTCTAAGCAGGCATGCAAACTTCCTGGTGCTAAAATCCTTTAGCGTCCAGCCATTTCTGGTTTTTTTTAAATCAAAACAAAAGAAAACATACTTCATCCCAGCCAAAACATCCTCTCGGTTGAAGTGAAGATACTCTTTTTTCCTTCCAGAATCTTGGGGCACCGTACTTTCAGTTATTTTTCTTAACAAAAACTCCACTGCTGCAGCAGTTTCAAACACACCACGCATCACTCATCAGTCTCGGGTGCACCACCAGCCCAGCTAAAAACACTTGGGCTGGCTCAGCTGACTGTGCCCCGCCCCAACACCAGTGAACCGTCAAAGGTGCCAAAATAAAAATAAACAATCAGGAGACGGAAGCAAATGTGAGCATGTAACATGCGGCACACCTGATTGAAATGCATTACCTCTGCAAAATTCCATAGGTGACCGTACTTTATGCTTTAATGGTTATGTAAGGTTTTTCCATGAATGTTAGTATCTTTTTGGGAAATAGAAGTTTTATATCTTTCTTTAGGATAGAAAGGCACCACAAACCTACGATATAAACAGAAACCTTCCGTAAGTAGGAAAGAAATAAAAATACATCCTAATTTGGACTATTTCGGAGTTATTATCGCAGGTAATAAATCATCTGACAGTTTTGATTGTGTCTCTGTTGTGTTCGTAGTCTGAATGGTTTAAAGAGCTAGTTTCAGTGCCGCTCCATCTTAGCCTTAACAGACATAAACATGCAGGAAAAAATAAATCAATTTTCAATCAGTTTTTTGCACCAAACAATTTTTATTATTAACAAGTTTTTATTATTAACAAGTTTTTATCATTAAAAACACGACAAACTAATGATGGTAAAGGGCCGCACTGGGTTAACTCGGGGAATCTCATCTGTCCGTGTATCAATCAACTCCAAACCTCTTCTTTGTTCTGTCACAATTATCGATTTATTCCATTTTGATGATCATGCTCCAAACTTTGCAAGGACTGACCGCCCCGCTCACCGCTTCCTAATACACACAAAGCCAGTATCGTGGTGTATCACCTGGTGACGTCACTCCCACGTCGACACACCTGAGCGTCAAAGTCACCTGCTCCTGTCATATCAATAATTACTTATTTCATTCATATGGCTCTTACAGAGCCTCAGTGAAAACGTGTTTATTATTATTAACTGTTTGGTGCAAAACACTGATTGAAAATCGATTTATTACTGTATGTTTATATCTGTTAAGGCTAAGATGGAGCGGCACTGAAAGCAGCTCTTTAAACCATTCAGACTACGAACACAACAGAGACACAATCAAAACTGTCAGATGATTTATTACCCGTGATAATAACTCCGAAATAGTCCAAATTAGGATGTATTTTTATTTCTTTCCTACTTACTTACGGAAGGTTTCTTTTTATATCGTAGGTTTGTGGTGCCTTTCTATCCTAAAGAAAAATATAAAACTTCAGATATTTCCCAAAAAGATACTAACATTCATGGAAAAACCTCACGTAACCTAATATTAAAGCATAAAGTACGGCGCCCACCGTAAAAAAGGCTTACAGTATTCAATTATGCTGCATAACTGACCAGTACAGTATTGCGAGGTAACGCAAAAGTTTTGCGAAGTAACGTAAAAGAAAAAAAATTCCCATGCCCCCTAGGGGGCTCCGTACGCTTCAGCCTTTCGCATCAGCTCCGAAACGGCCTTTTTTCTCTCCTCTCCTTCGGGATATTTTTTTTTAGCAAAGACAGAGTGTTTGCTCTTGAAATGTCTTTCAACATTTGACTTCTTGTTGTTTGCCAGTCTTTCGCCACATATTAAGCAGACTGGTGAACCAGTTTCATCAGCGGTGAAAGCAAAATGATCTGTCCACGTAGCATTAAATGTTCTGCCATCATCAGAATGTTTCCTTTTCTTGGATTTATTCATGATGTATCTTCCAGGCAAGGATCAAAAAGTCAATAAATCAGTGCGCTAAAAAAATGCGGTCTGCCAGACATGTGGGGTTTGCCAGGAATACCCGTCGCACATCGGTGGACATGACGTATATTTTGGGTGCTAAAAATGTTTAAAACTTTTTGTTTTAATGTTACAAGTTTACCATAATCTTCAGATTTAGAAATTTATTTTAAAATGATTTTAATTTATAATTTTTTAATGATTTAATTTTAATAAAATATTCTATTTCCCAAAGTCACTGGGAGCCACAACAGAAGGATGAAAGAGCCACACATGGCTCCGAAGCCATTGGTTGCCGACCCCTGGTCTAGAAGAACATTTAGCTCTCACCTGTCAGCTCCTGAATCTTCTTTTCCAACTCCAAGTTGTCATTCTTCAGCTCCTCCAGCCCCCTCCTCAGCTCACTGATGTTCTCATCTTTCTTGTCATTTTCCTCCTGCAGCCTCCAGATTTCTTCTTCCAGGACTACTGAAAGGAGAAACCACATAAACCACTTCATATGTCTGTCTGCGCACAGAGGAAAGCTATCATCTGATCTTTGGTTTTAATTATTTATTTCATATTTATTTACAAAAAAAAGGCAACCAAGAAGCTCAGGATTTTTTAAGATGATGAAACTTGAGCCATCAAACATAAAGCTCATGTTTTATGTACAGAATCTGCAGAGATAACTGCACACCAGTGGGGAGAATATTAGTTCATACAGACAATGATGATGTTAAACAGAGGCTTTCTAAGGCAGTGGTTCTCAAAGTGTGGGGTGCGCGGGAAGCGGTATGGATGAATGAAGGAAAAAAAACAAAAGAAAAACAGTTACACAAAAGTGTTTAACTGTAAAGATGTTTGTAGTGTGTTTTGTTGCAACATGAAGAGGGAAATAAACTTCAGTGGAGTTAAAAAAAAATGTGTATAGGTTTATGTCTGGTTGAACGATGTGTGTCCAGTTGATTTTTTTTTCTTGGGGGGGTTATTGTAATCCATAGGGGGGCCCAGAAAATCTTTGGGAACCACTAGGGGGGCCCAGACGAAAATCTTTGGGAACCACTGTTCTAAGGTAACATATGCAGTGACTGGAATGGATGAACCTCTCAGGGTTTTTCAGAGGAAACATGATCATGATCAGAGGAAAACATTCAAACCTCTCTTCTTGGCTGCTCCTCCTCCCTGTCCCTCTGCGTCATCACGTTGGCGCTTACAGCTCTCCTTGTTCTCCTCCCCTGCTCTCTGATTCTCTCTGGTCCTCCTCCCACAGGTACAGGTGGCCGGTCTCTGAAAGACAGCAACATTGTCTCAGACGTTAGGAAACAGGAGCATCAGAGGCATCAAGTCTGACAGAAAATAGTCAGAGGAGGTTGTAGCACAGTGTTTATGTCTTGTGTGGCGTTCCTCAGGTCTTCCTGGAGTTTACTGATGATGTCCTCTCTCTGCTCACAGATTTCTGACAGTTCTAAGAACCTTTGCTGCTGCTGCTCCAGACTCTGATGAAAGCCAACACAGTTCTACCACTTAAATAAGAACAGAGACCACTGTTATCTTGTTAAAACTAACAGAGGGAGTAGAATCTCCTGCATGGGGTCAAACTGTAAGCAGAGTAACAACGTGCAGTTTAACTCTTCTCTGCACCTGGTGAACTCACCTGAAGCTTAACCCATACTTCTATGTGTGTGAGTGTGTGTCTGAGGGACAGGGGGATAAAATCAAAGCAGAAAGAGGAAACTGACAGAATGGTTGGAATGGTACCACACATGCATAGGTGAATCCTGGATGAATGGAGGGATGGTGAGTCCTGATCAGCAGCACAACTGATATGGAAAAATGGAGGTGAAAAAGGGACACTCGTATTTCTAGAGCTGTTTTAACCCTCTGATGCATAAGTGAGTCATTTTTGACCCAGTGAGGTCATCTTTTTGCAATATCTTAGTAATGAAATGTTTTCTTCACTTCATATTCCAGGTATTCCTCAAAAAATATGTTATACTGATATGCAATTCAAATTTTTAACTTACCTTTTATACATTTTAAGAAATAGCATGTTTTATATTACTACCCCTTTCTTCCGTGAGTGAGTCAAAAATGACCCGCATTCATTTCCTGTGGAATTAAATAGGAATCTTTGTTTCTTACCAACTGTGAATATCAGGAAAACATTTTTTGTGAACCATACACAAAAAGTCCAAAGTGTCACTCCTGAGTACTAATATTTTACACAGCAAGAACTCTTACATATAAGTATTATCTTTATTTTTTACCTCACAAATGTGCGTGTGCATGTCAATCATGAGTACTGTGATAGTGTTATTGTCACAAATTAACATATTAGCCTACTTCAAAGTTAGCCAACACTAGTTATCTAACCCAGTGGTCCCCAACCACTGGGCCGCGGACCAGTAACGATCCGCGGACCAATTGGTACCAGGCTGCGCAAGAAATAATGAACTACTTCCGGATCTTTTATTTTAAAAATCCTAAACCGGATTTTACTGGTTACGTCTTGCACGTCAAAATTGAGCCAACTTGCAGCAGAATGAGTAACAAAACAACATCGGTGTACTGCGCGCCCCCCTCCCGAACAACAGCATCAGACTTGATACCCCTCCCCCCGTCCGCAGCAAAATTGCGAGGGGCTGACTGGTCCGCACGACTAAAAAGGTTGAGGACCGCTGATCTAACCCACTAGCTAACATTACCGCCTATACTTTATGGTGCATGTGTATTATTTGTGTGTGGGGGTGTGTCTCTGTATGTGTCTGACACCCTGGATAGGAAAACCGAGAGAGAGAATGTGTTGAATGACATGCAAAATTTGTTTATCATTTATCAATGTGTTCAAGGTTCTTTCTTTTATCATCTCAATAAATAAAATAAAAATTCATAGCTATATAAATAAATGCATAAATGTAAATGAGCCGGAAAAGAATAGAGTGCCTTCTCCGGGGCGGGGAGAATGTCTTGCCACCAGTGGAGGAGTTCTAAGTATCTCAGGATCTTGTTCACGAATGAGGGAAAAATGGAGAGGGGAAATTGACAGACGGATTAGTGCAGCGTCTGCAGTGAAGCGGGTGCTGTACTGGTCTGTCGTGGTGAAGAGAGAGCTGAGTCAAAAAGCAAAGCTCTTGATTTACCGGTCGATCTACATTCCCACCCTCATCTATGACCATGAGCTATGGGTCATGACCGAAAGAACGAAGTCACATATACAAGTGGCCAAAATTAGTTTTCTCCGTAGGGTGTCTGGACTCTCCCTTAGAGATAGGGTAAGAAGCTCACATATACAGGAGGGACTCAGCAGAGCCGCTTCTCCTTCACGTCGAGAGGAGCCAGTTGAGGTGGCTCGGGCATCTGGTTAGGATGCCACCTGGACGCCTCCGTGGTGAGGTGTTCCGGGCACGTCCCACCAGGGGAAGACCCAGACACGCTGGAGGGACTATGTTTCCCAGGTGGCCTGGAAACGCCTTGAGATTCCCCCGGAGGACCAGGAACAAGTGGCTGGGGAGAGCGAAGTCTGGGTCTCCTTACTTAGGCTGCTGACCCCAATGATTTTAGATTTTCTTACTGACAGCCCCAGTATGTCCTGGGCTAGCGTATTGACAGTTGCAGGAAGTAGAAAAAGTAATGAGCACTTTAGGAGTTATTTTGCAATCAGCTGCAGAAGTTCTACAGAGAACACTTATTTTTTTTTAAAACTCAGAGACGACACTGCTGTCAATACGCATTTCATTCCACATGATCTCTACACCAGAGTTCACAAAGTCAATCTCTGTCTCAACACTTACCTTCATGGCTTCCTGCAACTGCTCATGAGACTGCAGCTTCTCTAACCGCAGCGCCTCCAACTCTGCAGGCATAAAGCAGCACAAAAAATAAAATCATGAGGAATTTATCCAAGACAGTCTGTCGTGTAAATGTAAAACAGTCCAGTTCTAAATTAATGGTTCAGTTCTCATGTCTTTTTGTTTCCTTCCAGTATGTTAACGCGGTATAGATCAACAGTTTTCCAGTCCTGGTAGCTAGCCTTTTTCAGAAAAATACAATAAAATGCTCCCCACAGAGGAGCTGGAATTTCTTTTAGATGCGTTTAAATCTGATGTGCACATTTGCATGGATCTGTATTGTCTGCGGAGTATGTGTGTACCTGCAGCGTGTGTCTGTTCAAACAGACAATGTTGGACGCTCTGAGCATCGTCTCTGATCTTCTTCAGGTCTTCAGTCATGGAGCTTATGATTACCCCCAAATCCGCTGCCTCCTGACAACCAATCAGAAGAAAAACTGGTCAACACCGAGGCTCCATGTTACCTGCTCCACATCAGACTAAACTCTGCTACCCCCCGACACAAACTGTAATGATACATAAGTTTAGGAATTAAAATCCCTAAGGAAGGTTAAAGCTGCAGTATGTAACTTTATAAGAATGTTTTTTACATATTTGTTAAGACTGTCACCATGTAGTTTGTGAGAGAATGTTATGAGACAAATAATCCGTCAAAAAATAATAAATAAAAACCTAGCTTTTCCACCTTCTTTTTAGTACTCCCATTAATAACTGTAGAAATACAGAGTCAATCAGAAACAACCAATCAGATTAGGGCTGTCAATCATGCTTAAGTACGCACTGGACACAGCCTCCACATCGCTCTCTGCTACCCTACAAAGTCAGCTTTCTATCACCTGAAGAACATTTCCAGAATTAAAGGAATAACATGCCAGCAAAATGTAGAAAAACTCATCCATGTGTTTATCTTTATTCTGTTGCATTTATTACTGCAACAGTGGAGGTCTGCCTAAAACAAATTGTAATAATAATTCAATCAGAAAGCTGCAGCTGATCCAGAACACTGCTGTTGGCTACCTCACTAAAACCAGGAAGACTGGCTCAATTCTAAAGTCCTTACATTGAGAGAATAGAGTTTACTGTTAGTTTATAAATCACTGAATGGCTTAAAACCACAATACATTACAGATCTGCTGTTGTTGTATCAACCTTCCAGACCTCTCAAGTCTTCTGGTTCAGGTTCTACTCTGCATCACCGAACCAGAACCAAAAATGGAGAAGCAGCATTCAGCTTATATGCACCACAAATCTGGAACAAACTTCCAGAAAACTGCAAAACAGCTAAAACACTGAGTTCCTTTAAAACTAAACCAGTGTTTCTCAAACGTTTTCAGGCTGAGGACCACTTAACCATTTAACAAAACCTCACAGACCACCTAACCTGAAATTGCCCCCACGATAAAACATCTTAATATATGATGCAACCTGAAATGAAAATATTAGTCTCTTAACTCACGTATTGTTTTCTTTGTTCATCCTAATAAGAGTAGTGCTGTTTGGCAAATGTGACTGGCCACGGCAAAGCCATGAACAATTCTACTTGGACATTTTGAGTTATTTACACATTGTGAAAGTGTGGAGACTAAGCTTTCCAATGATGTCAAACACATAGAAATAAAAAAATAATTTGTTCTTTACTAGCAAGTGTTATGTGCATTAATAACATTTAGGACTATTTGTGACTTAGAAGCACAATTAAAGAACAATAAACTTGAGTTGCTTTTACAGAAACAAAAAAGCGGCAGATATTTGTCTAATCATCAGTAATAGAATTGCGCTACATAAATCCTCAGTAATCCGATGGCAACAGCTAATTCAGCAGCGCTTCGCTTTCACAGACGGTGGGACTATGTCTAACTTTTTTCGTCACTTAGAAAAGAAGCTCAAAGAAAGATAAGCTCTGGGGATGTGATGTTAGGGTTAGCTAGATGTACAGAGACACATATGTTGCATTTGTGATGAAAAAAGCTGTCACTCACTACGCTGAATTATTGTGCAGAGGTGTTGACTGACGTGTTGCATGTATGGGACAACGCTGTGGCCAATGTCTGCAATTATAGTGATGTGAGATTCATGAACGATCCGAATTTTCTGGACGGCATTTTACTAAGAAGTTAGGACTGGAGCCTCACTGAGAGCTGTTCTTTGTTCCTGTAATGCTCTGCGTACACTGCACTAGCTATTATTATTTAATTTAATTATATACGTTGATATTTATTTAATTAGGGAATAAATAAAACACAAGAACAGAAAAGCAAGCAGAGAACGCTCATTGGTCTTAGATGGTTTTTGTCACCTGTCATGTGGCAGACATTACAGCACTGTATGCTGCCTGGCTTCACGCAGCGGGAGAGAGGGTGAGAACAGTCACAGTGCGCGCCTTGTGCTTGGTTAATTCTTGCTTGCTCCTTGGTCAGTGTTCATAGTTGGGCGTTGTTTACAGGGCATTGCCTTACTTGCTATGTACGTAGACAGTGGTAGTTTCAGACATGAGCGATATGGGCAACCGCCCAGGGGGTTATCTTTTTAGGGGTGGCACGAGACCTCCGTGGATTGTAACACAGAGATGGAAGCAAAGCAGAACAAAGAGTTTGAATTGATAATAATATTGGTTACATTTATTTCAGCTCTAAGTATTTAATATCTAGATGTTTTTATGAGAATGTGAATATTTCAGATCAATTTGAGAAGCAATTTTGATCATATTTCACATTTTATCGTGTCATGTAGCCCGGTCTTTGTCTTGACTCTGTCTCAACTTCCCTCGGTCTTGGTCTCGGACCCTAAAGGTCTTGGTCTTGTCTCGGACTCGATACACTCTGGTCTTTGTCTCGGGTTAGGTTGTCTTGACTACAACACAAGGTTTAAGTATTGTCTGCAATGTCTTCCACTAACACAATTACCAAGCAATATTTTACATTTCCTGTCAACTTAACATCTTTTAATATAAAACCCAGGCACCCTGCCTTGGTGCGCCTGGGAAACCCGGAACTTTAGTTTTGTTTTCTGTTCAGCTGGAGAAAGTTATTGTATATTCCAGTGGTCCCCAACCTTTTTATTACCACAGACCGGTCAAGACTTGGCAATTTTGCTGCAGCCCGAATGGGTGGGTGGGGGCAGGAGGAACCGTCATCTAATGCTTCTGCAAGTTGGTGTTCCCGCTAAAGCCTTTTCTTTTGGCCCCGATTTTCCCTTTACGACAATCTTACAACATCCTGCAGTGTGTGGTGTGTTATTGGTGGTATGCTGAATTTGCCCAGTCTAAAATCGGGCATATTCAACGTCGTCTTGGCCCGATTATCGCAGCCTGTGGGGTTTTCCCTGACTGGGAGAGAGAAAGACAGCCAGTTGAATGCGACAAGCAGCCAATCAGAAAGCGCAGTGAGGTAAGCACCGAGGGGAATCCCAAACATGGCGCAACTGAGAGTCCGGTGGACATCGGAGGTGATATGTGGAAATGTTTACTATATGTAAAGGTCATTTTTATATATATTTATTATATGTGGTTATGTTTATTCAGTTAAAAATGTTAACTACGGGGCGTGTAGCGGTTAGCGCGTCCCGTATTTGGAGGCCTTGAGTCCTCGACGCGGCCGTCGCGGGTTCGACTCCCGGACCCGACGACATTTGCCGCATGTCTTCCCCCCTCTCCTTCCCCGTTTCCTGTCAGCCTACTATCACATAAGGGACACTAGAGCCCACAAAAGACCCCCTGGAGGGGTAAAAAAAAACAAAAAAAAAAAGTTAACTACGAAAAAACATAACTCACCTCCAAATCATAGTGCAGCAAATAGAGCGGCTGATCCCGCTGTCTTTTATCAAACGCCTTTTCTTTCTGTTACGTCTTTTATCATTTAAAATGAGTCCACAAACTATCACTACTGCTTCTATATGGTCATCCGTGTTTGTTTATTCTAAATTCACGTATGTTGGTGGTTTTACGGAATTTTCTTCTGGAACCGGGATGTTCCTGAGTGGAATCGGTTCTTGTGCGGTGTGTTGCTCCGGCCGTGTGGCTGGACACACGAACCGATCGAACCTGTTGTACTTTTATCGGCTCGTGTCGTGTGTGGTCACAGAAGTTTGGAAAAATCGGCCGACAATTCTTAAATCGTGCCGTGAGAACCAGACTTAAGACTCACAAGCTCCACTCCTATTATCTCGTCTCGACCACTGCCCTAACGCTCTCTGACTCTGGTTGCTATGGTAACGTTTACATATCCCTTCAAAATAATATATACATGCGCCACAAAAACGAACATTTTACTTTCGTGAAAATTTTAACTCACGATAACGACTAATAGGTGTGATGAGAGACAATGACACCCGAAGTGTTGCTTATGCACAGGGTGCCTGGTAAGCAGTTTGAAGCTTAATTCCCTCATTAGTGAGCCGGTCACCTTAACATGCAAACAGGGCTTGGAATGTGGGAATAACCTACCGGGATAAATCCATTCTCCTCTCTTCTCTGGGCCATTTCCCTTCGCAAAGAAACTTTCCAAAGACATCCGATCTGTTTCTTACTCATTTTGTTGCTTGTGGGCTCAATGTTGGCACGCAACACGTAACCGATAGAATCCGGTTAAAAGATTTTCAAAAAAAAATATCCTCCAGACTCATATAATACATAAAATGGAAATATTTCATTATCTCTTGTGCGGCGGTAAAAATTGGTCCACGAACGGTACCGGTCCACGGCCCGGGGTTTAGGGATCACTGGTATATTCACACTTAGCAAGATTTCTGGGAGAAACCCTGTCAGATACAAGTTAAAAGCTATGATCCATCAGTAGGATGATCACAGAGTTTCTTTATTTCCTGTGAGATTTTTAATTGTGTCTTATCGTTTCACTTGCAACAGGTTTTTCCTTTCATGGTCAGAGTTTCTTACTGAATATAAACATAGCTTCTACAAACGACTCTTGTTGTGCTTTAGTCCTCAGGGAGAAAAATCTGAATCTGTAGGTGAGTCCTCAAAGGAAACTGGCAGTCTGTCAGTAAAAGCCTGATCAGAGGATCTTGGCTATTAATTCTAAGAGGAATTCATCAGAACACAACATTTAAACACTCCTGACAGACACGCTAGTGTAATTAACCTCCAGCTGATTGAACCTGCAGAGGCTAAAGGTGTTTTTAATCATAACTTCAAATATGCTCTTCTTCTGCAGTCATTTGTTCTCTGATAAAATTTTCACCTGCTGAAAGTAAACCTCGCCCCAATGAAATCCTGCAGAATGCAATGCAGTTCGTCAGTTTTCTCACCATGCAGCCATCATTGCTGGATGTGGTCAGGTCGACTGTTTTACTGACGAGATTTTTTAGGATCTCCACCCTCTTCTCAGCACGCTCCTCCAAGATCTCCCTCTCCTTCTCCAGACGCTCGCTGCCAAAGAGAAGAGCTGCATTATAACAGGACCTCACCAGCAGCAGCAGGCGATCAGAGGTAGCCTCACCTGTAGTCTTTCTCCATCTTGTTGAACAGCTCCATGAACTCAGAGCTGACTTCTTCTCTGATTTGAGCCTCCAGAACCAAACGGAGTGCAGCCTCCTGATCAGACAGAGACACACAAACACAAGTTTGTATTTCTAACAATATTTAGTCCATCCTTTTGTGCCAAACCATAAAATGCAGCCCAAACCTCAACCATTACCCAAAACTGAACAAGCAGTAGCTGAAGGAAACTCACCTTCACCACTTCCTCCTCCATAGTCTGGTCCCCATCCTCCTCCCCTCCAGCCTCCAGCACTGTTCCCTCCGTCACACTCTCTTCCTCCCACTCCTCACTGTCTTCAGCCTCCAGGACATCTTCCAGGCTTGTCTCCCAGGCAACAAGCGAGCTCCTCCTGCCCTGGTTCAGCATGTTTCTGCGCTGGTCGGCTTCATCGATGATGAGAGACAACTCCATCGCTGACTTGTGGCAGGCACTGTTGTCCAGGGCAAGGGGCTGGGAGGTAACCATCACCACCTGGACAAGTGAGGGGAAGTGCTGCTCAGACAATGCACGTGTCTTAAACGTGTGGAGATTGTGGGAGTACCACTTAAAGAAATTCAAGTTATGTCAAAAACATGGCAGGATATAGTCGATCTAAAATACAACTACAAATCTAAACCACATAAAAAGATATAAAAATATATAAAGCTAATTATTCTGATGAAGAGTCATTCCTCGAAACATTACCTTAGTGCCACAACATGGTATT
This sequence comes from Xiphophorus couchianus, assembly GCF_001444195.1. Lineage (NCBI taxonomy): Eukaryota > Metazoa > Chordata > Actinopteri > Cyprinodontiformes > Poeciliidae > Xiphophorus > Xiphophorus couchianus. The sequence goes on from NC_040236.1 coordinate 1,757,861, forward strand.
GTTATGCTATGTCTTGCATTTTTATTATTACTAGCTGTAGTATTATTATAAAGAATCCTAATAAGGTCATATGACAAGTTGCAGATGACGGCAACTTGTTTATATTGTATGAAGAGGGTGTGCAGTAGTGGGAGTGGCACCTTCTGAGCCAGGGCGGAGAACTTGAGGACGTTGAGCGTCTCGTCAAAACAGGAGGAGTTCTGGTTTATGTTGACCACCATGGACACGCGGCCAGAAACACAGAAAAAGAACTGCAGGAAGTGGGTGAGTTTAGACTCCCTGAAGGGAATGTGATGCTGGAACCTGCATGGAAATATCAGACTGAAGCTGCTGTGCTGCAGTGCAGTGACATCAGAACAGCATAAAATACTGGGATCGTACTTGGCGTTCTGGTTGAGCTTCATGGCGTTGATGCACTTCCCCAGCGTCAGCAGGGAGCTGTTGATGTTTCCCGCCTCTTTTAGGCGTGCTCCGGTGTTGTGGGTGCGAGAACAGCGTTCCGAGCCAGCCAGGTCGCAAAGAGCCAGCCTGAACAGAGAACACAAGTCAAACCGGGAACAATACCTCTGGAACGGAGCGAAGGGAGGACGACTCACTCGCTGATGCCGAGGACTCTAGGAACTCCAACATCATCAATCCGGAGGATCCTGATGGAGAAGATGCTGTGGCTGCAGAAACAATAAACGCTCCAGGTTAGCATTCACATCTATGCATGCTGCAGTAAACACTGGAGTCACGCTGACCTTCTGCTAGACAGATGGTTCAGTCTGGTAGAAGATAGACTCTGGTTCCTCTTCCCGATCTTCATTACTTTGTTCGCCTCTTCTGAGTTGTTCACCTGGATCCAACGCAGGTCTGTACAGAAAGCAGCGGTCAGCACTAGGAACACTGACCAAACGACAGCTTCAAAAACAAAAGGATGATGTGCAGGGGTGTGAGAGGTCATCAATAAAAGCTTGTGTGTAATCTTTATTCCTGACTGAAAGCAGGAGTAAAGAGAAAAACTGAAAGATTTAACCAGAATTGTGAGGTTTGAAGCTCCCTAGAAAGTCAGCATGTTTGCCTGCAACCAACTTCCAACTCAGAACTCCTGCAGTCAAACTATTCAGCATGCTGAGGGGATTATAAGGATTCTTCTCCCCTTTCACGATTTGTATTAAACATTTAAACAGATCATAGCTAAGGTCCCAAAGCATATATTCACTAGTTAAATAGTCCATCAGATTAATCCATCTGTGTTGATAAATTATAGATTAAAAACATCAGCAGCTGGATCATCAGATTCTAGGTTTATCTGGAATCATTAATACCTTTTATGAAGGCGTTCCCTTTAATGTCCTGGGACAGACGTAGCACCGTTCTCTTGTGTTGTCCACTGGGAACCTGAACGTCACACACAATGACATCGTCAGTTATGTTCTAACCACAAAAAAAAGAAAAGAAAAAAGACTGGAGGAGACTGGTGACCCAAACTGGTTGAGCAGACATGAATTACAATAAATTAGAGCACAATAACAAACATAATTAGCAGTAAATGTACATGTTTGTTTAATTTGTAAGCATTATTTTTTTTATCTCTACTAAAACTTGGAATATAAAATGCTTTTTTCCCCCAATTGTATCCAGATCCTAAGCCAAACTTTGGGAGGACATCACAGTCTGGAAGTTCAAATTGCCTCAGTCTGGTCTCCACACATGTTAAAACAGCATGAAAAAATGTGAAACATTTAAACCAACTCAAGAACCCCAGACAGAAACTTATTCATTTACAGATCTAGGGCCGCACAAACTCTAGAAGATATTTAATTCCAATTATACTGTTGAAAATTGCAATGATGGTATCAATTAGAACACATTTTCCACATGTGGACATTAGGAGCAGTTGAGTCAGTCAATCTGGCCAAATAGTATGAATAGTAGTGAATTTTCTGCCATAATACAAGAGCACAAATTTCAGTTTGAAAACAGGATTTCATGTCTTTTGTTCTCAAAACTTGTAATAATTTTGCTTACATTTTCATTTTGAAAGCAAAATGAAGTAGAAAACTTTATTTTACAAGTTTTCTTCTCAAAACTTGTAACGTTTGTACTCAAAACTTCTTCTCGCGCTCACGCTTAGTCTCTGCTCGGGCTCTCTGCTTGCTTACGAAACATGGAACTGCCTTTTTGGCACAGTCACCTAGAAACCTCTCAGAAAATAGAATGGAAGTGTTGTGCTGGTTGCGTTCGTTTCCTTCAAGCAGGTGTGCCTGTGTGTCTACTATTGATTGCAGCAGAAGCCTCAGCACTGCCGAATATTTTTGTTCATATCAATGGACTATTGACGTGATATCTCGGGGATAACGTTTCACAAATAAGATGAACATATTACCGTTTATATTTTGTGAATAGAATATTACTATGCTACGTTTATGTCCACTAGCAAAATGCCAGCTAATATTAGCAATAGTAGGTGTAATACCGGAGTTCAGCACCCGCTATGAAGGCTAACTGAGATTTTGTAATTCTTTCACTCTGTGTAAAGTAAGATAGCTCCCATTTTTGTTTTGAAGGTTTCATAAAGACAATGATGTGAGGAAGAAGTGGGAAATGTCTTAAAGGAGAAACGAACTCATTGCATAGCACGGATGAATCTCAGATGCTGAATCTCTCTTAAGCTACAACTCCTCGGCTGGAAAACATGAATAAAACCTATATAGACATTATGTATATGCGCATGTGAATATAAATATGTGTAATTTAGTACATATTATTCAGTATTAATAATTGTTTAATCATATTTGTTTCTCTATGATTGTATTATTTTGTATTTATATAAATATGTATTGATATTACTAAATAATATATTTAAAAAAATATGACTGGTTGTGTGCTTTGTAAAATGCTCATCATACACCAATATCAAAACATTCTATTCCAAATCTATTCTGTTTTCTCCACTAAGAATAGTTAAATATGCTGAACCATGTATTAATCCAATTCAAAAATACGTAAAAAAATTAATTTTGTTGTAAATGTAGCTATAATAGCTGTTTGAATAAGGTTTAGAGCAAAGAAATCTTGAAAATCTGTTTAGCATTGATTAAATGCGCTGATACGTCATTGCACCTGTCAAACAAAAAACATGAAATCCTGCTTTCAGACGAACTTGTGTGCTCTTGGATTATGGCTGAAAAATTCCCCCATAAAATAGAATACTATAATATGCAAGACATAAATATATCACATTTGAAACATAACATCTACTTAAATATTGCATCCAAGCCATTTCTTGAGATTACATTTCACACAGAGATAATGCAACAGATGCAAAAGTTAGGAAGGAAACTGGAAGGCAGAGCAGCAATCTAATCACACTGAAAGCCTGAACATGACTTTAATGAGATGCTGAATTTATTGTTTTCATTTGGAAAAGTTTAGTCATTTTCTCAACTTCTTCTTTCTCAGCTTCTTTGTGTACTTTACAGTGACCTATGAGCTTAACACCAGTTTGCTACCTGTTCCAGTAGATCATGGATGTTCTCATTGTAGATTTCACAGAATGAGACCCAAACAGAGAAGCGAACAGTTGATGGAATGTCCAGACAGAAGGAGTCTGCCTCAGCAACGCTGCTCATGCTGCCATCGCTGCTGATGGAGGAGCCTGGACACAAAAACACAAACAGGTTACACTCTGCTGGCTCTGAAACAGATGTGACTTCGCTTCCACAAGATGAGGTAATAGATACATTTAAAAAAACTGCAGAGTCTCTCTGGTTACTGTAGCTGTTTCATGGCACCGGAAGAAACCTTTAAGGCATTTTGGATCTTGTAGAATAATCCAAAATATGTTTCAAACACTGACCTTCAAGTGAAGATGATTTCCCAGTCGTCAGACTCTTGTCGCTCTGTAGACAAAAAGACATGAGCACATCTTGCTCAAACCTACTGCTTAGTCTGAGTCATGATAACAGAACTCATGTCCAACCTCTTTCAGCAGCCTCAGCAGGTTTTTCTTGGTGCTGATCTCTGCTGCCTGCTGTTCAGGGGTAAGTCTGCTGAAGTCTCTGCACCGCTGAGGCTTCAGATCACTGCGGCTGTACTGATGACCCTTTATGCTGTTAAAGATGACTGATAGAGACCTGGGAAGCAGCCCGGAGTTGTGGTCTGGCCCTAAGAGACAGACACATGATCAGAGGGTGAGACTAGGAGTGCACCGATTGCAGTTTTCTGTCCGATTGCATATTATCAATCTTTTAAAAAGATTAATCTGCTGATTCCGATTTTGGCCGATACCAACTTTTTTTGTCTAAAATGTTGCTCAGTATACCAAGAAAGTTGTTGAGTTGGCAACAGTGGGGTCACTATTGTTAATTGTAAACGTGCAGACATAACTTGGAGGGCTGGTCTGTAAGTCAAACCTTTCTCACCGGAAAGCAAAAGAGGGCAGTGGTTGATAGTTACACATTTGACAAGGTAGATAAGATTAGTGGACAAGATCAGCTTCATATGTAAAAATCAGCTGATCACTGATGTCCCTAAATTAAGGAAATCGGCACCGATAAATCGGCTGGCCTATAAATTGGTGCACCCCTACGTGAGACACACACACCGATGGAAAGTCTGGCCAGCTTAATCTATTGCTCACCGAGGAAGGTGAAGGTTTTTCCAGCATTGGTGACTCCATAAGTGAACACCAGACAGTTTCCTCCCTGCAGAGCATCCTGGACCAAACCACGAACTGAACCTTCAAACACAGTCCTCTGACTGGCGTCGGGGTCAAACACCTAAACAAGACAACATTAAGAATACAAAACACCTCCTGACTCCACTGCATAGGGACATCACAGGCACCTGTGTGAAGGTGAACCTCTGAGCCGTCTGAGGGAGAGACTTGTCGCCCTGCCGATTCGGCTGACAGAACCTGGGAGCCCTGATAACCACAGAGTTGGGACCCTCAATGGTGACACATGCCTAGAGCAGAAAACACAGCTGCTGAAGTCAAGCTTAGGCACAGAACTCAGGTTATCACTAGGCAAAGACACCGACTGCTTTATATCAGAGCCGGATGGGACAGTAAAATGCAGCTCATCAGCAAATTATTTCATTTATTATAAAATTTATCTTGAGAAAATAGTTCAAAATCAATTCATCACTTTTAAATAAGCCTGGTGGTGCTAAATCAGACAGTGGTTTTCTGTGGTTACCTGGGACTCTCCGCTGTCGCTTTCAGCTGGAGTAAAAGGCCGAACTCTAAGGTACACTTGCAGGTTCTCCGTCTATGAATGAACGTTTTCAACCAGGAGAAATGTGATTTTCATCAATCTTCATCATTATCATTAGCGTCCTCTTCATCACCACAAAAAGCCTGGTGGACATACCTGTGGTTCCACAGCCTCCAATTCACCCAGCAGGTTTCTTTTGATGTCCTCCAGCTTCACTGGTCCGACTTTCTTCGGTATCCCAGTAAAACATGACTCCATCATCTTTGCGAACAATCACTCCTCGGTCCTAAGAGGGGGGAATTCCGTTCACATAAACACTAAGAAAACAAAATCTGGAAACGAAACACGCGACAGGGTAACACCCGATAGCTGAAGATTTAAACCATCTGATGCAGATCCAGAGTTGTATCAGCTGGGAGGTCAATTGTAGACATTTAAAATCGGACGAAATTTCACCGGAGTTCTGTTCAGGTTTTAAATTATCCGTAAACAGAAGGCCAGAAAAACATCCCAGAGATTACCAGATGTTTCAACCAGCTCATAATATTAATAATAAGAAATATCAAAAGAAAAATAAACCTGAAAAAAACGTTACGGCCCGTTCTTTGTTGTTAGCAATACCCAACCTGTTATTAACAGCTGCGCGGTCAACGTTTAAACTGCAACAAACGGACCAATCCCCAAAAGAGACGTCACTCAACTCCTGAGCGCCATTAGTTTGAAATCTCGCGAGATTTTACGTCATATTTCTCTTGAAAAACGGATCTTTCATCGGATAGATTTTTTTTGACATATTTCAGAACAGAACATAATAAAATTACTGTGGTATCCTCAGTGATAGATAAATAAATAAAATAACAAGGCATATAAATATCTGTAAATTCAATTCAATTAAAAAGGCCCTACTTCATTAATCTCAAAGAGAAATTAAATATTATTGTAGCTCATTAATTCAATTTTAGAGAGTTATTAAAGATGGTATATTGGCTGTTGGTAGCGGTCTGCATTACAGTAAATCTGAAGAAGCCTCTGACTGAAGATACTCGATGTTATTTCCTAAATAAAGGAGCCATAAGCTTGACGCTCTCCGTCTTTCCCCTTCGGTCCACTTGATGACGAAAAAACGACAACCAAAAAAGAAAAAGGACTGGATCCTCTTAATATGGTTTACTTCAGAAATAATAATAAAAACGGTACAAAGGTTATCTTTCCATGAAAAATAAAAAATAAAGAAACGACAATTTAAAAGGAAAGAGAGTGAGGTCAAAAAACTGTGTGGCTCTACTCCAACTGCCCAACAGACTCTGGTTAGCCACACCCTAAAAATCCTTAATTCCAATTAGATATGCAAATTTGCAAGACATTAGTGTATCCAAATATGGTAAATTACTATGCAATAGATCCAACTAGTTAACATCTTTATCCAAATACACAAATTATAATAAGAAATATGAACATAACTTATCCTAAAGTCTGAATGAACAAAAACTGAATTTAGGCTTCTACACTCGACAACTGCACAGTCATCCAAGTATTTCTGTAAATGACAGAAATCTGGACTTGTGTTGGAAGTCTGAAGTGTACAGAATGAAAAGGAATAGTGAGAGTACAGTGCTCTGTGGTGCTCGTTTGTTGCTGACCACCTGGTTAGACATGCAGTCCTTCAGTCTCACAAACTGTGGTCCGATTGTTGAGGTTTCCACCTGTGTCTTTTGGACTTGCTGACAAAGCAAATCAGGCTGAATTGTGTTATTGCATTGAAGAAATCAAATAACATGATCCTCACACAGTGCTGCCTGTTTTGTCCAGATGAGAATGGATTTGTTGAAGCACGTGTATGATGGCATCATCAACTCCAACTCCATGGAGTTAGTTTATCTACCCTAAACAAACTACCCTGAATAAGCACTCAGCCATGAATACGCTTGTCTGCTTATTCATTGGCCAACAGGAGTCTCTCCATGACCTTCATGGTGTGGGATGTCAGGGCATCAGGTCTATAGTCGTTGATGATTGATGACAGGCCTGAGCCCTGCACTACGTATGATTGGAAAAGAGATTAGAACTACACTTCCTATGTTGAAGAACAAGCTGCAAGCTGCTCCGGTGGACAAAGAACTGTCATGAAGTGCGGGTGAGAAGAGTGGTGAGGTAGATGCAGCGGACCCAGGTATGATGAATATGAAGATTTAATGAGAAAACTTAATCCGAACAACGAGCAGCAGGCACATGGAAACACTGACGACACAGAAGCTAACATTGACGAGGACCCGACGAGGAACAAAGAACACAGGTGGAGTTAAATACACGGGAGGGTAATCACAGAAACGAGACACACCTGGGAACAATCAAGGGGAGGACAGGACAACGAAGAGACTTACGGACACAGAAACTCTAAATAAACACAGAAAAACACAGATCCTGACAAGAACTGGTGCAGAAAAAGGACAATCAGACAAAGTCAGCGTATCGGTTCTTCTATGATCGCCATCATTCTGCACAATCACTTCCCACACTACAACCAGGACAGAACGTCAGGATAAAACTGGATGGTGAAAAAGGTTGGAAAACCCCGTCTAAGATTATTGCCAAATGCAAGGAGCATGGTGGAAACAGAGAATGGAGCTGTGCTACGACAGAATCGGAGACACCTCCAAGCCGTCCCACAGTCCACTGATCGACCAAATCAGCTACAGTCACCTGATTCCCCAGTGGAACCGACCAGTAGCTTTCCACCTGAGGACAGTTCCGACTCCATGGCCAGGAGCCCCGTTCAGAAGCAGCTGTACCCAGAGGTGGAGTGTCTAACTTCACTTGAAGGTTCACAGATTACATCCAGGGGAAGAGTAATCAGAATTCCTCTGAGATATAGAGGCACTTAGTGACTCAAAGTCCTCTACTTCACATGTTAGGTCAAGTGTTTGGGTGTGAAACCTGTAGAGTTCAGTATTAAGTTTGTTCTACTTTAAGTTTACAAGGACAAGGCAAAACATTATTGCATATTACAATTTTGTTTTATTCATATATAAGGGTAATTTAATATGGTAAAAAAAGGGGGGGAGAGAAAATGTAAATTGGAATTTGAAGGTGCACTGGAACTCTAAGAGTAAAGATTCACATGCTATAGATGTTGGAGTTACCAGCAGTAAATAAAACTTTTAAGTTGTTTTGTAGGATTGATAGGAACAGCAACTGTTGAGGGCAGAATAATCCCTACGTTGCTGCGGACTGAGGGCAGTCTACCCCAATGTCGTAGTGTTCAGATATGCTATTTTCTAACTCATTAAGTATTTCTGCAAAGTACCCGTGTAAGGTTAAGCATGCGTGTTTCGCTGCTGAAAGGGGGAGATATAGTTATATGTCACAGTGAGGCTTCCGTAGCCCGAGGGGCAGACTGATGAGCATGCGCTGTACATCCAGTAGTTAGTAGTCACACAGAGTAATAAAGCTGAGTTCTGCAAGCTGCATAACGCGTCTATGTGGAGTTCTTCATAAAAGATAGCCGTTCACAACTGCCATGTTTTCTCTCCTTGTTCAATGCTTACACCTTTAGTTGTTCCAAAAAATGCCCATAATAGTACAATTAGTACATAGAATAGAATAGAATAGAATAGTGTTGTTGCGCACCCCCCTGCCCCCCCTCCTTTCTCTACTCTCTCACTCTCGTACTTCCTCTTCTGAGAGGGGAGATGTGCTATCAGCTCTCCTTCTATCGGGTTAATTGAGTTTCCTAAATCTGCTGGGATTTATCCTGTCCAGAACTGAAGTAAACTCTGTTTAAGCTGGTTTCGAGAAACGATTCGCCTGGTTTCTGACGGCCTACATCCAGGTGTCCCACCCTTCTTCCCCCTGTGAATTAGCCAGACTGAGCAGCCTACAGCCAACTAGTTTCACAGAGCACACCTGTTAACTGTCGCTCGTTCTCTATTTTACAACGTGCTCTTGTTATTGAACCAGGTAGGTTTTAGTGACTCAGGCGAGTCCCAAGGATGATGTTTTACATATGGGCTACCAGCAACCTAAAAACATTTTGCACTTTTTCCTCTCCAGACTCAAACATCACAGCTATTTTACAACCATCAAAGAACTTTAAGGTGACTCATTAACTGAATGTCCACAACATCTTTTAGATTTTCTTTATGCTAAATATTTTATTAGTAAGGCAGTTTTGCAAGGGTCAGTACAGCTTAATTCAGTAGCAGAAATAATCAAATAAGTAAAATCAATCATCTAGTCTATCTTTCCCTAATGCTGACACTGAGAACTAAAAAAGGGAACCTTTGAGAGAGACGGACGGAGTTTGGCGTTTCGAACCCCAGACCTGGCCTGATGATGAAGAAGGTGTTGCAGCAGGAGGAGGAAGTTGATCGGCGAAGGCAGGGATCTCTGTAGGTTCTGATGAGCTTCTTCTCCGCATGGATGGTGAGGTCACACAGGACTTGGTGCTGGCAGGAAAAAAGGCACCAGTTCTTCTTCTTTGTCTTTGCCTTTGTCTTCATCTTTGTCTTTGGGGTCTGAACCCAGCCGATGAGAGAAGTGCAATTTGAAGCCACAGGTTGTGGGCCTGACGGGTTGGTCCCCATGCGCAGGACAGTCTTCGGCTCTGTGGCCCCGGCTCTTCTTCAGCTGCAGAGTTCTTCGTCCATCTCGATCTTGGCTCGAAGCTGCCTGGAGGATCCAATGAAAGGTTCCTCTTTTGCACCCACCTTTTATATCCACCCTTTTGGTGCATTTGCATTGGCTAGCACTGTTGCTGTGCTTGTTTCATTTGGCTGACTGCTTGGACAGATGATCTCATATCCATCACTGTCTTAAGAGACATCATGTCATGATGTCTGTGCTAATGTCTCAGGGTTGCTCAACCTCCTATGTCCCTTGCCTGCACGACCTTTTCTCTGAAACGTTTACGTTGTTCAATCTGTTTCTAAATAAGGCGTTGATCATCTCTGCTCTCCTGTTAGTTCCCCTTTCTCCCTTAACCTTTCACCTTTCACCTACCATCTACCTCCAACATATCAGTGATGTTTAATTGCAGTTACACCTTTTTACACCATGTCAAGTTCAATGTCAAGATCACATTTATATCACATTTATTTTCTTTAGCTTCTCTGATTTAGCATTCATTTATGATTTTATAACCATAACTTATTAATTACTCTTACTATAATCTTAGTGTGAGTTATTACAGATGTTTTTCTGAAAAGAAACCAAGAATAATCCATGATTCTAATTATTTGACACCAAAGTTACAGTTACTTGTTTTTCTTGTAAGTGTTCTCACAAATGTAACTGTAAGTATTATTACAAGTAAACCAATATTAATATAAGTATTTTACTTTGAATCTTATCAAATTACTCAAAATGTTTAGATTTCATTCTTTAAAACTTTCATGCTTTGAAATAAGGAATAGTCTCAACTATTTTTATAAATCTGCAGGCTGGAAACTTACTTCCTCTTTTTCCAGGAAACCTGCTCTTCCTGTTTCATGACTCTCTCTGACTGACTGATTTCTTATGATTAGATAGAAAAAAGTAGAATTAAAGCAAAGTTTGCATGAGACAAAAACAACACACACAACCAGATTTATTTTATTGACATTTAAGTCTACTGTTGGGCCTTGACGTCACTTGAGTGATTCATTTTAAAGATAACTTTATTTATTATTACTGTTAAACTAAAATCTCCAGCATAGGGAAGTGGGATGAGCTCGGATTTTCTTGACAATAGAAGTACTTTATTCATCCCAGCAGGGAAATTACTTCGCAGTTACAGCATAGAGACAAGACATAATAACAACTACCACTGAGTAGTAGTTGTAGATAAAATAAAATAAAAAATAAAAATACTTCAAATTGTGATTTTCTACAATTTAATTACACTTAAAATACATTCAGCACAAAATTAGTGGTTCCAAAATAAAGTTAAATAATACTTGAAGTAGGCTATACGAGAAGGACATCGCTGCAAACAGAAAGGGGCGGGGACGGACCACTGTCAGTCTCATACCTTATTTGGAAATGGGACCATTGCACTCTGGAAGTCAAGGGGGCGCTATTTCCTATATTATCCGCGGCTTTCCGTTTTTATTTTCTTTTGAAATCTGTGATACAGACTCACCACAGCTTTTACACTGATTTTAAACGTTTTTTTTTTTTCTTTTTGTTGCCTTATAAACACAAACTTCAGGGTATTTTGTTTGAATTTGAATTAACATAATTGTAAAGTTTAAGCAGAAAGAATTTTTTGAACAATTTTTCATTATAAATATTTGAAAAGTGAGGCATTCTGATATTCCAAAATAAAACTCAGCCAATTGCTTTTTTTTCGCGATCTGTTAACATGTAATAAATGCACTGCGAAAACACAAACTCTGACCAAGTATTTTTGGTCTAGTTTTTTAGTACATGAAGTAAGACAAAACTAACTTACAAGTAACTTTTCAGCAAGATATGAGCTTTTTAAAGTAAATAATTCCTTAATATTAATTTTAAAAAACTACTAGTTCCACTGACGGATCATACTTTTAACAACATATTTTTCCCATAAGTGAAATAATCTGCCAGTCGAACTAACACTTTTTAAAAACCAATGCTAAGGAATTATTAACTTGAAACAATCTTCTCTGTTGTGTGTAAAAGTTACTTGTAACAGACAAAATACACATAAAAAGTAAAAGCAAAGTGCAGTACTAACTGGTGTATCAAACCAGAAGGACATCAAAATTACTGGCAAAATAAAACACATTCAGATTAAAAAGTTATTCAGAACTTGATTTAAATAACTGTAAATGTCCACATCTCAAATGAGTAAATCAAAAAGCTAATTTATTTCAATCATATTAAAAGTTGGTCCCCATATGGATTCCTTGCACACAATGTTATACATCTACAGCATTTATTTCTAATTATTTCACACCTGGGCTCCAACGCATGCTCCGATGAAGGAGGCTCTGCTGCAGGTGAGAGAGACTACATGGGCCACCTTCTGTCAAAATTTAATCGGAGTTTGATGGATGAGTGATTAATGACCCGTGACTAATTGATTTTAATTTCCGGTCACATTATGCCCCTCCCCCCATCCGGTCACATGATGCCCCTCCCCCCATCCGGTCACATGATGCCCCTCCCCCCATCCGGTCACATGATGCCCCTCCCCCCATCCGGTCATATGACCCCCCATCCGGTCTCATGACCTCAGCGTGCTTAGCACGTGTTACACTATATTCCCGCTAATTTCAATTCAACCAATAGAAACAGAGACAGGCTCCGAGTTTTATGAGTAATACAATTAAAGTATAAAAAACAATAAGTGTTAAATAATCAAGAATAATATACGATATAATATATTTAAATAGAATGTTGTAATTAACTCCGGTTTTGCTCACCAAGCCGTCAGTGTTTGTGCGTGTATCCGGGCAGAATACTGGACACACATGTCCCTCAGGATGTCTCAACGCCATACAGTGTTTAAGTTGAACTCCTTCTGACCTCTATGAGTTTGAATTAGCCGATAGAAGCAGAGACAAGGGGTTCGGTGTTAGAAAATCATTAGTAACATACAATATATTATATTGAAATAGAATGTTGTAATTAACTCCGGTTTTGCTCACCAAGCCGTTCGTGTGTGAGCGTGTGTCCGGGCAGAATACTGGGCACACATGTCCCTCAGGATGTCTCAACGCCATACAGTGTTTAAGGTGAACTCCTTCTGACCTCTATGAGTTTGAATTAGCCGATAGAAACAGAGACAGGCTCCGAGTTTTATGACTAATACAATTAAAGTATAAAAAACAATAAGTGATAAATAATCAAGAATAATATACGATATAATATATTTAAATAGAATGTTGTAATTAACTCCGGTTTTGCTCACCAAGCCGTTCGTGTGTGAGCGTGTGTCCGGGGAGAATACTGGGCACACATGTCCCTGAGGATGTCTCAACGCCATACAGTGTTTAAGGGGAACTCCGCGTGACACGTGTGGCTATGTATATTTCCGATCATCTCAATAGGGTCTCTATCGGGGGTTGATTGATATGATGTTAACGCCAGCACAGGATTCATTCTCGTGACTTTAGCGAGGAGGCCCCACGACAATGTTGCTCACCAGGCCATTTGTGTATGTGTGTGTGTGGGTGTGTGTGTGTGTGTGTGTGTGTGTAAAGACATATAGAAACAAAAGTCCCCTCTTGATAGGGTGGGTGTGCTTGTCCAAGCAGATGAATGGACAGAAACCTCTTAGGCCTCTTTAAAAGGAGCTAACATCTGTACGGAGAAGAACCACAGCTCTGCACGACGTCAAGTGACTTCCGGTACAACAGAATTTTTTAGACTTGTAAACTTATTAATTTTCTTTAAAGAAGTATTATTTTGAATCATGTCTGACTTTTCAGGAAGATCTGCATTTTTAAGTTCCCAGGTTCTTTCAGGGTTGTTTAATCGTAAGTAAATTCAATTCTTAAATTATCTTTCTCTAACCATAAACTGTATAGTTATACAAATATATATATACAGAAATGCATCATGCTTAATAATGATTTTCTTATTATTAGGCGCAGTTTCAGAAGATCCTAACATCGTCTTGGAATCGGAATTTATAAGCGGTAAGTGTGTGATTACTATACTTTTCTTTTTTTTCTTTTTAGTCAGAGTTGTAATATAATTTAAAATATTATTTGCTTACAGATCTTGCAAATACTCAGGAGACACACTAGGATCCTATAGGATTTAACAATAGAAACGGTAATTTACTATCTCTGTAACCGAAGTTTTAAAAGCGAGAAAATTAAACCAATACTCTAATTTTTACAGATGTCCAGGACACCCGTAGAAAGAGTCGCTTGTCGCTGAATAAGAAAAGAAATGACTCTGAACCTATCAGAACATCATCTCACACGGAGAATGCAGCTGTGACACCATCCGGTTCTGCTAATACAGGAATACCGAGTAAGTTTTTTTTTCTTTTAAATAATAACCTATTTGAACCAATCAGGAAACTGATTTTTTTTTCATTTTACAGGCTTAACCCCTGATGAAGATGATGTAATTGTCATTTCATCTGAATCAGAAGACGAACTTGTGGCAGACCTGCCTTCAGGGCAGAGATTTGATTTCAACACCACGCCACGGCAAGCTGCCAAAGCAAGGCCAGAGCCGGAACGTGAAGCGGAGCCAGAATCGTTACCTGAACCGGAACCAGATCAGCTACCTGAGAGGCCTACTAATTCTCTCCGCCTATGTAAGTTTAATTATTTGTTTTAGATAATAAAGATATATACCTTTAATGCTTCTCACGTCTGATTCCAATGCAAGTCCCTATTTTCAAACTCTTATTTTAAATGGAAAGAAAGATAGATATACGTAACAGAAATGCTAATAAAGTTTGTCTTTATAACACCTCAAAATGCGAAATATGGGGAGGGGTGTGAATATTTTTCTACACTGGGAACATGTTACTCAAGCCACCCCGACACACAGAGACAGAGACAGCAGAGGGGAGGGGTGTGTGTGTGTGTATGTGTGTCCAGGGGTGTGTAGGGCTGTGTGTGTGTGTATGTGTGTCCAGGGGTGTGTAGGGCTGTGTGTGTGTGTATGTGTGTGTCCAGGGCTGTGTGTGTGTGTGTGTGTGTATGTGTGTGTCCAGGGGTGTGTAGGGCTGTGTGTGTGGGTGTGTGTGTGTGTGTGTGGGTGTGTGCATGCGCTTTTTTGTCTCCAGGACATAACAGCCGATGGTCAGGGGTGAGTGACCCCCTCCCCCGCAGAAGATCCCTTGCTCTCTCTGTGCATGTGTATGTCTAATGATTGTGCCATGATGTAATAAAAATGAGTTTGTGTGTATTTATTTCCCCACACACCATAATTTAAAAAATAAATAAATAAATACATAAATGCTTTTTCAGTAAAGTATTGTTTAGAATCAAAGCAGCCTTACCTAAATGATTGTAATCACATTAAATATATTTCACAGCTTTCAACGCTCATGAAATACGAAAGAGGCTCACTGCAGAAAATCTACAAGCGCGAGTTGTTTTGCTGGACGGATTGATTACAGGTACATTATTTGAATTTATCTAGTAAAATCACATCTCATAACTGTTAGAAGTTTATTCCTAATTATTTATTCCTAATTATTTATTACAGAATCTTTTCTACTTCTGGACCGACCTCCAGCTCGAAAAAGACGACAAGCTCTGGCTCGCAACCGAGAAAAAGTTAAAATCCTGCTACAAGCCGTCAGAACAGTGCTGCAAAATGTTTCCTCCGACGCAAAGGTGATTGTGAAATGATTCATGTATGATTTGTCTCTTATAACTCAGTAAAGAATGGAACACCAACAAGCTAGAGTTGAATCATCTCAATCAGATTATTCTCAACAAATAGCTGACAATATCCAAACTCTGCAAACACTTGCATTAGCATTGAATACAGGGGGAAATGACTTTTCACAGAGCCCTGCTCTTAGCCCTGCTAAATCATCAATCTCTGATATTTTAAACGCATCTGAACTCTCAGACTATTTCAGACAAATTAATGATGCCGTTCACGGTTTAAATGACTACATATCTCCGCAAAACTCACCGGCTGCCTCATCTGCGTTGGATGAAACTTTTCAAAATACAGAATCTCAATCAGATTATTCCCAACAAATTATTAATTCCATCCAGATTCTACAAACAATCGCTTCAGCTTTGAATACCGGGGGAAATGACTTTACACAGAGCCCTGCTCTTAGCCCTGCTAGATCACCAATCTCTGATATTTTAAACGCATCTGAAGTCTCAGACTATTTCAGACAAATTGACGATGCCGTCCGCGGTTTAAATAACTGTATATCTCCACAAAACTCGCCCGTTGGTTCACCGGCTGCCTCGTCTAGCATTTCATTAGATGAAGGTTTTCAAAATACTGAATCTATGTTACCATCTGAATCAGTTTCTGCAGCAGTTGATCAAGCACAGCAGCAACAGCAGCAGCGAGGAGGTAATCTAGATCAAAGTCAGAGAATTGAACGTCAGCGTTTCAATAACATTGAAATAAGGAGATCGTTATCAATCGCGCCTCCAACCCATGCTGTACCTGACATTGCTGAATTCTACACCGCAGTTATGAATGTTTTAACTGATCTGGCTAATACTGCAAGATCAATAGCTGTACGTAATGACGTTGTACAGTTAGAATTACTGTGGGGTGATATTTCTCATCACATAAATATCTCTGTTACTGATAATGATGCAATCCTGCCTGCATTTGAGGAATTTTTAGATGGGCTGGTTCAATCTAATGCAGAGCTGCCGTCAGAAAGTAAATTGGAGCTGATTCTTCAGATAGTCAAGAATCCCACAGGAGGTTCAAAACGCAAGGCTGAAAGAACATTGGAATGTGAATTGATTAATAAGAAGAGACGTCACCTGTATATTGTAGAAAATACAGGAAATAAATTGTGTTTTGCTACCAGCCTGGCACATGTAGCTCACCCTGAATTTACAGATAAACAAGCTCTTGAACAGGGAAGAAAGTGGCAGCATCAGGCAGGTCTAACTGATCAGACAGCGGTTACATTCAGCGACGTCGCAAAGTTTGAAAACATTCTACAAAGAAAAATTGTAGTGTTTCATCGAACCTCAAAAGATAGGGCTTTATCTAAATTTGAAACAGATTTCCAAAATCGTTCAAATCCCTGCTTTCTCCTCCTCCATAATAATCACTTCTATGGCATTAGGAATCTTGCAGGTTTTACCGGTTCAAAATATCATTGCAAATTTTGTTACGGCGGTTATAATAATTCTAACACCCATCATTGCCAAGGCTACTGTGGTGTCTGCTGTTGTTACAGTTGCACACAATTGCAGTACAATCCAGTACGCTGCGATGACTGTAACAGAATATGTCGAAACTCTACATGCTTCGATAGGCACAAAGAACCTCGCAACAGACCTCATGCTGAAATGCTTGTAAGTGATTGTGAGATGATCAAACTTTGTTCTACGTGTAACAGGTTGTATCACGTACCTATGACCAAGGAGAAAACTTTTCACGTATGCGAATCAAAATGTGTCATCTGCGGTGAAAAAAATCTACCTCCTGGTACAGATGTAACTCTTAACGATCATCAATGCTACATCCAAACCAGTACTACTGATGACAAACTTCATGACAAACTAGTGTTTTACGATTTTGAAACATTTGTCGATCAGAGCGGCATACATAAACCCTTTCTACTCTGTTCAAAATCTGTGAAAGGTGTTGAATGGCACGCTTATGGCCTGGATTGTGCACAGCAATTTCTTCTTCATTTTCGAAGAAGTATGTATAAGGGATACACTTTCATCGCACATAATGCTCATGGGTTTGATAGTTATTTAATGCTTAACTCAATGCTGCAGTTAGGTATCAAGCCTTTTCTAATCATGCAAGGAGGAAAAATTCTTTGTTTTACAGACCCCGATTACAAATTGAAATTCATTGATAGCCTGTCATTTCTGACTATGAAACTGAGTGCCATGCCGAAAGCACTGGGCTTCCATGACCGCTCGAAAGGATATTTTCCCCACGAATTTTCCGCTGAAGAGCATCTCAAGTATGTGGGTATGTTTCCTCCTTTAGATTCTTACGGCGTCAAACTTATGAATCCAGATGAGCGGCAGAAAATTACTGACTGGTACGGTGAAGCATCCAAAGGCATTTTTGACTTTGAGAAAGAATCCCTGCATTATTGCAAAAATGATGTGGACATTCTTTTTCAAGGTTGTGTTAAATTCAGAGAGGAGCTTTTTAAGGAGACAAATGTGGATCCCTTTAAGAGCATCACAATTGCTTCTGCATGCATGCAGGTTTTTGTGACCAATTTTCTTCCAGAGAAATCCTTGGCGATCCCATCCGCTGTAGATTACAGGCGTGGGTCCAAAACTTTCTCCAATGCTTCAATTCAGTGGCTAGAGTGGAAGATGGACAGTGAGAACTTACATATTGAGCACGCGCTAAACTCGGGCGAACGCAAAATCGGACCCTATTTTGTCGACGGATTCGCAGTAATCTCAGGTTTAGCCACCGTATTCTCTTTCAACGGGTGTCTTTACCATGGCTGCCCTCGGTGTTTCAAGCAGACTGAAATGTGTCCTTTGAGAAAAGTACCGTTTGAACAAATTTATGCAGCTACGGTTGAAAGATCTAAGATTCTGCAAGCCGTTTATGGTGTTCGAGTCGAGACTGTGTGGGAACATGAGTGGGATGAAATGAAAAAGTCTGATCCAGGGGTAATCAGATTCCTGGAAAAATTTGATGCGCCAGAACCTTTGGTCCCTCGGAACGCTCTGTACGGAGGTCGAACTTGTGCTCTAAAGCTCAGGTTCACAGCTGGACCGGGTGAGTCTGTGCATTATGTGGACTTCACATCTCTCTACCCTTATGTAAATGCTACGTGTGAATATCCGCTAGGTCACCCCACCCTCATTTACAAAGATTTCGATGATCCCGTCAACTATTTTGGTTTTATCAGAGCTACCGTTTATCCTCCACGAGGCCTGTTTTTTCCAGTTCTACCCTACAAGACATCTAGGGGTAAGCTAGTTTTCACTCTTTGCCGCACATGTGCAGATATTAACAATCAATCAGGGATCTGCACCCATGAGGACGAGGCTCGATCTCTGACAGGTGTTTGGGTGAGTGCGGAGTTTCAAAAAGCATTGCAATGTGGTTATCGTCTTGGAAAAATCACTGAGGTCTGGCATTTTGAGAGAAGCAGTAGCTCGATCTTTAAAGGCTACATTCACACCTTTTTGAAGGGGAAACAGGAAGCCAGTGGTTATCCCCCTGAAGCGATGGATCAGGAGAGCAGGTTGAAATATGTGAGAGATTATCAAATTAATCAAGGTATTCAACTAGATGCTGGGAAAATTGAGGTGAACCCTGCTAAAAGACAAGTAGCTAAACTGTGTCTCAATAGCTTCTGGGGAAAGTTTGCACAAAGAAATGATCTCTCTCAGACCAGCTTTGTAAGTGATCCTGATGAATATTTCAATTTTTTTTTCTCAGGTAAATACGTGGTGAAGTACTTTCACTTTATCAACCCTGAAACCTGTATGATCCAGTGGAATTACAGCAAACGTTGCATCGTTCGTCCTAACAAATCAAATAATATTTTCATCGCAGCATTTACCACAGCTTATGCTCGTTTAAAATTTTTCAGCTGTCTGGAGCGAGTGCAGGATAAGATTCTCTACATAGACACAGACAGCCTGATCTATGTGGTAAAAGATGGTGAGAGTCCTCTAGAACTGGGAAATTATCTCGGTGATTTAACCGACGAATTAGGAGGTGACACCATTCAGGAATTTGTAGCAGCGGGGCCTAAAAGTTATGCTTACCAGACAAAAAATCAAAAGAAAGTGGTGATCCGGGTGAAAGGCATCACTCAAACTTATGAGTGCAGCGAGAGAGTCAATTTTGACAGCATCAGAGAGCTGGTGGGAGGGTACTTAGAGGGGTCCCGACACGGTGTTATCAAAACACCGCAACACACCATAAAACGCGATAAAAAAGGGTTCGTTTTGAGAAACGCGACATTTCTTAAAAGGTTTCAGGTTGTGTATGACAAACGCAGGCTTTTTCCTGATGGTTCAACTCTACCTTTTGGTTATTAGAGTTTAAGAGACAAGGAAAAAATAAAAAAATAAAAATGTCTTATTCCAACGATGTTCAAGAGGTATACTTTGACCCTAGATTCAAAACACCTTTCTCATGTATGATTGTGGGAGCAAGTGGATGTGGAAAATCATACTTTGTAGGGAAAATGTTGCAAAATCTTGAGCATGTCATGAATGTTGTACCGGACAATATTGTTTGGATTTTTACTTCTTTTCAACCATTATATGCTGAATTGCAAAAACTGAATAAAAATATTAAATTTGTGGAAGGACTGCCTGATTCTTTTGATGACGAAGATTTATTCCCTGTGAATCAAAGTCACTTGGTCATTTTGGATGATGTCATTTTCCAGGCTTCTAACCACCCTGAAGTAGCCAAATTGTTCACCCAATATCGACATCATAGAAATATGTCTGTTCTATATCTCACCCAGAATGTATTTCAGCAGGGAAAATACAGCCGCACCATTAGTCTCAACAGTAATTATATGGTGCTCTTTAAGAACCCTCGAGATAAATTACAGGTGGATATACTAGCGCGTCAAGTCTTCCCATCAGCTAAAGCAAGTTTCCTGGAGAGTTTTGAAGATGCAACCAAAGAAGCTCACGGATATTTAATCGTAGATCTTACTCCTAGCTGCCCAGAACGTTACAGGTTAAGGACGGGGGTATTACCCGGCGAATGGCCAGTGGTGTATGTACCTAAATCAAAGTAAGTCAGAATGTCTGCACGCATAAAAAGGAATGCTCCGATGCTCAGGGCTCTTTACCAGGCCACCCCTCAGAAGCGTAAAGATATTTTAGCTCATTGCTCACCGGATTTTCTTAAAACTTTATGTGAGATTGCTCTGAACATTCCAAAAGGAAATATTAAACTAACACCTTCTCAACACCGGAAATTGAAAAAGCAGCGAAAAATTATCAGACTGTTGGCCGATAAAAGAACCGGATTAAAGCGCAAACAGCTGGCTCTTAAAAGTCAAGGAGGAGGATTTATTCTCCCCCTGCTAGCTGCTCTGACTCCGTTAATAGGAAACTTAGTGGGCGGAATCCTCAGCAGATAGAACAAAAGCAATGGCTCTTAAAACATCTCAAAAGATGTTTCTCATCTCACCTCATCAGTTTAAACATTTGAACTCCTCAAAGACTTCAATCAGAGATGCGGCGGAGGAGGATCTGGATTCTCAAATGAGAGCCATTTTGAATGAATCAGGGCTCACTGCATACGAGAAAATTAAGAAATATGATGCTTTGCTACAAAGATCTCTATCTTTAATCAAGCAAGGTCAACTAGAAGAGCCACAGTTATCTGTGACTGTGCAGCGTACCAAGGATGATCCTGAACTTAGAAACCGTGAAGATGATTCTAATCATAAAACTACCGAATTGGATGAAACTGCTAATGAAGTTGTGAAAGCGCTTCCTGAAAGAGATCGTAAAAATGCTGAATACATTTTGAAAAAGCTGTCCAAAAGTAACAGCGGTTGGACATCTAAAGCAGAATTTGTTTATAAAGGAAATGTCACGAAAGGTTCTCATTTGGTTGATTTACTCAAAAACCTTCTGCTTCCGTTTAAAAGAAAATCCCAAAGCCTCCTGCCTGCAGGATGGACCGATTTCCTTTCCACACTGGATGAATTAAATTTCCCGGTATCGTCTGTTAATAATCCACAAGCTCGTGAACAATATTTGCGTGTCAAGACAGACGGTGTCAAAATCCCTTCCAGAAGAGAAAAAAAGAAGATTATCCTATCCCCTAAATTTGATTTCGGGGATGAGGTGACGGATGTAAAAAGTACGCGTAAAAAGAAATTTATCTTATCCCCTAAATTTAATCTACAGAATAAGATCAGAAACAGACAAAGTACGCGTAAAAGAACAAAACCATCACGTTGGATTGCTTTTACTCCATAAACTCTCTGACAACAATTCTTTTTTTCAATAAAATATTTTATTAAAGCATTTTTCAGGTGTACAGTCTCTTGTTTTAATACAATAATATTAGAAAATCACGTTAACAATTTGTGACAATCTTTAAACATTTGCATAGAACATGTTCCGTGGTGAAAAGAACAAAACTTTTGGTTTTTTACACAGCGTTGATATTTTTTCACAAAATCTGAAACCATGACATCGTTTTTTTTCACATCCCCGGGGTATGAATCAAGCACTTGTTGCATTGATAAACCCCATGCTCTATTACATAAGTAATAAACACAATGATGACCGCAGACAACAGACAGAGTATCTTGAAGTTGATTATTATGATATATTATTTTTGAAGACCTGTCTTTCAAAAATTTTACGATGCTTGTTGGATAGAAATCAAAGTCTGGCCGAAAGCCATAGGAGTCAAAAAACGTGGCAATCCCGTTCCCTTCCAAAGTAAGAGCTAGCCAGTGTTCTCCAGGCATGTGAGCAGGATGTGTGTTCACAATAAAATATGCGGGTCCTGCGTACTCGTGTGAGAGCAAAGACAGTTCATCGCATGCCCAAACTCCACAAAATACTTTCCCCAACAGCTGGTGTAGCAGACTCTCAAGTTGATGATTATTCATGATGAATAATAATCCACCAAAACCTCTCTTTTAGAATTGATCTCCAGAATGGAATCGTAACACGTATACACGACCAGCGTGGTCGTGTGGGGTAATGGGACTCTGAACCGGATCTCTAACCTCAAGTTTCCGTTAGAAACCGGTGATAAAGCTTCTGTGTCCTCTCCCGGGTTGAGATTAAAGACAAACAGTGAGTATCCCTGGTTAAAATCAGTTCGGTCTATGCTCAGCGGAAGGTCTTTAAGATGACGGCCTGATGCAGAGAATATGTTGTAAAATTCTCTGACCAATATTCCTTGGTTGAATTGGGGCTGGAAAGCTTTGCCCGGGATCTGTCTGCCCTCCTGACACAGAGCCAAGTACTCAACATCCATATGTTTAAAATGAAAAGGTGACAGGTCCCTTCTTCCTGTGAAGGCCTCGTGATGAACCATTCCCAGAACTATATACTTTGGTATAGCCCCCAAAAATAGGTTCTCCTGAGTACATATTCTTGAGTTTTCAGGGATAGAATATGTTTTAACATTAACTCTGGAAAGTGGGTACAACGCATTTCCCCGCATTAAAGCAGAAGCGTGTCCTAAACGGACCGTGGGAGAAACCGATACTTTTTTCACAAAAAGAGAAGCCCCCAAAATTTTCAATCGAAAAGTTGAGTCACGGGCTCCCATCAGACAAAATGCATCGCTGGCTCTTGTTAATTTAATCCTTAAATCCACAGAATTAAGCAGCACCCTCTCACAGAAAAATATATCAGCATGCAGTGCCCCCAACAGGTGCACTTCTCTGGACTCAGCGGTGAAGGAGGCCCTTTTATTTAAACCCTGGTTTGGACCATTATTTACAACTATAGAGTCTATGGCTCCCGCCGTATCTTTGTAAAAAAGACCTGCGCTAAATTGGCTTCTCAGCGTATCTTGAGAGAAATTAAGTAAAGTTTCAATCACTGCCCTGTAAGGATGGGTGGAACTCGACTGAGATATCAGCCGGTCTCCCAACGTGATGTCGCATTGGGAAAATATTGTGTTAAGAGGATAATTAATTAATCCCACAGCAGCGTCATTAGCCAGGTTGCTACCATCGGCGTTGGTGATCTTGATGCGTAGATGAAGCAGGGTGTTGTTTAAGTCCAGATATTTCTCTCCTCCCGGGATCATAAATTCGATAGGACCGTTGTCCGTAAGAGCTGACAGCGGTAAAATTTCAGTGTAGACCTTGTCCTCTATAGATAGCTGGGTCATAGGGGCTGAAAATAAGTCTAATTCGGCTAAAGTGCATTCCGGTGATTTGTGATGCAAAAGAGCCATGTTTTATTGAAATATATCTTTGCTAGGAGCAGAGTTCCTCGCTTTAGCCTTCCTTCTCCCGTTTGATTTCTTTCGCTTCAGTGCTCTACGTATTTGTAAGTTTCGCGCACGCTCTCCCGGTGGGCGCGTCCTTGCTCTTCTTGACAGAACCATAATTCCTGACCCTTCTTGACCCTCTTTAGAACCAGATATTTTATTCATAGCTTTGCCTAGAACATCCGTGGCAATATTGGCGGCTGCTCTTTTTAAGTGAGGTTTAGCCAGGGCGAAACCTGATTTGACTAGGGGTGACACAAATCTGAATAATCTTGAGAATACCGCCCCTATACCTCTGCCGTACATCACCGGCGCCCCATAGAAACCAGGTAATGTGCCCCCTACCTGGTTATGGTAATAATGTACAAACCGGTGAGGATCATCTCTCAGATTTATCTGACTCATGTTACCTAAGATTTATACAGTTCTTCTGTTAAGGTAAATACTCTCTTTCACGCTGCGAGGGTGAGCCCGTATGAATGATGACCTTATCATCAGTCGTATTTTATACGAATGTTTCTCATCGAAGTTCATACAGTTATTGTCTCAGGCTTCCTCGTGACCTCACAGGTCGAAAATGTAATTTCACGATTGCCTTTCCATAGGTAAAATTTATCGGAACGTTCTGGTCTGATTTCAGTTCTATTTGAATAGATTCGATATGTTTCCGTGCCACAGGAAGATAATCGGGGGGGTTAAAGGTTTGAGTGATTATATCACCGAATTTACCGTCCACTTTAACCGTATGCAGCAAAGGAGCATAACTATCCCCCACTATTTGCTGTTCGACCACGTCGCTGTAACAATAAATCATGTAAAATCCTGCTTGCATGTCCATTGGTTGAGAAGCTTTTCTATCAAAAGTTAACCATTTTCCAGGTTCCATACCGAGCATGTAAGCAATCGGAGCATGGAAACGTATTTGATATTGTCCTCCTGCTTGAAAGAATAATTTATTTACAAAAGCGTAAATCGGTTCAAAGTAAATGTCGGATTTTATTTCTCTAAGGATAGGTTCGATTTCTCCAACCAGATGTGTCGTGTTTTTGTAGTGTCCGGGAGTAATACTTTGCCGAAACACCTTTTTCACTTTTCTTTCCCTCCATTCAAAGTAAGCTGATTCTTCCGGGACATTATACCAGGTGTGAGGATAAGAAATCTCTGTCAAGGCAACTTGCCAGGAACCTTCTAAATTAATATGCTGCGCTAAATTCACACGAAAACTTGAAATGGTATTATCCTTAAAAACATTTAAACCCGCGTTTGAGGGTAAAGTAACGTAGAACCCTTCATCCTCTACCGAGCGCTCCATGGTGTTGTGTCAGGTGTAAGATTTACTGCAGGTGTCTTTTATACATCTTGAAGGTCAGCCAGTCTGATCCAACTGTTAATTTTCTGAGGCCAATTTTTCCACTGCACAAAAACCTGTTTAACCCCCCTTACGGTGCGTCGGTTTAATATCTTTTCCACTTGGTACATCTTATCTTTACACAGTTTCACTTTCTGAAGCTCCTCCTCGTAAAAAGAACCTTGAATAGGTTCGTTATCAAGATCTTTGAGTTTATACACAGGAGGAGATCGAAGTATGGTATCAGTCACTGTAAATACTTCATCCGTAAAACTCTGCTCATATTTTTTATCAAAAACGCCGCGTAATTTAGATAATCGAACCAGATCCCCGGGTTTAAGCTTAGGTTTGGCATTCTTGCGGCGTGTGCTCGAGGACGTACCATACAGGTTCTGAAAGATTTGAAAGGCATTTTTTGAATTCACTTCCATAGGGGTAGTTTTAATACTTGCATGGTAGCTGTGGTTGTAGCTTTTCACCAAGTCTTGCACAACATCGACGTAACGACGGGTATTATTAGTGGTGAAATATCTCCACATTCTTGTTTTTAACGTACGATTAAACCTTTCAATCACTGAGGCTTTTGTTTCGCTTGCTGTGGCAAAATGCTCAATGCCGTGCTTTTTCATTAAAGCTTTAAATTTTTGGTTAAAAAATTCTTTACCCGCATCTGTTTGCAATTTTTTAGGAGTCTGACTATCTTTGAAAATGGATGCAAAGGCTTTTACCACTTCATCCGCAGTCTTCCTCTTTAAAATTCGTACGTATGCTCTTTTAGAAAATATGTCAATGACTGTTAATAAGTAATTATAACCATCATTTTCCTCAGTCAAAGCTTGCATGTCACAAAGGTCTGCTTGAAACTGTTTTAAAGGCCTCGTGACAAAAACTCTGTTTCTTGGGAAATTTATGCGTGCTGGTTTATGCAAAGTATAAGTGTCTTGTTCCGATAAAAAACCTTGTACTTTTTCCACCTTAACCTTCTTTCCCGTTTCATCCTCCAGACCTCTTTTCAGTCTCTCTATTCCTCCTAAACTACCGGGATGTGATGGAGTGTAATATACCGTCTTCATTAACCTTTTCTCCGCCATCCTTATGTCAACTGCTTTGGTGAGCGGATGTTAAATAATGAGAAAACAAGATCATGGTACAAAGGATTTATTCTTCCTTTAATAGTAAGAAATCACAAACAGTACAATTATTTACTAGAAATTACAATTAAATGTTTTAACGATAATACGTGTATAAAGATATATTTAATGCTAGTCAATCAGTCATAAAACACAGGTAAAGGATAGTGAATAAAATACTTAAACATGCTAAATAAGATGAAAAAAAAGGATAATAGATGTACGAATTAAATACTTAAACATGCTAGATAAGATGAAGAAAAGGATAATACTTAAACTAAATCTATAGAACTAGAAAAATACAAGTCAGAACAGAAGAGAGATTACTTTTCATTCAGAGTGTAACACTCTGAAACAGAACGAAGCTGGTTGAGTTTTTCATCAGTGGACATGCTTTGATACATGTCGTTAATTGCAGTCTGGATTCCGAATGCCGATTTCAGTTCGTGTAAAACTGTTTCTGCAATCATCTTCACTTTTGCATCCTCAACCTGTATGTGGCGCTGTTTCAGCAGTTTCTGGACAGCCGGTATGAATCGTGGAGTCAGGAGTCGCTGTGTGATGCGATGAAAGTGGAGTTGGTAATATTCTTCCTCCGGTATTTCCAGGCACTGATGCTGTCGCTGGCTCGGGTGATCTGTTTTGCACCCGTAGCAGGTTTCCTTGACATATTTGGCACAGATTAAACTGAATAGATGTAGTAAGGCTGTTTTTACACCACCAATCAGCGTGCTCGGTATCCATCCATCAATTTCATCTTCTTGTTGAATTGGAGAAGGTGGAGGTTCAGAGTAGCCGGTTGCATGCTCTCCAGAATTCTCTGCTGCCGGTGCTGGGGGTTGGGA
This sequence comes from Xiphophorus couchianus, assembly GCF_001444195.1. NCBI lineage: Eukaryota > Metazoa > Chordata > Actinopteri > Cyprinodontiformes > Poeciliidae > Xiphophorus > Xiphophorus couchianus. The sequence continues at coordinate 1,784,931 of NC_040236.1, forward strand.
GTAGATGGAAGCAGGTTCCCCAGAGTACTCTGCTGCTGCTGCTGTCGGAGGGATACCCTCTTCAGCTAGAGTACTCGGTATCAGAAATTTTGTAGGAGAGAGTGCCGGAGATGATGCTGATGAGGAAGAGTATAAAACAGGAGAAAGCGGATAATATGGACCCATGTTGTAGCTTCCAGGAGACGGAGGAGTGAAGAGGGTCTCTGTAGAATAACTGGGCTCACCCCAGTTTGATCCCCATAGTCCATAGCTCCTTACTTCTTCCATTCTAAAGGTCTGGTGTCAGAAGTCCCCGCAGCGCTCTCATTATATAGGGTAGGGGGGGGGGAGGGGGCGGGTCCTCAGAAGAGGGTCGGGCCAGAAGAGGATGGCAGGACAGGAAATGTCAGAGTTTTCTTCACTGACAAAATATCGAGCCAGCAGCGAGATTTTCGGAACAGTTCTGAAATCCGATCCCCGACTTCCGTCATTTTCTCAGACCAGGCCTCAAATGGGAGAGCCAGCATGGTTCTGAATACACCACAGTCCAAATTGAAAGCCTCCAACACAAACAGGTCTGGGGAATTCAGGCTCTCGCCCCTCCGTCTGCTCGCCCTTAAGGACCAGCGCCCAGATTCTGTAGTTTTCGATTCCCACACTGCGCTGAAGAGAATTTGTCCCTTTCCAATTTCAGCATCAGTCGGGAAACACTGTCTTCTGGTTTTCTTTGCAGATCGAGGGTCAGGTTCATCTTCTCTTGTATTTCGCTCTAAGACCAATTCCATATCTTCATTGGCGCGAGGAATTGCGAGCCTTAGCACTGCCCAGTCATTATAGGTGAGGCTGCATGTATCCGATATCGGTGAAAGCTCCTCATCCTCGTCCAGCTGGTACAGGTAAAGCTCTCCGGTCTCATAACGGAAAACATAACCCCATGACCCCCATAGACCATGAGGTTTTAAAGACCAGTCTGCCTTGAGGGATCCAAGTACTGGGCTCTGCACGCGGCACAGATAAAATTTCGATTTCTTTGGGGCATCCGCTCTAGGCCCGGAGTTGTCATAGATGGATATCGGGGTCTCGCATAGAAGAGACGTTCCGCCTGTCACTATTTCTCTTTTATCCACAGTTTTTGAGGCAGATGCATCAGGTGACGAAGGTGAGCTTACAGGTTTATCCAACACTGGGCCCAAATCCGGTTTCACTGCTATTGGGATCTCATATACAACAGCACGTTCTTCTTCAGCAAGCAAGTATTTGTTCGTTAGCGGTGTTGACTTCATCATCTTAGCGAATGTCTTAGGGCTAGGTAACTTCGAATCCGTATCAGCTGATGCAGAGGAGGTAGGTCCATTTTTCTCAGCAGCAGGATGAACTCGTTTAGTTCCATTCATTGTAAAGTTCTTGAACAACTCTTACAAGTAGAGTGCTTGATTTTTCCAGCATTACTTATAGCAGAAACAGTAAAGGTCAAACCCCTCTGTCTCTGTTTCTATTGGTTGAATTGAAATTAGCGGGAATATATTGTAACACGTGCTAAGCACGCTGAGGTCATGAGACATCCTGGGGGTCATATGACCGGATGGGGGGAGGGGCATCATGTGACCGGATGGGGGGAGGAGCATCATGTGACCGGATGGGGGGAGGGGCATCATGTGACCGGATGGGGGGAGGGGCATCATGTGACCGGAAATTAATATCAATTAGTCACGGGTCGGGCTGCACAGTGGCGCAGTTGGTAGCACTGTTGCCTTGCAGCAAGAAGGTCCTGGGTTCGATTCCCGGCCGGGGTCTTTCTGCATGGAGTTTGCATGTTCTCCCTGTGCATGCGTGGGTTCTCTCCGGGTACTCCGGCTTCCTCCCACAGTCCAATAACATGACTGTCAGGTCAATTGGTTTCTCTAAATTCTCCCTAGGTGTGAGTGTGTGTGTGCATGGTTGTTTGTCCTGTATGTCTCTGTGTTGCCCTGCGACAGACTGGCGACCTGTCCAGGGTGTACCCCTCCTCTCGCCCGGAACGTAGCTGGAGATAGGCACCAGCAACCCTCCCGACCCCATTAGGGACAAGGGTGAACAGAAAATGGATGGATGGATGGATAGTCACGGGTCATTAATCACTCATCCATCAAACTCCGATTAAATTTTGACAGAAGGTGGCCCATGTAGTCTCTCTCAGGTGCACCCTCCACAGCTCATGGTGTCTCTGACGGCTGTCTTAAACTGTTTGGCTGTCAGGACTCCATGCAGCGCTGCCTGGAATGCATCTGGCAAACCTTCAGTGAGTATTGCACCTGTTACCTGTCTGGTCTGAGTCAAGTTGAAGTTTAGTGAAGTTGGTGGAAGCTTGTTAAACACACCTCGTGTTGGGAAACACAGCGAGGATCAACTCCTGTGGAGGCTTTGACAAATTCTCCTGCACTTGATGAATTTTAGGGTGTGGCTAGGGAGAGTTAGTTGGACAGTTGGAGTTTAGCCACACAGTTTTTTGACCTCTTTAGACCAGTGTTTTTCAACCTTTTTTGAGCCAAGGTACATTGTTTTCATTGAAAAAATCACGAGCCACACCACCAACCAAAAATGTAAACAAAGTATATAGACAATAGTCTATACCCTCCTATATTAAATATATAGTCATTCTTATCAAAGTGTCTTGAATAGGAATCAAATAAACACAAAAATTTATTATTTTAAATCATATTTTATATTTCATATTGCACTTAACATGTCCACTTCAAAAGTACACCTGAACAGTGGCACAACAATGTGGTCTTAAATTTAAACTAATTCTGTCCACAAGCATTCTGTTAGCTGGAATACAGAAAATAATTCTTATTCTTATATATGATCTCTTGTTCTGGCCTCTATTTCATAAGACATTTCCAGTGACACTTGCAGAGACTGAAGATGCATAAGTTGACTGAGTGTGGGCACAAAACACATATTCGAAAGACTATGCAGCATCAAAGGAAGAGAAGGGAAGTCTGGAGCCATGTGGTGCAGAATGATGCTACCAGATGACTTTTCAGGTGGGCACTGATAAGACATTTGTTAGAATAATTTTATTATCATTGTTACATTAGTAGTGTTACTAGGGTCATCTATTGCTTAAGTGTGAACATGTGTGTGAGACAGAGATGACTTCCTTTTAAGCCTTAAAACATGTTCTTTGAAGATGGTCTTCTGAGAGTTTCCTTAGTCGTAAACCTGTGTTTGTTTATATTCTGGGCCCCCCTACTTAGAGATTCCTTAGTCGTGAAACTGCTTTTGTTTGCGTTAGTTCCTGGGGGCTCCTAATCTTATCAGCACCAGCCCCCTTTCTTTTGTGTTAATAAAAGGCAAGTTCTACTGCAGTTTCAGAACACATGGTGAGCTGTTCAGAGGAACAGTTCGCTGTGTCTTCTCCTTTTGCAAAAGCTTGGTTGAAAACTCAAACGTTGTCTGTGGTTCTTTCTTTGTATTTTTGGTACACAAAAATACCTATCAACAAGAGAATAGACCTTTATCACGACAACCGGAAGCTGCATCTGAAAGGGCTGCGGCACTTCCTGTTTTGGTGACTGTAATTCAAGTACTCTGAAAAACTCTCCTCCTCCTTTTCACCAGCCTTACTTAATTTGCCAGCACTTTCTTTTGCTGATGCGGATTAAAACGCAGCGGCGAATTCGCCCACCAGCAAATGTGTGAAAGGAAACAAGTTCTTTCACGAAGAATATATCCACAGCTATCAAGGTAAGAAAAGACGTAGCTTAGCGAGCTAACCGCTAGCTACAAGATATGAACTACACAAACATCGTAATGAAGCCAAACCTAGATTGCTAAATTACGTGGAATATTGGAGACAGACGTAGTTTAAACTTTTCAATTATATTTTGACATTCTGAAATGTATTTGCCAGTACAGTTTGTGAAAAATATCATGCTAGTACTTAGTTATGAGATACTAGATGACGCTTGATGTTGAAACTATGCTTTACTTCTGCATGCCTGTAGTGTCAGATATTGTCGAGGGACAGGTAGTTGTCAGAGCTAGATGCTTCAGATCTGTGAAGAAAAAACCACACAAGCTGCAGGTTTGAGACAGTCAGAAAGCCGGTTGACTCTTGTTCGTCAGTTCAAGTTCCTGTTCATATTTGACAGCTGAAGAACTTTAACATACGACTTCTGGACTCAGAGCTTATGGACCTTACCAGAGGGGCCGCTTTTCATTGGCTGATGCCCATTCTACATGGTCACGTGCTTGGCCGTCTCACAAACAAATACACCATAATGGCAGTACTGATACAGCCTACACCTTGAAGCCTGTCTGCTACACAGTCTTACATTAGCTAAACAGATCAATATGCAATGTGTACTGTATCTGACATACACTAAAGATTTTATTTGAGCAGAAAAGGCTTTGGACTAAACTGTTACTCGTGTTAGCAACTCTAGCACCAAGTACAGCTAGTCAATCAACCATCGCTGTGTTCAGGGAAGAGCTGATTAATAATCGAGAAATAAATATCAAGCCTGGAAACTTGATATCCATATCGTAACGGACTGAATGTTATGTTTTTAACGTAATCTTTGCTCCTCTTGCGGGGCGCAGGCGGTTGCCACGGTAACAGGTGTGCTTAAACTACAAAGAGAGAGTAAAAAGGTACGAGTGGTTTTGAGTTGACCTGTTCGGGTTATTTTACCTTTGCTGTGGCGCATTACAGCCGCTGTTGTTTCTAAAGGTTGGAATAATTATCTCGTTCGTTTTTGAGTATACGTCATTAACAACAAATGTAACATAGTTGAAATGGTTCAGGTTAAATCCTGCTAAAATGCATTGTCTGCTGGTAAAACTGTGTATTGCATTCACCCTAGAAAGAGTGGAGTCTTATGGGTAATCCTCAGAGCCATGAGGATCACCGACGAGGTAACTTGTCTCTGCTCTGTGATAAAGAAATATTTATGCATTCTATAAAATATGCTTATAGTTTTTGTTTTTGCATATTATTGAAACATGTTTAATCCAGGTTACGCTAGTTCTGCTATTATATCGTTTTTGTTGTGTTTTAGAAATGTTTATGTGGCAGCACGAGGGTATGAAGCTGTTACACTGCCCTTCAAAGCAGGGTAACCAGAGGGTGTCACAGCACCACCTTGGGAATTGCGCCCAAGGAAATAGGTAAGGTACGTAACCAATGAGAACGAGACTTCATTCCACCACAAAATTCATTTTGTTGTTCCATTTTTAAAAAAACAGTAAAATTCAAAGAACCACAATAGGAAGGGAAGTGCACAGTACTGGGGCCTACCAGCAGGGGGAGGGCAGTCCAAATGTGGGAACTGGTTCCTAAAACAGATTAATAAGTCAAAATAAATCACCCCAAGCTCTTATGAACAGACACTCGATCGTGAAGAAATCCCAACACCGGTCACTCGCACAGCACACAGGTCCAGTTCCTCTGGAAGCCCCCCCACCGCCTTCAGCTCTCAGCCTGGAGACAAAAGGGAGGGTTAAACAAAGCAAATACAAAAAAGAAAGAAAGACACTACAATTTAGACATGGGGTGCTAAAATGAGGTTACCTCTAACCTCCGATGTATCCAGTCATTAAAATCAATGTTTTAATCAAGTAATCTAAAAAACCACAGCCGTTAAATGCAGCAAAGCCGGAGGCCACACAGAACAATAGGATAATGCAAAAACAAAGCAACAGGGCTTCCAGCGAGCTGCAGCCGCTATGTCAGAGCTGGATGACTCCACCTCAACCAGAGTCCTTCCGGCCCAACAGCAGGAGGATCCGCTTGCCAGTACGTTCCGTTTTACGTTGCCAAGATGAACTGGGGAGGGTAAATTACACCCGCATCCCAATATCAACAAGAGACTTCAGGCAGCTTCTAAATTTAAACAATTTGAATTAACCAACTAAAATCACGGTCTTGTACAGAAGGAGAAACATTACTTACTGATTTCAGACTTTTGAGTTGTGACCACTGCAAGGTAACCAAGCGACCTTCCCACTGAAGTGTGACCAAATGCAGACATGAAGAAACAGGTGAGAGTCTGCCTTTATACTCACACCCACTGAGCTAATTTAGGTGCCCTCAATCTTGGGGCAGACTTCATCCTGCTACAATTAGTTCATGAGAAAGTGTGGCGGGAATTTCCCACACGGTAACATTATGGCTCCTCCTTGCAGGAGCCTGTTTAATGCCAGAGACTAACTTTACCTCAATGCCCATTGTGTGAAATGCAGGTATGTTTTACTAAATATCTTGTAGCAGATGGTTAATATAAGGCAGAGTTTTATATTTACAGTTTTAAATAAAAATATGGTTCATTTATGTTTTTGCATTGTTCCAAGATGCAAGTTTATATAGACTAAAATATAAAAATGGCATCCAATAAATAGAATGTCAGCATTTTATTTTTTAGAGCATTTTAATTAATTGCTTTACTTTTTTTGAAAAGGACACTCACTGGTTGTTCCTTTAATGTAAACAAAATCCACTATGCGATCACTGTAATTTTCAATTATTTTATTGTGGTTACTGTATTATCGGTAATCCTCAGAGCCATGAAGATCACCGGAGGAGCCTGTTTTATGCCAGAGACTGACTTTACCTCGATGCCCATTGTGTGAAATGCAGATGGAGAATTGAAGAAAACAACTGATGCCAGCTTGAGCTCCTTGTCATTCATTGCTACACTAAGAGAAGCCACCAGATCCACATAGGCCACACAAACATCAAATAGAACAAATATATTTCATAAAATTTTAATTGCTTCTACCGTGGTAATTATGTGAAATTAAATTAATTATATCCCAACTTCAGAAGATTTGCCTTTACCTTTACAGAGCTCTTTGGTTCCTCCTATCAGTCTGTAGCTTCTCATATTGAAGTCATCAAACCAAATTTCAGATCTTCCATAACTGACTGACATCTGCTGGCCTCAGGTTTGCAACCAGCTTGTGACTGAGAAACCAGTAACCTCCTCCCAGATGATGACATGAACTTGTTAGTTCCTCTGTCCATTGTAGTAGTTGATATATTGTGAAAATCCGGTAGAAATTATGCACTAATCGAGTCATGTTTACATAGAAACAAAGCGCTGCGAGGCTTTGTGAGCCTTGAGGTCACGTGGGTCGGTTGTGGGCGCAGCTTGGTAAGGTCCATTCTAACATCTTCCTGTTCAGTAGTTACTATTTGTTTTCTGTTTCTCTTGCAGTTGCAACATTAGTCTGTGTTTTTTGTCTGCTGTTGTTGAAACTTACCTTCAAACTAGAATCTATTGCTTGTTTAAAGCTAAACATGCTATACGTATTGATGTATATATGTGTTGCTAAAACACTTGTCTATTTTAGATATCACTGGGTGTTGGAAAAGAAAAGGCTGAATTATTGGATTATTCCTTGTAATGAAGAGATCTTCATTACTGGGACTATTTTACTGAAATCAGTGTATAGCATTTTTAAAGTACTTTTTGCACTTTATTAACAAGCACTTTATTTAGCACTGCACTTTAAGCATAGATTTGCACATCAATAACAATTTGCACACAAGAAGTTTCAATTGTATTTATTGAGTATTTTTAGAGATTAGCATGTAGCCTTTTGTTCTGGGCTTTGCACAACTGCTCCTCATTGACGAGTGAGGTGGTTGCCTGTGAAGGGAGGATAATTGTTACTCAGAGCAATGAGCTACTGGTAGGTAAAACTCAGCAAATGTTTGTGCATAATCTGTTAGATGTGGAATGCTAATGCTAATGTAGAGTGACTCACCTGTCTTTTCTGTGTCCTCTCCAGGGTGTTTGGACAAATACTGCCCGGGGGTCCAGACACCATATATAGTCTCCGGGAGAGGCCATTGAAAAGTGTGGGGGGGAATTGTTTATGGGTTTTGTGGTGTTTCATATGGTGTAATGATAAAACATAAAATATTTATAAAAAGTAAATGGAAATGTTTGTATTTAGTAAAAGGTATTTTAATTAAATAAGTGGATATTAATGAATTGAGATTCCCCTGTGAATTAAAGGTGGTTTGGTCCATCACAGATGGACTAGTTAAGACTGCAGTTTCACCTGTGAAGTGTTGTTGATTCTGTGTGAAGAGTAAACCACTGCTGTTTTCCACCTGACTCTGCCTCAAAGCTTCATCCTCACTGTAAAATCCAACCGTGAAAGGCTACCTTGTTACATTCCTGTAGCTGTGCAGCTGGTAAAGGTTTTTGTAATCATGTAGTTGCACTTTTTTACCAGCCTGCACACTACTCCCAACTCCAGCTGCCAACTGTTCCTCCTGCACAATTGATTTACAAAGATGGCACAGACTAAGAACACAGGTAAGAAAAAAAAGAGTGGAACACATTATCCTATGGTTTGTGATATCCTACCATATACTAAATATACCACATACACTAAATTACATATACTGTCATATATATGATCTTAAAATAATAGTGATATAGTTATGTACACAATTTATTCCTCCTTTGATTGAGTCGTGCAGCCATTTAGGTTCCTTTCCCACTTGTATTTTATAAGTGTCATATAAAATTAGTTGTAATCTCAATATTAATTGTGTCAAATATAATTTCTTTTATAATTTGTTTGGAAAATGTCTTTTTTGTAGGCAGTGGAAAAAAAAAATACAGGCTCAACTACTGTCAATTAGTTTTATTTGCAAGTTGGGTAAAAATCTAAACTACAGGTGTCAAACTCCAGTCTCAAGGGCTGCTGTCCTGCAGTTTTTAGATGTGCCACAGGTACAAAACGCTGGAATGAAATGGCTTAATTACCTCCTCCATGTGTAGATCAGTTCTCCAGAGCCTTGCTAATGACCTAATTATTCTGTTCAGGTGTGGTGCAGCAGAGGCACATCTAAAAGTTGTAGGACACCGGCCATTGAGGACTGGAGTTTGACATCCCTGATCTAAACGGTACCAAATCAGTCCCATTATGTCCTAACAAATTGCTCAGCCATCCCTTTATTATTCTTTAGATTGACATATCTTTCTGTGTATTTCTTGTAAGGGTATACATCCTGAACCTGTCAGCGAAGTGGTGGTGAGGAAACCCAATACTATGGGAAAAAGATATCTGCACTCCACACTTTACAGAGCTTACACAGGTATAACTTTTGGTTTATTTTTTGTACCTATGTTTCCTTTGTCAAAACCTATTATTATTATTATTATTATTATTCTGTCACTGATGTTTGTAGGACCACTTCCAGATCCCGACATTCTGGCATCAGGAGAAAAACTACGCCAGCTGCAGTCCCAACCACTTATGGCTCTTGGTCTTTCAAATTTGGAGCTGGTTCCATCCAAATTTGGGCCTGTGCCACAGGGCTCACCAATGTTGATAGTAGGGGTTGAACGACTACATATTTTTTAAGGTCGACTACATCATGATAATAGTCGAGTCGATGTCGACTAGTCGCGGTGACGTCATAGTGACGTAAGCGCAAAAACCCTTCACATCTACTTGGAGGCTTTATTAGCTATTTTCATGGCACGCACACACACACACACACACACACACTCCCCTTCTCCTGCTTTTACTAAGTCTATTATGGAGATTCTTCGTGAGCAGCGGGGAAAAGTTTGTTGCACGAAGTCGGGTCTGACTTTTTTTTTTCTAAACACTGGCTGATGCTGATGATCTCTGGATAGTTACTATAGGAGTCAAATTATCACACTGACTACATGGTGCTTTTGGAACATCACAAGCCAAACTTGTTATGAACGGATCCCGTTTGGTTACAGCTGAATTCAACGAAACCACCTGCTTCTCCTCCGTCCGATGCGCGGCAGGAAGCTCTGCTGACTCAGCAGATTGAACGATTTAAGATATTTTCTAGTCAACGTCAACATGATAAAAGTCAAGTCGATGTCGAGTTGACTAGTCGTTGTGACGTCATAGCAACGCAAGACGCAAAGCTTTGGAGTAACGTACAGGCTTTATTACCCGTTTTCACGGAAAAATACGGCATTTACACAGAACAGCAACAAGTGAAACAACAAAACATCGGGATAGTTTATGATAAATAATAAGTTGCTGGGAAACCAACATTCAAAAGGAAACGCACATCTTTTAGATGGCATGTAAAAACAATAAAAAGAGGTGGCAGGGGGGCCGGAGGGGGTAAATAAAGTTCACTCGCTGTCAATATTCTCTTCGCTAAGAGTTGTTGGGGTTTTTTCTTGGTTGACATGTAGGAAAACAAGGGCATCAACATGAGCCGGATGAAGGCTTGCCCGCTTTCTCGTAATGGTATTCCCAGCGAGAGAGAAAATCCTCTCGCTGGGAGTGCTGGTTGCCGGAACAGCTAAATATTTTCTGCTGAGGTTTGCCAGACGGGGAAATCTGCCCTGGTTCATCCCAGGTGTTTTTTGCTCCCTTAGTTGATAAAACCAAAAAACTCCTTAATTTATGGCTTCAAAGAGATCTGATCCTTAGGGGAGGGGTATTGTTATCTAAAGTGGAGGGAATATCACGGCTCACTTAGTCTGCACTCTCCTTGCATTTAGACAACCAAACTATAAAATCTATTGACTGAATGTTATTCAATTTCTTATGGAAAAATCATTACTTAAGAAAATCAGTGGTGATGAATTGTTATGAAAAGGAGGGTTGAATTTTCTAGATTTCACAACTCTAAATAATACATTCAAAATAAATAGGTTACAGTCGTACCTAAAAAAATCCATCCTCCATCTGGAATACTTTCCCAAATTACATTTTCTCCAGTGTAGGGGGTCTTAATTTCCTCTTCCTCTGTAATTATAATGTAGAGAAAATACCAGTAAAACTTTCTGCATTTCACAAACAAGCACTTCTTTCATGGGCACTTATATACAAACATAATTTTTTTTCCCCATAAATTATTCATCTGGAATAATCAATACTTCTTCACAAAAATAGCTCTTTATTTTATCTTAAAAGGTTCGACATTAAAATACTTCTGGTGAGTCAGCTATTTAACAAAAATGGATGTTTGCTCAGTTACAGCGAGTTCAAACCTCGTAACTTCTAAAGAGTATGATATTGTGTTTGATGCTGTAAATAATGAAATATGTGAACTCTTTAGAAATAATGTTATTGATGAATATAAGGCCTTGTTAAATATAACTGACACCACTGTTGGTAAAGCGTGTTTTTCTTCTACTTATAAGAATAACAGAACTATTTTTGCCCTGTTTCAACAAGATACTATTTCTGTACCTTCATCTGTTTTCCATTGGAAGAATTTTGTCCCTGATTCACTATGGAAAAATCATCAGAAACTTTTCATAAACAACAAAATGAAAGATGTCTCTTTTAAACTGTTACATCGAATTTATCCTACTAATCAATACATGATGAAATATATTAAAACAATAGACCCCAACTGTTAGTTCTGCAAAGAGCATCCAGAAACAATTAGTCATTTATTCTGGAATTGTCATATCGCAAGAAAAGTTTGGAAAGAGTGTAGTAGCTTTATAAATTGTAATATTGATACTAAATGTTCCCTGAGGTATGAGCATATTAGTTTTTCGCTTTCATCGTAGGAATACTAATGCAGACAAAAGACTGGCAATCAATCTAATATTGCAAATATTCAAGCAAATATTTCAAATTTCAAGCAAATATTTGACAAATTTCATATTCACAAATGTAAATTTTCATCATCTTCACCTTTTTTTTGTAGTTTTGATTAAGGAAATCTATAGTCGTAGTAGTAATAGTATTCATCTACTATTTCCAAGAGTATGAACAAAAAAGCTGTAAACACATATGAATGTTGTAGATCTCTGAATATTTTTAATTTGTCATGTCTGTAATATCTTCTATTATTTTTGTTTTTCATACCAATGTATTTATTATTGAAAGCTACACCCCTGGCATACTTTATAATATATTGTGTTTATTTCTTTGTAATTGTAAACAAAGATAATCATTAATAATAATAATAACGTCTGACAGTGGTCTGTCCCCGCCACTTTCTGTTTGCTGCAGCGAGGTGTACTTGGATGGATATGTTTTATTGATTCCAAGAAAATGTGTGGTTTCTGAACCTCCTTTCGCTTTTTCTGGAAACGAAACACCGGCGGAGAAGACTGACGTCATCACCTAAGGACAACAATTGAAGGAGGATGTAGTGGATTTTGGTGGATTAAAGCAACGACCAGCTCAGTGTTAATCCCCAGACTGGATTAAAGCAACCATCGAAACCGTCTGCAACGTTGATAATCGAAGCAGGGTCAAGAAATTTCAAGGAAACGAGAAGTACGGGCTGAAAACAGTAACCGGGCCGAGAGAAGCTGAGTGCTGTCTCCCTGGTGACCGTGAGGGGGTATGTTAATCATCAACAAGAAATCTTGATTGACTGAAACCGACATATTGACTTTGATTCTGAACAGAACCTGTTTAAAAGCAGCTGATTTGTGGATAATTGGTGGCTAGTTATTCAGAACCACAATGATGCATTATTTTAAAAACACGTACATATGAAGTGTAGCGTAAAATGAACGAATGAGTAAAAAATTTGTGGCTTTCCTGGTGAACAGTAAGGAAGGAAGGGGTTGCTAATAAGATAGATTTAACACTGTTGCAACTTGTTCCGTTGCTTTCTGTGGCTGTCGTGCTATAATATATACAGTGAGTGGAAGTTGTCTTGTCAAAATATAAGCATCAAATCAAATAGAGGTCTTGTGCGAAATTCTGTTCCCTTGTGAAAATGTGTTTCCCCTGTGTCGGGAGCGCAGAGCCGACCATTTTCACGGCGCTTCTCATCGATTTCTCGGTAAAACAACTCATGTCAAGGTTGTAACGTTCAGTTTAATTGGCAGCTAACAAAATTGAAAAATAAATAAACGAGGTCTTATGTGGAGGTCTTCTTACACCGTTTTGGGTTGTTTTTCGCCAAGAGAATCGGTCTTTTTCCAACTTTTGTCACTTAAACCTGACAAATAAGTCAGTCACAAAACACGGGTTCCCAACACATTGGGTATTTATGATTTGTCATTGCTGATATAATAGGATAGAAGCTAGCTGATAGTTACAGGGCACAAAAAATTAAGATTTACTGAAAAGATGTCTGGAAACGCGGTTTGTAATGTAAAATATTACTGGATTAAGGAAATTTCTAGTATACTACAAGCTATCATACCTAACAAACTTTGAGAATTTGAAAACTGTTGCTCTTTATATCCCAAACGTTTAGGGGTGAGGCGGGTGATGGAAGGGGATAAATATTTCAGCTTCCTGAAATAATTTATTCCCCATCCATAACATGGGAACAAATTACTTTACCAGCAAGTCTGTGTTTATTCCTCTCACCATCAACAAAATATCCTGTATATTTGGTAAAATTTGCTCTTTATTTGCCAAAGTTATGATGGGGGAACCATATATTTTTGCTGCCTGAAATAATCTGTTCGTGCTCCATAACAATGGAAATAATTAATTTACCTGCAAGTCTTTAACTGTGCGTAATCTTCTCTTCACGAACAACAAATCCTTTAAATATGGTAACATTTGCTCATTATTTGAAAAAGTTATGAGATGGGTAATCAAATATTTTAGCCATCTGAAATAAACTGTTCCCCCTCTATAAACATGGGAGCTAATTATGTTTTCACAAACTCTTAACTGTGTTTATTCCTCATTATGAACAATAAATCCTGTATATATGGTAACATTTGCTCTTTATTTGCCAAAGTTATGTGGGGAACCAATTATGTCAGCTGCCTGAAATAATCTGTTCCCCCTCCAAAGATCTTTGAACAGGGGAAAAGTTTATTTCAGACAGCTAATATTTGGTTCCCCCCCTCATAACTTTGGCAAATATTGAGCAAATGTTTTCAAACTTACAGGATTTATTGTTGATAATGAGATGAATAAACAGTTAAAGACTTGCTGGTAAATTAATTTGTTACCATGTTATATAGGGGGGACTACTGCAGAGAATTAGGGCTACTGGGGGAAAAAAATATTTGACATTTTTCTCAAAAAACCTACGAATTTTTTTCTTCAGTGGCACAGAAAAAAATGTTAGAAATCAGAGGAAAAAATCTGAATTCTGGCTGATGAGCGCTAGCAAGCAACCAGCTTCAGAACCATAGATGAGAGTTGTGGCGGACAGCTATCATTCTGGAGAAAGATGTCTGATTTAAGTGACTTTTTATGTGCCAGAGGGGTCCCTGAAGCTTCCACTAATGGAAGAATAAAAGGTGAGTAAATCAAATGAGATCGTTGTCTAAAAACGAACAGTTACAGCTAGTTGTTAGCATGTTTAATAGCTTATGCGGTTATAGGGATAAGTGTGATTCACAATGTTAAATCACACAGATGATTAGAAGATGTAATAGCTGTTGATTGCTGGAATTGTCCCATAAGGATTTGGTGTGTTTATTTTATTGTTCTTCTGTTTGAATGTTTCACAATGAAATTAAGGTTAGCTGTATATGTCAGCCACCTTCTAAATAAGATGTCTGCCGTGTTAAACTGTTGAGAAAGCGAGATATTTGCTACCTGTTGCTCGTTGTTATCTCGTCTCCCCAGATCCGTTAATGTAGTGTGTAAAAGTGAAAGCACAAAGACAGCAGTCACTGTTCAACTTCACAATCAACCAGAATTTTATTCAAACTATCAAGTGCATAAAATCACATCAACATCTTATCATAATCATCAAAAACCAAAGCCACAAAGAAGAAATTAATTACCTTAGGAAAATACAAGAATACGAAGATGCCTTCGGAGACCACTGTGTGCGGCAGTTAAGGCAGTTCCACCCCAATGATCTGACTAGCTGTTTTAGCTCAATTATTTTTATATCAATTTTCTATTGTCTGATGCATTCTAACGTATCAGACAATAGAGACCATGAGTTTAGAGGTGGTCTCACACAGCCCGTAATGGCGTGAGTCTGTTTTTACAGCAGAGACCATGCAGGTGTTACCAAGGCCAAGGGATGAATTCATCGCTGTCTAAGCTATCCTCCCTGTGCACTTTCCCAGGGTACAAACAATAGATGTGTTAATTTCATACAGAAACATTTTACTCAAGAAAGCGGGACCAAAGTTTATCAGCTATATGTGTTTTTCATCCCTTCAAACTGCCTCAAACTGGTTCCTGAAACGCAAAGAGCTTTCCTGACCTCTCCTCTGACCCAGGGCATCAAACAGCAGATTTTGATTATAAAAATTACCACACGTTTCATATAATATCTTCAAACTCTTATAAAACAGACATGAGCAGTTTCAATACCAAAACATCTGTTGCACTCTGTTGCAACTTCCTTAGTTATAATAAACTAAAACAATTTCCAGATGAATATATGAGTTCTGCACTCTTACGAATGTGATCTAATATAAAAACTACTGATTAGACTAATTTTAATCAAATCGTGATCATTATATCTAAGAAAAATGTTCTACTGAGTAAGTTATGTATTGATTAAACCATGAGTCTAAAACTAACCTAAACTGAGGCCTACTCAAAACAATCATGATCCATCTAGTATTTCAACATGCGCTAAAGTTAAACATCATTAAAACTAGCATAATTAAACTAATATTTCCAACAGTAACTTTTAGTTCAGCGGAGAACAGAAACTATAAGTACGTATAAAGTGACATAAATGTTTATATACATATGTTTAAAAGGAAAATGTATGACTTGCATACAGCCACCGATCTGAACTACACTATTAGTAGTACATTTATTATTCGGGTATGGAAATGGTAGGCTTCAAACTTATTAATGTGATGTTTAACTTTTGTATTAAAAAATGTTGTTTTGTGAGCAATCCCTGCTTGAACTTTGGCCTTTGGGTGATCAAATGCTAAACCAATGGAAACGCAGAATGATGTTGCTGATGTTCCAAATGTTAACAATATTTCCTTGTGTGGTTTTATGCGCAATTCATTTTACCTTAAAAAGACTGTATATTTATGAATTTGTGAATTTTGAACTTACATAAACAATCCAGTCCTTCCTCTTTTTCAGTAAAATAGAGGATTGTACATTTAGCTCCCTTGTTTTATTATTGCAATTCTCCCCAAACCAGTACCTTGCTTTAAGGAGTGATCTAAGGGTACAATCTTAAAGGTAACTTTAACATTGATTTGCAGTGTAAATAATTGTCCTTACTTATTTGTTTGTGTGCAGCTTGACTGTGATGTTGTAGCAACGCTGGAAAATTATGGAGACAGAATTGACATCTTCAACTTCTGCCAAAGCAAAAACCTGTTCAAGAAAGAAAAAAGACCTTGTGCTAAAAACTGTTCCTTTCTTAAAGTGAAAGAAGCTACAAAATTTCAAATTTGGGTGACATTATTAGGCTTTACTTCAGATTGTCTTTAAGCAACAAAGAAATCCTTCATATTTTAGCACACAGTCATCATACTATATTAAGTAATCGAACTCTAAAAAGAATTTGCAGAAGACTTGGACTGTTTACAATCTAAACAGTCCAAGTCTTCTGCAAAATTAGTCTGGTCCTTCAAGGTCCGACTGATAACTTCTAAAGTTTCTTTTAATCAGTCAAGGTCAGACTGATTCTTTCTTCTAAGGTTTAGAAGAAAGAAGGTTTAGATTCTTTCTTCTAAACCTTATTAGGTTTAGAAGAAAGAATCAGTCTGACCTTGAAGGGTGTTGGTAACTCTTAAGTAAGCAAAAATAAGAAAAGTGTGTTCTAATTTAACTTCTGACAGTGACAAAACCATCTGTACATATCTTTTTATTCAGTGCATGTAAATATCAAGTTTCAACTGTATAAACTGACTAGCTCTACATTGTATGCCACCTCTTTTCTTAGCATTCATTGCTGGTAGCATTGGCTCCAGTGTTTTTAAGCCTTGCATGTCTCAGCAAACTACTTATAAATAAGCAAGTCCTGCCTTCAAGAACAACTATCCTGCAGTTTTGAGGTGTTCTTCAACACATCTGAATCAAATGAATGGCTCACCATTAGGCCTCAACAAAGCTGCATGACATGCTGATGAGGGGGTGCAGTCTTTTGAGTCAGGTGTGCTGGAGATGGGATCCATCATAAGTTGAAGGAAAGTATCTGGAGGACTGGATTTGGAAACCCTAAATTAAGCCAACATTTCAAGGTTTAAACTACAAAGCATTTCTGTAAACATCACTGTAAAGATTTTAAACTGTTGTGTATTTTGGGGAGTTTTTAGTGTTATAACAATAAAGAGAAGCTATAATTATTTATCAATGTGATGATCCATCACCTTTTGTATATCAACTTTGTAGTTGATATTCTACTTGTGTCATTACACTACAGATAATATCCTATACAAAGCCCTTACTCTGACATGACTTCTGTAACCAAAGCACATATTAAACATAATTTGACTTGTTGAATACCTGCACCTATGAGACAGAATAGTGCCCAAAATAGATGCACAGATATCATTCCATCAGTGAGAGACCATTTGCAATTCTGAAATTGTATCTTTAACTATTCTAAATGGCATCTTAAAAGACAAGTACATGTCATTCTGCCATCTTACTGAGCTCATGTGTGCCAGTCTCTGGAATTCTGATTCCACCCTTTTCATATTTTTACAGTTAATTCTTTATTTTTTTTGTTATATGTCATGCTGTAAAGTGAAATATACTGTTTGATCAAATTACCTGATGACATTCTTGAATTTGGTTTATGAAAGCCACATGTAAATATTTAATTTATAGCAAAATGCATAAATTAATAATAATAAACAGCCTTGTGTTATACATCAGTAACTTAGTATAAAATATATCGAACACTGTTGTTATTGTGGTATCAAAAAATAACATGTCACCTCAGATCCAGATATAGAACAAGTCCTTATTGTTGATAAAATACATGTACACAAATACATAACTTGTTGATAAGGACATTTGTACACGTGTTTGATCAATGACAACATGACATGACAACATGACAATTTTGCTTGAGGTTGATCAAAATACCTCAGCTCTTGTACTGCATTGTTTAGTTTCTATTTATAACATTAGGAACAAGAAGATTTCTTCAAAAGCATACTGAAATAATTACACACTTAATTGATAGATGAACAGTACATATGCTTAGATTCAATGACATTTATGAAATTAAAGAAAATGTTGATAAATGTTTCAATTGTACTTATGTATTCAACAGCAAATACTAAAGACCAATACCTCAACCTTCCTTAACAGATGTATAGTGTAAAAAAACATTTTCAGACATCAAAAATTCTAAACGAACTGATCCATCTTCACCATTTGCAAGTGTGGAAACATTGTACAAGATTCTCAATATACATTTTTTATGTTTTACCAACAGAAATGGCTAGCTTCCATCAATTGTTTTTTTTAAACAGGAATAATTTATCTCAGTTCAAAATCAATATCTTTGTCTCTTTGCAGTTCTGCTCTGCTTGAACATTTCAAAAGTAGTGCATTAGTAGTGCTGTCTGCTGTTAGCAGAGTACTTAAACGTGTGTCCCACTGGTCTCTTGCGAACTTTCTGTCATATCTTGAAATTCCGCAAATATACTTTTTGTTACAATAAGATCAGATCCAGTGCAAAATAACATAAATTTCTGAAGTTATCGTCATCCAGCTCTTTGTTGCCATGGAGGCACACAGAAGTGCAGCGGCTTCTCGAGCTCTCCAGATAAAGCCCTATTTTAACACGTGAGGCGGCTTTGGGAAAGAGTTCTATGACAACTTTAAGGCTGAAGTACAGCTCGGCCGAACTGATGACGACTGGAGACAGGTCGGCTGTTACTATATCACCGAGGATGAAATCCGCACTTGGGAGACAGCGGGTCCTCAGGACAAACGCTCTGGCGCAGCAGGGTGCAAGGAGCAACGGTCAAATGGACACATTGTGCCCGGAAACAAAAGAGGGGGAAGAAGGCGGGCGCGTTGGCCAAGCTGAAGACTATGAAACCATCTATTCCAACACTGTTTCTGGCCAATGTTCCCTTTCTGGATAAAAAAGTGGATTTGTTACATCTGAGGCTGAGAGCTTCCGCAGAGATGAAAAACTGTGCCGTTCTTTGCCTAACGGAAACCTGGCCTAACAGCAACATGCCAGACTCAGCCTTCCAGATCAACGGTCTTATGCTGTTCCAATCGGACCGTGACCAACAGTCAGGAAAACCACGGGGAGGAGGACTTTGTATATACGTGAACGAAGGTTGATGCCCCCCAATCTTGGAAAAGTACAGAATGGTTCCCCCCCTTCAAAGAAATTATGAAACAAACCTTTGTGTTTAAACAATATCAATATAAAAAGGCAATCGAAACTAAGAATGAAGTAAATCTGTCATTACTCCAAGAAAGAAATAAGGATGAATTTTTAGGTTCAGTCCAAAGTGTAGGAGGAGCAACAGCAGCGCTGAGCGGTACAGGCTCCGTCAGAGCCGCTAAAGTGAGGAGCTAACTGTTAGTTGTGGCTATGCAGCACAACTAACAACCCTCCAGTAAGTAAATACTTAAAGCAAAAGACATGTAACACATTTTATTTATTTTCACTGCTCAATGGGAAGAAACACATTCACAATGAAAATCAGACTGCAGTTCATTATTTTATTACTTTGGCTGAATCATGATAAAGCCAAAATTCTGACTTTTTCCTTTGAATTCTGGCTTTCTGTGCAAAAAAAGTTGCACAGAAACAAATCTCAGAATTCCCTGAATTCTGAGATTTTTTTCATTACTTTGGCTGAATCAAAAAAAAAAAATCCCTGAATTCTGAGATTTTTTTTTCTGTACCACTGAAAAAATAATTCTGATGTTTTCTGAGAAGAAAAGTCAGATTATTTTTTTTCAGTGAACCTAATCCTCTTCTGTAGGGAGCATATTATTTCAGGCAGCTAAAAGATTTGGTTCCCCTCTCATAACTTTGGCAAATATTGAGCAAATGTTTTCAAATTTACAGGATTTCCTGTTGATGAGGAGAGGAATAAGCATGATTGCTGGTAATTTAGTTAACTCCCATGTTATAGAGGCACAGGGAAGAACAGATTATTTCAGGTGGCTAAAGTATTTGGTTCCCCCTCATAACTTTAGCAAATAAAGAGCAAATATTACCAAATATACAGGATTTATTGTTCATGATGAGAGTAATAAACACAGTTAAAGACTAGCTGGTAAATTAATTTGTTACCATGTTATGGAGGGGGAACAGATTATTTCAGGTGACTAAATATTTGGTTGCCCACTCATAACTTTGGCAAATATAGAGCAAATGTTTTCAAAATCTCAATGATTGTTATGTGTGACAGTAAGATTGAGCCACCAAATATTAACAACTAGAAATTTCTTTTATGCATTACTCTGTCATATTATATATTAGAACAGTATTTTCCAGAAAGCCTACACTCTATTTTTTTAAGGAAGTCTTAATTTTTTGTGCCCTGCTATCAGCTAGCTTCCGTCCTCTTATATCAGCAATAAAAAATGATAAATACACACAATGTGTTGGAAACCCGTGTTTGGTGACTGACTTTTATTTGTCAGGCTTACGTGACAAAAGTTGGAAAAAGACCGATTCTCTTGGTGATTAAAAAACAACACAAAACGGTGTAAGATGTCCACACAAGACCTAGTTTATTTATCTATTTTACAATTTTTTTTCAACTGCTGATTAAACTGAAAGTTCCAACCGTGACATGGTTATATAAGTTGTTTTACAGAGAAATCGATCAGAAGCACCGTGAAAATAGTCTGCTCAACCTCCCTGGCTGCAGTGCACTCACACAGGAGAAACAGATTTTCAGAGGGGAACAGAATTTCCCACAAGACCTGAAGTCAACCACATAATACAAATAAAACAAGGTAAAGGCAATACGCACCCAAAAGGTGATGCAACAAATAAGGAGCTTAATTTGGGGTTATTTACATCAAGCATCCAGTTACTTCTGCTTTTATGCCACTGATTTTTGATATGAACCACCTCATGGTTTTTGGTTACCTCTGAGATTGCTTTTCAGAAAACGTTTTCTTGAATAGTTGTGTGTGAGTCTTGAATGTTGAAGGGTTATAAACTAATTCATCTGGATATAGTTACTCTACACACTGCCACTTACTGGCTTCCTATTATTTGCTGACAAGAAAAAAATGATAAACTATCCCCGTGTGCCTCATATCCCACAAACAGTAAAGTCAATTCAACTATTAATAGTTGCCCTGTTGAGAGATTTTCCCACCTGAGCTGTGGGTTTCTGCAGCTCCATCAGGGTCTCTTGGCTTCTTCGCTTGTTAAGGCACAAACCTGTGATGCCTTCAGAAAAGAGCTGGATTTATTATAAAATTGAATGACTTTCTGGTGAATTCTGTTTGATGTTGACATCACTTGTAAAGACAACTGGCTGCACAAGATTTTATTTAGAGCATCAGAATTAATTATAATTGCTAATTATAATTAATTAATATATTTTAACGCATTTTCGGATTTTTGTTTGGAAAAAGCTTTGAACACTATTCATTTTCCTTTCATTTCACTGTTATGTATTTAATTTTGTTGGTCTGCCACAACAACCTTGATGTAGTAAAATACATCAAGGTTTATGATTAGAGCAGGACAAAATGGGGAAACTTGAAGGAAGGTAGATACTTCTGCAAGGCTTGGCATGTCTTTACTTGAACAACAGAGATTTAACCCACCGACAGTTTGATCCTGAAGTTTTCATCTCTCACCCTGATAAGATCTCCTCTGATCCTTATGGGACCCTTTCTGATCCTGATGGATGAAATCCATTTCCATCATGTTGGGATCCTGTGTCCTCTCTGAATTTGACTGGATCTGCTTTGATCCTGATCTGCTCCCTTCTCGTTCAGATATGACTCTGATCTACTTTCTGTATTCCTGCAGATCTCACCTGCTCAGCTCTGCAAATTCTCTCATCTCCTGTCCTGTGGTTATGTCTTCTGTGGATTCCAGTGGGGATGGGGGGAAGTGGCTGGATGCCCACTACGACCCAGTGGCTGGTCTCTACACCTTCTCGTCCTGCATAGACCTGGCAGATCTTAGCGGGGACAGGGAGAGCCGACTCGTGGTCGGGGACCTGGGCACCGGCTCATCAGGCATGAAGCTTAAGGTCTACCGTGGCACGGCACTCATAAGTGAGAATAGCCTGCTGGACCTACCTGCTGGCCTGGTCGCCTTTTTTATGGACCTGCATGAGCCCCGTATCCCCGCTGTGGCTGTGGCCTCTGGACCATGCATCTATGTGTACAAAAACCTGCGGCCATACTTCAAGTTCACACTTCCGAGCCTGGACATCAACCCACTGGAGCAGGTGGTTGTGGCCTCTGTTACATCCACAGGGAGAGTCAGAATCACAGAGAAGCTGGGTCACAGCATACTAAGGAACATAAGAATGCAATGGTTTATTTTTAATTTCTATATAATAATTAATTTTAATTACCATTTCTGCTGAGTTTATCTTTCGAGATGGGTATTCAGTGCTTTTGACAGGGGTGCCATATACTGTAGGGGAGAAAGGTTAGGACAATTCCAAGGGCCTCTGACCGACAAGAGGCCCTCCACAAATTTTTTGATGTTCATAGAAAAAAAAATTTGGGGCCCTGTCAATTATAAAATCAATCATAGTGTGTTTTCTAAAATTGTTACAAGACCACTAACACTACACATTCATATTTTATCTGAACTCCCTGACCCATGGATCTGCTTAGCGCACTTGACGGTGACGATGTTCAGCAGCAGTCAGTAGAAGACAAGAACGACTGTGGCAGTTACTATGCTGATAAGGAAAATTATAAAATAATACAGGTTTTCAAAAAAATTGAGAGATATAGAGAGAAAAAGATAAAAGTGCCAATTTGTAACCCAGTTTTTCTCCAAGAAAGGCGAGTAGACTGTGGGATTATTATTTAGCATAGTTAGCTTAGCTACAGACTATTGATTGCCTTCATTTCACTAGCATTCAATGGATGAAGGATATAAATTGCCAACATATTCATATATTTAACTTGCCCCTGTACCTTTAACCACTCTTAACAATTTTAATGATGTAAATCACAATCTCTTGTGGCTACTCAGCCTCCCTCCCCTGGCCCTTTGCTATGCTGGACCTAGCGATAAGTTTCGCAACGATAAGTTGTTTCTCCACCATTAGCACATTTAGCAGTGAGTGAATGAGGTTGATTGACATCTCTAAAACCCTTCTCCTGGTTTTGATTGGTTGTTTTTGGCCAGAACATTGCATTACTTTAGCCAGTAATAGTAGTTCAGGGAGGAGAGGGAGGAGATTGATTTTTTTTCACACATTATCTGCCTCATAACAAACTATCACGACATGGTGCCAGCTTTAACAAATATGGAGAAAACATATTTTCTTATTAAAGTTATGTACTACAGCTTGAATAAAATGCAACTATATAGCATTTTATGAGAAGTTTGGATTGCTTCATGTGTATTTTGCACGTTGCCTATGACTGTTGCACATGGGAAGAAACATTTCAGTTATCTAAAATTGATAGAAAAAATTTAAGCAACCTACTTGTATACTGTATGCAGACTGTTTCATGTAAAATTCACTAGCAGTGAATACTTTGCTAGTATCAGTATTGAACCAAAGAAAGCAAGGCAGTTGCAAGCCTTGAAAAATTGTGACTCTTTTGACGGGCCACATAGGGGCAATTAAATTTTTTGTCATGGGGCCCAAGATTCTTGGTGGCTCCCCTGGATAGAAAGAGAAAATACAAGAGTGTCAATTTGTAGCCC
This sequence comes from Xiphophorus couchianus, assembly GCF_001444195.1. NCBI lineage: Eukaryota > Metazoa > Chordata > Actinopteri > Cyprinodontiformes > Poeciliidae > Xiphophorus > Xiphophorus couchianus. Next base: position 1,808,614 of record NC_040236.1, read on the forward strand.
AGTTTTTCTCCAAGAGAGGTGGGTAGACTGTGTGAGATTATCAACCGTTTAGCATAGTTAGCTTAGCTACAAACTACTGTTTGCCTTCATTTCATTTAATGAATGAAGGAACAAATCTAACAACATATTCATATATTTAACTTGCCTCTTTTATCACACTTAACAACAGATGAGTCAGTCAGCAGCAGCTCTAACCCCTGATACCAGTATAATTCCTCGCCTCTCTCCCAGTGAAAAAGGTGAGCAATACTGTGTCCAATGACAAGCAAGTTAGGATCATTCCAGGGAATCTATGTGGATTTTTCCTGTCTTTCTGCTCTTTTTACAGTTAAACAACAAAAACAATGTATTTATTACTCACAGAAATTCAAACAATCTTTATAGCAGTGTGCTAATGAGGTAGTGTATGAGGTAGATTGACAGTGCTAAGAGCCATCGTCAGAACGATGAATTTCTTTAGACAGCAGTAGCAGCTCAGGGATGAGGTTGAGGAGATAGATCTTTTCATCTGTTTCACAGCAAACTGTCATGACATGGCGACAACTTTAACAAATGTGGAAAAAACATATTTTTATTAAAGTTATATTCTGCTGCTTGAACAAAATACAACAACATAGGATTTTTGAGAAGTCTGGATTGCTTCATGTATATTTTATATGTTGCCTGTGACTGTTGCTGGTGGGGAGAGACATTTTAATAAGCTAAAACTAATAATAAAAAACAATTAATCAACCTATTTGCATACAGTATGCAGACCTTTGCATTTAAAGTTCACTAGCAGTAAATATTGTGCTAGTATCAGTATTGGACCAAAGAAAGCAAGGCTGTTGCAAGCCTTTAAAATTGTGACGCTTTGGATCGGTTAGATAGACTCAAGAAATTGTAACAGCAGTTGCGAAGGGAGGGCCCAATTAAATTTTTTGTCATGGGGCCCAAGTTTACTAGCAGCATCCCTGACGTTTTATGAAGCAATAAGTTTAAATGTTCACAATCATCACACTGTAAATTGACCTTATTGAGTATGTGACCAACTGTTGTGCTCTGATTGGTCAGGATGTGTGGCAGCAGGCGAGGGAGGGTCAAATCGACCCTGTGATGCTGAAGGAGATGCTGGAAAGTATCAGGAAGAAGGCAGACGTCCCGCTATCCGTGCGATCGCTCAGGTTCCTGTCTCTAGAGTCTGATCAGGTGGATGAGTTTGTTCAGCTGTACAAACAGCAGCCAATCAGGCGGCAGGTAATGTTACTGTTATCATCATATAGGCCAAATTTGTAAACATTGCTGCTCCTCTTACCAGTTTGACCAGTATCTGCTTCCTCAAAACTGGACGTGGACTACATCAGCAGTAGAACAGGTGCAGGAGAACCAGTGTCTCTGGCACTTACGCTGTGACTCATTGATTCTTATATTAAATTATTCTTGATGTATCATCTGTAATTCTCCCACTCAATGTTTCTTAGCCAGTGATGTTTTTATGTTTAAATGAAAAGCAGGAGATTCACACATTTCTGTATTTCTGTAATTCACACATGTAATTCAGTATGGGATTCCATACAGTCCTGAAAGAACTCCAATTCTTCTATTACAGTTTAAACAACCTATACGGTCCACATGTGAGTTTAACTCATATTGGTTCCATTTAATGTGAACCCAGAACTGTTTGACCTCTGACCAGAGTGTTCACTGATTGTGTTCTTTCAGACGGTCATCACCTGCATTGGAACTCTGAAGAAGAGCACAGCCGACGAGGACGGGATTAGCTGTTTGGTGATTGGTACAGAGAACAGCAACGTCTTCATCCTTGACCCTGAAGCTTTCACCATTCTCTGCAAGGTACACTCTAGTTAGCTGGTTTAAACTGGTCTGTACTGGTTCTAAACTGGCTTGACATGACTCAAAATTAGTCTGACCTAGTTTTTAATTGGTCTGAAAACATTTAGATGCTTCTAAACTTGGTTGAGCTAATTCTAATTAGAAAAGTGTGGCGCACAAAAAAAAAAGTTTGGACCTCTGTATGTTTCTCTGCTGGCCTGGGAACGCCTTGTGATTCCCCAGAAGCAGCTGGCCCAAGTGGCTGGGGAGAGGGAAGTTTGGGCCTCCCTTCCTAGGCTGCTACCGTCGAGACCTGACCCCGCATAAGCTTTTACCAGTATAAGTATTTATAATAATTATGTAATTTATTTAAAAGGTGTTTTCAGGGTGCATAAGGTCACCTCACTAAAATGAAAAATAATAAATTTTAAAGAAAAAATTCCAAATAGAAAAAGAAGAAAATAGAGATCCAAGTGAAAATGCTTGTTTGAACAACGGAACGTCCAGCCGAGATTTAAAGAAAGATAGAGTGTCAGAGAGTCCTTTGCAGTGAGTGGGGAATGTGGAAGCTTTTTTTAAAATAGAGGAATCATGTGCATAAGTTGCACATTTAAAGAATGGAGATGCTTTCTGTCCAAAAAGGTGCATTCACAAAGCAGGCATGGCTCGACTGAAGGATGACTGACCTGTCAGCAGTTCCAGCTGCACCAGTGAAGCATGGCTTCTTCTTCAAGTTTTGCTCATAGCTCCATGATAATCAGTCTGCGCAATCTAAATGCTAATAAATCATCATCAACACATCCCAGCAGATCAATATGGTTTCTGAACAAACGCTTGCTCCGAATCCTCCGAGAGCGATGTTCTCTATCAGAGCCAAAACGCTCCACAATTACACGGCACACCTTTGTGCAGCTACTTATATATGTGTGATTATCTACACACCTCAATCACCTTAAACATAATCAAACTTGCCTTGTTTTGAGCCGATGAAACCCTGCTTTCTTATTTAGTGAGAATGAAATTAGCTTACAGATAACATGCATTTCATGTGCTTCGGGGTACAGACCAATGTATTACATCTGGCAAAAACTGAGAAAATTTACTATTTACATTTGAGTGAGGTTTTCAAATCCTTTTACTTTTATCTCATTTATTTTGTGTTTGTGAGAGTGTGTGAGAGAGAAAAAAACATTAGGTTTGATGCTTCTTGGTTTAAGTAGATAGATTTCAGTGTATTTAGGTGAATTTTGGCGCTTTGTAGTTTATTGTCCACAGAGAGGATTTGCGTGGCTGCCACGCATTTTCAAGGCAGGTAAAAAGTTTGCGTATTTACGCCACGTTCATTTTTATACATGCCGACTTGTGCATAAAATATGGCACCGCATATTTTTCATGCATACGCACACTTCACACATAAGGTCCCTGAACTGGACTGACTTGACCTGAATTGATCTGATAATTTTTGACATTATGATTTCCAATTTCTTTATGACTTTTAGGTAGCTCAGTCTGAGCTGTGGAGTACGAATCAATACTTCTCCCCTTTACATTTAAATAAAAACAATATGCCAGTGACACATAAACCTTCTCTCACTGACCGCCTCTTGAGACAGCACTGAAACCTAACCTTTTCTCCAAACATCTCTCTGTGATTGAAGATGTCTCTTCCCGCTGTTCCCACCATGATGGACGTCACAGGTCAGTTTGATGTGGAATTCCGCATCACAGTTGCATGTCGCAATGGCAGCATCTACATCCTGCGCAGGTAAGAAAAAGCTGACCAAACTCACTTGTTCTAGAACTCGTATAACACATTGGAGCCTAAACTCATACAGTTGTTTTCCCTGCTGCTGATCAGGGAATCAGAGAAACCAAAGTACTGCATCGAGTTGTCGTCTCATCCTGTTGGGCTGGTGAGAGTTGGGAAGAACATGGTTGTAGGATGCACTGATGAGAGTCTACAGGGTTTCACACAGAAGGTAGACTTTGAACCAACTGTTATCTGATCACAGGAAATATTGTAAATGATTAAATCAGTCAGCTGCTAAGATCCTAATTTGAGTGATCCTCCTGGATTATTTGTTTCTGTTAGTGCAGAAATTCTATCACAGTAACAGTCTGGTTGTCTGCGGTTGTTTTTTCAGGGTAAGAAGTTGTGGAAGATCATCTTGCCGGCTCCTGTCACTACAATGGCTGCCATGGACCTCCCCACCAGGGGCCTTCAGGCTGTCCTGGTGGGCCTGGCAAACTGTCAGGTCCATCTGTACAGGGATAAGAACCTGCTTAGTACCATCAAGACCCCCGATACAGTCACCAGCATCTGCTTTGGTCGGTACGGTCGTGAGGATGGGACCCTTATAATGACCACAAAGGGAGGCGGCATCATGGTTAAGATCCTGAAAAGGACGGCGGTGTTTGATGCAATGGACAGCACTCCTGGCCCGCCATTGGCTCAGAGTGTCCGCCTCAATGTCCCTAAGAAAACCAAGCTGTATGTGGACCAGACACTGCGGGAACGGGAGAATGGCCTGGCAATGCACCGAGCCTTCCACATGGACCTGAGCCGCACGAGAGTGGCTGCTGCCAGAGCCTATGTCAAAGCTCTGGAGTCCAGCCTGACTCCTATGTCCTCCAGCCTCTCAAAGCCCCTGAAGATGAACGCCGTGGTTCAGGGCCTGGGCCCATCCTTTAAACTGACCCTGAATATCCAGAATACAGCGTCCTGTCGGCCCATCATGAACCTGGCCATCAACTTCCTTTACGACAACAACCTGTATCGGATCAGGAACCCATACAGGAAGATCCCACTGCTGGTGCCGGGACTTATTTACCCTGTTGAGACCTTTGTGGAGTGTACCAGTGACAAGGGAATCTCTGACATCATCAAGGTGTTTGTGTTGCACGAAGAGAAGAGCTCTCCTCTGCTGACGGCTCACATCAACATGCCGGTCAGTGAGGGTCTGGTGCTCAGCTAAAGCCCAACCTTCCTGTTGGAAGGTGCAGAATGTGGAGAGGAACCCTTCAGTTCAAGAACTGGTTAACAGTGATAGCTTTGAGCAGTCCAGCCCAGAGTTAGTGAATGTCTCCGCTGGTTAGATCACTGGTTTCCAGCAGTAAGCAATGATCTATGAGCTGTAAACCAAACAATATGAATCAAACGCCTCCAGACTGGTGGTAGCATTAATATTGAAATATTATTATGCTAAGAGAAAACTCCACGTTCCAACCTGATGAAGTGTCCTTCAAAACTGTTGGAACAATATCTGCCTGGAGGGATCAGGCCTGAATGGCTTTAACACTAACAGATGAACTAACAGCACTATCATATTGTACAGGACAGTGGTGCTTCATCCATTTACTGATTCAAACACAGATCAAACCCAAAGTAAAAAGTGTCTGTAAATAAAATTATTACATGTTTTCTCCTTAGATATGCTGTACTAAATTGTAGCTGTGTCAGAATAAAAATAAAAGTAAAACTTGTGCACAGTAACATCCTTTCTGTAGCTGGTTTTCAGTTGTTCTCACCCCCTAGCTCCTGCGTAACCCTCAGCCGGTTTTCACTCCCCACACTGAATGAGGCAGATTCCTCCGTGAGTCTCCTCCAATTCTGCAGTAATGATCGGCTCTTCTTAATGGACTTGATTTATTCTATTGCAGGTATCAGTTATCCTCTGATTCTGCTTCAGCAACCTCTTCATGCAAAATATATGTTGGATATTTTGCAAATCCTATGGTTTGTATTTAAATTTTGATAAAATGTTTAGTTTAGATAATTTATTTTATTCAAAACCATTAGCAAAAATCTGAGTCAGACTTTAAGAGAGCATGAATGCTACTTTGTGTCCCATCGACTAGAGTTGCCACCTTTCAGAAATTAACATAAGGGACGCTCAACATGGCGCGTGTTGCTCTACTCTCATGGGGAGGGATGGCCGCTGCAGTGATAGATAATATTTTATGGCAGTGTTTCTTGTTTTTAAAAAGTGATCCATAGAGCAACCATTCATACATAGAGTACTAGAAAATTGTACTCCCACCAGAGTAGCATACCTTAAAGACGTTTAATTAAGCAAGTGTAAAATGTATTTGGTAAACTACTTAAGTACTGAGTAACTGATCATAACACCTAATTTAATGATCAAAATGTATCCTCAGACAGGGCTCCAAAAGTATTAAAGATATGTGAAAATTCTGGTACTGTAAAGACCATTACTTATACAAGTAATGACCATTATTTATACAAATAAGGAGTTGGGTTTGGAGGCTGGTCCTAGACCAAATTTACCATGGGAGCCAGTGTAGTGAGTGTTTTTTCATGGGGACACTTAAAAAAAGAATGAAACAAAAAAAAACAGAGCAATATTTCATCATTTGATATAATACGTAACCCAAAGAGCCATGCGTGTCTCCAGAGATACAGGTTGCAGATCTTCATCTAGCAGATGGAAAGTGTGATCCTATCTCAATACAGCAGCTAAAGGTGCAGCACTATAAATTTTAATTCATTGTTAAAGTAAAATTGTGAAGGTTAAAAAAATCCATCTTTGGATATTAACAAAAGACATTTATTTCGCATAATTTCTTCTGTACCCTTGTTGGCCCTGTCTAGAACCGCCCCTGGTCAGCAGGTCTATGTCTAACATTAATAATACATTAAATGACCACTGAACACTGAATTAATAAAAGATGTCAACATTTCTTAATAAAAAAAAAATAGAAATCCCTAACAAACCTTTTTAAAGTAGGAAATATTTATGTATTTACGGTTAATCTCTTAGTATGATTTGTTCTTTAAATGGCCATCTGTATTATTTTTTTCTGATACAACTATACATTAAATAAGCAAATCATTGATTATTTAATAATCAAACCATAACAGTCTACTAAAACCACAATAAAACACTTAATCGTGGCTAAAGGACCAAATGTATCAGGTTTGAATACACCTTAAGTTGCAAGATAATACAGTAGACATAGTATTTATTGCTCATGGACTAATATTATACTTACATGAAGAATTAATAAAAATTTAGATGTTATACAAAGGAACTTTTAGAACTTCTAAACACTTTAAGTTGGACAGCAGATACAACACTGACAAATGTTTCAGTCTGCTTAGATTTTAGTAAATCTGTAATTTTTCATTTGCTTTAAGATACAAGACAGTGTGATTTGTTTGATACAATTTCAGTTAATTTTCAGAATAAAAACGGAAGGATCAAGACTAAATTTTTGTGGCTGGAAGTTACTTGTCAGACAGCTTTTGTAAAAAGGAGCCACAACGAGAAATACTGAAGGCATAAAAAAATCTATTAAGTGTAATTAAGATAAATAGCAGAAACAAACAAAAAAAATAAACAAATGAAACAGAAGATTGAAAGGGAGAAGCTTTAAAATACAAAGGACAGTTAAAAATCTAAGGAGGAGAAATAGATAAAGATGGGAAGATGTCATATCAAAACTGAGATCTGGACCTACAGGGTTAAATAGCTCCTTGAAGAATAAGCATGATGCTACCAGCCGGGCATGTTTTTCTGGATCTGTTACTTATCAGCATTAAGAACACATAGACGTACAAATATTTATTCTGGAGCAGGACTTTGAGTGAATTGAGGCTGAAGAATTCAGGTTTGCCTTGTTTAAATTTTTGAAGAAATGGGGATCATTATAATTTGAGGTTAAAAAGCCGTTCTGATACAAGATCAAAATGCAATATTTAATAATACACGAAACCCCATCAATGTGAATTTGGGTTACAAGGTCGTTGAACTGTAAACTGTGCTGTGGCGTCATGTGACGTGTTTCAGCCAATCGCAGCTGCAGAGCAAGGAAGTGTGGCGCAGTTCAAAGTTCGTCTTTCCAATTACTGGTGGCAGAAAGCAGATGAGTAGTCACCATTAATATTTAAGGCTCAATTTTTAGCTACTTCTTTTTATATCAATGGTTTCTAATTTCCCTGACGTGTGGACGCTGTTGTCAGATGCTCGCCGCCGGTACGGTGAGCTGTTCGCGGAAGAACCTCCCCAAGCGGCGGCATGTGCTCCGGGCAGAGTCAATCTGATCGGGGAGCACACTGACTATAACCAGGGATTTGTTCTTCCAATGGTAAAACTGCGATTGTTGTCCTTCTTTATTGGTTGGATATGTTTACGTCAATGATACAACTTCAGACCCGGTAAATGCCTTAAATCTAACTTTTTGTGTTGAAACAGGCGCTTCCCTTTGTGACCGTGGTGGTTGGAGGTCCAACCTCTGGCCAGGAAGTTACCGTGGTAACCACAGCGGTGGACGCTGATGAACCCCGGAGAGTTGACTTCACCTTGACAGGCGATGGATGCTCTCTGTCGCCAGGGTTACCTCGCTGGGCAAACTATGTGAAGGGTGTCATACAGCACTACAGGGGTAAACATACGATCTGGTGAAAATGGACGTAGAATGCTGTTTCACTTCCTGTATTTTATTAAATTACACGTAATATTAACATGCTGTTAAAAAAAGTTATACAGCCTGTTTAGCACTTCTTTCAACATACATTTTTTTCTGAATAAAACCGTAGGTCTGATGTTGAAGTTAGAAAATTTGCTTTTATTCTTTTTGTTATTGTCCTTATATAAAACCGGTATAAAACCATCCTCGCCTTAAAACAGAGATGGTTCGGCAGCAGAAAAAACTTTTGACTTTAATTTTATCAGGCTGTCCTAGTGCTGGACTAAATGCCGAGTTGGCTACAGGCAGCCTGAATCAGTCCCATCACTGTGGGTTATAATCAGATATCATGATATAAAGAAACGGTACAGCATCTGTTACCGCAATACACCTCAAAGCTCCGGTACTGCCTGGGGTTCACACCACTGCTGACGGGATCTGGGCTGGAGGTGAGCGATTGTGAATAAAAGTTACTGCAGAACCTCAACTGCTAAAGGAAGATTTGGCCCATTGTATTTGGTGCTCACAAAAAATCATTTTCACTAATATATTAGTGAAATTACTGTACCAACAATTTGGCATGTTTCGCTTTATGCAGTGGTCCACAGTTAAATCAATCAAGATATCTCAAAACCAGGGGCGGCCTGACCTATGGAGATACCAGGGGATTCCCTTGTGGGCCGCTCCATTAGTGGGTTGGTGGCCGGTGGACTGTCCGCACAGCTCCAGCGTGCAGCTCTGTGCCAAAGTGCACAGCACGCAGCACCATCTTGTTTTATGTCGCCACAATGACTCAAGCCGCGTCATTTCAAATGCCTTATGTACCTGGCTTCTTTCCCTCAAAGGTCTTAGCATGGCCCTTCTCTTCAGAATGCGTCAGGGTTTTCTGTGGGTCTGGACACTGAGCCGGTGAAATCAACTTATCCCTGCTGTAAGCAATGTGGTCAAATTGTTGTGTCCCCAATATGGTAAAAGAAAAAAAAAGTCGGAAAATGCAAAGTAAAAAGAGGAGTAGTCGCAACAGGCTGCATATCGGCACATGTGCTTTATAAAATCTTGATCTTTTGACTGAGGAAGCTTGACCGTCATCTTGAACTTCTTCCATTTTCTTATACCCGCACCAACAGTTACTGCCTTCTCACCAAGTTGCATGCCTATTGTCCTGTAGACCATCCCAGCCTTGTGCAGGTCTACTGTTATACCCCTGATGTCCTTACACAACTTTCTGGTCTTGGCCATTGTAGAGAGGTTGGAGTTTGTTTGAGTGTGTTACCAGATGTCTTTTATATAACAAATTTAATCAGGTGCAGTTAATACAGGTAATGAGTGGAGAACAGGATGGCTTATTAAAGAATAATAGGCCTGTGAGAGCCAGAATTTAGTTAGTAGTGTATCAAATACTTATGTTCAGCAATAAAATGCAAATTAATTTCTTAAAAATCATACAAAGTGATTTCCTGATCAAATGTCTTCAAATAGAATCTGCATTATGTGGGATTTTTTCATGAAGACAGTAATATTAACTCAAGCAGGGACAGATTTACATCCAATCTTTCAGGATGTCATAACTGTTATCTTGTCTAGCACCACAGCTGAAATATGCACTACCTTTGGGTTTTATTTGCTGCAGCTCCTGGTCTCCCAAATTTCAGAGCAGTGGTAGCTAGCAGTGTCCCGCTGGGTGGAGGACTGTCTAGCTCTGCCTCTCTGGAGGTGGCCTTCTACACCTTCCTGCAGCAGCTCAAACCAGGTGAGTCCAAGTATAGCTCCAGCCAATTTACAGCACAATCTTAGATATTCAGCACAAAACTTTACTAAGACACACTTCCAATGGCTTATACGTTGGTGCAAGTGCACACTATGTTGATAATGAAACTGTAATACAAAATGCAAGCGACTGAACATCATTTGTCATTCTATGAGTAATTATGTATGTTAGATTCTGACAGTTCTGGTGAGACTAACATACATATTTTGCTTTGGAGCATGTGGAATGGTCAAGGAACTTAAATCACAATCGTAAATTTAGCCTTAAATATGTTCATACTCTCAATACGAGTAAATGTCTTATGTGTCAATCACAATATTTTCATACCATCAACAATTCCCTGACATCCTTCTGTCTGGATAGATGTCAGAGAATTGTTGATGACTTTGTAGAATATATTTCAATTAGTTGGTTTTCTGGCACAGACCTGGAATTTTTTTGTAGTTAAAATTTTATTGATTTTCTGGATACAATCACACAAACCTCCCCCTCTTTCATCCCCAGGGCACAAACAAACATTACATGTTACAGTCTTCTCAGAAAGCATTGACCATAATTCAATGTTGAATTATGGTCAAAAAGGTTGATTTTTAATTAAGGTAAAAATTGTCATCCAGTTCTAGCCAATTAACCATTGTTGAAAAGATATCACTGAATCAATGTTGTTTTGTGGTCGAATTCTAATGATTGAAATGACAACATCTGAGCCAGTGTTTTTTCACCCTGGTCCTCAAGGCAAACTAACTTGCAGGTTTTAGATGTTCCTCTGCTTAAACACATCCCATTCAGATGATTGCAATTCAGTAAAACCCTGTTAATCAGTCATCAATTGAAATTATGTGTACTGAAGCAGGGGAATGCCTAAAACATGCAGGGCAGTGTGCCTTGAGGACCAGTGTTGAAAAACACTGAATCAATTTATGCTGTTTGTCACATCCCTTCCCCTCTTTCCACTCCCTTAAATAAAATGCAATATTAATGCCATGTTGTCATTTTTTAAGTTTGTGTACACACATTTTTGGAAATATGGTAATGTAAGATAACTTTGAACAACATAATACCCATCGTCTGCCAACAAAATTGTGAAGAAACTTTTAATGGTATGTTATGATGTAACATAAAAACAAAAATGATTAATGAACAAAAAATATACATGAATCAATATTGATTCATTAACTTTGATTTAACATAAAATCAACACAAATGTCCATGTAGATCAGGGGTGGGTAATCCTGGTCCTCAAGTGCCGGTGTCCTGCAACTCTTAGATGTCTCCCTGGTCCAACACACTTGAATCCAACAACTGAATCACCTCCTAAGTACAGTCAAGTTCTCCAAAGTCCTGCTAATGACCTCATTATTTGACTCAGGTGTGTTGAAGTAGAGACACATCTAAAAGTTGCAGGAGACCGGCCCTCAAGGCCTGGAGTTGCTCACCCCTGATGTAGATCCACATTCAGATGATAATTAAATCAACATTGATTCATTGTCAGTAGTGATGGGTAAATGAGGCGTCATGAAGCGTTTTGACCCATAGCAAAACTGTATTGCTATGGGTCTGGCAACATAGTTGACAGACTGATTTGATGTAGTCTATACAATAAGATTTAAGTAATTGTATTTTATTGTGTATTATATATTGTATTATGTCATATCTTCAGTTAAATTAAAAATATATTTGATATTCTTTGATACAGTTAATAAATAATGTGAACATGTACCAAGTGACGAAAATTTAAGTGAATGTGTTTGGAATGAGGATGCTTGTGGACTGTTTTTTTTTTTTCCCACAAATTTTCATTTAAAAAAATACGTTTTTCCAACATTTTGAAATTTAGTCTGTTGCGCTTTTTTAAGTGAACGAAGTTTTGACACAACTTCTCCTGCTGTAGAAAAAAATTAAGTAAACAATACATTTATATGAAATAATTTATAAAAAGCAACTGAATAATTTGTAGAATGGCTGTATACCTGAGTTTTCCTAGGTGTATCTGGGACTTCATTCTGATGCCTGGCCCTATAATGCCTCAGCATTGAGGAGGTGGATTTATTTAAATAAGACAGCTCTGTCAAACATATGCAACACTTAACCTGCAGAACATAACACGACAGTAAACTAAGAGTCAATTTTAGCTGAATTTGGATTCAGATAGATCAAGTAGAAACTGAAAAGAACCGGATGAAACAACAACGAAGTGATAACCAATGCCTTATTTTCTGATGTAAGATCAAAATGGTCCCAAACTACGAAACCTTTCGTTTGCCTTGAAGCTGCACCACAGTCTGTACCGTAAAAGATCAAGAATTCTTTTGGCAAATGCATCTCGTTGACAGATTCGCTTCCTTATAAACACAGATTGGCGCGCCAGTGTCATTTCGAAACAGTTCTTGTATCGGTCACATGACTTACTGAAAGCGATACGCGCACCGACACGGGGTTTGTCTAAGTTCTTGACGCATGCGCCGACGCATCGGTGTTGCCGGACCCATCACTGATTGTCAGTTATGGTTTAAACCCTAACATTGATTCAACATGTAATTGACCAACCACTTTCAATATCATTTCAATATCAATGTGGATTCAATGCTTCTACCTAACGTTGTTTCAACATTAGGCAGAAACATACACTGCTCAAAAAAATAAAGGGAACACTTAAACAACACAATATAACTCCAAGTAAATCAAACTTCTGTGAAATCAAACTGTCCACTTAGGAAGCAACACTGATTGACAATCAATTTCACCTGCTGTTGTGCAAATGGAATAGACAACAGGTGGAAATTATTGGCAATTAGCAAGACACACTCAATAAAGGAGTGGTTCTGCAGTTGGGACCACAGACCACTTCTCAGTTCCTATGCTCTCTGGCTGATGTTTTGGTCAGTTTTGAATGTTGGTGGTGCTTTCACACTCGTGGTAGCATGAGACGGACTCCACAAACCACACAAGTGGCTCAGGTAGGGCAGCTCATCCAGGATGGCACATCAATGCGAGCTGTGGCAAGAAGGTTTGCTATGTCTGTCAGCGTAGTGTCCAGAGGCTGGAGGCGCTACCAGGAGACAGGCCAGTACACCAGGAGACGTGGAGGAGGCCATAGGAGAGCAACAACCCAGCAGCAGGACCGCTACCTCCGCCTTTGTGCAAGAAGGAACAGGAGGAGCACTGCCAGAGCGCTGCAAAATGATCTCCAGCAGGCCACAAATGTGCATGTGTCTGCACAAACGGTTAGAAACCGACTCCATGAGGATGGTATGAGGGCCCGACGTCCACAGATGGGGGTTGTGCTCACAGCCCAACACCGTGCAGGACGCTTGGCATTTGCCAGAGAACACCAGGATTGGCAAATTCGCCACTGGCGCCTTGTGCTCTTCACAGATGAAAGCAGGTTCACACTGAGCACATGTGACAGACGTGACAGAGTCTGGAGACGCCGTGGAGAGCGGTCTGCTGCCTGCAACATCCTTCAGCATGACCGGTTTGGCAGTGGGTCAGTAATGGTGTGGGGTGGCATTTCTTTGGAGGGCCGCACAGCCCTCCATGTGCTCACCAGAGGTAGCATGACTGCCATTAGGTACCGAGATGAGATCCTCAGACCTCTTGTGAGACCATATGCTAGTGCGGTTGGCCCTGGGTTCCTCCTAATGCAGGACAATGTGCATCAGCCTCATGTGGCTGGAGTGTGTCAGCAGTTCCTGCAAGATGAAGGCATTGAAGCTATGGACTGGCCAGCCCGTTCCCCAGACCTGAATCTGATTGAGCACATCTGGGACATCATGTCTCGCTCCATCCACCAACCACAGACTGTCCAGGAGTTGCACCACAGACTGTCCAGGAGTTGGTGGATGCTTTAGTCCAGGTCTGGGAGGAGATCCCTCAGGAGACCATCCGCCACCTCATCAGGAGCATGCCCAGGCGTTGTAGGGAGGTCATACAGGCACGTGGAGGCCACACACAATACTGAGCCTCATTTTGACTTGTTTTAAGGACATTACATTAAAGTTGGATCAGCGTGTAGTGTTATTTCACTTTAATTTTGTGTGTGGCTCCAAATCCAGGCCTTCATTAGTTAATAAATTTGATTTCCATTGATGATTTTTGTGTGATTTTGTTGTCAGCACATTCAACTTTGTACAGAACAAAGTATTCAATGAGAATATTTCTTTCATTCAGATCTAGGATGTGTTATTTGAGTGTTCCCTTTATTTTTTTGAGCAGTGTATTTCTGCCTAAAGAAATATGGCACAAATATGTTTCTGGTATATTTCTTTTTTTGGTATGTGTTTCCCTGTTCTTTCCTGCTCTCCAACAGATGATGGAGAGAAACTGGAAAAAGTGCTGGCATGTCAGCAGGCTGAGCACACCCATGCTGGTGTACCATGTGGTATTATGGACCAATTTGTGTCTGTTTTTGCCAGGGAGGGACAGGCTTTACTCATTGACTGCAGGTAAAGGGAAACATCCAGGTGGAGGACATCAATCATTCTTCAATTTCATTATCTCTATGAAACAGAAAACAAATCTTTGTCATAAGTCATATTTGTTTTTGTTCTGAATCAGGTCTCTAGAAGCCACCTCAGTCCCTCTGGCAGATCCAGGCTTGGTCATCCTCATTACTAACTCTAACGTAAAGCACTCACTGACTGGCAGTGAGTACCCAACAAGACGCAGACATTGTGAACAGGCTGCCTCTGTACTGGGAAAAGACAGTCTGAGAGATGTTACAATAAAAGAACTAGAAGGTATGGAGTGGTTCGGTATGTAAGTGCCTGTTAGTTTAAAAAAAAATCTAAAACCATTTGCAGTCACATGCTTCAGATTTGTAATGTCTTACTCAGTTTTTATATGCAAGAAAATATTACTTTGTATATTTTTATGGTTTGGATTTTTCCCAGTGAGGTATTTATTTCACAATAAAGGTCAACTGTGGAATTTTAATTGAAAGTTGCTAACAACTTTAGTGACACGCAAACTCAAAATTTAAGGCCGAGACAGATTACTTTTGAGGAATATAATTGTAAGGTTTTATTGATAGCTGTCCATTGCACTAAATTGCAGTTGAAATCAAACATAACTTATTTTTCCCTCATTTCCATGTTGTAAATGTCAAACTGAGAGAATTTTTATCCTTTCTTGTCAAGTTTACATTCTCTAATAATTGTGGACAAACCAATGATATTTTCTTTGCATGGAGGCTGATTGGAGATGCACCTATGAATGTATTTTAAGAGTGAGAAAGCTCAGATGTTTTTTTTATGACAACTTTCTATAGGTCCTCATTAATTAAGGACCTATAGGCAATTATACAACAGCAGGAAGATTAAATCTCCAAAGTTTGTACAACAAATCTGCTATGACACTGCTGTCATGGCAGTGTGGCAGAATTGCTTTTTGATTACTAATACACTTCAGCTGGTGCCATAACTTTCCATGTCTGTTTTTCCTGGGTGGAATGCTTTTTCCTTGTGCCATTCCATATTAGTAAAGTTTTTGATTTACATTTGTGGACTGGATGGTAATAATTGCATGTCATTAGCAACTTTAGAAATACATGTACTTAGATAAACTGGTGATTTGTTCAATATATACAGTATTCCACCTACTGTGTAATTTTGCATAAACGGCATTTTCTCAACAAAATGTTAAGTCATATTCCAATAGATCTATATTGTGAGCATTTTCTTTCTTTGTCCTGGGAAATGGTGAAAGTCTTTAATAGTGACTGGAGCACAGCAGGTCCTAAAGCTGGTCAGTTAATGAATCATCTGGGTTAATCACTTGAATCTTCATACTGAATCAGCAATGAAGAGCTAGGGTGAAATGGAAAGTTAGATGACTTTCTCAATACATGGCAGGCTTAGATCATTCTCTTGATTTGGTCTCTTACTCAAGTCAAGGATTCACCAGAAATACTGCTGACTCACTCACTGTGAGGTGGATGATAAATCAGATACAGAAACCATGAGTCATCAGAAACAGAAGTGGAAAAAAGAATGTTTGTTTTACTACAAACAATGGGGAAAGGGGACTCATCTGATTTTTTTACAACCTACAAGCACACAAACTTGTTTTCATTACCTAATTTAACCCTTCTCTTTAAAATAGTTATTTATTTTTACTCATGGTCCTCTGAAGACCAATCATTTAGTCAAATTCCTTTCATATTTCCACCACCCCCCACATTTCAGAGGCCAAGGAGAAGCTGGATGATGTAACTTATCGAAGAGCTCGTCATGTTATTGAGGAAATACAGAGGACTGTGCAAGCTGCTGAAGCCCTAAAGAAAGGGTCCTACAAGGAATTTGGCCAGCTCATGGTGGAAAGTCACAATTCCCTGAGGTAAAGGTAAATATGATTGTGAACAGAAATCACGATGCGCTCAGTAATATGATCTGCTTGTCAGGGACCTGTATGAGGTGAGCTGCAAAGAACTGGATGAACTGGTTTCTGCCGCCATGGAGGTAGAGGGGGTCTTCGGCAGTAGAATGACTGGTGGAGGGTTCGGGGGATGCACCGTGACTTTGCTACAGGCACATGCCATTGACATGGCCATACTACACATCCAGGTAAAAACAAGACCCTTTCAGATGACGTTATTTCAGTATAAGCTGCAGGGAGTTTCACTTGTTGGTCTGTGACTGGTTCTCTTTTTATGTATTACTGTTCTATTTGCTCTTAGGTGCAAACAACAAGTAGATGTTAACTTTGAATGGATGTTAATCTTTTACAAAGTTAGATTATCTTTTTTCTAGTCTTAAATTTTTAAAGCCAAACAAACATGAAATAGTGGATTTTTTTAAGGTCATATCTGTATCAGCCATTATGGAATAAAGAACTTCCAGGATATCTTCTTCACAAGACTGAAATCAAATGTTTTCAGTTAGGCTTTCTTCAGATCTACTGCAATACAGCTTCAAAGGAAGTTGTTGGTGGTGCACCACACAGACAGTTGTTCTACCTTCACTCTGTATGTGGCCCCACTGCCATGGTATCATCACCAAACTTTATGATGGTATTGTTTGGGTAGGTTGGGTGATATTGAATGGGATGATGAAAACAATTCTTTCAGAGCGGGTCTCAAGTCCCTAACTTGACAAAGTTCTTTGAAGAAAATATTGAACTAAGGAAACCATGTTGGACTTCCAAACACGCAGAACTTTGATTTTCTGGAATTCCAGACTGTCCACTCAAAGATTCCCTGTAGTCGTAGCTCCTAATCATGACCAAGTTATTGATAGATCGATAGATATCGGTAGGTAGATAGATATTTCTGATGTTTATATTTGTTACCCTTGTGAAAAAGGTCTTGACCTCAATGGGTTTTCAAAGGATTAATAATAATTAGAAAGAACAGCGAATAAAGGGCTAAGACAAATAGGTTGTTCCATGATTATTCCCGTAACTGTCACAACTTTTTTCAATTGACTTTTGACTCCTGTTTATGATCTTACTGTGCATTTTTTCTTACAATAGGAAAAATACAGTGGAACTCCAACTTTCTACGTTACAACTCCGTCAGAAGGATCAAGGGCTCTCAGTCTGATTTGACCTCACTTCTTATTTCTGCTGTTTGAGAATCTACATTTTCTGCACACACTGAAAGGCATCTGGAATCATCCCAGTAACATGAAAACAATCTACCATGAAAACTTTTTACCACAATGATGCATTGCTTTGTCATATGCTAGATAAAAATTGCACAGTTTTTAGTTTATGACATGTAAAGGTACCAAGTAATTGTACTTTTATACTTCAAAATAAATCATACTTTTAGATACAGTGATTTTCTTTGATATTTTTTTTAAATAAAATGTTTATCTAAACTGTTCAAGATGTTATCAAATGTAGGTGTGTTGTTGTGTGCACCCTCATTATCTTCAATACCCCTGAATAAGATGGATGTTGCGGAAAATGCTCTCCAAAATATGGTTATATTTCACAAGAAAGACATTTCTAAACTGAAGGCCAAGCTAGCGGACAATAGGAGGCTATACAAGCCATCGATTCCCACTGTAATCATGGGGAATGTGAACTCGCTGCCGAACAAGATCGATGAGCTGTCTGCACTGAACAACCAGCGGATCTACAGAGAGAGCAGCTTGTTCATCTTTACAGAGACATGGCTAAACCACCTCGTGCTGGATGCTAACGTGGACCTGCCAGGATTTACCGCTGTGAGGGCTAATAGGGACACGAAAGCGAGTGGTAAAAGAAAAGGTGGGGGACTCATCATGTATGTGAACAACCGATGGTGTAACCCAGGACATATCACTGTAAAGACTGTTTGGTGTTGCTGGGACCTCGAGCTATTAGCCGTTAGCCTGCGGCCATACTGCCTGCCAAGGGAGTTTAGTCACGTGATCTCCATCTGCGTTTACATCCCACCGAGAGCGGACTCTACCACTGCATGTGAAAAAATCCACTCTGTCACAGCAAGGCTACAGACACAACATCCTGACGCTTTTATTATAATTTCTGGGGACTTCAATCATGTGACTTTGGACTCTACTTTGGCCACTTTCCACCAAGCTGTTGACTGTCACACTAGGAATAACAGGACAATCGACCTCCTGTATGCCAATGTGAGGGATGCATACAGAGCAACACCCCTGCCCCCACTAGGGAAGTAAGATCACAACCTCGTTCACTTACAGCCACTGTACACCCCCCTGGTCCAAAAGCAGCCTATAACATCCCGCTCCATCAGGAGGTGGTCCCCTGAGATGGAGAGTACTCTGAGAGACTGTTATAACACCACGGACTGGGATGCACTGTTCAGCCCGCATAGCAAGGACATAGAGGGGCTGACACACTGCCTGACGGACTATCTGAACTTCTGTGCAGATGTGGTATCCCCTGCCAAGACTGTCCGCTGTTACCCTAATAACAAGCCATGGGTAACGCGGGAAGTCAAAACTGTCCTCAATAAGTAGAAGGCTGCCTTCAGGAGAGGAGACAGGGAGGCCATGAAGGCAGCACAGCAGGAGGTGAAACAGTGTGTGAGGGAAGCAAAAGACAGCTACAGGAGAAAGGTGGAGCAGAAGCTGAGAGAGAACAACATGAAGGAGGTCTGGGAAGGTGTGAGGACCATCACTGGCCTCAACACAAAGACCAGAGTCGTTGGGGGAACAATGGAGAGGGCAAACGAACTGAACAACTTCTTCAACAGGTTCAACCAGTCCATGGTCCCCCAACCCCCTCTCTCACTGCAGCCACCCCTGCTCCTTACCACACACCTCCCCCCAGACAACACTACACTGACAACCCCCCCACACACCTCAGCACAACCCCCGCCCCACTTCACCACAGACCAGGTCAGAGAACAGCTGAGGAAGCTCAAGCCCAGGAAAGCAGCAGGGCCGGACCAGGTGTGTCCAAGGCTGCTGAAGACCTGCGCTACTGAACTGGGAGAGCCACTACAGCGGATCTTCAACCTCAGCCTGCAGCTAAGGGAAGTGCCCACCCTCTGGAAGACATCCTGCATCGTCCCAGTGCCCAAGAAGAACAGGCCCAGCGAGCTGAATGACTTTCGGCCCGTGGCACTTACTTCACACCTGATGAAGACGTTGGAGCGGCTCTTCCTCGGCCTCCTCAGACCCCAGGTGGAACATGCCCAGGATCTCCTGCAATTTGCCTACCAGTCAGATGTTGGTGTGGAGGATGCCATCCTCTACCTGCTGCACCGGGCCCACTCCCACCTGGATAAGGGCAGCGGCACGGTGAGGATCCTTTTTTTGGACTTCTCCAGTGCCTTTAATACAATCCAGCCCCTTCTGCTCCAGGATAAACTAAACAGCATGGGAGTAGACCCGCACCTGGTCACCTGGATCCATAGTTACCTCACCAACAGGCCGCAGTATGTCAGGCTGAAGGACACCGTGTCTGACACTGTGGTCAGCAACACAGGAGCCCCCCAGGGCACAGTGCTGGCCCCTCTTATCTTCACCCTGTACTCCTCTGACCTCCACTACAACTTGGAGCTGTGTCACATACAGACTGATGACACAGCCATAGTCGGATGTATCAGGGACGACAGAGAGGAGGAGTATCGCTGTCTGGTGAGGGACTTTGCTCTCTGGTGCCACACAAACCACCTGGAACTCAACACCGCTAAGACGAAGGAGCTGGTTATAGACTTTGGGAGGTCCAGACCAAAGCCGAGACCAGTCGCATTAGAGGGAACTGAGGTTGAGGTCGTGGACTCCTACAAATACCTCGGGCTGTGGCTGGACAGTAAACTGGATTGGTCAAAACACACTAGCCACCTGTATGGGAAAGTGCAGAGCAGGATGTACTTCCAGAGGAGACTGGGGTCCTTTAACATCTGCAGCAAACTGCTCTGGATGTTCTACCAGTCTGTGATTGCCAGTGTCCTCTTCTACACCGTGGTGTGCTGGGGAGGCAGCATATCCAAGAAGGACACGTCCAGACTGGACAAACTGACCAGGCGTGCCGGCTCTGTGGTCGGCATGAAGCTGGACTCTCTGGTGACGGTGGCAGAGGCGAGGACACTGAACAAACTGCTGGACAGACTCCCCTCCACATTCGACCCGTTCCAGTTTGCCTACCGCCGAAACCGCTCCACTGAGGACGCTATCTCCTCTGCCCTACACCTGAGCCTGGCTCACCTGGAGGAGAAGAACACTCATGTGCGGATGTTGTTCCTGGACTTCAGCTCAGCGTTCAACACAATCATCCCACAGCATCTGGCAGGAAAACTGGAACGCCTGGGCTTCAGCACCCCCCTGTGCAACTGGCTGCTAGACTTCCTCACCGACAGACCTCAGTCAGTCCGGATCGGACAACACACCTCCGATGTCATCACCCTCAGCACAGGCTCCCCTCAGGGCTGCGTCCTGAGCCCTCTGCTGTTCACTCTGATGACACACGACTGCGTCCCCAGGTTCGCCACCAACCACATCGTGAAGTTCGCGGACGACACAACGGTGGTGGGCCTCATCAGAGACGACAACGACCTGGACTACAGAGAGGAGGTGGAGCAGCTGGTGGACTGGTGCAGAGACAACAGCCTGATCCTGAACGTTGACAAGACGAAGGAGATGATCGTCGACTTCAGGAAGAACCGGCCCAGCCACGCTCCACTGCTCATCAACAGCTCGGCTGTGGAGGTGGTCAGCAGCACCAAATTCCTGGGGGTGCACATCACTAACGACCTCACCTGGACTGTGAACACCACGTCTCTGGCCAAGAGGGCACAGAAACGTTTGTATTTCCTGCGGAGGATGAGAAGAGCACACCTGCTCCCGCCCATCCTCAAGACGTTCTACAGAAGCACCATAGAGAGCATTCTGACCAGCTGCCTCTCTGTGTGGTGTGGAAGCTGCAGCGCCTCCGACTGGAAGAACGTGAGGAGAGTGGTGCGGACAGCAGAAAGGATCATCGGGGCCCCCCTTCCCTCCATTCAGGACATTTCATCCCAGCGCTGCGTGTCCCGAGGCCGAAACATCATCAGTGACCCCTCACACCCCCGCCATGGACTGTTCTCCCTGCTGCCCTCTGGAAAGAGGTTCCGCAGCATCCGGTGCAGGACCACCAGGTTCCGAAACAGCTTTTTCCCACTTGCCATCAGACTGCTGAACTCTTAACTGGACTGCACTTAAAATCTGGTCTCCACTTTATACCTTGCACATGTACAGAGCTAAATAACTTATATTTTACTGTCATTACTGCACTTTATACTCTATATTTATATTTATATTCATATTTTATACTGTATTTTATTTTATTCTGGAGTAACCTCACAACATTGAAAGCTCAAAACATTGTCCTGAGCCATATGCAACGAAATTTCGTTCTGTATTCACCCTGTGCATGCAAAATGACAATAAAGTCAGTCTAAGTCAGTCTAAGTCTAAGTCTAAGACATCATGAACGATAGCAACCACCCTCTACACGCCGTCATCAGCAGCCAGAGGAGCCTGTTCAGTGACAGACTGCTGCTTCCCAAGTGCCGGACCAATAGATTTAAGAACTCTTTTGTCCCCCATGCCTTCAGATTGTACAATTCCTCATTGGGGCGGGGGTGACACAGGACAGAGGGTGGAAGGAGTAGTGACCCCTTGTATTTTTCCTCCATACTTATCAGGTCAAACCACATAGTGCAATACGATATCACTGGTCAATTTATCCGCCAAATTCTTATATTTTTTTTGTATTGTATTTATATTTACTTATATTTTATATTCTATATTCTTATTCCTTGTTTCTTGCATAATTTAAGGTTTTTCTTGCATAATTTAAGGTTTTGGTTACTCACATTTGGTGTGTACCTTAGTATTTAATTTGTATTTTGTATTCTTTTGCACTTTTGCTTACTGTGTGTTATCTTTGTTTTTTGCCTGGGAGCTGCTGGTAACTTCAATTTCCTGAGGGAGTCTTCCCAAAGGATCAATAAAGTACAAGTCTAAGTCTAAGTCTAGTCTTTTACAACCAAATAATGGTTGCACATGTTGCAACAGTTACTTGGTTGCAACAAGCTACAGTATGTGGCTTTTATATATATAAAAAACATGTTCTTTACATATTTATAAAACTATCTCTTTTTTGTGACAGTATGAGAGAGATAATGTGAAAAAAATTGAGCTTTTCTGCCTTCTGCAGAAAAGGGGGTCACAACAAAATGGCGGGTTGAGCAGCTGTGTTTTCTAGAGTTTGGAGTTTAAATCCAAAATTTTACTCTTCTTTTAAGTTAACCTTCCACTAAAATCCCAGGAAGCATAGTGTTGAGTCTAAAAAGAAAAAAGCAACTTCTAAGACAAACTACGGCTGTGCCATGGACATCTCCACTCAAAATAAAAGGGAATGGGGCAACTTTGCACCCTCAGCGTAAAGCAAGAGAAAAGCGATTCAGGTCGGTTGAAGAGGAAGAAGCAGAGGAATACAGAGCTAAAACAGTCTCATAATTCACAAATGCACAGGTCAAGATCCACATATGCACAGTTTGAGATCCAAAAATGCACAGGACAAGATCCACAAATGCACAAGTCGAGATACATGCTTTTATCCAATGCCTTTTCTTTTTGCTACATCTTTTATCACTTAAAATAAGCTCACAAACTATTGCTATTGCTTCTACGTTGTCAGCCCTGTTTGTTTACTCTATATACACGTGTGATAAAGTAGGTTTTTACTGTATTTTCTGGAATCTGAAGGTTGGTCAGAGAAATCATTTTGTGTGAGGTGTGTTGCTCTTGCTGTGTGGCTCAACACCATATATCCCACGATCGAACATGAATTTTTGCCTGGTGAGTAAAAGTAAAAAAAAGCACTGGCTTTTAAAAATACTTAAGTAGTAAAAGTACTTGCTGAATGCATTACCTAATCGCTAATACAATATCAGTAAGTGTACCTATCGTATTTAATTTTAATACATCAGTAATGTGCCATTTTAATGAACACTGCCACAGATAAAGCATGTTGTTATTGTGTTTACTCTCTGTAACATAGTTTAGATTTAGATATGTGATTCTATGCATCATAATTTCAGGGATGGAAACATCTTGTCTCCTGTCCTAACATAGCATGAACTTCACTTTGAAAGAAATCCAACAGGAAGGGAATGGAAAGAAGGTGGGTGGGGGAGGACATGCAATAAAGGAGCCATGTAGCAGTGTTGTAGTCAAGACCACCTAACCTGAGACCAAGTCAAGACAAAAAGTATGTTTTTCAACATATTTCTTTTGCCATTTCTTGAATCAAATAATGTTAATATTTACTGTGAAAACATGTAAATATGCTCCCCGCACTACATGACACAATAAAATTAAGTGTACCTATCAAAATTGCTTCTCAAATTGATCTGAAAGATTCACATTCCCATAAAAACACCTAGATATTAAATACTTAGAGCTGAAATTAATTTAACCAGTATCATTATCAATTCAAACTCTTCTTCATTCTGCTTTGCTTCCATCTCTGTGCCACAATCCGCAGAAGTCTCCTGCCACTCCTAATAAGATAACTCCCTGGGCGGTTGCCCTTGTCAGAAACCACCACTGTCTGCACCATTAAACATAGCAATTAAGACAATGCCATAATGGTAAACAAAGCTCAACTATGAACACAGTCCAAGGCGCAACAAGCAAGAAGTAATCCGTGACTGTTCTCACCCTTGCTCCCGCTGCAATGTCTGCCACCATCACAGGTGACGAAAACAATCAAATAGCAATGAGCATGCTCTTGTTGGGTTCTGCAGGGGAGTGGTTTCTCTACATTTACAGGGTGGCAGGCTGACGGGATCCAGCTGGTGCTCATCATCACCAATCAGCAAAGGCCTTAAATAGGAACGGCTTCCCTGAGGCAGACGCCAGATGGTTTTGCTTCAACAGTAGTACACTTTAGCTCTCTGTGCTGCATTTATTGTGTTTAACTTGTTTCTAATTCCTCTCCCATCTATTCCCTCCTCATAGTACCAACTCTGACCACTCTCTGGTGCTCACACTAACATGAATTACCTGATCCTCACGGCTTCGCTATGCCTTGCCCCTGGATACCTCCATGACCACCAGCCAGCTGCTGCCTGTCCACCCTCAGTCTCCTGCTGGAACTCCTCCACCTGGAAACCTCACACTGTACCAACTGCTGGAAAACCCATGTACCCACCTCTGCTCATCCTAACCCTGAGACCATAAGCCATCACCAGGTTACACCATCATTCCCTTCAGTTGCTTCCCTGTTTAACCACTCACCTTTTCTCAGTTCCTCCTCTGGCCTGGTTCCTCCCTGCTGCTCCAGATCAACGCCCCTCCATTCTCTCTCCATTGCACTTAACTATTCAATAAATCTGTTAAACTGTGTTTGGTGTCTGTAGTTGTTGCTTGCCTTCGGGTCCTGGTAACCTCTCATCATTACAGAACCATCTGGCCAATCGGACTCTGCAGCACAACTATGGACCGCGCTGTCCGAACAGGGTGTCCTTCTGGGCAGGCATGATGCCACAATTAATGTTGTGTTGCATCAGCAGAATTCCATACTTCAGTATTTAGATCAAATGGCTAATCAAATCCAGACTTTACAGGACAGGTGTCCTCCAGCTAACCCCGCTACTGCTCCAGCTCCCGTTCCAACCTGGAGCGGGGAGTATACTCCCCCCTCCTCAACTTCAGCTGCTTCTGAGCCACCTCTGTCCCGTGACGTCATCACGCCCACTCCTGAACATTACTCAGATGAGCTAGAGAAAAGCAGGGATTTCCCGCTTCAATGTGCGTTAGCCTTTTGCCGCTCCCCACGCTCATTTCTCGATGAGGCCAGCAAGATTTCTTTTATTGTTGGGTTACTAAGAGATCGAGCACTAAGATGGGCCGAGACCGTAGTTGATGAAGAGAACCTCATATATTATTCCTATGAGGAATTTATTGAGCTCTTCACATAAACATTTTGTCCCAAGCTTGGTGAAGAAGCTGCCTCAAAAAGAATCTGGAATTTAAGACAAGGGAATAGATCAGTGGCTGATTTTGCCATTGATTTTCGCACCCTTGAAACAGAATCAAGTTGGAATGAACCAGCTCTTAAAGGAGGTTTCCAACATGCCCTGAAGGACAAATTGAAAGATGAGCAGGCATGCTGAGATGAACCTGACTCTCTAGATGAACTAATTAAGCTAGATAACATAATTAGAGATGGATCCCCACCCTCAAATTCCCGGCCTTCTCTGCCTCCCATTAGGAGGGGTTCTCCCAGCCCTGACTCGCCCAGTCCCCCAATCCAGAACCCACCAGAACCCATGCAGTTAAGCTGAGCCCGGCTAAGTCCAGAGGAACGGCAGCGCCATATATCCTCGGGTTGTTGTCTTTACTGCGTCTCCCCTCAACATTTCATCTCCTCCTGTCCGGTTCGCCCAAAAGCCTGCCAATAGGTCTGGGGGTCCTGGCGGGCAGATCTAAAGAGAATGATTACCTCCGGCTAAGTCTTCCTGCTGTTCTCACTATCCAGCATGATTCCTACCCCTTCCAAAGCCTTTGTAGACTCAGGTTCTGAGCAAAATCTCATACACCCTGATCTAGTTGCGCAATATCAAATTCAGGCATTACTTTCCCCCCTGCAGGGGGGAAAGTAATGCCTGAATTTGTAATGCCTGTCCAAGGCAGGCCTTAGGTCTGCCTTGGACGGTAGACCTAAGGCCAACATAACCCACCAAACTGACCCAGTTTCTCTCCACATCTCTGTCAATCACCAAGAGCTCATTCAATGCTTCGTGTTTCCCACTAAGGGTGCCCCTCTGGTTCTTGGGTTCCCCTGGCTGTGCAAACACAACCCCCACATTAACTGGGCCGATGCTTGCATTGACTCATGAACCCCTTTTTGTCTCAACCAATGCCTGCAATCTGCTAAGCCATCTCTGCCTTCAGAGCCGCCCCAACCCATTGGTGAACCCGATCTAACTAATGTTCCTAAAGAATACCATGACCTCCACTGGGTATTCAGTAAAGATCTCGCCCAATCTCTCCCTCCTCATTGCCCCTATGACTGCTGTGTAGACCTTCTTCCTGGAGCCCCACTTCCTTCCAGCCATTTGTTTAATATCTCTAAGCAAGAGAGGCAAACTATGGAACAGTATATAAATGACTCACTTAAAGCAGGTCTCATTCGTACCTCTTCTTCCCCCCTTGGTGCAGAACTCTTCTTAGTGTCTAAAAAAGATAATACTCTCCAGCCATGTATCGATTATAGAGGGAATTCTAGCGGAATTCTATTACTGACTTAGACAGACATCTTCTCACGCTCAGAGAAAACCATGGACCTTACCAGAGGGGCCGCATTTCATTGGATGATGTCCATTCTACGTGGTCACCTGCGTGGCCGTCTCACAAACACACGCTTCCCGTTAGCTAAGTACAGCGTAATGGCAGAACTGATACAACTTCTACACCTTGAAGCCTGTCTGCTACACAGTCTTACGTTAGCTAAACAGATATCAATATGCAATGTGTACTGTATCTGACATACACTAAAGATTTTATTTTAGCAAAAAAGGCTTTGGACTAAACTGTTACTCGTGTTAGCCACTCTAGCATCAAGTACAGCTAGTCAATCAACCATCGCTGTGTTCAGGGAAGTGCTGATTAATAATCGAGAAATAAATATCAAGCCTGGAAACCTGTTACGGCGACGATCTGGAGTCAGGTTAAGACCCCGATGAGGATGACGAGCATGCAGTTGAGCTTCCCTGAGACGGTTTCTGACAGTTTGTGCAGAAATTCTTTGGTTATGCAAACCAATTGTTTCAGCAGCTGTCTGAATGGCTGGTCTCAGACGATCTTGGAGGTGAACCTGCAGGATGTGGAGGTCCTGGGCTGGTGTGGTTACACGTGGTCTGCGGTTGTGAGGCCGGTTGGATGTACTGCCATATTCTCTGAAACGCCTTTGGAGACGGCTTAAGGTGGAGAAATGAACATTCAATGCACGAGCAACAGATCTGGTTGACATTCCTGCTGTCAGCATGCCAATTGCACGCTCCCTCAATGCTTGCAACATCTGTGGCATTTTGCTGTGAGACAAAACTGCGCATTTCAGAGTGGCCTTTTATTGTGGGCAGTATAAGGTACACCTGTGCACTAATCATGATGTCAGATCAGCATCTTGCTGTGGCACACCTGTGAGGTGGGATGGATTATCTCAGCAAAGCAGAAGTGCTCACTATCAAACATTTAGACAGATTTGTGGACAACATTTGAAAGAAATGGTAATATTGTTTATGTGGAATGAATTTTAGATCTTTGAGTCCATCTCATGAAAAATGGGAGCAAAAACAAAAGTGTTGCGTTTATATTTTTGTTGAGTGTATATTTCATAAAATTTTAACAAACAAATGGCTTCTACCGTGATAATTATGTGAAATGAAATTAATTATATCCCAATTTCAGAAGATTTGCCTTTGCCTTTACAGAGCTCTTTGGTTCCTTCTATCAGTCTGTAGCTTCTCATATTGAGGTCATCAAACCAAATTTCAGATCTACCGTAACTGACTGACACCTGCTGACCTCAGGTTTGCAACTAGCTTGTGACTGAGAAACCAGTAACCTCCTCCCAGATGATGACATGAACTTGTTAGTTCCTCTGTCCATTGTAGTAGTCGATATATTGTGAAAATCCGGTAGAAATGATGCACTAATCGAGTCATGTTTACATAGAAACAACGCGCTGCGAGGCTTTGTTTGTGAGACTTTCGGTCGCGTGGGTCGGTTGTGGGCGGAGCTTGGTAAGGTCCATTGCGAATGTCTTGGAGCTCTGCGTGCGAGTAAAACGGGGAGGCGATGGGTGACAACACGAACAGAAATATAGTGAAGTAGAAAGTACAGATACTTACTGTAAACTGTAGTGGAGTAAAAGTAGTAAGTATCCATGATTAAATCTTAAGTACAGATACACGAAAAATTGTACTTCAGAACAGTAATGAAGTACTTGTACTTCGTTACTTCCCACCACTGGTTTTACTTTAGTATATGTGGAAAACAATTAGTTTTATGTTCATTTATTTTGTTTTGCTATTACTGTTTAATAACAAACCAGTAATAACAAAAGCTCACACACTTTAAATTCTTTGTAAATTTATTTGTAAGACTCTGGCCAGGGAGTCTGCCAGGGTGCAGACACTGGGCGCATTCATTTACAGTATGCCTGCGGATGACTCGGGCAGTAATGACACATAATTAGGGTGGGGGAAGTTTTTATTTTGAATGGAGGCCCAGCCGAGGGCCAGAACAGTCAAAATAAATAAAGTTTATTAAAACATTTGCTCCCAACCTCTTAATCTACCACATCGACCTGTGTGGTCGATTACTAATTTATCATTGAGGACATAAGAAATTAGCGTACAGCCTGTAATGTATCATGTAAATTAGTGCACCGCCTATAATTTATCAAGTCCTCCAGATTAATTTGCTTTATGCATCATTTCTGTCAGTGTTCGTATTTTGGCACTTGTCTTTGATGGGGGTTTATCTCTCCTCTGAAAAAGGGTGAAATTGTGTGCAAACCACACCTATAAGCCTCACTAATATCCTCGCCGGCTGAAAAATGGAGCGTACCCACTGTAATTTACGTATTTCCGCCTACCTGTGGAGCTGTTTCCGGCTGACAGCGAAGCTCCACCACTTAAACTCTTTCTGTGGGGCCAAGTACACCTCGCTGCAGCAAACAGAATGGGGCGGGTCCTTCTCTGTGGGGCTGGATCGTAAGGCGGAAACAGGATATGCCAAGTGAACGTTGGGCTGAGGTGTGTTTATGTGAGTTTTAGGGCCGATTTTGAAAAAGTAAAATTTAGCCTGGCAGGATAGAGCGGTGGAGACAAAGTATTCAACTCCTGTCTTAGTTTGACAACAGTTGGACTTCTCCCGGTGAGTATACTTTTCCTTGGGTTGTGGGGAGTCTTACGCTGCTTCCTGGCAAGATAAGGTCGTGGTGTGGCTGTAAAAGCAGAGAACTCAGGTGTGATAGGAGGAGGACATGGCTGCTGTTCGTTCAGGTGTTAAAGTTTGTGGAACTAAAGTTGGGTTCCTGCTAAGGCCGGACTTGGCTCCCTCCTCAGCGGTATGCTGGCTAAAGTTCCAGCAGCAACAACTTTCACCTGCTTAATCTATCTCCGTCACATAGAAAGAAGTAGTAAAACTAAAGTTAATGTTTTCAGACTCATAATTAGCTAGAAGTAGTGTCTTTGTGGACAGAAGATAAAATCTACTTCTCGGTTGTGGGATATTAGACCATTTGTTTTGGTGGGGTTTAATCCATTCCAGCTGTCAAAACGGTCATTTATCCGCAGGAAGACTGAGTGCTTTCTGAACAACTTTTGAATTCCAGCGGAGAAACCAACACAATGGTAAAAGTTTGTCCACTTTGACCTGCAGAGGAAAGCGGGAGCTTTTACCGGCTGAATAAGAGTTCCTACAATTGTTGCATAATGACGGAACCGTCTAACCCCTGTAAGGTGTGTCTTGGCTCATCAGCAGGTGTGTTATTACCACGGCCATGTAGTTCCATACAGGTTAGGGAGGAGCCGAGGACTAGAAAGCTTTATTGGGTCACCATTCCAGAGAACTCCACGTTAGGCTTCTCATATAGGGTTGGTAGAGGATGAGAAGTTAAGTAGCTCTTACAGGTCTTAACTCTTGTGTGCTTTTTATTTTGGTTTTATTCTATTTGCTGTCTTATTGGTAAAATTGTAAAACACCTTGGTCAATTTTTTTAATGAGCTATGTAATGTGTCAATACTAAAGCAGTTTAGTATTGAGAATTTGCTGAAATGATAGCAGGATCCACCTGGCCGCCTTAGGGGTTTGTCCTTCCATTTTCACCTGCTGCAGGTGAACAAAGAACCTTTGTTAGTAGACTGAGTGCTGTTTCAGCTTCATTGTAAGGGTCATCTGAAATTACCTTACAGAACAAAATAATGACAGCTACCAGTAGGCCTGTCGCGATAAACGATGATAATCAATTAATCCTACGATAAATTAAAGCTATCGACGTCATTTTAATTATCGGCATTATCGTCTCTTCCGACCTTTTTCTCTTTCAGCTAATGCGACTGAATGAAAAAGGGCTCAACTCCGGTGCTCTCCACTGACTCCTCCCTTCCTCATTTCCTTAGTGTAAAGCCCAGCGCACACTACACGATCTTAGAGCTGTCAGCCGATTGTCGGCCCATTTTCAAAACCTGACAGAGACCACACATTACCCGACAGAAATCCTAGGTATAACGGTTAGATCGGGTTCGGTCCTGCCGTGTGGTGTCCAACAATGGGCACAAAATAGTGGCTGCAAGTCCAGTGAACTAATTTTAAAACCAGGCATTAATCAATGCTTTACTACAATCTACCTGCAATGCATGTGGCTAGTGTCAGCGTAAAGTCCTGACTGAATGAAAATCATTAGAACCTATTTATGTCACGTTAACGAAGAACAGCTGAAAAGTTATGGGGTTTATCAACTGCGGTAGCAATTTAGCTCCAACTCCTCCTCTTGTCATTTCTATATGCTTTGCATGTTGAATAAACATTAATGTTGTTTTCACATATCATCTCGGGTTGCGCCGTGTCAGGTGTTTGGGATTCCTCTCTGTAATTTCCCCTCATAAAGAACGGAGGAGAATCCTCGCTTTCTGATTGGCTATCTGTCACATTCAACAGGCTGCGTTAAGCTCCCAGTCGGGGAAAACCCCTGATTTGGATCGGAGCGGCAACGATGATCTACCATAACACACCACACAATCTTAGAAAGACCAACGTGCTAAGATTGTCATAAGGGGAAAAATAGGAACAAAAAATCGTGTAGTGTGAACTATTGCATCAGGTAGTGGATGTGCCCATCTTTTCCATTTAAATCTAATTATTACTGAAGGGCAACATAGTATACAGACTTCATAATCTGCACTCTTTTGGTTGAATGCAGTATTTATTTCCACTTTGGCTTTATGTTGTTTAGTTTTTTTTCCAGTACATTTTTTGTTAATGGAGACTAAGAATCCATTTTATTTTTGTTTTTGGTTGTTTTGTTTATTTTGTTTATCAGTTTCAGTGTTTAGTGTTCTTTTGAAAATAAAGTGTATCTGTCTTTGGCAGGAAATTGCATGCATTATTACTACGTCATTTCCATTGAATCAGTGTAAACATTTCTTCAAACAATATTATCATTTATCACAATAATTTTTGAGACAATCTTTCAGCAAAATTTGTTATCGTGACAGGCCTACATACTGCAGCTTTAACTTCACTTAGGAGAGGACAGGCCAGGAGGGACGTGGGTTAGAGCTGCTGCTATCTGACTCATCTGTTAAGAGTGGTAAAAGGTACAGGTGCAAGTTAAATATATGAATATGTTGGAAATGTTTTTCCTTTGTTCATTGAATGCTAGTGAAACGGAGGCAAACAATAGTCTGTCGCTAAGCTAACTACAATGCCACAGCGAATGCAGGCTGTAATCAAAGCTAAAGGCGGACCAACAAAATATTAGAGAGTGTGACCATTTTAAGGTGGCGACTTTTTTTTTGGCCAGGCAGTGTATATTAAGATGTGTTATCGCAGTGGCAATTTCAGGTTAGGTGGTCTGTGAGTGTTTCTTAAACGGCTTAAGTGGTCCTCAGCCTGAAAAAGTTTGAGAAACACTGCTCTAAGATGCATTTCTATGTACAAGATTAATAAGTATGGCGTTCGATGAACCCTCGCTATAACGCGGTTCACCGTTCACGGCCTTGCTGCTTCGCGGAGTTTTTTGTGCAGTTTTATTTTTCTTCACAGTGCATTGTGTTCTGCGTCCTAATTGACTAAACAGTCTCCACGCTTCTTCTCTACCTGTGTACCAATCACGTTACGGCATTTAAATATACGCAATACAGCTTGGCAAATTTTGGCAAATATTTTTGCCCAGAAGAAAAAAGCGACAACAACTACCAATAACTATGTTCTTCTCTCAAAAAAACACACCTGCACTACAGGCTTCAGGAGAAATATGCCACTAGAGAGCGGAGTGAGGCCGCAGCGTCACAGTCAGAGGAACAGTGAAATACGCAAGTCACAATTTGTCCTACTGTACTTCGTATTGATGACTAAAATTATTATTGTACTGTAGTTATTTGTAAGAACGCGTTCCATTTGTTAAAAAAAATGCTTAGGCCTGAAAACAGTGTTTGTTCTTTGGTTTCAATGTAGAGTATTTAATTATGCTGTATAATAATTGTAAAAAAATAAAGGGAACTACTTCACGGATTTCGCCTTTCACAGGTTCTTTTGGAACCTAACCCCCGTGAAAAACAAGGGTTCACTGTATATGCCTCTAAACAATCATTTAATGCCCATATTAACCATGTACTACAGAGCTGCTACATCTCTATGAAGAGACTGTAGTAGCTCTCTAAAAATTTAAATATTGTGTAAAAGAGCAATATTGTCATTTTCTAGAGATTCATTATAACAGTAGAATATTTTGAGCTAATTTTGCAATTTTAATAAATGTGGCTTAGAGCTAAAGAAAACCCAAAATAATAAAAAAAACAACCCAATGTTGTGTTTTGCAGCAAGCATCAGCATTGTCTGCTGACTGAGGGCTTCCCTAACAAGCTGTTTGTATGTTAAACCTATAAGTAAACTGCGGAATCTGACAAATTAATCTACTGATATATTTAGGACATTTGTTTTATGTAGTGAGTGAGATTACTATCTGAAGTGTGGTGTTTTTGCTTGTTCTGCTGACATCTTGAATGTCCAGAGTAAAATATGACAAACCCAAGTTCAGTAACAATCGTCTTGTTTTTAGCAGTTGCCTCAGTCTGCTATCCAGTTTAAGGATGAGATCAGTATCGAGTCTGATAATGATGTCAGATCAGCCCATCTCTAGGAGGTTTGGAATGTGTTGACAGACTTGAGCAAAGAGAGGGTGGGGCCTCTACTGTACACATCCTTTTATGCATCCATCCATGAATCACAGCTAATTATACAGGTTCTGGTGCCCATCTCTAGGGGTCATTGGACGAGAGGCAGAGTGCACTTTATGTAGATTGCCAGTCCATCACAAGGCAACATAGAGACAATTCAAACATACAAGGATGCCATCATACCAAAGCACAGTTTACCAGGGCTCAATTATTCTAGTAGTCATGTTTGTGAACAGTGGGAGGAACCCATAGAGAACCCTTGTATTCACAGGGAGAACATGCAGGAAGAACTCAGGCTGGGACTTAAATGGGGACCTTCCTGTCTCATTTCAGCAGTTCAACCATGCTCTTATGTCTTAGTGATGAAATAGATACTGGTTTCAATGATTAGCTTTCATGGAAAAATGTAGAATTAATATTAGTGGGCATACTTTTAATTACACCGTTATTAATTTTTCACTCAATATTTCCAACAATACTTGCATTTTATATTGTAATTAAGTCATCACTATGATGGTTGCAAAAGTTTGTACATCATTAGGCAAATCCACATTTCATTTTACTGCACCCAATGATTGGAACACTTTGCAATAATAATATCAAAGGTAACACTAACTTCAACATAAGCCTTTATCAACTCAGTTAAAACTACAGTATTACTTTTAAAAACGTATTTGTAAATATATTACAGTACATTTAGTCAGTATGGATATGGTTGTTTCCTTATATTTTATGATATTTGTTTTCTGCTATGTCTTATTCCATTTGATATTTTAATGTTTCTGAATAAGTTGTTGAAAAATTGAATGAATTTGTTCTCAACTTACCTGGTTAAATAAAAGTTGATGTTTTAAGTTATTGTTTTGTCATGTATGTAACAGCTCTGTCTTGTAAATGTATAGGATGTAAGACTATATTAAAAAAAAGAAGAAATTACCCGTGGAGTGCTGCTTCTCACAGTTTGCTCTAGTTTCACTGCCTTCTATTTCCACCATGGCAAAGAAATTTCACCCAACAAAGAGCCCTAAGTATTAAATGTTGCTTCATTTTAGACTTTACTACTTATGTTATTTTGTCTGTAATTCCAATTTTTAATTTTTATTTATTTATTTATTTATTTGACGTAATGCGATCTGTATCTGATTTTTTTCATGACAGTCTGAACAACAGAGGTCGAATTCTTTTCGAATGTGACCCAGGTCACTTGGGTATCTGATACATATCCGATTCAAATGTGACCTAACGTTCAGGTCGCATTCATCTGACCTGAACGTCACTGATACTCGACAAATGTCACTACTGTGCATTCTGATATGCACAAGCGGAAAGAAAAACAACCATGACAAACTATAATGAGGATTAAGTTGTTAATATGCTACTCTGGTCGGACAACAACTTCAAATGTGTAAGCTATGCTCCACCTTTAGCATCCATGTTTATTTCCGCAAACACGGATGCGGACGTTTCTTCCGCAAACAAAAGAAGACATCTTCTTTTTATGGCGGTTGGGAGAACACTTGAGAACGATGACGTTATTGCGCCCTCTACTGCGGATGCGGGACACTTTCAGGTTGTTTGCCTGTTCACACTGCAGAACACATACATGTCGCATTTACTGGAAGTGTGAATGGCCACAACAAAAAAATCCAATTTGACAAAAAATTGGAATTGGGCCACTTCAGGCTGCAGTGTGGACGCAGCCATAAGCTCTGTCCAAATTCAAGGTCTGCATCCTTCGAAGGATTGGTCTACGTAGGTCCTTCCAAGGCCGTGAATGAACTAAGACCGAAAGAGAAAAACAGTGAATTCGAACAGGTCTAGCCTTCACCAACTGTCACCGCCCTCACCTCAGCGTAACTCATGTTGCCTAGCAACCGTGACAGCGTGAAGCAGACAGCGGCGAAGAAAAAAAACAACGGAGCTGATGTTTGTTTTTTAGTCATGTTTTACTCCTGATTTCTGTATTATACTTCACCTTGTATAGTAAAGGCTGTTCCATAGTAAAAAAAAAAGAGAAATTTGTTAGATTCTAAAATGTTCAAACATGTATTGCACATTTCTACCAGGAATAAATAGAAGCAAATTATTCATTTTCAAATATAATACTCTCCAAATCTTGGATAAGCCATTAGAGTTAAATAAAACTAATATGTTTGAAGGCTTAACTTTAATCAATCAAACCGATTTGCTCAGGAATAAATTAAATACTTAAGTAAATCAAACATTTTACACTAGATATTACCTGTCTGAATAATATCGGTGTTTAACTTCCACTCATTGGGGAAAGCTAGCGGGAGTTATTAAAAGAATGTGCCAGGAGTCAGGCTTTCTCCTCTGGTATACTGAACCTGAAGCGCCCGACCATTTGGCGAGGGGAGCTGGCTGTTAACACAGTGGGAGCAGACATGTCCGAAAATGTCAGAGCAGGTTATGTTTTGGTGAACCGAGCAGATATTTGAGACTTACACACTTACATTCTCGCCTAAAAACGCACAAAATCACGTTTTGTCATTTAAAGTGTAATATAACAAAATAATTTGCCGCTCTTCACCGCTATTGTCACCCTCCCTGAACGCCCGGTTGGGACCCGCAATGAATTATGGGATATGGTGGGCCGTGAAGGATACACCGTACCCATCCTTCAAATTTGGGGAAAAGGAGGATGCATTTGGAGGCTTCATGTGAAGGAGTCTTTGAATTCAGACAGGCCTTGTCGCCACGCTATGACGTAATCGGCCTACAAATCCGTCCTTCGAAGGATGCAGACCCTGAATTCGGACACAGCTATAGTCTCTGCTCGGACTCTGTTTGCTTACAAAACGTTCTCTGCTTGTTTCTGGAACAAAAATGCACCGTTGCCTGGCAACCTCTCAGCCAATAGAAGGACTGGAGTTTGTTGGGTGATGCCATGTTTACTGTAACATGGAGCAGAAAGCTGAGGCCATTGTTTCCCCCTGCAACCAGTCGGTGGCGCGGGTTGCTACAATCGATAATAGCCACACAGGTACGCCCGCTAGAAGGAAACAAACACACGCACTACAACACTTTCATTCTATTGGCTGAGAGGTTGCCAGGCGATGGTGCCAAAAGGCAGTTCCAAAAGCAAGCAGAGGATGTTTCATGAGCGAGTAGAGAGTTCTGCAAGAACATGAGGAGAAAGGTTCCAGTAAACATTGCAAATTTTAAGAAAAATATTAAGTCCTGCTTTCAAAATAAAAATGTAAGCAAAAGTATTAAAAGTTTTGAGAACAAAAGATATGACATCCTGCTTTCAGACTGAAAATGTCTGCTCTTGGATTATGGCAGAAAATTTCCCCCACACAGATTTATTATTATTATTTTACATGTTTCTAAAAGAAAACAATATTTTTGAACTATTAAAATGTTCGTATGGAAGCCAATGTATCCCACATCTTCCAATTCTAAACTTTGCAAAGATAACAATACTTAAGAATTGGAAGAATACACAGAGTTTTTAAGAGAATTTAATGAATGAAGGAACAAATCTACCAACATATTGATATATTTAACTTGCCCCTTTTATCACACTTAACAACAGATGAGTAAGTCAGTAGCCGCTCTACCCCTGATACCAGTAAAATGCCTCCTCTGGAAAACTCGAAAAATTTAACATGAATACCAGTTTTGAGAATGTTTCATAGTTTTATTGAATTCTGCTGGCTGTAATAGAAATTATCCCATGGGGACATTACAGACCTTGACCTTGATTTAGCCAGCTGGAGTAGGCCTGTCACGATAACAAATTTTGCTGAGCGATTAATTGTCTAAAAAATTATTGCGATAAACGATAATATTGTTTGAAGACCTTTTTACACTGATTTAATGGAAATGACATAATAATGTATGCAATTTCCTGCCAAAGATAGATACACTTTTTTTGCAAAAGAACACTTAACACTGGAACTGATAAACAAAACAACCAAAAACAAAAATAAAATGGATTCTCAGTCTCCATTAACAAAAAATGCACTTGAATAAAAACTAAACAACATAAAGCCAAAGTGGAAATAAATACTGCATTCAACCAAAAGAGTGCAGATTATGAAGTCTGTATATTATATTGCCCTTCAGTAAGAATTAGATTTAAATGGAAAAGATGGGCACATCCGACTGCCTGATGCAATAGTTCACACTACACGGTTTTTTGCTTACGACAATCTTAGGACGTCGGCCGTTCTAAGATTCTCGCTTCCGATTTCGTAAACGATCATCCTGTAGTGTGTGGTGTGTTACGTTAGATCGTCGTGGCCGCTACGATCTAAATCAGGGGTTTTCTCCGACTGGGAGCGTTAACGCAGTGTTCAATGTGACAGGTAGCCAATCAGAAAGCGCAGATTTTCCTCCGTGCTTTCTGAGGGGAAATTACAGAGAGGAATCCCTAACAGCTGACACCTCGCAACCCGAAGTCCAGCGGACATTGGAGATGATGGGTGGAAACAACATTAATGTTTATTCAACATTTTGTGCAAAGAATACAGAAATGACAAGGGGAGGAGTCGGAGCGAAATTGCTACCGCAGTTGATAAACCCGGTAACTTTTCAGCTGTTCTTCGTTAACTTGACATAAATAGGTTATAATGATTTTCATTCAGTCAGGACTGACACTAGCCACATGCATTGTAGGTAGATTGTAGTAAAGCATTGATTAATGCCTGGTTTTAAAATTAGTTAACTGGACTTGTAGCCACTATTTTGTGCCCATTGTTGGACACCACACGGCAGGACCGAACCGCTAGGATTTCTGCCGGCTAATGTGTGGTCTCTCAGGTTTTGAAAATGGGCCGACAGCTCTTAAGATCGTGTCGCG
Source organism: Xiphophorus couchianus (assembly GCF_001444195.1). Taxonomy (NCBI): domain Eukaryota; kingdom Metazoa; phylum Chordata; class Actinopteri; order Cyprinodontiformes; family Poeciliidae; genus Xiphophorus; species Xiphophorus couchianus. Next base: position 1,846,828 of record NC_040236.1, read on the forward strand.
TGGGCTGGGCATTACACTAAGGATATGAAGAAGGGAGAGGTCAGTGGAGAGCACCGGAGTTGAGCCTTTTTTCATTCAGTGTCATCAACAGAAGGAGAAAAAGGCGGAAGAGATGATAACGCCGATAATTAAAATGATGTCGATAGTTTTAATTGATCGTGCAATTAATTGATTTATCGTTTATGACAGGCCTAAGCTGGAGTCACTCAGCAGCAGATGCTCACATTGGACACAAATAACAAAAGGTTACAGAGTGACAGAAGCACACATGAGAACAAGAGGAAAGAAGAAAATAGGCACATTGATGCGCAACTAATATTATTATCATCACAATATTTACCAATACTATTGCCATAGCAAGATTTTCTAATATTGTGCCACCCTAATAAAAAGGATTCAAAGTAATTTGACTATGTGAAGTGTTGGCTGTGTGTGGAAGGGCTTAAGTCAGACTAAATGTTTAAGTATAGCTTTATGATGCTGGTTTGTTTTTGGATAGAATATCTGAGCAACCCAAGTACTGAAGGCCTGCTTCACTGAAAGTGAGCTTGTTCACTCAGGTTGCAGTCTTAGCATGATATATCAGGAGGGTCTTATTTTTAAAAAACTGAAATACATTCCATCATCTGACAAAGTCTTTTTGGTTACTGTTCCACATAAGCAGAATATACTCAAATCATCCTATCATGAATAAAGATCACAAATGCCTTTTGAACATTCAACTATTTTTAGGCGGTCATTTTATGTTATGGGTTGAGTGGGGCCAGGGATGGAAAGACAGAGATGTATGTAATGTTTATTTCAAAAAGCCTTTTGGGATTTTTCAGAACAGTTCGAAATTAGTCAGACATGAATGTGATTGCATGGATGCTGATGGGTTTATCAGAGACCTGGTTGAGAATTCTACCTTGGAATATTTTTTAAATCTGGCTTAGTTGGAATAGTGATGATGTTTCTTGTGCGTAATATGTATGAGCCTAACTAATATTCATCTGCAGGTATGTCGCATCTGGTTATGCTTTTCTAGGTTCTTTATATAAATTTCTGTCTTTAGCATTTTTATGCTCTACTTAGGACCTGAGAGGTGCTTTCCTCCTCTTAGGACTGTGCTTATCTACCTCTGTAAACAAAGAAACTTTCTATCTTAAAAAATGTTAGTCTTTTGTAAACTGATATTCATATTTTAAATCAGACATTTGCTGGCTACTCTCAAAAAGTTAAATTCATTTTATTTGACACTTAAGATAAGGGCTTTAGAGAAACTGGACTAGCTATTACAACAGCCAGTCCAGTCTTGGAGTAGAGGAATTACTTATTTCCTGATCTGGACTTTCTTGGACTGGAATTTTCCAAGAAAGTATTTTAAATGCTTAAACACTGTTGTTAACTGCTTCTCTACTGGACCTGGTCTATACTGGAGTCGGTGTTCTGACTATCAGTGCTACCTCGTCAGATTTCCCTACCGTAACATGGATAGATGGCCAAGTCTGTCAGTGCTACGCATCCAAAACTGCTACAGTCATGTTTACACACCGAAAACTATAGCGGGTTGTGTTAATGTTAAATACATTGAATAACATTATTTGAGTGACGGGACTGCAGTGGAAGCTTAGGAACAATTTATATACACAGCCAAACCACAAGAATATCACTTCCTTCATCTGAATATCCTACCCGTTTAAAATGAAAAGCTGTGGATTGTGCACTAGTCCTTTTATTAGAATATCTTACGTTTTTAAAAATATGTTAGTGTGAGGTGTTTGTAAGAATGAAACAGTGTCAGACAGGAGAAACATGTTGTTGAAATTAAATTAAACACAGACAGCTACAAATACTGATCAGGTAATTTTTTGTGTGTGCATTAATAACTTGCATGACAGATTTTATCAAATGCAGCGCAGTCACAAGGTGTCCACCGATAATATACACTAATATTACACCGCTATTACACAGCTTCAATCTCAAATAACATCGCTACCAACGTGCTCTATTTAGCACGGTTTAATAAAAAGAGTCTTATTAAACTAAAATATTTTAAAGTATAGGGACAGGGTTATAAAACCAGGTATGAATAAAATAAATTAAATAAAGCTTACCTTAATCTTCAACAAAATATAACAGATGAAACAGAACTTCCACAGGTGGAATGTATTGATAAGAAATTGCTGAGTAGGTAGTATGTGACGTAGCATCAATGTGCACATGCGCATTACCACACGGTAGGACAGATTCATGGGTAGCATCGAACACCGGTCTAAACTGGACCATGCGTTTATCTTCACTCAGATTTGCTTTTGCTGCCGATCGTCCAGCTCACGTTCAGCTCCAAATCTTCCTTCCGTGGTATTAATGAAAAACCAACAAATAAACTGAGGGAAAAAAAACTTATTTAAAATGTGCCTATTGATGTGGATTGTTTTTTTTTCAGTCACATCGATTACGCCAACAGCATCTTCACAGGTCTGCCTAACAAATCAGACAGCTGCTGCTGATCCAGACACTGCTGCTCACTGCTGCTAGTTCTGACTAAAACTAGGAAGATAGAGCACATCACACCAGTTCTAAAGTCCTTCCACTGGCTCCCTGTAGCTCAGAGAATAGACTTTAAAATACTGCTGTTAATTTACAAATCACTGAACAGCTTAGCGCCACAGTACGCTAAAGATCTGGTAGTGTTGTATCAACTTTCCAGACCTCTCAGGTCTTCTGGTTCAGGTCTGCTCTGCATCCCCAGAAGCAGAACCAAAAGAGGAGAAGCAGCATTCAGCTTCTATGCACAACGAATCTGGAACAAACTTCCAGAAAACTGCGAAGTTGCTGAAACACAGAGTGCCTTTAAATCTACGTAGTCTAAAACCCCACCTGTTTGGAGTTGCCTTTGAAGCATAATCGATTTAAGAATTTAACGATGGCACTTGACTTAATGTAATGTTTCAGTTGTTCATTCTATGTTAAATGATTTTGTATCTTTATGATGTAAAGCACTTTGAAATGCCTTGTTGCTGAAATGTGCTATACAAACAAAATTTGATTGATTATTTTGGTCTACACTAGAGCTGGTTTATGAGCCACATTATCAGATGTGATGAGACATTAAAACGTCTAGTGCACGTCTCAAGTTTTGGCTGATCCTCCATCTGTTGTATTGAGTTTACAGAAAGATTTATGGTGGAGGAAGGCAATTTTCCAACATGACATCATTTGTGCAAGCTAATGTCTTTAGGATCATTACAATCATGTGATACGCTGATGAAGATGTGTGGTATGCTGCAGGCTAGTAGACAGAGCGTTTACAGCAGGATATCTAACACTAGTTAGATATCCTGCTGTAACATGGCCATTTAACATGGCCATTTAAAGGCCATGTTAAATGGAGTTTCTGGGTTCACATGGCAGCATGTCTGCATGTGCAGCACATTGACCTTCTGAAGTTTGACTCAACAGAATATATGGCAGAAAGGGAAGCTCAAAGGAGCTCATGTTCTCCAGAACAAGCTTTTGTTTTTACCGGGTTTGTCTTAAAATAAAGAAATCAAAGTGGAACTAACTCAGGAATGCTAACATTTTCTTTTTTTTTTAAATTTTATCTTTATTGATTCTCAAGAAAGTATCATTTACATGAAATTAAGCCTCTACATCACAAGACTAACGTCAACATTTGAAATAAGGTGGGCAAGTCGACCATTGCATTATAACAGTCAAAACAAAAATGCAACTTCCCTTCCCTGAGAAAGATTATAAAGCAGGGAGTAAAGAGAGTGCAAAAGAAGAAACCAAAAAAAAGAAAAAAATTAAGTTAGAAATGTAAAAAGCAAACCACAAAAAAAAACATCAATGAAAAATATAGAATAAAATGATTATGAAGTATGGCTGTCATAGGAGAGTGGATTGTCGAGGAGATTTAGTCAAGTTTGGTCTCTAAAAATGAAATCAGATCTTTTAAGTTTTACCTAGTCTACCCAAATCTGCCACCACTGACAGAAATGTTCAGCCTTGTGATTGAGAGAGGCTGTTATTTTTTCCATTTTATACATGTTAAATGTTATGTCGATCCAGTCGTCTAAAGTTGGCGAGGGAACACCAAATCCAAAGTTCACATCCATCAAAGGGGTCTTCAGGCTGCGCTTTGTCTGGTCCCTCACCTAGGACCTGTCTGCCTTGGGTGACCCTACCTGGGGCATAAAGCCCCAGACAGCATAGCTCCTAGGATCATTGGGACACTCAAACCCCTCCACCACGATAAGGTGGTAGCCCAAGGAGACACTGATACGTGAACTAGAAACGTATTTGTACAGGTTTTCATGTCAAACCCAAGATGATGTCATTTATGGATGAAACGATTAATTTGGTTAATCATGATGTATCGATTATTAGAATAATCTACTAACTTAGTAATAGTATTTTGGTATACAGACTCAAAGAAAGGCCATCTGCTGAAAGAGCATATTCAGAGAACTAAGCCAAAGCTTTACATAAATATAGATTGTGCATTTAAGATAAAAAAAAACCCTTCTTTGTCTGTAAATCTATTCTACCCATAACTCAAGTGACCGTTTTAGCTTCACATACATGTACACACGTGTAAACATCTTTATTTTTTTCCATTTCATTCCTCATTCTTTGGTGCTGCGGGCTCCAGGCTGCTGCTGAGGCACCATGAAAAGGTTCAGGCGACATGGAACTGAGTCCCAGCGGGATCGCCTCAAACAGGAGCTCTTCCAGTTCACCAAGGCAAGTTCATTCTTTTCACCACTGACCTCATTATCAATGGTGGAGGTGAAGGTCATATCATCATTTTTTTCAGAGGGTTAATTTGCATGTGTTGATGAGTTGAAATGACAAGTAAATGTTCAAAGATCAGATGATTTGATAGCTTCCAGATGTGGAAAGTCTTAATTCAGTTCCTTAATGCATCAGCTCATTAAGTTTGCATGTGTGAGAATATTCCAGGCATTATTAATGTCTAATCCCTTACTAACAGTAAGTGACTTTACAATGCACCAAAAGTGTAACCTTCACTTTCACTGTTTTATGAGGATATTGTTTTATAATCTCATAAAACACCATTTTCTATGAAAAAATGGTCACAAGAATCGATCTACCAAATAATTCCTGATTTTAGTCACATCTTACCTCATAGCACACAATGCTTTAGGAAGGCTAATGTAACAAAACTAAAACCCTCCAAATAACATGTGCAACCTTTCAATACAGTACCAGACATGCACTACAGGGCCATGGGGTCACTGGGCAGACAAACTAAACTCCCATTAATCTTTTTATTCTATATATTTATATTGATACATTTTATTATTACTTATTTATTTTATTATTATTGGAGCCTTGCAACAAAATTTCATTTAATACGTACACTTAAATGTACATTTGAATAACAATAAAGTCTGTCTGTCTGTTTGCTGTCCTGTGCAGACTGTGGAACATGGATTCCCCCACCAGCCCAGCGCTCTGGGATACAGTTCCTCTCTTCAGCTCATGGCCATTGGAACTCGCTCTGGAGCCATCAAGCTGTATCCCTCTCAGAAACTCTGATGCTTCTTTAATGGGAAGGACATTGTGCTAAGACTGAACCGTGTGTTGCAGCTCCGCTCACTGGCACTCATTTATCAATATGCAGTGCAAACTTGCACACTAAAAGGAATAAAGGACAAGTTACAGGAGCACAAGCTGGCTTAGTGGTAGAACGAGTTAGCCATATATAGAAGCAACAGACCGCAATGCAGTTGTTCCCGGTGTGATTTCTGGCCCAGCTGCATTTTCTGCATGTCTTCCCCTTTTCTCTCTGCCCTTCTGCTTGTTCACATACTAGTAAAGAAAGACTACTTGAGCCATAGAATCTTAAAGCAAAAGTTAGAAATGTCTGATTTATCAAACCAAGCGTACACTGGCCAGTAACTGCTTACAGACCAACAGTTGCAGTAAATATAAGGTCAGATCTGTATTTACTTATTGCCGCAGTGGCTTTGCCCACACAATCTACAACATGAATGAACAAAAAATGATAAAAATAGAGATTTCTATGAGACATCAAACTGACAGTGCGACATGATTATTGGATATTAAAATACAAATAAAAGCTAAAACCGTAACTTGCAGTAGATCTGCAACTTGTACATTTTATATCTTATTTTATACACTGCCTGGCCAAAAAAAAAGTCGCCACCAAAAAATGGTCACACTCTCTAATATTTTGTTGGACCGCCTTCAGCTTTGATTACAGCCCGCATTCGCTGTGCCATTGTTTCAATAAGCTTCTGCAGTGTCACAAGATTTATTTCCATCCAGTGTTGCATTAATCTTTCACCAAGATCTTGTTGTATTGATGATGGGAGAGTCTGACCACTGCGCAAAGCCTTCTCCAGCACATCCCAAAGATTCTCAATGGGGTTAAGGTCTGGACTCTGTGGTGGCCAATCCATGTGTGAAAAAGATGTCTCATGCTCCCTGAACCACTCTTTCACAATGTGAGCCCGATGAATCCTGGCATTGTCATCTTGGAATATGCCCGTTCCATTTGGGAAGACAAAATCCATTGATGGAATAACCTGGTCATTCAGTATATTCAGGTAGTCAGCTGACCTCATTCTTTGGGCACACAATGTTGCTGAACCTAGACCTGACCAACTGCAGCAACCCCAGATCATAGCACTGCCCCCACAGGCTTGTACAGTAGGCACTAGGCATGATGGGTGCATCACTTCACCTGCCTCTCTTCTTACCCTGATGCGCCCATCACTCTGGAAAAGGGTAAATCTGGACTCATCAGACCACATGACCCTCTTCCATTCCTCCAGAGTCCAATCTTTATGCTCCCTAGCAAACTGAAGCCTTTTTTTCTGGTTAGCCTTACTGATTAGAGGTTTTCTTACGGCTACACAGCTGTTCAAATCCCAACCCCTTGAGTTCCCTTCGCATTGTGCGTGTGGAAATGCTTTTTCGTTCACAATTAAACATCCTCCTGAGTTCTGCTGTTGTTTTTCTTCGATTTGATTTGACCAAACGTTTAAGTAATCGCCGATCACGATCATTCAGGATTTTTTTCCGACCACATTTCTTCCTGGAAGATGATGGTTCCCCACCATCCTTCCAGTTTTTAATGATGCGTTGGACAGTTCTTAACCCAATTCTAGTAGTTTCTGCAATCTCCTTAGATGTTTTCTCTGCTTGATGCATGCCAATGATTTGACCCTTCTTAAACAGACTAACGTCTTTTCCACGACCACAGGATGTGTCTTTTGCCATGGTTGTTTAAGAAATGAGGAGTTACTCATTGCATCAGCTGGGCTTAAATAACTTGTTGCCAGCTGAAAGATAATTGCCTTTGCAGTACTTATCCAATAGGAGGCTTGTACCTATTTGCTTAGTTAAATCCAGTTGGCGACTTTTTTTTTGGCCAGGCAGTGTATGTCCTACCAAGAAAAAAAAAGATTTCATTAGAAATTCAGGTAGGACCCCATCCAGCATGTGGACAGCTTGAGATCCCTCAGACAGATCAGTGCATCACATTATAGGACATCAAATTACTCCAACATTGATCCAGAACGAAGTCCAAAGAATCATTTCAGGCACTTCCTTTGACATTTTTTTCAGCTGATCCAAGATCACTCATCTGCCTGAGTAACTCCATGCAGTAACTTGTGTGCAAAATGTGCACTTCTCAGATATTCTGTCGAAAAGATATGCTGACAAAGAAACCAGCTTGAAGAGCACCTCCTTTAAGCTTCCTTGTTTACAAAAGGTAGGCTTAGTCACAGCTTCCTAAAAATATTTCCTGTATTAGATTTTCTTACCTTTTGTAATCGGTCAAAAGTAACTCCAAATTAATGCATTTCTAAGTCTTTGACTGCTCAGCGTAATCCACCTTTGGGAAGAAACTGAGACTAGAGTTTTCTCCATTGGACCGAGCCTCTGATTGCTCAGACAATCTACTAGGGGGCAGAGTGCAGTCCCCTTCACACACAACAAAGGGAATTATTTCACCAAATGTTATTTATTAATAAAAATATTTAGACTTTTATTGTTCCATGAACCAGAACCATGAATGAAACGTATTGAGTGCACTTCCTGTAAATTCAGACTGTCCTTAACTGGAGCGCAGGTACGGCGCTCCTGGCGTGGAGTTTATGGGTCTCCATGATGAAAATGCTGCCGTCACACAGGTGTTCTTCATGCCTCATCAGGTACAGTAAGGAAAAATAACAGGCAGAGCTTATAGCAGACACACACTACCTCCAACCTTTGTTGTGTTGGTACAGGTGGAGCTGGTGACTTTGCTGGATGACAACAGTCTGCACATGTGGACTTTACGAAGCCACAAAGGACTTTCAGAGCTGCTTGAGATAGGCCGTTTCCTGCTGACTGGACCACCTGGGTACACAGACATACTGACACAAACCAGCTTTTCCCATGCTGAGCTGCTCAGGTGGTTCTCACCTGGCTGGAGCAGCAAACAACGTTGCTCCCTTTCAGAGGGATGGAGCTGAAGGCTGTCCTTCTTGTAATTTTCTTGTTTGTGTATGTGCCAGGGCCCCCCCCAGTGTGACCAGAGTGACTTCAGTGCTGACTCACTCCTCAGGGGAGCTGCTATTGTTGGGAACAGAAGGTGGACATGTGTTCATTGTTGAAGTCCCAGGATTCAGAGAGTTGGAAGAGATGAACATCAGCCTTGACCAAATCACCAGCTGGTGAGGAATCTCTCATTTATGTCCTCTTGAGCAACTAAAGTCCCTTATACTCTGCAGGGCCGGACACTGGGCCAGCCATGCTTCAATCCCGACTTTAGTGTTTTTTGCATTAGCACTTCCAACCCGGTCCCACGTGGCTTGATGGAACCCTTAGAGCTGTGCTTCCAATCAGGGCTGAAGTCAGCTGTTTATTGGTGCATTGGTTGCAGGGGCGAGACTGTAAAGAGTCATTATCCAGATTTTTTAGAGGTCTGTTTAGACTTTCTCAATGTCTGCTACTTTCACAGATCGGGTCAATTAATTCCTTTCATGATCCATTTTTACCCGTTAGTTTTTAAATAATGTTATGACATATTTAATAGCATTTATTTTAATTTGGTTAAATAATATTAAACAAGCTTAACGAAGAATCCACATTGACTCATCACATATCAAGCAGATAAATACATGCAACTTTTTCTCATCAGTTGGAAAAAATACATACACTGACTTTTGTCCCAATAACTGCTTATAAATACCATATTTTCCGGACTATAGAGCACACCTGACTATAAGCCGCACCCACAAAGTTTAAAAACAACCCCCAGAAACGTACATATATAAGCCGCACCAGGCTATTGCTGGGTTTCAGACACGTGACCCAGATGACACGTGAAATTCAGATGGAGCGCTGGAAGTGGATTTCTCTGGTTCAAAACAAAGCAAAATTGATCACAACAGTATGCTAATGCCCTAAATGGGCTGGAACAGACGAGGCATGTCGAAAAAATACAGTATATTTAGGATATGATCCGTATTATCTCGGTAAAAAAAACCTTCTCTTATAATGTTGAGGATTTACCCGCATCGAGGCGATCCACATAACTACCGCAGACCTCATATTATACGAGCCAGAAGAAAGTTTTCAAAAGCCTGGAGAATATAATCACTTAGTTTCAAGTTGGGTCAAGCCTTTAAGATCAAAAGAAGCATTAAATGGCTGCCAACTTGTTTCTGCCTGGTCAGTAATGAATTGTGCTATTTTAAGTAATTAGTCTATGATAACTATGCTATCGCTAACAACAAACTGACCCCATATTATTTCTATGAGCTTGGATCTGCCAGTAAATAATTTATTTAGCTTCTGTAAACCCAAATTCATGCTGGAGTTGTAGGTCAACGATTCACTCCGATCTACAGAAACCCCCATGTCTGTGTCTGGACACAAATATACTTTGTGGCCAGACACGCATGTGGGGGAGTAGTCACAGCTCACTGTGACTGTATGGCTGGGTAGGTTTTATTTAATTTATTTAGCTTTCTTTTTTCTTTTAAGTATGAAAGTCTCACTAAATAAGCATTATCTTTTCTGTCCGTGACTCGGCATTGAGCTAACTGCTAACAACATTAGCACTCTGAGGACAACCACGGTAGGGTGTCCATCCATCCATCCATTTTCTAACACCCTTGTCCCCTAGTGGGGTCAGGAGGGCTGGTGCCTATCTCCAGCTAACGTTCCCGGCAAGAGGCGGGGTACACCCTGGACAGGTCGCCAGTCTGTCGCAACGGTAGGGCATAAAAATAACATAGCTTACCTTATATATAAATGCTTGGCTTTCTAAGTAACTGTCAAATAAAATATTTGAAAATACAATTTAAACAATGGATCATAACCTGTTAGAAAGTGGCGCTGCAAATTCTAACGTTGCTAGTTTCCGCACCTAATGTTTATAGCTGTAGATTGTTGATCCACTTTTCTCCTCCTTTTTTGGTAAGCTTTTTAAAATTAACTCCCTTGTGACCAACTACCTTCGAAACACAAAAATAAAGTTTATCTTTCTCTCTATTAGAATGGTTGGAACAACCATACAGGATACAGACTTTAGACATTTTCATGCTGGATCAACAGAAATAAATGGGCTGCATTTACTTCCGGCCCTCCATCTGCATTGGGTGACGTCTGTGCTACATCATCTGAAACCAGCAATAGCTGCTGGTATCTCCGCCGCTCTCAGTTTTCCACAAGGAAAACCTTAATAAATCTGCTATTAACGCTGAACCATGGATTCGTTCACGCCGAGCTTATGTGTAGCGGCTTACCTGTACTGCCAGATCGATAGCCTACAACTTAAAAGCGGCATCATATGAACTTCTTTGTGTTGTTTCCATGATGAGGGGATATGAATTGAAAACATTTCTCCGTCGTGCCTGCTGCTAGCATGTGCTTGTTCTAGGACTGAAATGATTCCTCGAATGATTCGAGTACTTCAATTATTAAAATTCCTCGAGGAAAATTTACCTGCCTCAAAGCTTCGTTAATTTATGTTTTATTATTTAGCGCACTGTGTTTCGGCCGGAACATTATTTGCGTTGCGCGGAGGTCTGACTTCCGCCTCTGAGTTGTTGACAAAAACTAAGTGTTAGCGGCATAACAACCAACTTTCAAGTTTGGCCCGTGGGGATTTTATTGATTGATGATAATGCCCGGGGTTTCATCATTTTTGGGGGACCAAAAAGCATCCTTAAAATGACTGGCGTGATGCCTGTCATTTTAAGGCAGCCTTTCTCCTGTGAGAGCTGCTGGTTGAAAACGAACGGTGGGAAGAGCGCTGAAGGAGTATTTATACAGGTGAGGAGATGGACTGAAAACGGCGGGCTGCTGAGTAGTTGATGGTTACAGTGTAAGTGTAGCTTTACGGACGAAACGCACAATAAATTTCATATCCTCCCGGTCTCAACAAACGGGTGGCGGAAATCATATTTTCTCCATGACATCATCAAGCAAAACTCAGCTAACCTGAAGAAAACAAAGCTTGTTTCCTGCTCTCACCTGCCTCTGTCGGCTCTGTTGACTGTTGACTTGTTACTCCAGTGTACCAGATGACTACATTGGTCGCAGGAATCTGGAACATGTTGAGGCCCTGCAGGAGAACCCCATCAACTCCAATCAGGTTGCTATCGGCTACGGACGGGGTCTGATGGTCATCTGGGATTTGAATCACCGCTGTGCCATCCGCCACATCCCGGCTACTCAGGTAAGTGGCAAGAGTGGGAGTGTAATAGCCCAGCTGCCAGCCCATCTACCAGCCCAGCTGCCCTAAGCCTCTGAATGTGATCACCTGTAGCAGCTGGAGAGCATGTGGTGGACGGAGAATGGAAGCTGCATTCTGAGCTCGCACAGTGATGGAAGCTATTGCTGCTGGACATTGAGGACTGGGGATAAAAAGGAGGAAGAGGAGAAATCCAATATTCCATACGGTGAGGAAGAAAACCTTTTTTTCCCCCCTATTTGAACTTCCTGCCACATTTGTAATGTTTGGGGCTGATCATTTATTTTCTTGTTCCAGGACATTTTCCTTGCAAGGCCATCAATAAAATAGTTCAGCTTCCGACTGCAGGAGGGTGAGTTCATTACACTTAGCAGAGTTATTTAGTTGGACAGTGTCCTCAGTGAATTTGTGCAAATGTTGAACCTCCTCCGCTGGATATGTTACACATTAACCAGTGGGCAAACTGAGCTGAACTGGAACTTGTTTGTGTAGGCCTCCGTTCCTGCTGTTCAGTGGTGGCATGCCGCGGGCCAGCTACGGGGACAGACACTGCATCACCGTGATCTACAGTAAAACACAAGTGGCCTTCGACTTTACCTCCAGGATCATCGATTTCTTTGTCATCAGAGATGGCCCCCACCACACAGGCAGGCTTGAAAACCTCAGGACTTCCTCCTCGATTGCCTAATAAACCATTTAGCATTGTCCTGCTGTTTTAGTACAAAGCAGGAAAAGAACCTTTTTGAATAATAATAATAGGTTCATGTGAAAGGAATTCAAAGAAACTATCTTTAGCGACTGCTCTAATTAAAAATGCTAGAACTCAGTCATTATGCATAGAGATAGACAGAGTGATAGTTTTAGGTAGTGTACTGTCTAGAAACTAGTGAACACAGTCACAGATTCTCCAAGGTGCCACTGGGATTACTTACTGTGCCCACATGTGTCCAGTTACTGCATTTCAAAAGCTGTGCTTTTGAAATACAGGATAACAATTATTGTTCAGAAAGGGCTTAAAGTGAACATATTTAAATCCATTTAAAGCCTTCCTTTTCACATGTAAATTATTTGCTTATGATCTATATAATCTAGAACTGCAATGTGGTCTGAATTCCTGATGATTGTAGCTCCATAGACGACTCGTTTTCTTTTTCTGCGGTCTTTTTAAATGTGAATGAGACATTTCATGGCCCCCTTTAGGTCACAGAGCATTCCACTTCAACCCGTTCAGCCATTTTTGTAGTTTTTGATACAATTATCTACTGGCAGCGAAATTTTTTATTCCAAAGTTTATTAAAGATGTCAACAACAGAAGACTTGTCCATCCAACCTTACATGTTGGAGCCAGTGTCTGACCCAGAGCAGGAGAATGAAGACAAGCCTGCAGAACCACACATTCAAATGAAAGCATCGCCATGGCATTATTACTGTACTTAGACCCTCTGCATCCATACCAGATACTTGCTATATAGAGTGTAGATTAACTATAGTGTCCATGCAAATTGGATACCTATTAAAATATTGATGCTACCACAATATGAATGAAGTAAACAAAGTTTCAACAAAATTAACAAGTTGGCAAACGAGACCATCAAGAATGTCACTGGTTGCATTTGGGTCATGTGTTTAATGAGACAAAAATTTAAAAAACATACCCAAATAATTATATTCAAATCATGCAGTACAGTTATATCAAGAAGCCAGCTAAAAGAAGAAGATGGTACAACGCTACTGTCAATCTAATGGCCAGAACACACAAAATTCATGTCTAAAATAAGCTTTGCTGTTATTTCAGCATTATTAGCAGCGTACTTTTGCTGTGAACCTCATTTACATATAGAGAAGGATCTTACTCCTCAATCAGACAAAGTCTTTTGGAAAGTACCTCTTTACTGCCAGAGGTTGCTGAAGCACTCCTCCTCAAGTGCTCCATGCAGATTTTCCCCATTGATGTGGGAACATTCCTGAGAAAAATTTAAATGAAGCAGGCACTTTGAAGAGGCTCTGATGCCGAGGGATGATGTAAGGAATCATGTGTGTTAATACACTCTAGAACCGAATATTTTTGACTTATCTGCTTCTAACTTAGGCATTTGGACTACAAAATCAATGCAAGGAAAAAATGATCCACAAAACTGATTAGCAGAAAATCATGACCTCATCAAATGTGGTGGAACTACATTTGCAGAACAGGCAATTGATTCTTGTATAGATTAAATTGCCTGTTCTAGACAAGAAAAGGCAATTGAGAAAAATGAAGACTGAAAAATATAACCCAAAAAGAATACAAAGATATCTATGCAGGACCGGGACAAATTAAATACAAATTTTTGCATTCCTAGATGCTCAAAGTAAACAAAAAATGTATTTAAGGGCTAAAAAAGTGGATTTTGCATGACATGTCTCCTTTAAAATGACCCTGTACTGTAGAAGGCTAGTTTGATCAAAACTGAAGCATAGACAAACAGCAGGTAAAAACAGATCAATCTTCTTTTCTGAACCATGTGAATCATGTGGTGAAACAAAGACCAGTGGCAATGATCTGTATTCAAATGTCTTCAGTTTGATTAAAACATGATTATTTTTCTCATACTCCCTTTATCCGAGAGCCTCAGCTTGGTGTGATTCTGAGAATCTCTGCGTGTCTCTGCAGGAGAGCCCAGCGCGCTGGTGGTACTGGTGGAGGAGGAGCTGGTTGTCATCGACCTGCAGACAGAAGGCTGGCCTGTTATTCAGACACCTTACCTGGTTCCGCTCCACAGTTCAGCCATCACCTGCTCCCACCATGTGTCTGCCATTCCCCTTAAACTATGGGAAAGGATTATTGCTGCTGGAGTGGTCCAGAATACTCAGTACTCAAAAAAGGTTCCCATGTTGGCAGGAAGTTATTTTTATTCCTTCATGAATTTAAACTGTTTAACCTGTGTTATTGTGTCAAAGCCTGTTTCATCCAAGATTTCTTTTCAATAATCTAGACTTTCCTGTTAAGCAACAGATCTCCATTCACTGATGGAAAAACTGACATTGCATGATATACTCTACTGTCATATTTTTCCTGCTTTAACATGATGGACTTCCCTGTTTTCCTGTTAGCTTTGGCCGATAACAGGAGGTCAGAACCTGGCCCCAGATCCTCCACAGAGGGACCTGTTGCTCACTGGGTCAGTTCATTTCTTGTTTTCACATGTTCCACAAATCCACCTTAAAATACAGCACATGTTAACAATACATTCTTTATTGGTTCACGCAGACATGAGGATGGAACTGTGCGGTTTTGGGATGCATCAGGAGTTTGCCTGTATCCTCTGTACAAGCTGTCCACAGCGGCAGTGTTCAATGCAGATGCTGACCTTAATGACAACATGAGCCAAAGCGCTGAAGGAGAGTGGCCACCCTTCCGAAAGGTTGTGTGTTCTGCAATCTACATTTAGCTTCTTTAGAATGAGAAGGAGCAGATACCCAGTGGAAGGTTTTTTTCTACTCTGCTGGCTGGGGTACTAATATGGAAATTTTCCATTGAAAGACTTGTATGTTCTGATCTAACAGTTTTTTTTACATTCTATTCACGGTGCAGCAGTTGGTAGCAGCAAGAAGGTCCTGGGTTCAAATCCCAAACTGGGGTCTTTCTGCATGGAGCTTGCATGTTCTCTCTGTGCATGCGTAGGTTCTTTCTGGGTGCTCTGGCTCCCCCCCACCATCCAAAAGCATGACTGCTTGGTTTCTTGGTCTCTCTTAATTCTCTTTAGTTTTGTGTGTGTGCATGCGTGCGCATAGTTCTGTGTTGCCTTGTGATGGATTGGCGAACTGTCCAGGGCGTACATCTCCCCCTCCCTTTTGGGTAATGGCTAAGCATCCTGGTTGTGTCATTTCTTTACAGGTTGGCTGCTTCGACCCATACAGTGATGACCCAAGGCTTGGAATCCAGAAGATCCATCTATGCAAATATAGTGGCTACCTTACTGTTGCTGGCACTGCAGGACAGGTGATGACACGCATAACATTGTTAGAATTTATTAAACACCATGGCAGACCCCCAAGTTTAAAGATACTGTTGGAACAGCAGTAGTTGAAAAATATTAATATTTCTCTTGACAAAGTGGACAAAAGTGAAAGACAGTTTGTATAAAGTCTCAAAACAAAACCTTAAAGTGGCATGAATATGGCATTTATTAAGAACATCATAGACTTGATTTCTGAGCCATTTACATATACATGCAATCTGTCATTTATAAAAGACCTTATGAAAATTGCTAAAATAATGCCACTCTTTATAAAGGTGGAAATGAAATGAAGGCTGTAATTATAGACCAATCTAATGCCCCTTTTCCACCGGCTCTACTTCAGCGTCTCGGCTCTACTTCGGAGTGAACGCATTTCCACAGGCCCGGTGTTCTGACTATCAGTGCTTCCTCGTCAGATTTTCCTGCCGTAGCACGGGATAGAGAGCTATGTCTATCTGTCAGTGTTACGCATCCAAAACTGCTACCATCATGTTTGCAAATCGAAAACTATAGCGGTTTGTGTTAATGTTAAATACATTGGATAACATTATTTGAGTGATTTGAGTGACGGGACTGAAGTGGAAGCAAAGGAGTTATTCTTAGCATAGCATTGGAACAATTTATATACATGACAAAACCACAAGAAAATCATTTCATCTGTATATCCTACATGCTTAAAATGAAAAGCTATAGATGTATGTAGGCCTGTCACAATAGCAAATTTTGCTGAGCGATTAATTGTCTCAAAAATTATTGCGATAAACGATAATATTGTTTGAAGACCTTTTTACACTGATTTAATGGAAATTATGTAATAATGCATGCAATTTCCTGCCAAAGATAGATAGACTTTATTTTCAAAAGAACACTTAACACTTGAGCTGATAAACAAAATAAACAAAACAACCAAAAACAAACTTAAAATGGATTCTCAGTCTCCATTAACAAAAAACTCACTTGGGAAAAAAAAACTAAACAGCATAAAGCCAAAGTGGAAATAAATACTGCATTCAACCAAAAGAGTGCAGATTATGAAGTCTGTATACTATGTTGCCCTTCAGTAATAATTAGATTTAAATAGAGAAGATAGGCACATCGACTACCTGATGCAATAGTTCACACTACACGATTTTTTGCTCCTATTTTTCCCCTTACAACAATCTTAAAACGTTGGTCTTTCTAAGATTGTGTGGTGTGTTATGGTAGATGTTGCTGCTCCGATCTAAATCAGGGGTTTTCCCCGACTTGGATCGTTAACGCAGCCTGTTGAATGTGAGAGGCAGCCAATCAGAAAGTGCGATTCTCCTCCCTGTTTTCTGATGGGAAATTACGTCGGGGAATCCCAAACAGCTGACACGGGCAACCGAGATGATATGTGGAAACAACATTAATGTTTATTTAACATGCAAAGAATATAGAAATGACAAGGGGGGGAGTTGGAGTGAAACTGCTACCGCAGTTGATAAACCCGGTAACTTTTCAGCTGTTCTTCGTTAACGTGACGTAAATAGGTTATAATGATTTTCATTCAGTCAGGACTTTACGCTGACACTAGCAACATGCATTGCAGGTAGATTGTAGTAAAGCATTGATTAATGCCTGGTTTTAAAATTAGTTAACTGAACTTGTAGCCATTATTTTGTGCCCATTGTTGGACACCACACGGCAGGAACGAACCCGATCGAACCGTTATACCTAGGATTTCTGTCGGGTAATGTGTGGTCTCTGTCAGGTTTTGAAAATGGGCCGACAATCGGCTGGCAGTTCTAAGATCGTGCAGTGTGCGCTGGGCATTAAACTAAGGAAATGAGGAAGGGAGGAGTCGGTGGAGAGCACTGGAGTTGGGCCCTTTTTCATTCAGTCTCATTAGCTGAAAGAGAAAAAAGTCGGAAGAGACGATAGTGCCGATAATTAAAATGACGTCGATAGCTTTAATTTATCGTACGATTAATCGATTTATCGTTTATCGCGACAGGCCTAGATGTATGCACTAATCCTTTTATTAGAATATCTTACGTTTTAAAAATATTTTAAATACAGAGGTGTTTGTAAGCAGTGTTGTATAAAGTACTGAAATCTCAGAGTCAAGTAAAAGTATAAGTACCTCTCCAAAATACGACTTTGGTAAAAGTCCAAGTCACTGACTGAAATGTTACTTGAGTTAAAGTCTTAAAGTATCTGAAACTTCTTGTACTTAAGCATGGAAATTACTGTAAAAATGGATGTACTCAAGTAATGTAATGAAAAGTACAAGTAAAAAATAAAACGAGGCAAATGCAGTTTGAATGACATTTTTTTAATATTTCGGTAAACTTGTCACTTAACTAAATCTTAAACACAAGCCCCTCATCCCATCCCCCACACTTTTGCCCTCGACTTTTTTTCTTCCCCTCCAAATCTTAACCTCCCTTGTGGTCATCCTTGCACAAAACCCCATTATCACTTGAAACTGTAAAACCTTCTGTTCATCTTCAAAAGCAGCTGGCTTTCAAAGTGCCTAGAATTTAGCCGTACTCTTCGTGGGCTGAACACAAGACCTGCTATGCTGAACAGCCGTTCACATGCTGCAGATGCTGGGAGGGGCGTGTTGAGCTTGACAGACAGCTTGCAGACAGAAGGAAAGGACCTAAGCAAATCCATGTGGTCAGCTGAGCAGGACAGGTAGGCATCAAATTGTTTGGCGCCATCTTGGGTCTTTGATGCTTGCAGAGACGAGAAGAAGTCATCTTCATCCGAAGAACTCGACCTGGTCGCATCACCAGGCTGCATGGAGGGATCCTCGAGATGCTGCTTGATGTAATCAATTCCTGAAATACAGAAATATAGAAGAGTTATAGCACTTAAACAATGCAGCTTTCTGCCATGTAGTGGCCATAGTCTAAAGTAGTGACATAAAGCATTTGATTTTTTTTCTTGCCTACATTAATTATTTCGTGTACCAACTAACAAGCAAATCTATTGATGACATTGATGTCAATGTGTTGACGGCATTCATGCAATCCCAAACCAAGTCAGTCCCACCATCATTCTTGACTAAGCATGAGACACTTCTTTGCATTTCTCATTTGGTCACCATCACATGCTTGACACCATCTAAAGCAAATTTGTTTATCATGGTCTCAGAGACAGAAAGACTATGGATTGCTGGAAGCATGTCATGTGGTCTGATAACACCAAGATAAACAAATTTGTTTTAGATGCGTCAAGTATGCGTTGGTGAAGTTGGTAAAAAGAAAAGTGTCCCACGCTCACAGTAACGCATGGTAGTGGGACTGACATGGTTTTGAGCCGCATGAATGCAGTCAATATGCATGTCGACATGTACCATCACTACTGAAGCAGATTCGTGTACTCATTAATGTATAAGCTTACCCATTTTAATGGTGGCATCGTCCTTCGTCCATGTTGTTCGGAATTTGGGAAGAAGAATTGCAGCTGCAACCAGCTCGGCATCCTTGAACATGTGCAAGAATCGGTTCTGAATTCCAGACTGTAAAGAATCAACAAGAGGCCTGCAGTACTTCAGCTGCAACTTGACTTTGTCGAGCTTAATCTGCAGCAGGTGAATTGTCGGAAGTAGCCAACCCATTTGTGTGTTGGTTTCTGCTTGCAGTATGTTGGTTGCCTGGGCGACAGGGCTTATTACAGCAGCATACTCCGTGAGAAATGCGAGTTCGGCTGGGTTGAACCTGTGTTGACAAAAAAAGAAGACACATCCGGATTTTTGTTAGATGGAACCCAGGATTATAAAACTGAATAGAAAATTGACATTTCTGATAGATTTCCAGTGATTTGTGTTTATAATAGACACTGTTATTCACATTGTCATTTGTTTATCTGCAGCGGTTCTATTTTTACTTAAGAAAAAAACCTTAGGCCTACTTACATTGGGACCTTCAGGTCGGTGGCAATAGCTCTTAAGGTTCCCTCTCCCTTCTCTTTACAAATCCTGAGTAGACGTTCCACGGCCATGAACAACGAGTTCCACCTTGTTTTATTTGGCCTTAAAAGTTGAAGAGAACAGACATCCTCAACCATCTCTGCTGCAAGTGTGGATCTTCCACATTTGTTCCACAGGACATAACACTTAGCAAACGTTGCATGGTGCAGCTTCTTGTACGCATCACTGGAGTTTGCATTTGTGGAGTCTTCACTGGCGATGAGGTTTAGAATATGACAAGCACAGCGTTGGTGTCTTGGCAGCTGGAATTCAAACCCATCATCTTCATGCAGCAGAGCTGCAGTGTCAATGTACTCCACATCTTCCACAGGCACCCCAGTATCTCCTTCATCTTCAGACTGCGCTTCAGCTTCAACTCCCTCTTCACTGTTGTTTTCGTCCTCCCCAAACACTCGAAAAGCCTTCACAAAATTTGCACCTTTGTCAGTGGTTGTCCTCACAATCTTGCCTCTGATTTCAAATTCTGCGTGGATGTCATTCAACGCATTGGCCAAGAGATCAAAAGTGTGGGATCCCCTCAGCTGTCGGCATGCCAAGGCTGCTGAACATCTCTCAAGATTATCAGGGTCGATCCAGTGTGCCGTAACGCCAATGAACCCTCGCCTTCTCACTGACCAGCAATCAGTAGTAGTAGCTACGTAGTCGACCCCCTTCATTGCTTCAATCAGCACAGCCTTCATTTCGTTAAAGCCATCTTCGATCTTGGATGCGAGCGTCACCCGTGACAGCATCTTGGCATTAGGGACCAAGGTCCTTGATGAATTCTCTGAATGGCTCCTGCTCGACTACTGAGAAGGGCCGCAGCCCATGTACAATATATTTGACAATGGCCTTCTCAACACTCTTCTGAGGAGTCATGGCCAAGGTGTGAGTCAATGTGGTCTGCTTGCTGGCGGGGGTGGGTGGTCCACTGGCCCTTTTGCGCTTTGCCGTGGTCAGTTCAATGTATTTCTGAACATGGTGCGGATGCTTTCTCTGAAAGACCAAAAAAAAAAAAAATTGGACACAAATTGACCCACACATCAGTAACAAACACTAATTTCCTTAGGTTGCAACATAAATGCAAACAAAACACACTTAATCTAGTACAATGTTATTTAAGTAAACTGGTTGGTATTGAACATTGGCCACCATGTAAACGTAGCTATTGTGGCGACTGCAAGGTCGGCTAACCTTGGCTTTGTTAAGACAGCAGAAGCGCACACACAAAGTTTGTTCCAGTTTTAAAGAGTAGCACATGTTAATGGTTTGTGGTTTTGAACTTGCATGCCTTTCCTATATTCGTTAAATTTAGTCTAAATTGCTATCGCTATGGCTTCTGTCCCCCCTTGAACAGAGGAGTCTAGGTAGCCTGCTACAGTCAACATTAGGCCTAAGCTAAATACACCACGTGTGGAACTGAAACAATGCCAAACAAAGTTCATTTATACAGGTAACGTTATGCTCAAGATTTCACAATAGTGCCTAGTGACCAAGCTATAGTTACTGAAACAGGAGGATTATAACCATTTCATAAGAAGTTACCTCGATGTGTTTCTTCAAGTTGGACGGGGAGTTTTTGTAAGAAAGAATTTCCACATCTTTGGGCAGGCATAACTTACACTTCATGCGGTACGACAAATCTTTAACACCCACGAAAGTGTATATTGTATTTAAATAAGGCCAGGGGCTCTCGTCACCAGCTGGTGGTTCCCCTGAAGCCGTGTCCGACGTAGTTGCACTCTCCAGGACCCTGCTGAGGGTGTAGAGCTGGTCCAGTGTTCCACGACCAGGACGAAAACCACACTGCTCTTCCTGAATCCGAGGTTCGACTATCCGACGGACCCTCCTCTCCAGGACCCCTGAATAGACCTTGCCAGGGAGGCTTAAGATTGTGACCCCTCTATAATTAGAGCACACCCTCCGGTCCCCCTTTTTGAACAGGGGGACCATCACCGCAGTCTGCCAATTCAGGGGAACTGCCCCCGATGTCCATGCGATATTGCAGAGTCGCGTCAGTCAACACAACCCTACAACATCCAGAACCTTAAGGAACTCCGGGTGGATCTCATCCACCCCCGGAGCCTTGCCACCGAGGAGCTTTTTAACCACCTCGGCGACCTTGTCCCCAGAGATTGGAGAGCCCAACCCACAGTCCCCAGGCTCAGCTTCCTCAATGGAAGGCATGTTGGTGGGATTGAGGAGGTCTTCGAAATACTCTGCCCACCGGCCCACAACGTCCCGAGTAGAGGTCAGCAGCACACCATCCCCACTATAAACAGTGTTGGTGCCGTACTGCTTCCCCCCCGAGACACCGGATGGTGGACCACAATCGCCCCGAAGCCGTACGGAAGTCTTTCTCCATGGCCTCTCCAAACTCCTCCCACGCCCAAGTTTTTGCCTCAGCAACCACCCGAGCCGCATGCCGCTTCGCCCGCCGGTACCCATCAGCTGCTTCCGGAGTCCCACAGGTCAAAAAGGCCCGATAGGACTCCTTCTTCAGCCTGACGGCATCCCTCACCGAAGGTGTCCACCAATGGGTTCGAGGGTTGCCGCCGTGATGGGCACCGACAACCTTGTGGCCACAGCTCCGATTGGCCGCCTCGACAATGGAGGCATGGAACACGGTCCACTCAGACTCCATGTCCCCCACCTCCCCCGGGACGTGTTTGAAGTTTTGCCGGAGATGGGAGTTAAAGCTCCGTCTCACAGGGGATTCCGCCAGATGTTCCCAGCAGACCCTCACAACACGTTTGGGCCTGCCAGGTCTGACCGGCTTCCTCCCCCACCACCGGAGCCAACTCACCACCAGGTAGTGGTCAGTGGACAGCTCCGCACCTCTCTTCACCCGAGTGTCCAAGACATACGGCTGCAGATCCAATGAAACAATGACAAAGTCGATCATCGAACTGCCGCCTAGGGTGTCCTGGTGCCAAGTGCACATATGGACACCCTTATGCTGGAACATGGTGTTCGTTATGGACAATCCATGACGAGCACAGAAGTCCAACAACAGAACACCGCTCGAGTTCAGATCGGGGGGGCCGTTCCTCCCAACCACGCCCCTCCAGGTCTCACTGTCATTGCCCACGTGAGTGTTGAAGTCCCCCAGCAGAACAAGGGAGTCCCCAGGAGGAGCACTCTCCAGTACCCCCTCTAAAGGCTCCAAAAAGGGTGGGTAATCTGAACTGTCGTTCGGCCAATAAGCACAAATGACAGTCAGGACCCGTCCCCCCACCCGTAGGCGGAGGGAGGCTACCCTCTCGTTCACCGGGGTAAACCCCAACGTACAGGCGCTGAGATGGGGAGCAACAAGTATGCCCACTCCTGCCCGACGCCTCCAGAGTGGAAGTATGTCCAGCCCCTCTCAAGGAGACTGGTTCCAGAACCAGAGCCATGCGTCGAGGTGAGACCGACTATTTCTAGCCGGAACCTCTCGACCTCACACACTAGCTCCGGCTCCTTCCCCACCAGAGAGGTGACATTCCACGTCCCAAGAACCAGCTTCTGTAACCGAGGATCGGACCGCCAGAGTCCCCTCCCTCTGCTGCCACCCATCATACAATGCACCTGACCCCTTTGGCCCCTCTCACGGGTGGTGGTGGGCCCATGGGAGGGGGGCCCATGTTTTCTCTTCGGGCTGAGCCCGGCCGGGCTCCATGGGTAAAAGCCCAGCCACCAGGCGCTCGCCATCGTGCCCCCCCTCCAGGCCTGGCTCCAGAGTGGGGCCCCGGTGACCCGCGTCCGGGCGAGGGAACACAAAGTCCAATGGTGCCGTTCATCTTCAGGCTGCGCTTTGTCTGGTCCCTCACGTAGGACCTAGGAAATTGGCACCCGCCATTGGCCAAATGTGGGTAAAAGTATGAAGTGGCGTGTAAATTGAGAAGGACCTCGCTGCAGCGAACAGAAAGGGGTGGGGACGGACCACTATCAGTCTCATACCTTATTTGGATATGGGACCACAGTTTTTAATAAATTCAGTAGCTTTCGGTGTACTTCTAACTCTGCTCCTTAGTCGCATCTTTTCTGGCCTGCTACTGTCTCTGGTGGTGTTGGGGTGGTAACACAACTAATATAATTACATTACTAAATCAGAATACCACAACGTCTTTATTATTTACTATTAATTTTGGCATTACTGGCATCATAAAAGATAAATTATCTTATAAAACACCATATTTTTTCATTTTCTTAAGGATATAGAGCTAATTAAATGACATAATATACTTTTATACATTATGAATAATATCTATATATCTCCATCAATTATAGGAGGAACAAAAGAAATAAATTGACATAAAAAACATTTGCAATGTATACACAAGAAAGAGACAGTAGCAGGTCAGAAAAGATGTGACTAAGGAGCAGATTTAGAAGTACACCAAAAGCTACAGAATTTGTTAAAAACTGTGAGTTGCACTGAAGTAAATAAAAGAAAGAAGTTCAAATATATGCTGAGAGTGAAACTCCTTCCTAAAGATGAAAATATATCACAGATTTCAAAAGAAATTAAAAATGGGAGACTGCGGATAATATAAGAAATTGCGCCCCCTTCACTTCCGGTGTGCAATGGTCCCATTTCCAAATAAGGTATGAGACTGACAGTGGTCCATCCTCACCCCTTTCAGTTTGCTGCAGCAAGGTCCTGCTCCTGTTTTGCTGCAGCAAGGTGTACTTGTGTAAATTGGAGCAACGCACCTACCACTGTGGCGGGTTGATAATTTGAATAGAAAAAAAAGCTGCATTCAGTTGAACTTCTGTCCAGGGTAGGAGTGGCTGACTGGACTACAGACTGAAGCACATACTGTATATGGGATGGACATAGGCTGTCATAATTTAACAAAAGAAAAGATATCAAAAATAATTTCTATCGACCGCAACAGCCCATTGGTTGATTTCAGTGACGGACATTGGGCTTATCCAATGAAATCCCTCAGTCTTCCTTGGCCCGCCCTTCTCCACCGAGGTTATAAATAGCACCATTTTAGCTAACTGGAGTCCGAGAAAAGTGAGCGGATACAAGACGAGGCGGGTCAGAAAAACTACGACAAAAAAAGCTAAAAAGCACGTAATCCCATTTAGAGAAATGTGTCAAACTAACCGATATGTTAATTACCACACAGTAACGTCACAGGGGTATGGACCTTACCAAGTTCCGCCCACGTGACCGCAAGTCTCACAAACAAAGCCTCGCAGCTCGTTGTTTCTATGTATACATGACTCGATTAGTGCATCATTTCTACCGGATTTTCACAATATATCAGCTACTACAATGGACAGAGGAACTAACAAGTTCATGTCATCATCTGGGAGGAGGTTACTGGTTTCTCAGTCACAAGCTGGTTGCAAACCTGAGGTCAGCAGGTGTCAGTCAGTTATGGTAGATCTGAAATTTGGTTTGATGACCTCAATATGAGAAGCTACAGACTGATAGGAGGAACCAAAGAGCTCTGTAAAGGTAAAGGCAAATCTTCTGAAGTTGGGATATAATTAATTTCATTTCACATAATTATCACGGTAGAAGCCATTTGTTTGTTAAAATTTTATGAAATATATTTTTCTATTTGATGTTTGTTGTGAATGACGTATACTCACAAACGAACGAGGTAATTAGTCCAACGTTTAGAAACTACAGCGGCTGTAATGCGCCACAGCAAAGGTAAACAAAGGTAAAATAACCCGAACAGGTGATCAACTCAAAACCACTCGTACCTTTTTACTCTCTCTAGTTCTTTTTTTTTGTTGTTTTTTTTTTTTAACCCCTCCAGGGGGTCTTTTTGTGGGCCCTAGTGTCCCTTAGACTGACAGGAAACGGGGAAGGACAGGGGGGAAGACATGCGACAAATGTCGTCGGGTCCGGGAGTCGAACCCGCAACGGCCGCGTCGAGGACTCAAGGCCTCCAAATGCCGGTCGCGCTAACCGCTACGCCACCACGGCACGCCCCTCTCTCTCTCTCTCTGTAGTTTAAGCACACCTGTTACCGTGGCAATTGCCTGCGCCCCACAAGACGAGCAAAGATTACGTTAAAAACATAACATTCAGTCCATAACGGTATCAAGTTTCCAGGCTTGATATTTATTTCTCGATTATTAATCAGCCGGTACCAGTCAGCGGACCAATTGGTACCGGGCCTGCGCAAGAAATAATTAACTACTTCCGGATCTTTTATTATGAATATCCTAAACCGGATTTTACCGGTTACGTCTTGCATGTCAAAATTGAGCCAACCTGCAGCAGAATGAGTAACAAAACAACATCGGAGTACTGTGAACCCTCGCTGTTTCGCGGTCTCGCTGCTTCACGGATTTGCATCGGGCATTGTGTTCTGCATTCTGATTGGCTAAACAGTCTCTCCGCTTCTTCTCTACCTGTGTGTCAACAACGTTGCGGTTTATATGTACATGCACGTAAAACAGCTTGCCATACTTAACATAATCGATGGTGGCATGTCGGTTTATAAGAATCTTTTTGCCCAGAAGAAAAAAGAGCGACAACAGCTACCGATAACTATGTTCTTCCCTTGAAAAAACACACCTGGCTTTAGAAGAAAAAAAAAAAAAAACGCTACAGAGCGCAGTCAGGATGCAGCGGCTCAGTCAGAAGAGCAGTGAAATACACGCGAGTCACTATTTGTGCTACTGTACTTTGTTTTTTCATAATTTTTTATTTTCTCCCTTTCTAATCCAATAACTCAGGTCGCGGTGGGGCGGCGCTGATCTCTGCAATTATTATTTTACAGTACAGTAGTTATTTGTAAAAAAAAAAAAAAGTTTATACAGTACTTTTTATTTGTTAAACAAATGTTTGGGCCTGTAAAGAGTTTTTGTTCTTTGGTTTCAATGTATTATGGAATATTTCATTGGATAATAATTGTAAAAAAAATAAAGGTTACTACTTCGCGGATTTCGCCTATAGCGGGTTCTTTTTGGAACGTAACACCACGAAAAACGAGGGGGTTATCCCCCCAGCGGACTTGATACTTACGACGCACCCCCCCAGCAAAATTGCGAAGGGCTGAACAGTCCGCGCGACTAAAAAGGTTGGGGACCACTGGTTTAGACCAAAGCCTTGTCTGCTAAAATAAAATCTTTAGTTTATGTCAGATACTGTACACATTGCATATTGATCTGTTTAGCTAATGTAAGACTGTGTAGCAGACAGGCTTCAAGGTGTAGAAGTTATATCGTACTGCCATTATGCTGTACTTAGCTAATGGAAAGCATGTGTTTGTGAGACGGCCACGCACGTGACCACGTAGAATGGGCATCAGCCAATGAAAAGCGGCCCCTCTGGTAAGGTCCATTGCTAACCATAAAGGCGGGGAGGGAGAGAAGCTAACGTGAGGGGGGAAGAGCGGATATAAAATACAGGGGGTAAAATACAGTAGTTTCCTGGAAAAAATGGGAGACTTGACAGGTATGGGGATAACACAAGAATGATGATGGCCCGTGGAATTAAATTAAATTAGAAAACATGATAAGTAAGGAACAACAAATATAGTTAGAACTGTTTTCAGTAGTTAGAAAACAGCTTTGATGCCATTTAAAAATGTTTAAAAATAACAAGACAACTTCAGGGGCAACTGTGGCTGTGTGAGTAGTCGTCTTGCAATAATGTATGGAGTGAGTATAAAAAAAGAGACTTTGTTCTTTGAGAGCACAACAGCATTTGTTTATCTTTTGTTTGTGTCAACTCTTCTCCGTGGAGATCTGCCATCTCAGTGCTGGTAGCTGCTTCCTCCTGAAGGAGATCCAGTTGTTGTTCTGATGTTTCTCATCATCGTTCACCATTGTGTCAGCCATGTTCCTCTTCTTCTGTTCCCTGGAAAAAGTAATCAGATGTTTTAGCTTATAGCACATAAATGTAGATAAATAACACAAAGTTACTAGTGTGGAAGTTACATACACAGAAGGAATTATTTAAAACAAACATGTTACTCTATATACTCTATAAGTATGCAAACACTTTTTTTTTTTACCGTCCAGACATACACAGTTATAAATAACTGGAATAGTTGTGTAAATTAAAGACAAAACATAATTACTAGTAAGTTTTAGACCTATGCAGACGTACAGCCATGGATAAAATACCACTCTTGTTTTCTTCAGGTTTATTGTTAGTTTTAATGTCTTGTACAATTAATAGTTCATAACCTTTTAATTTGCGAACTGATATCTAGCCATTTTACAATAATAGAATATCATATAACATGTTTTATTATCTCACAACGGGACAAACTCCGGTGCAACAACAGCAAAATGAGAAACAATCGAAGCACTTAGATTGACGCAAAGATAAAACATAAAAAAAACAAACGAAGGGCTACATGCTGTATACTATTGACAGTTATTTACAACTCAGGAATGTGCTGAGTAGCTTCAAAAAAATGCACCTCACTTGGCTGGAGAGCAGCTGCGGCGTTAGCTGCCTCTGAGTGGGTGGGCACCGTAGGGCTGCGTCGGGTTCCAAAGCGGCTAACGAGGGTTTCCATTCCATCTGTTACGTTGACAAACATGACTTATTCCTAACTGTTCCCTCGAGCTGCCACTGAATATTAAAATCCGATGCAAAGAAAAGCCGGCATCTTTGTTCACCACTTGCTTGTAACTTCCATCACTTCCGTGTTGCAGTTTGAAATGTTGCACCGTTCCTTTTTCTTCTCTCTTTGCTGCTACGTCTGACCACGCCCTCGGCCAATCAGTGAACAGGAGCGAAGCTTGCGTCACCCACGAAAGCAGGACCGGCCCGGCTGGCCCTGCTCCGCAGCAGGGACGTTAAAAGCAGGGCCAGCCTCGAAAAAAAGCTGGTGGAAAAGCTTGCAAAGCAAGCAGAGTAGAGCCAAGCCGGTGGAAAAGGGGCATAAGTGCTTCTGCAGTTTTTAAAGATTCTACTAAATGAATCAATTTAAGGATTTTATTAGTCAAGCCATTCAAAAGAAAATTAATTTAATTTTTTTTAACCCAGCCCTATCAGATGATAGGTTTGTTTACACTAGCTCCTGTTGGATCTGAGGAGACTGCATATAATCATTAATATCAG
Source organism: Xiphophorus couchianus (assembly GCF_001444195.1). NCBI lineage: Eukaryota > Metazoa > Chordata > Actinopteri > Cyprinodontiformes > Poeciliidae > Xiphophorus > Xiphophorus couchianus. The sequence continues at coordinate 1,875,540 of NC_040236.1, forward strand.
CAGACTAGATCTGTGTATGTATTCCTTAGTCAGATAGCAAGCCTATCTTAAAAGCCTGAACTTCCATTGGCTGGCTGACCTGAGCATCTCTCTGTTCCCACATTTAAAAGCAAAGTTTTGTGCTTTCAGCATCCTTTGTCATCCAGGGTTTCTTATTTGCCCTTGCGGTGATGATCTTGGTCACAGAGACATCCTACATGCACTTCAGTATGTATGTAGACACCAATTTGGCATGCTCCTCAACTTTGGTGTGATGGTTTTCAGTTGCAGCTTCTCTGAAAGCATCTCAGTCTGTGCATTCAAAACAGTAATGTAATGCTGACACGAATCCTGCAGACCACACTCTCACCTACTTCTCAATGGGTTTTTTTCTGATGAGCAATAAAGCTCAGAAAGGTGGTCTGATGAACCAAGGTGGGGGCGCGGTGCTGCCTTGAATCCTGCCTTAATTGGGGCCTGCCATGCAAAGCAATGGCAGGAACCTATTACTATTGTCGGAGAAAGCGTTTCTTTATTCTTTATTTTTCTTCCGTAACCGTTAATGCGGCTCATACCGCTGCGTGCACACCTACAAATGAGGTATCAAAACGTGCAGAAAATTCACGCCATTGGAGTTATTATTTTTGGTGGGATTTGGGGTTAACGTGGCGACATAATTAGCAAAAAACTACGAAAAAAAACCCATTCTAAGTCAATGGGAAAAATCCTAGAAATACCCTATTTTTGAGGATTTTCTGTGTCGTCACGAATTCACGTAGCAATTCCATTCAAATTTCATTTTGTAGATACGTCTGTGATCTCTTCGAAAGTGAAGACGGCTCGTCGATACCAGTTACGGTTTGTCCACAATTTGTCTCTAAGCGACCCAAAGTTTCTCATTTTTCCTAAAATTAGAGTGCGTCTCTGACTGATTAGAGTGAGAAATGAAGACAACTTTTTCACCCAAAATAATTTTGAAATCGCCATCACGCCCACAAATATCGCACGATTGGTATCAAAATCGGTCCTGACATTGATACGCATGTCTGCTCCGGTAAAATGTTTTCAAAATTTATCTAGATTGTACGGTTTTCTGTCACGATGTTTCAGAGCAAAGTCATGCCTAGGCTCTCTCACTAACAGTTCACACCTTGGTGAGAAACTTATTTAACATAGCAACGGAACTCAAGAGGCTATTGGCTGCTGATTAGGACTACAAATACGCATCACTGTAGTTCTATCTATAGTGGAACCCTCAGTTGAAACAGATCAGGACTGAACTGGCCTTTAGAACTACTTGCTACTATGGGCTGTATATAACTGATTTAACTCAGTAACTGTTACACATGGTATTAGTTTGGCCCTTTGAAATGAAGCATACTGAAAATTTGAAAATAAAAGCCTTGAGAATTTTTACATGAGATTATTGCTGTTTTGAGCATTATATAACTGATTTTATCCAATGACTGTTGTTCATGGGATTAGGTTGGCCCTTTGAAATGAAGCTTAACAAAAATTCCAAAATAAAAGCCTTGAATATTTTTACATCATGTAATTGCTCTTTTTGGCTTTATTTGACTTTTTCATCCAAAGCACTGTTACACATGGTATTAGTTCGGAACTTTAAAATGAAGCATACTGAAAATTTCAAAATAAAAGCCTTGAATATTTTTAATCAGATAATTGCTCTGTTGAGCATTACATAACTGATTTAACCCAATGACTGTTATACATGGAATTAGTTTGGACCTTTGAAATGAAGTTTAACAAAAATTCCAAAATAAAAGCCTTTAATATTTTTACATCAACTACTTGCGTTTTCAGCATTATATAACTGATTTAACCCAATGACTATTACACATGGGATTAGTTTGGCCCTTTGAAATGAAGTTTAACAAAAATTCCAAAACAAAAGCCTTGAATATTTTTACATCATGTAATTGCTCTTTTTGGCTTTATTTGACTTTTTCATCCAAAGCACTGTTACACATGGTATTAGTTTGGCCCTTTGAAATGAAGCATACTGAAAATTTCAAATTTAAAGCCTTGACAATTTTACATCAGGTATTTGCTCTTTTGGGCATTATGTGATTTTTTTATCCAAAGCACTGATAAACATGGGATTAGTTTGGCGCTTTGAAATGAAGCTTAACAAACATTTCAAAATAAAAGCGTTTAATATTTTTACATCAACTACTTGTGTTTTGAGCATTATATAACTATTTTAACCCAAAGACTATTACGCATGGGATTAGTTTGGCCCTTTGAAATGAAGTTTAACAAAACTTCCAAAATAAAAGCCTTGACAAAATTTTAAATCATACTGAATGGTGCACGTCCACCTTACTTAACGTTCTTGTGATTCTCCATATGCTATTGATTACGTTGCAGCGTTCTTTAGCATCGATGCTAATTTCTAGCGTGACAACGCCGGGCCCAAACCGACGGGCACGCCTTGGCAGGCCCCGGCTAAATTTCTTCCGAAATTTTCTAGTTTTTATGTATTCTCTATCCTATGTATTTGAGCCTCCAGTTACAAAGTCTACTTGCTGATGGAAATGAGGGAGAACTGTCTTCATATTGGCCCTGTAACTCCCTCCAAGCAGATAACGGACACAAGGCGTTCTTCTTTGTTACTGGCGTTTAATAACTATGCCGTGAGAACTGTACAAACACAAAATACATATTTACAGAAACACATTCACTTAGAGAATAGACAACTATTAGACACAAATTAAAATACAAAAAAATGCGTACCTCATTGGCCGCTTCAACCTGGAAGGGTTAATACAAAAAACTCCGTGTAATGTCTTCTTGCGGTCAGCTACACGAGCCTTAATGCCTCACCGAAACCTCTCCATCAACTAACAGCAAAAAAGAAGCATGCTGCCTTACACAGAGTGCTGCGTGTCACCATAGAAAGTCCCGGAATGAAACGACACATTAAACATTGGTTCCGCTTCGGAACCATCCGCACACCTTAACGTATCTACACCAAATCAGAATCATAAAATTAACCCAAACTGTATAAACTGCTGCTGATGGCAGCCACACTCCCACCAAATCACAGATGATTTCCTACTACACCTGAATACAAAGAAAAACAACAAATATCTGTAATCCAATAAGTCATGTATCACAGTACTGAGCTACTCAGCTTCGACTAAAGTAACTGTTTTGTGGATGGGTCTCTCAAGATATACTGGCTTGTTAACTCTTTTTCCTTGGTCGTCAAGTGTTGCATCACTCATCAACAATTCGAGTTTCCTAATGACTCCATCTTCACTAGGGAACACCTTAGTGACCTTGGCCAGTCTCCACTCATTTCTGGGTAGACTATTATCCATCAGAATCACAATGTCATTGATCTTGGCATTTCTCTGTGTCTTGTACCATTTGTTCCTTTGCTGAAGATTCAGCAAGTATTCCCTTTTCCATCTGGTCCAAAATTCATTGGCCAAATATTGTACCTTACGCCATCTTTTGCGAAGATAAAGGTCTTCTTTCACAAACTCACCAGGTGGTGGTAAAACCACTGAAGACTTCATGGTCAGGATATGATTTGGTGTAAGAGGCTGTGGAGCAGTGGGATCACTGAGCAGGTGAGTTGTTAAGGGCCTACTATTTATGATCGCCATGACCTCATAAAGGTATGTACGTAAAGATGAAATGTCAAGTCTTTTGGATGAATGATCCAAAATGGATGTCAACACACTTCTTATTGTCCTAATCTGCCTTTCCCAGGCTCCACCCATATGGCTAGCAGATGCTGGGTTCATGACAAATTCACAACCTAATTGTTTTAGATTTTCTTGGTCCATTTCCTTTACGGATTCCAAGAACTCTCGTCTTGCTCCAACAAAGTTGGTTCCTTGATCTGACCAAAGCTGCCGAACATTTCCACGTATGGCAATCAATGTTCGAAGACTATTAATAAAAGCGTCAGATGTCATGTCATCAAGTAGCTCTATGTGCACAGCACGCGAGCACAGGCATGTGAATAACAGACCGTAGCGTTTAAGTTCCTTTCTTCCCTCCTTAATGTAAAGTGGACCGAAGCAATCCACTCCACAATAGGTAAAGGGAGGTGATGCTTCCACTCTTTCACACGGTAAATCTGCCATTCTTTGTACTTCAGTATTTCTTCTGAACTTTCTACATTTCACACACTTGTAAATGTAAGAAGACACTGTGTGACTGCATCCCAATATCCAGATGCTGTTTGATCGGAGCTCGTTCATGGTCATCCCACGACCCTGATGATGAACCCTTTGATGGAAGTGGTCAATGAGCAACTGTGATATATGGGTTTTGCTTGGCAAGATTGCTGGATGTTTAATGTATGTGTGCAAAGAAGAACGTTCCAGCCGACCTCCTACTCTGAGCACACCCTTTTCATCTAAGAAAGGATTCAGTTTATGCAGCCTGTTCGCACTGTTCTTTGTTATCTCCCTTTTGGAGCTTAGATCTTGGATTTCTTCAGAAAATACTGCCCTTTGGACTGTAGCTATGATGAAAAACTCCGCCTCTTTCCTCTCCTCAAGACTGGTGACCTTGTTGGTTCTGGAGAGTGAACCCTTGACCTCTTTGACACATCGTATGAGTCGTGCAATGGCTTTAACCAGTCTTGTCCATTTTGAGAACCTTAAGAAACGACTGAGCAAAGATTCTTCTGTCGTTAGGGTCTTATGCACAAAAGTTTTTCGTAGTTCTGGATTTTCAGCTTCCAATTCTCCCACCTTAACATTATTAGCAGGAAGTTCGTTATGCCAGAGAAAATCTGGACCAGTGAACCAATTGGAGGTAACCAGTCCTTTAACTGTCAGACCTCTTGATGAATGATCCGCGGGGTTATCTTCAGAGGTCACATATCTCCATTGATCCGGATTGGAACCTTCTTGTATGCGCTGAATGCGATTTGCCACAAATATGTGAAATCGTCTAGCATCGTTGTTAATGTATCCAAGAACGACCCTTGAATCAGTCCAGAAGAATTCTTGGGCTTGAACATCCAACTCCTTTTTAAGCAGGTTGCTTGTTCGAACAGCAATAACAGCTGCTGAAAGCTCAAGTCTGGGTACTGTGGTGACCTTTGTAGGGGTAACCCTGGCCTTACCAATAACTAAAGAACAGTAGACTTGGTTCGATATACTGATTGCTCTCAAGTAAGAACATTCACCGTATCCTTTAACACTTGCATCTGAGAAATGATGCAACTCATATCTTTCGACTTCCTTGAAATCTTTTGGGAGATAACACCTTTGAATGTTGATGTCGGATAGATTCTTTAAGTCCAACAGCCAAGACTCCCATCGTGGTCTGAGATCTTCAGATAATGGCTCGTCCCATCCAATCTTCTCTCGACACATCTCTTGAAGTATTTGCTTCCCAACCAGAATAAATGGTGCTACAAACCCAAGAGGGTCATAGATGGATGCCACTGTTGATAAAACACCTCTTCTAGAAAGTGGGCGTTCATCCACAATCACTCTGAAATGGAACTGGTCCGAAACAACACACCATTTAATTCCCAAAGCTCTCTCTATGTGTGACTCTCCAAGAGTCATGTCACGATTTCTTACTGAATCTGCGCAGTCATCTTCTGGAATGGATGCAAGTACATCTTGATTGTTGGAAACAAACTTGTGAAGTCGTAGATTGCCAGAACTACAAAGTTGTCTTGCTTCCTTTACCAACCTTATAGCTTCATCTTTGGTTGCAACACTTGTCAGTCCATCATCCACGTAAAAATTTCGTTCAATGAACTGGATGGTTGTTTCACTGTATTGACCTTGACCTTGGGCCGCAACATGTTTCAACCCAAATTTTGCGCAGCCTGGCGATGATACAGCTCCAAATAGATGAACTCGCATACGATAGATGGATGGTTGAGCCTGAATGTTTCCATCATCCCACCAGAGAAATCTCAAGTAGTCTTGATCCTCTGTTTTAACATGAAATTGATGGAACATGCGCTCAATATCGCACATTATGCCAACTTGTCCTTTGCGAAAACGGCAGAGAACACCTATCAGACTGTTCGTTAATTCTGGCCCACTGAGCAAGTAATCATTTAATGACACACCTTCGAACTTTGCAGAGCAGTCAAATACGACTCGTATCTTTCCTGGCTTGTGTGGGTGATAGACTCCGTGATGAGGAATGTACCACACAGAACCTTTGTTAATTTCTTCTTCTGGAACTCTTTCTGCATCACCATTTGCTATGATTTGACTCATAAAGTTTGCGTAATCATTTTGGTATTTTTTATCCCTTTCAAATCTCCTTTTCAAGCATCGGAGTCTGTGAACTGCACACACCTTATTATCTGGGAGATTTGGTCGATCCTTCTTGAAAGGAAGTGGCATTTCACAATAACCATCTGCTTTAATTTTGACTCCTTCTTCCATGATAGATAGGAACTGCAAATCTTCCTGAGATAAATTTGCATCTTCAACTCTTCTCTCACTGAAGTCAAGCATCCTCAACACATCTGGTGGAGAAATGAACTCCTTAACTTGAGTCCTACAAATGTATTTCACTTCAGTTGTGAGGTTCTTAGATGTCTGAGACCGGGGTTTCACAGACTTCATAATGATCTTATGGCTGCTTCCAATCGCATCACCATAATCAACACACGGGCTAACGCAACCGACTATGCTCCATCCAAGATCAGTTTTTTGAGCAAATGGTTCGTCATCTTTACCCGACACCACTTCTCTAGGTAACAACGCCTGTGGACAGTTGTAACCTATGAGTAGTCCTACATCACACTCGATCAATGGAGCAATCTCCTCTGCAAGATGCTCTAGATGAGGCCATGCTCTCGCAGTTTTTGGGGTCGGTATGTGACTTAGATTAGCAGGAATGAACTCTCTTGAATAGGTTACAGGTAGAGAAATCTTCTTTGTTGAATAAAAACCTCTCACCTGCAGTCCAACTAATCTCTGACTTGGGATAATTGTATTTCTGGATGAAAGTGTGGAGAGTTTTAACTGCACAGGTTCTCCTTTTGTTTCCAGAACATCTGCCTTATCTTGCATGATGAATGTCGTATCGCTTTGGTTATCAAGTAGAGCATAAACGAGAATTTCATTCTCTGGGTTACTTGACGTAGATAACCACACAGGAACAGCAGTAGAAGAGTACATGTCATCCATGCCTTGCACTACTCTGTTTGATGTAGCTTCATCTGAGAGTTCAACATTATGATTGTGCTCTGTTTTTTCCTTTGATTTTGTGGTTTTAGAGATTTTTACATTCTCCGCATACTCATCATTGCTTTTCTCTTTCCTATTTGCTCTTTCACGATCTTCGTGCAGACACGTTGGATGTTTTCCTTTACATGTTTCACAAAGACTTCTTCTTTTGCAGTTCTTAGAGTGGTGTCCTGGTTGCAAACATCCAAAACACAATTTTTTTGTTTGGACAAACTTAAGACGTTCCTGAACTGGTTTTTCGTTGAATTTCCAGCATTTCTGAATGCCATGATTTTGTTTTTCACAGAAGATGCAGCCTTTATGTTCCGGACTCTCTTCAGAGTTGCTCACAAACACCTTTGCGCCAACATTTCGTGTCTTTGTTGTCTTTATTTTTTCAACATCACCAGATTTCAAGGCATGAAGAGAAGTTACTGGATTGCAAGCTATTTTTGCTTCCCTTGTGATGAACTCCACAAACTGACTGAATGTAGGAAAATTATTGCAAATTTCTTCGAGCTCAATCACCTTTCTGTTCCAACTAGCAACTAACCAATCAGGAAGCCTTGTGAGAAGTTTTTGATTTTCATCACAGGTGTTCAGTACTTCTAGACTTTTAATTTGGGACATTGCAGCCTGGCAACCCCTAAGAAAGTCTGAAAAATCCCTCAGTTCAACACTGTCTCTGGGTCCTATTTTGGGCCACGATGCAAGCTTATCTTTGAAATCTTTAGCTATCACAAAGGAGCTTCCAAATCTTTCTTCCAGGATAACCCATGCTGAATCATAAGCTGCATCGGTTCCTAATAAGAAATAACTTTCAATGGCCTTTCTTGCAGATCCACCAACGTATTTACGAAGGTAATAAACTCTTTCATTTACAGGGATGTTTTTCCTACCTATTAGTGTTTGAAATGACATCTTCCAGTCCTTGTATCTTAGTGGGTCTCCAGTAAAAACAGAAGGTTCAGGTACTGGGAGACGGCTCACATTAATAGACTCTGCTATTGCTTCAGCAAGAACTGTGGCACTGGCTGCTTGGTGTGGATGTTCATAGGAACTTCTTTTAGCTCCAGAAGATCGACGTCGTTCAACTGCCTGGTTATGAAGTAACTCTGCAACTTCTTCATCTGAATTTGCTTCTTGTTCATAAACTTGCAGCCGTGCCTTTGCCGCACTTAACTTCTTAACAGTCTGTAGACGTTCTATTTGTCTGCGTTTTTCTTCCAGTGCTTTCTTTCTTGCCACATTTTCTTCCTCTTGTAATGCCATCTTCCTTCTATCTTCTTCAAGATTTTCAAGTTCCTGCTGTTCACTTTCTATTTTTTGCAGAACCTTTAAAGCATCCTGTGTAGCAGCTAGCTCTGCAGCAGCCTCCTGTCTTCTAATAGAGGAAAGGCTCGACTGTTTGGACTTCATACTTGAACTGCTAGCAGAGTTTAAACTTCGAGAACCTTTACTTGTAGTATTAGAGACTGAAGATAGAAACACAGAACCAGACTCAGGCCAGACAACATCCTTTGTCTGATCATCATGGTCTTCCTTGTTGTGAAGATAAGTGGATGCATTTTTCAAGATTATTTCAGATACAGCATCACAGGTGTCTACTCTGCGACGGATCTCATTACCTGGAAGAACACATTTGCGCAGTTCTTCATAACTGTGCTTCACATCTGCAGATGCACAACTTATCTTACTCATCAATTCCTGCACAACATCAGAAGATGGAGTTCCATTTATCACCCTTTTAGCTTGCTTTGCCGTCACTTTCCATTTATCGTAAGTATTGGTAAAACGATCTTGCAGTTTTTTTGATTTAGTATCATGCAGTTCTTGAGCCCTTTCAGTAAGCTTTCTAGTCCTTTGGCTTCTTCTTGGCTCCTCTTCCGGTTCAGATGACTGCTGTAGAGTTGCGCCATTACTGTCTTTAAATAAGTCGCCCTTATTAGTTTCATTGTCAGTCATTTGCTCCATTATGCAATGTTTACTTATTACTTGGTAACTTATAGCTATAGCTTTACAAAACTAATGACTTAACAATAACCAACTCAAAAACTGAGCACTTACTTATCCAACACTTTTAGCATCTAAATGACAGAAATATGTAAAATGGTTGTTTACAAAAACTTAGATAAAACCTTGAACTTAAACAGAATTGTGCAGAACACCAGATTACTTAATTTTAACACTTGCAGTGTCTCCTTAAAACAAAGTTGATCCACTTACTAACATTTAACTTATTTTAAATGTATCACTTGTTGGAACATCAATGTAAACTTGAAAGCGCTTGCTGCTTCAGTTTCTGGTGTTGCACAATCTTATCTGCGTGATGCTAGAGTGCGACGAATCCTCCCCTGCTCAGCGACTGAAAGGCACAGTTCCTCGTCTCGCCACCTCATGTCGAGCAGACTGAGTTCTCACTGTAACTCCCTCCAAGCAGATAATGGACACAAGGCGTTCTTCTTTGTTACTGGCGTTTAATAACTATGCCGTGAGAACTGTACAAACACAAAATACATATTTACAGAAACACATTCACTTAGAGAATAGACAACTATAAGACACAAATTAAAATACAAAAAAATGCGTACCTCATTGGCCGCTTCAACCTGGAAGGGTTAATACAAAAAACTCCGTGTAACGTCTTCTTGCGGTCAGCTACACGAGCCTTAATGCCTCACCGAAACCTCTCCATCAACTAACAGCAAAAAAGAAGCATGCTGCCTTACACAGAGTGCTGCGTGTCACCATAGAAAGTCCCGGAATGAAACGACACATTAAACATTGGTTCCGCTTCGGAACCATCCGCACACCTTAACTTATCTACACCAAATCAGAATCATAAAATTAACCCAAACTGTATAAACTGCTGCTGATGGCAGCCACAGGCCCGATTGAAGTCTCCAGCAACAATGACAACACCCTCTTGATGAATAGTTTTCAAGTCAGTGATGGAACAGTAGAGAACGCAAAGAGCCTAGTTGTCACTAGGAGGAATATGAATAGCAGTGATGATGAATTTAGTGCCAAACTACTAAATTCAATAGTGTTTGGCTAATGAAATACTAATGTTTTAGTGTTTCATTAGCCAACTAGTTGTTCGTCTAGTTTGAACCACTCAAACTAGGTGGGTTTCTTAGTTTCCACATGTTCTTTTCTATTTTTTTTAATCTTCCATGTTTCTGTGTGTCTGACTTTCTGTGGTTGTAGATTCTGATGCTGGAGCTGAATGATGAGGCAGCAGAGCAGACAGTGGAGGCTAAAGTTGTGGATTTGTTGCAGGGACAAGAGGGATTCCGCTGGAAGGTAGGATGAGTCCTGAAACAGACTGACCATTTACCTATTGAAATGGCCTAAAAGGTTAAATTTATTCAAATGTTTCACCCAACAGTTTTTTTAGTCATCATTTAATGACGCCTGGTTGTAACACTGCAGCTTTTAGTAATGAAGTACTATAATAAGTATGGTAAAGACAGTTACAAAGTTTTACCGTCGAAAGAAGCAATCCTAGTTGACCTAAAACGGGATAAGTTTATTTTGATTTAACGCCAGTGTAAAAAAAAAAAAAGCATGTCTGTTTATATGGTGTATGTAAACCACTGGTTTCAACTGTAAATCTGTCAATACCTATAAGAGCAGTAAACAAATTCTTTAGACTTAGACTTAGACTGACTTTATTGTCATTTTGCATGCACAGGGTGTATACAGAACGAAATTTCGTTGCATATGGCTCAGGACAATGTTTTGAGGTTCCAATGTTGTGAGGTTACTCCAGATAAAATAAAATATGAATATAAATATGAATATAAAATATAAAGTGCAGGATTGACAGTAACATGGAAGTTATTTAGCTATGTATATGTGCAAGGTATGAAGTGGAGACCAGTTTTTGAGTGCAGTCCAGTTAAGAGTTCAGCAGTCTGATGGCAAGTGGGAAAAAACTGTTTCGGACAATTGGACAATTCATTTTTTTACATAACTGCAGCTGTAGGAGATATCTTTTTTAAATAAATATTTCATCCTATTTGATGACTGAATGAAAGAACGAGGCATTTAGTTCAATGTTTGTCATTTATTGAACTTTCAGAAACTAAAGTGGCTGCAGAGAGCCCTATCAAAGAAAAAATAACGCAGTGAAAAACCAGTGAACAACTCAAAACCACTTGTATTCCTTTCTCTTGCTCTGTTGGCTTTACACCACACACACACACAGACCTGTTCCCATGGCAACCTATTAATCCTATTAATCCACTAGAATTTCGAGCAGAGATTATGTGGAAGCATACACCGTGTTCCAAATTATTATGCAAGTGATATTTTCTCAGATTTTCTTAAATGGTCATTGCAAATGATTGTCAGTATAATTTTCAAGTCAGGAACTATTACAGTATAAATTTAATTTTATTGAACAAAGCTCCCCATGAGAACAGTATTTTTTTGCAAAAATAAAAAAAACTCAAAATGCACTGTTCCAAATTTTTATGCACAGCAGATTTTCTAAACTTTATTTTTTTTTTTTTAAATCTTTTATTTGGAAAGGCAAGTTACAATTACATTGTACAATTCAACTTCCAACACAGTGGAAGTATAAGAAGGAATAGCATAAGCCAATCCAGGTTTTTTTTTTTTTACAGTAACCAAACAACCATAACACAAGAGTGAGAGGGGGATAAAGGAGGGTCAGATCTGATTCTTCTTATGTTAGGAGAAAAAAAAAGAAAACACAATCAAGAGCATAATTTTGCCATAATCCTAAACCAGGGTACAATACACTGCACAACAGTATTTGCATGTGATTGACATATTTAGTCCACAGGAATTACTGATTTTACATAGTTTGTCCATTTAGACCACATCCTGAAGAACGATTCCCTTTGACCTTGAACAGAAAAAGATAACTTCTCCAGAATGTAAATGTCCTGTACAATATTGACCCAGTCCTCAACTGTAGGTGCTTCAGGCTTTAACCATTTTCTAGTGATTGACTTTTTGCTCGCTGCCAAAAGCATTAACAGCAGTTTTTTATCATCCATATTCCAGTTATCAAATGAAATGTTTCCTAAATGTAGGGATTCACATTTACATGGGATTCTTTCAGTAAAGATGTTATTTAGGTGTGAACACAATTGCTCCCAAAAAACCTTAATCACAGGACAACCCCAGAAGATGTGATGATGATTTGCCCCGTTTGTTCCACAGAGTCTCCAGCATGTGTCTCCGCTGCCCCGATGTTTTTTCTGAACTGGAGTTACAAAATATCGAACCGTATTTTTCCAGCAGAACTGTCTCCATGTAATTGGAGCTCGAGGTCATCCAGTGTAATTTGTTAATCTGTTCCCAGACTTCAGTTGAGATAGATAAGTTTCCTTCTTTTACCCCCTTGTTTCTTATGTAGTTTGTGTCACCTTGTTTAGAGGATAGAATACCATTGTACAGCAAGGAAACAAGTTTCTTGCATGAACCTGACTTCAACAAAGACAAAAACACCTTAAAAAGTCCAGGTTTGGCTGTTTTCCCAATTGTTACGTATATTTTGATGAAAATAAGCCCTAACCTGTAGATATCTAAAGAAATCGTCCCTCTCCAGATCTCTGAAGCTCCTCAAAACTCTGAAACGCCCCTTTCTGGGTAAATAAGAACCACTTACTATAAATGTATAGTAAGTGGTTGATCCTTTTAGATTTTCTAAACATTTTATGGATTATGAAGAACTGCAAACGGTCATTATTTGAGTGTTCAGCATTAAGTGGTCACATACTAAAATCAAAAGCTATTTCAATCAAAAAACATCTTGACAGACCAAGTTACATGTTAACATAGGAGCCCTTTTTGATATCACCTGCACAATTCCTGCATCTATTGAACTTGTGAGTTTGTGGAAAGTTTCTGCTTGAATTTCTTTGCAGGATGTCAGAATACCTTCCCAGAACTGCTGTTTTGATATGAACTGCATTCCATCCTCTGATCTTCTGCTTGAGGAAACTCCAAAGGTTCTCAATATGGTTGAGGTCAGAGGAGGATGGTGACCACACATGAGTTTCTCCCCTTTTATGCCCATAGCAGCCAATGACACAGTGGTATTCCTTGCAGCATGAGATGGTGCATTGTCATGCATGAAGATGATTTTACTACGGAAGGTACGGCTCTTCTTTTTGAACCATAAAAGAAAGTGATCCGTCAGAAAGTTCATATACTTTGCTGAGGTCATTTTCACACCTTCAGGGACTCTGAAGGGGTCAACCAGCTCTCTCTCTCTCTTTCCCCATGATTTCGGCCCAAACAATGACTCCACCACCTCCTTGCTGACGTCACAGCCGTGTTTTGACGTGGTGGCCATCCACCACCAATTCACTACTGCGTCCATCTGGACCATCCAGGGTTGCACAGCAGTCATCAGTGAACAAGTCTGTTTGAAAATGAATCTTCATGTACAGCTGGGTCCACTGAGACCGTTTCTGCTTGTGAGCTCTGTTTAGGGGTGGCCGAATAGTAGGTTCATACACCACAAGCCTCTGGAGGATCCTCCACCTTGAGGTTCTAGAGGCATCAGCAGCTTCAAATAACTGTTTGCTGCTTTGTAATGGCATTTTAACAGCTGCTCTCTTAATCCGATGAATTTGTCTAACAGAAACCTTCCTTATTCTGCCTTTATCTGTACAAACCCATCTTTGTTTTGAATCAGCCACAAATCTCTTCACAGTACGATAACGCTTCAGTTTTTGTTAAATATCTAATGTTTTCATACCTTGTCATACGGCACTACACTCTGATGATTTTAGTCAGCAGAGAGATCCTTTCTCTTTCCCATATTGCTTGAAACTTGTGGCCTGCTTAATAATGTGGAACATCCTTCTTAAGTAGATTTTCTTTAATTGAGCTTACCAGACAAACTAATCGATCCAGCTCTCTGAAATTAATTATAGTGATTCAAAGAGCCCTGACATCTATAAATTTAATGGCACTACAAAAAATTTAATCTTTATGACACTTAAATCCAATTTGCATAATAATTTGGAACACAGTGTAAAAGGAAAGCATACATTTTTCCCCACAAAGAAAATAAAATAAAACAACAAACACAACATTCAGTCTGTTACAGTATTATGTTTTCAGGCTTGATGTTTGATGTTTATTTTGTGAGGTAGTTCTTTATTTGGAGGGGTGTGTACAAGACTGACATGACACTATCATAAACATAACACCTGTGAACATGAATATTCATGATGTCTTTAAGGCTGCGTTAACAGCCTTAAAAACTGTGAATGCACAGTTCATATTCTTTTCGAATGCGACCCAGGCCACTTGCATATCCGATACATATCCGATTGAAATGATTCAAACCTAACGTTCAGGTCAAATTCATCCGAACTGAATGTGACTGATACTCAACAACTCTCATTATTCTGCGCCCTGATGCGTGCAAGCAGGAAGAATAACAACAATCATGACAGACTATAATGAGGATTAAGTTGTTAATATGCTGCTCCGGCTGGACAACAATTTCAATTAAAGCCACAAGCGGCGTCAGGTGGCCCTCGCAGCTCAGCGCTGCTCCGGCCTATTGGCGACCGCAAGGGTTCCAGCACCGTCGCCTGCTGTAAGAACACTCTTACAGGTCGCATATGTGTGGCAGTGTGAACGACCCCGGCAAAAAAATCCGATTTGACAAAAAATCGGAATTGGGGCACTTCAGGCCGTATTCTCAGTAAATAATGACACTTTTAAAGCAAAGTTGACAGTGTTAAAAATGCCTGACAACTTGACATTAACAAAGACAAACACTCTTTGATAACTTGACATTAAACAAGAATAATCATGTCACAAATGTCATAATGTGACCAGCAGGGGGGAGGATCTTTTTAAAAGTTCTGTAGAAGATGCACCGGAAAACAGACTGAATATTACACAATATTTTATTAAACAATTTCCTTAAAACATTTCTCTTTTTAAAAACATTGCTTCAGGCCTACTACTCGGTCCCTGGAAAGAAAAGGTGTAAGTGATTTAAGGACAATTTCAATTATTACAAAAAAACAAAAACATGCAATGGAAAAGAAAACAAATGAGTAAATCAAACCAAAAAACCAAACAAATTAGTAATTTCAATAATGCACAACAAAGACAAAATGTAAAAGAAAATCACTTCAAGCTTTCCCTTATTACCTGGTTCTGTAGTAGCTGGTTGATGTGTGACTTGACAGCCTCGTACTCTGAGGGAGGAATGCGCTGTACCTCTGCTGGACCGGAACCTCATCCAACAGGGGAATGTCATGGGAAACCAGATTAGTGCACCCCAAGTCACCTTCATGAGCTGAAAAGACAGAGCTGTACTTCTGTAAAAGAGACTAAATCTAGCGTTGTTCAGTTTCTGTCAGTTCAGACAAATCAACAGATTCAATCATGCTCTGCTCTGGCCCAGAAGCAACCTGAGAAGAAACTGTAGCACAGGGCCTTATTTCTGTCACATCAGGGGGCAGGCTGACCACTTCAGTTTGACTCAATACACCAAGGTGAGTTCGGGGATAAGAGTAAAACATCAGTAGTTCCAAAATTTAGGACAGGAACATAACAGGAACGTGCACGGCCTGAATGAGACATGGAGAAGCCTGCTGGTAAGTCAGACTCTGGAGGCTCAAACAATAAAACCTAACCAGCAAGTTGCAACCTGCAACTACAAATTTGTAGTTGCAGGTTGCAACTACAAATTTCATAACCCCACCAGTTATCCTTACTGCTCGAGGGCCCTGGACCTTAACAGCACCCGTTAACTGTGCTGGGGACTTAGTTGCTGTTTGGTGACACTGCTGCAAGGCCTCCGCAACTGGACCAGGAGACTGTGTTACTGAAGGTAAGTCAAAGAAAGAACCACCATGTGCCCCAAAACGTTCTTGGTAGATACAACGAATTATGTTCCTTCCCAAAATGTCAGGAGCAGAAGAACCAGCATTAGTGGGATCCTTCACCACCAGAATCCCACAATGCGGAAGCAATTTGTCACAAAGATTAACATCCAACTCTAAATAGCCAATGTTTGGAATGAAAAGACCTTTGGCTGCCCGGAACTGCAACCAGTGACATGACTGAAGGCGATCATGCCCCAATGATGCAAAATGTTCCTGAAAACAGCTCTCAGTGATGGTCGACACCATGAAACCTGTATCTGCTAAACAAGTAACAGAGACACCACCCATGACGACATCAATGACTGGGCAAGAGGCCAACTATTTTGACGTGGCTGCTGTTTGCGAGCCTGCTATTCCCTGACCTGAGTTGTGGCTCAGCAGCTCAGTGGGTGTTAGTTTTCTGCTTGGTTAACATTTGCTGGCCTTGCCACAGAGTTAACCCTGGCACGAACCCGCTCACCATCACATTCTATGGCAAAGTGACCCGGCTGTTGGCAGACCACCGAACCCGGACGAGGAGGCTGCACCTGTGGTAAAAAAGTTTGCAGAGAAGTAATACACTGGGTTAGTTGATTAATCTGTTCTTGTAGCTGCTTTAGAAGTTCCCTTAATTCACTAAACTCAGAGCGGGCAGCAGTAGGTGGAGTTAGCCGAGAGCTGCCATACACCCTGTACTGCAGCCCATATGTGGATGGGCGAGAATGACTACGCTCCGTACCGCCACCTGGTAACCCCTGCCTCTCCACGCACATCCAGCAAGGTGGCAGTGGGATGACCCTGAACATACTGCTTAAGTTCAACAGATGTTCCACAAACTGATCACGCAGTAGAATATCAGCATTCAGCCCATCAACCCATCAGGAGCACTCTGCTTCACTGGCTCCATAAGGGCCATCAAAGCTAAGGAAAACTGCAACAGTGTTTCCTCCTCTTGCTGCTTCCTAGAAAAGAATACATGCTGAAGAGTTATATATGAGTCAGTGCAACCATACAACTCCCTCAAAATAGCCAAGATCTTAGCTGGGTCATTCTTCTTTGCACTGGTGCGATACTTTATTTCCTCCCTTGCTTCCCCATCTAGATGATCAAAAAGGAACAAAGCCTAACAAATATTTTGTCTGCCGCTGACAAATGGTGGGCCCGAATACATGATTGGGCCTCTTCATTCCACTCACTGATCCCAATGCCAGTCCTACCACCAAACATGGGACATTGCCGGGCCCCGGGCACAACCACTAACCGTTCAGCAACTACAGCTCCAGCAGGCAAGACACCACCAGTCACAGTCGGGGAAGCAGCGGCACCCGGCGAACCCCCAGCTGTCACATTCTGCTGACCTACTCCATCCACCGGCCGCCGTGCCACCTCCTCCATACCTGCAGGGGAAGACTACCAAAAGGATACTTAAAAAAAAAAAAAAAACACCAGTGAAAATAAATTCTGAACCCACAGGTAGGTCTTCCTTTGGATAGCTACTGCTGTCTTATCTTACAATACCATAAATAAACACACACACAAAAAAAACAGTTAAGACCCTAAACACTAAAAAAAGACAAGTCTGTGTTCAATGGTGCATCCTGCCAACAACGCCAAATGCAGGGGGGAGGATCTTTTTAAAAGTTCTGTACAAGATGCACTGGAACACAAACTGAATAGTACACAATATTTTATTAAACAATCTCCTTAAGGCGTGCCGTGGTGGCGTAGGGGTTAGTGCAACCCATATTTGGAGGCCTTGAGTCCTCGACGCGGCCGTCGCGGGTTCGACTCCCGGACCCGACGATATTTGCCGCATGTCTTTCCCCCTCTCCTTCCCCGTTTCCTGTCAGCCTACTGTCATATAAGGGACACTATAGCTCACAAAAGACCCCCTGGAGGTCTTTTGTGAGCCCCCCCCCCCCAAAAAAAAAAACAATCTCCTTAAAACATTTTTCTTTTTAAAAACATGGCTTCAGGCCTACTACTCGGTCTCTGGAAAGAAAAGGTGTAGGGTGAGGTAAGGACAATTTCAATTATTACAAAAAAAACCAAGCAAACAAAAAACATGCAATGCAAAAGAAAACAAATTAGTAAATCAAACCAAAAAAGCAAACAAATGAGTAATTTCAATAATGTACAACAAAGACAAAATGTAAAAAAAACAAAACACTTCAAGCAATGGAACAAATTGTTGCTGTCCGGTTTCAGAGTCCTTTCAATAGGGCCAGAGAAGTCATGCCCTGTCCACTAGCCTGTCCAAGCAGCAACAGGTTTAGTTGAGGGCAGCCCAAACGACCATCGGCAAGACAAGACAACAGAGCGTCCAAAGCGTTGCAGCTCCAAAAGAATCATCCGCCTAAAACAGAAAACTCATTAACTGTGGATTCAGGTAAAGTAAATTTAAACAGCAGGTAGCTTACCCAGGAGCAGAAATAGCCTACATAGGGAGGGAGCGGATCAGCAGGTGAGGACTAGATGGAAGCTGCACGCCGCAACAACCTCCAGCTGCAGCCGCTAACGCCAGCAGAGCAACGCTGCAGAAATGCACGGCAGGTATAACAAAACCCAACCACAATCCCAGCCACAGATGGTACAAGTGGCACTAATGATCTCAGATGAGCCGATCAAGCACAAAGGCCACTCAGGCAGCCGACATGTAGCAGGAGAAACAAAGACACGCACACCTTGCAGCGGCCTGCTCAACTATACAGCCATCTGCCCCGCTCACCAATCAGTGGTGCACTTCTGGCTGCACCTGGTGCGCAGGGTGGGGAGGGTGGAACACCATCCCACCACAATAAGTATTATCAAAATGACAATAGTTATGTATCTCTATAATTACATTACCTTGCCATTTGTTGTTAGTCTTGACTGTGACTGTCATGAGACAATTTTGTCATTAATATTTCCCCGTACCTCAAATAAAGTAGCAAGTATCACCAGTTACAAATGTCATTAAGTGTTATTACAGTAACAAATGCTGTAATAACTGAGTCATTAATATTCTATTTACCTAAAGTAAAGTGGAATGCATTGGATTAGTTATAACCACCAGTTTAGTTTTAGAATAAACAGTTTAAGAAATAACAAGTAATACTTTGTTTTATTCCACAGGGTTTAGCTTCCGATTCAGCTTATTGTAACTCTGAAATATTGTATCCTTTCACTTGAGAAAAAGTTGTTTCAACAGTCCTAACTCTAAGTGTACTTGTACATTATTGGGAGGAGTTCTCTACTTTTTTTGTCAATGTCAATGTCAAATTTATTTATATAGCACTTTAAAAACAGGTTTAAAACTGCACCAAAGTGCTGTTCAAAAACCATAATAAAATAAGTTGATGAAAAGAAAAAGAGAAATATTACAAGAAAAGAAAAATAAATCTCTATATATTTTTGGATCGTGTCAGCCATCTCCTTTTTCGTAGCCTTTCTGTAGCGCTCTGCAAACTGGGATATCTCCTCATTGTCTATGTTTCCTGGAAGCACCTCTTTGAAGGTGTCCTGAAATGTGATCATGGCTGGTCCTCGTTAGCATCCTCCACATCTGGTAGCATGTCCTCATTAGCGGCTTTTGTAATTTAGCTAAAATGAGTCTTCATGTGACTAAAGTTGGCAAAGCAAAGAACACAAGCACCATATCATATCAGCCAAGTGTGTTTTATTGTTTCTCAATAGAACACACAAAGGGCAAATTTGTTTGATATAGTACCTCAAAAGTTGCCAGATTTAAGATTTAATGCGCTATGTTTACAGCATGACAGCTAAAACCAATGGTAGTCATCATAGGCAAGCTTTTTACTTTATTTATTTTTTTGCCCTCCAGCTGAAAACTGGGGCATGGGTTCTTGCGTGTAAAATATTTGACAATTCTGGGCCTTTTTCAGATTGTCCTCTTCCATTTTTCTCTGATACCAGTCAGAGGGATGCTGTGCAACTGCAATCACTGTTCCCTGTGAAACACATGACTGTTCGACAATATGCACATTAACATGAAATAAAGCACTGAGTCTGAAATTTTGCTTAAACAATTTTATTTATTAGAATGCCTTAAAGAAGTTGTTGTATGACTCACTGGCTGCTTCACAATGCCTTAAAACCAAAGGCATGTTGCTATGGAGAGAAAATTCTCAAAATATCTGTGGATTTGTAAATTGTGTAAGCCTGTTTGTGTATTGCTTTGGATATTTTTATGTGTAAAACATGATTTGTAAGTCACAAAAAACATTGCATGACTTTGGTAACTGACATGTTTTTTCCAATGCCCACACCAATATCAAGAAATTATCAATACAAAATACATTTACACACACAATTGTGTTACAACTATTGAGTACTGAGATATTCAATTTTCCATGGAAAAATATCTTTGCCATGTTGCATACTTGTGCCGTTCAGAGGATATAGACATTAGACTCCAAGCAAAACTCTGATGACCGCGCTTTCCACCAACATTTAAATGCACCATTTACAAATGAATCTTCGAGGCTCTTGGAAGCGTGAAATGATTCTCAAAAATCCTTGTGCACTTGCAAAATGATCTGTGTTTACAAGTTGTTTTTTTCTATGCGCAGTAGGTGATTTATGCACATTAATTTAACCATTTGTAGTTGTTGAAGTTGCACACAAATGTTTCTTTGTAGTTTACAGTTTGTTTTACGTGCATAAAAACCCACCATTACACACAAATGTGCTTACACAACTTACAAATCTAGTATCATATAGGAAGGAAATACTCAAAATATCTGTGTCTATATCTGATAGCGGTTTTATTGCCTCTTTTCTTCTAGGGCCATACCCAACTGGATGTTCGTGAGGAGCCTGTGCTTTTCCCGCCAGGGTTCCAGCCTTTCACTGTGGTCCAGTGTCAGCCTCCTGCTGTAGTAACAGCCCTCAATCTACACTCGGAGTGGAAGCTGGTAGCCTTTGGAACCAGCCACGGCTTTGGCGTGTATGATTACCTACAGAAGAACACTGTTCTTGTCAAGTAAGTACAGAAGAAGAAGAATGGGTGATTTGTATTTGTTTACAATATATTGAGTGTAGCATTTATGCTCTCCATTAGTTGTTTTTAAACACTGATTAATACCTGGCTCTGTACCTACAATCTAACCCTTTTAAATGGATTGAAGATGCAACTTTCTGCAGGAATTCAAGATTCAAATCAAAAAGGCTTAACGATGTTACTCACTGCTGTTGTCCTGCATGAAGCTAGCGCAATCAGGCCTAGCATATGTCATTTACTCAGAATGCATTGCAGCATAAACATGGCAATGTCTGTGTGACAATATTTTATTTAAATTCAAAAACCAAACAGCTTACAGTATTTTTACTGTATTTCTTTACCATCCATTCATCTTCTTATGCTTATCTAGGGTCGGGTGGCGGGAGCAGGGGCGCTGCCAGGAATCTTGACAAAAAATTTAATTGGACCCCCCCCGTGCAGCTGTTACAATTTCTTGAGTCTATGTGGCCCATCATCACAATTTTTAAAGGCTTGCAACGGCCTTGCTTTCTTTGGTTCAATACTGATACTAGCACAATTTTCACTGCTAGTGAATTTTACATGAAACAGTATGTAAGTAGGTTGGTTAAATTTTTTTCTATCAGTTTTAGATTACTGAAATGTTTTTCCACATGTGCAATATTCATGGGTAACGTGCAAAATATACATGAAGCAATGCAGATTTCTCATAAAATTCTTTGTAGGTGCATTTTAATCAAGCTGCAGTATATCACTAATAAAAAAATATGTTTGTTACAAGACAGATAATCTGAAAAAAGTCAATCTCTTCCACCTCCTCCCTGAACTACTATTATTGGCTAAATGTGTATCTGCGTATGGTATAACAGCAGCACTATGGCTCAAAGGAAAGCTCTCCAAAGGGTTGTGAATACAGCCCAAAAAATCATTGGCTGCCCTCTCCTCTCACTGGAGGACCTGCACAGCGACCGCTGTCTAAGAAAAGCACAACACATCACAAAGGACACTTCTCACCCCGGACCTTCTCTGTTCACACTGCTGCCTTCAGGCAGAAGATACAGAGCAACCAGAACAAGAACCAACCGTCTCAGAGACAGTTTCTACCCGATAGCAATAACAAAACTAAATGCAATCAAAAACAACCATTAATCATCATAAATGATGTATGTGAGAATGTGGCTGTTCTTACTTTTTTTTTTTTTTGCCAGTTTGTTGATTCTTGCGTTGTGTGTGAATTGTGAGACAGTTATTTTTTGTTTTTGGGCATGTGCACCGACTGATGGCACCCTTTGAATTTCGTTGTCCTTGTGACAATGACAATAAAGATTTATCTTATCTTATCTATCTTATCTTATCTAAAGTAATGCAATGTTCTGGCCAAAAACAACCAATCAAAACCAGGAGAAGGGTCTTAGTACTGTCAATCAACCTCATTCACCCACTACTAAATGTGCTAATGGTGGAGAAACAGCTTATCGTTGCGAAACTTATCGCTAGCTACAGCATAGCACAGGGCAAGGGGAGGGAGGCTGTGCAGCCACACGCGATTGTGATTTACATCGCTAAAACCTGCCTCTGATTGGTTGTTTCTAGATAGCACTGGGAAAAGGCAAATTAAATACATTTTTCACAGATTATCTCTCATGCTATACTGTCACAACATAATGACAATTTTAACAAATATGTAAAAAAAATATTTTTTTTGAACTTTATTTTTTTTATTTTTTACAACACATGTTCAAGGTTACATTCTTCCGTCTCTTACTGACATTTGTCATCTGCATTACAACTTGGCAACAGGAGATGAGACAGTAGGTGTACTTAACAAATGTAATAATGATTACAAAACAACAAAACAAAATCAACAGACAGATAACAGCAAAATAAAATAAATACAAAACATACGATTAAATCCTCCCTGAGTTAAAGTGGTTCCCACCATGGTATTTTAGACCGACCCAAGAGAACATACAAGTGCAAAAGGGCAATCCTGTAATTGTGTCACTGAAATAATAACGGTATGACAGAGCTCCACCTTATATTAACAACTATTTTTTGAAGCCTTAAGGAATATGTGATTTCTTCCATCAAATGAATGTCCCAAACTTTGTGTATCCAAGTGTTATATGTAGGGGGTCCTGGCTTCAGCCATCTGATAGTTATGCATTTCAATGCTGCTGTGAGCAAGATTCTTAGAAGATATCTATCATCCTTCCTGTCCAATCCATCGGGTATTACTCCCAAAATTGCCACCAAGGGGGTTTTTGGAACATTTCTTCTGAAAATTACCTTGAGAGCTTCAAAAATGTCCTCCCAGAATACACTTAGTTTAGGACAAGCCCAAAAGATATGAGTATGATTTGCATTCTGCGTCCCACAGTTTCTCCAGCATGGACTGGGTTGTGTTGGGTTCATTTTACTGGTTATTGCTGGCGTTCTGAAAAACCGGACTATTACTTTCCATTTGAATTCTCTCCATGTATTAGAATTTGTTGTTAATTGTGCTTCAGTACATATTTCTTCCCATGTGTCTCCTGCTATTGACTCCTGCAATTCAGTCTCCCATTTATGCTTTATGTTTGTGGAATCGTGCACATTTATGGACAGAAACAGGTCATATATTTTACTAATTACTTTATCATTTCCCTTTCCCCTTTGTATGTCCATTAGGAAATTTTCTATAGGTGTAGATTCAAGAAGTTTAGTCCAATTGTTGTGTGTCGTCACACAGGTTCTAAGTTGTAAGTATCTATAGAAGTCCGTCTTAGGGAGGCCAAATTCACTTTTTATCTGTTCAAAGGTTTTGAAATTCCCCTTATTAATTAATTGGTGGATATGAGATAGCCCATAATTAGACCAGTTTTTGAACCCAGAATCTAAGTTGTTCGGTGTAAATGTATTCATATATCCTATATTTGATAAAAGTGAAATCTGTTTTGATAATTTAAAAGCCGATTGTATTTTGTTCCAAACTTTGAGGGTGTTTTTTGTCCAGATTGTCATTTCCTTTGCAGGAGTATCTAAGAAAGGTAATTGAGCACCTGCTTTCCTCTATTTCCAGCCAACGAGTATCTGCACTATTCTGTAGCCATACTAATAAGGGTTTAAATTGTGCAGCCCAGTAATAATATTTGAAGTTTGGGAGTTTGAGGCCCCCTTTGGGTTTAGGTAACTGCAGGGTTTTCAATCTGATTCTAGGTCGCTTTTTTTGCCAAATGAATCCAGTTATCATTTTATCTGAAGTGTCAAAGGTAGATTTGGGAATCTCCACCGGTAGCATCTGGAATAGATAGAGTAGTCTCGGTAAAATGTTCATACGGATACTTTCAACACGCCCTGTCAGAGAGATAGGGAGTGTATCCCAACGCTCCAGGTCATTTTTAATGACTCGTAGAAGTTTGCTATAGTTTGCCTCATAGAGGTCACATAGAAGTGGAGGTATTTGAATACCCAGATATTTGATACCGTTCTTGGGCCACTTAAAGCCACTCTGTACTTTTATGAAGTCTGAAATTGTGCCATTTACATCCATAGCTTCCGTCTTTTCTATGTTGATTTTGTAGCCTGAGTAAAATCCATATTGAGAGATGAGCTCTTACAGGTGGGGGATTGTTGATTTAGGTTCCGTCAAATACAGTAATACATCATCAGCATATAATGAGATTTTGTGTACTTCCTTGTTAATTTCTATCTCTTTAATATTAGCATCATCTCTAATGATTTGGGCTAACGTTTCAATACTAATGGCAAACAGAAGGGGTGAGAGCGGGCACCCCTGTCTGCACCCCCGTTCTAATGAAAATCTAGCAGACCCAAAGCCATTAACTTTAACTGCTGCCTGTGGAGAGGAGTAAAGTGTTTGCACCCAGTCAACAAAATGTGGGCCAAATCCAAAACATTTCAAAGTATGAATTAAGTATTTCCAAGACACTCTGTCAAACGCCTTTTGGGCATCTAAGGATATGATTGCTGATTCAATCTTTCTCTCTTTTTGAACGCTTGTTATGTTTAGTAAGCGCCTTAGATTATCAGCATAGTACCTGCCTACAATAAATCCTGTCTGATCGGGATGTATGATTTGGGTGATGAATTTGTTAAGTCGTCTTGCTAGGATTGCTGTGAGTATGCGTGAATCTGTATTCAACAGTGATATAGGTCTATAGGACTGGCAGTCTGTAGGATCCTTACCCTCTTTGTGGATTACTACTATAGTGGCTTCTGTCCAAGATGGTGCCATAGTTTTGGATTTTAAAGCATGGTGATATGCTTTTAATAGCAGGGGGGCCAGAAGATCTAGAAAAGTTTTATAAAAGTTGTTTGTAAATCCATCTGGGCCTGGACTTTTGTTGTTCTTAAGTGATTTAATTATCTGCTTGATCTCCCATTCCTCAATCGGTTGATCTAAGTTCAACGCCGCCTCATCCGTTAAGTGGTTCAATTTTATATTATTTAAAAAATCTGTGAGCTCTTGGTCATTATTACAGGTATCGGTGTTTGTATATAATAATTTGTAAAATTTTGCAAAGGCCTCTGCTATTTTGTCAGGTCTTGTCTCAATAGACTCTTGGGATTTTATTTTATGAACCATGTTGGAGGACTGTTGTTTCCTCAATCTAAATGCCAATAACCTACTAGCCTTCTGGCCATATTCATAATATTTTTGATTAGTGAACCTCAAGTTGCCCTCTACTTTATCTGACAATAGGCTGTTTAGTTGTCTGCGGGTTGCATTTAATTCCTTCAAGATTTTAGCTGAAGCGTGTCTTTTATGTTTAAGCTCTAATTCTTTAATTTTGTCCTCCAAATCTTTTTGTTTAGCATTCTTCTGTTTTTTCCTCGCAGATGTGAAGGATATTATGCGGCCCCGAAGGAATGCTTTGGCACAGGCCCATAATATCAGAGGTGTTGTTTCTGTAGATGTATTAGTTTCTAGGTATATCTTGAGCTCCTCTGTAATAAATGCAATGAATACCTTGTCGTTAAGCAGGGACGTATTAAGCCTCCATTGTTTAGATGTTAGCCTGTGTCCTATATTCCATTTTAATAAGATAGGTGCATGGTCAGAAATAGTAATAGGTAATATTTCAATATCTACTATTCTATGCAGTTCTGACTTTGGGGTAAAGAAATAGTCGATCCTAGAGTAGGAGGCATGACTGTTTGAGTAGAAAGTAAAGTCTTTAGTTCTGGGAAACCTGCTTCTCCATACGTCTACAATACCCGTCTCTATAATTTGATGTTTAAGCATCCTACTCATTCTAGAGAGGGGGGTTTTTGGAGTGGGTAATCTGTCCAATATTTGTGACAGAGTACAGTTGAAGTCCCCACCCAGCAAAAAAGCAATGTGACAGTTGAGTTGTTTTAATTGATTCAATATTTTCTTTCTTTTGGCTGGATTGTGGAGCCCTTTTACATTATAAGTTACGATTTTAAGTGGGTCATCCATTATCTCTATGTGGTCTATGTTTAGACATCTCAGAATATATCATAAATGGCAACAAACCCTTTATGCATAACACTGTCTTATCTGTGTGGGGTCTAAGGAATATGTACAGAATGTCCACAAAACCAAACAGGGAGGGATAAAGCAAATTTTTGACAACTGTGACCAGCATTTCTAGTCTCACAAAATGAGTATGAGCAAGTAATGAGGCAAAATGATAATAATAACAGAAACAAAATAAGTTTGCAAAAAGAATTTGCGCAGGGTCCCCGGGGAACAGAGGGATCCGAACTAGAAAAACATAGAACAGGTAAATACAATGTTTGAATATTTGGGACATAGTCCCCAGCAGCTAAAATGAGCCGCTAAAGTGCACAACCAAGATTGAATATATGTGCAGTAGGTGCGCTTAGATATGTACACAAGGTGGGAAGTAAGCTAAAGTCATAATGGGGAAAATAATATAACCACGTAAGCTTCAAATATACTGCAGAAACTCCTGCAAATCCTAAAAAAGAAATCTAAAATAAAACAGCGTATTTGCTCCTATCGTTGAAATCTATAGATTTATCATCATAAACCTTATAAAGAGAGCTATATGAACGTTAGCCATAACAATGAGATATTTTCTAATATTATTGTCTCTATAGGCTAACGGTACCTTTATTCGGCTGACTCTGTTGGAGTGATATTGTTCCGGACGTATTCCATAGCCGTTTTGGGGTCGAGGAACTCCTTTTCTTCATTATGATATGTAATCCGAAATCGGGCCGGATAGAGGAGGCCGTAGCGGACCTCCTTGATGCCCCGCAGCGCCCTCCGTACCTCCGTGAAGGTGGCTCCTGCTTTGGCTACGCTGGCCGTGTAATCGGGGAAGAAGGCGACACGGTGACCATTGTGAAAAAGCGGAGCTCTGCCCCGGGCTCTCCTCAGGATCTCCGCCGCGTCCCCGTCATGATGTAATTTAGCGATGATGACTCTTGGTGTCTCACGGTCCCTGGGTCCTCTCCCGGTGAGTGTACGGTGTGAGCGGTCCACCTTTATGTCTCGGTCCATCTGCAGAACTTCTTTGATGATTTTTGCCACAGCTTGTGGGGAGCTGGAGCCAGGACGTTCTTCAATGCCCGCTATACGGATATTAGACCTTCTCATTCTCCCCTCTAGATCTTCACATTTATCTTTGAGCGTTGACATTTCCTTCTGTAAGCTTGTTACAGTAGACTGTAGTGAAGTAACCTCGTCTGACCACGTTGATAGGCCGCCCTTTAAGTCCAGGACGTCCGTCTTTATAATATCCATTTCAGCTTGTATGGCCTTTGAGTTGTTAGCAATTTCGGAACGTACCGCTTGCAGTTCGGATCTTATAGCTTGGAAATCTTCCGCTAATGCGCCTTTAAGCTCGTCTCTTATCACTTTAGCGATATCTCCTCTCAGTGACAATAAGATGTCCGCTTTCATTTCTTCGTTACTCATTTTTGGCCCGTCAGACCCAGTGGTTGTCGGTGGGTCAGCGTCGCCTGTTGCCCGCTGTCTCGTGGTCCTAGCAGGCCTTGTAGCATTAGCATCGCTTCCGCATCTATACTTTTGCAGTTTTTCGGCCATTCAGAATGATTATGTTCGATTGTCCAGCTGTTTATGACCGTAAGGTTTTCTCTCCAATTTTTCAACAGATATTACCGTGGTTAATGCTGTTTTTTTCTCTCTCTTTTTTTAATGTAATTAAAACGGATTTTGCAAGAGCTCTGAAAAGTACGTCCTACGCCATATCTTGCTCACCAGCGCCCCCCAAAAAATATTTTTTATAAAAGGTACATACTGCTAAGCCTGTCACGATAAACGATAAATCAACTAATCGTACGATAAATTAAAACTATCGACGTCATTTTAATTATCTGCATTATCTCTCTTCCGGCCTTTTTCTCTTTCTGTTAATGACACTGAATGAAAAAAAGGCTCAACTCCGGTGCTCTCCACTGACCCTCCCTTTCTCATTTCCTTAGTGTAAAGCCCAGCACACACTACACGATCTTAGAGCAGTCGGCCGATTGTCGGCCCATTTTCAAAACCTGACAGACCACACATTAGCCGACAGAAATCCTAGGTATAACGGTTCGATCGGGTTCGTTCCTGCCTTGTGGTGTCCAACAATGGGCACAAAATAGTGGCTACAAGTCCAGTGAACTAATTTTAAAACCAGGCATTAATCAATGCTTTACTACAATCTACCTGCAATGCACGTGGCTAGTGTCAGCGTAAAGTCCTGACCGAATGAAAATCATTAGAACCTATTTATGTCACGTTAACGAAGAACAGCTGAAAAGTTGCGGGGTTTATCAACTGCGGTAGCAATTTCGCTCCAACTCCTCCCCTTGTCATTTCTATATTCTTTGCCTGTTGAATAAACATTAATGTTGTTTCCATGTAACATCTCCAATATCAGCTGGACTTTGCAATGTCAGCTGTTTGGGATTCCCCTCTGTAATTTCCCCTCAGAAAGCACGGAGGGAATCCTCGCTTTCTGATTGGCTACCTGTCACATTCAACAGGCTGTGTTAAGCTCCCAGTCGGGGAAAACCCCTGATTAACACACCACACAATCTGTTCTAAGATTGTCATAAGGGGAAAAATAATAGCAAAAAACTTGTAGTGTGAACTATTGCATCAGGTAGTGGATGTGCCCATCTTTTCTATTTAAATCTATTGATTACTGAAGGGCAACATAGTATACAGACTTCATAATCTGCACTCTTTTGGTTGAATGCAGTATTTATTTCCACTTTGGCTTTATGTTGTTTAGTTTTTTTTCAAGTGCGTTTTTTGTTAATGGAGACTGAGAATCCATTTTATTTTTGTTTTTGGTTTTGTTTATTTTGTTTATCAGTTCCAGTGTTAAGTGTTCTTTTGAAAATAAAGTGTATCTATCTTTGGCAGGAAATTGCATGCATTATTACTACGTCATTTCCATTGAATCAGTGTAAACATTTCTTCAAACAATATTATCATTTATCGCAATAATTTTTGAGACAATTAATCTTTCAGCAAAATTTGTTATCGTGACAGGCCTACATACTGCAGCTTTAACTTCACTTAGGAGAGGACAGGCCAGGAGGGACGTGGGTTAGAGCTGCTGCTATCTGACTCATCTGTTAAGAGTGGTAAAAGGTACAGGTGCAAGTTAAATATATGAATATGTTAGAAATGTTTTTCCTTTGTTCATTGAATGCTAGTGAAACGGAGGCAAACAATAGTCTGTCGCTAAGCTAACTATAGATAGATAGATAGATAAATCTTTATTGTCATTGTCACAAGAACAATGAAATTTAAAAAGTCCCATCAGTCAATGCATATGCTTAAAAACAAAAAATAACTGTCTCACAATTCACACACAATGTAAGAAATAAATAACTGGAAAAAAAACAAAACAAAAAAACAGCCACATTCTCACATACATCATTCATGATGATTAATGGTTGTTTTTGATTGCATTTAGTTTTGTTATTGCTGTTGGGTAAAAACTGTCTCTGAGATGGTTGGTTCTTGGTCTAATTGCTCTGTATCTTCTGCCTGAAGGCAGCAGTGTGAACAGAGAATGTCCGGGGTGAGAAGTGTCCTTTGTGATGTGTTGTGCTTTTCGTAGACAGCGGTCATTGTGCAAGTCCTCCAGTGAGGGGAGAGGGCAGCCAATGATTTTTTGGGCTGTATTCACAACCCTTTGGAGAGCTTTCCTTTGAGCCGTAGTGCTGCTGTTATACCATATGCAGATACAGTAAGTCAGTATGCTCTCTATGGAACACTTGTAGAAGGACACCAGCAGCTTCTCCTTGATGTTGTTCCTCCTGAGAACCCTCAGGAAGTACAGTCTTTGCTGGGCCTTTTTTATCAGCTCGAAAGTGTTCATGTTCCATGTGAGGCCCTGCTCAATGTGGACCCCCAGGAAACGGAAATCAGCTACCCTCTCCACACATTTTCCCCCAATGGTTAGTGGTGTAATGTCCGTTTTATTCCTCCTGTAATCTATTATGAGTTCTTTTGTCTTTGAGTTGTTGAGGAGCAGATTGTTCTCCCTGCACCACACTAACAGCTGCTCCACCTCACCCCTGAAGGCGGACTCGTCGCCTCCTGAGATGAGCCCCACCACTGTGGTGTCATCAGCAAACTTGATGATGGTGTTGCTGTGGTGGGCAGAGGTGCAGTCGTATGTGTACAGACAATAGAGCAGGGGGCTCAGCACACAGCCCTGTGGAGAGCCAGTACTAAGGCTGAGGGCAGTGGATGTATGTTTTCCCACCCTAACTCTCTACTGTCGGTTGGTCAGGAAGCTCAAAATCCACATGCAGGTGGAGTGAGGGAGACCCAGGTCCCCCAATTTGTCCACCAGTCTGTGAGGGAGGATGATATTAAAAGCAGAGCTGTAGTCTACAAAGAGCATCCGCACATAGTTCCCCTGCTGCTCCAGATGTGACAGAGCAGCATGGAGGGCAGTGATCACAGCGTCCTCTATGGATCTGTTGGCTCTGTAGGCGAACTGGTGGTGGTCAAAGCCAGGAGGGAGAAGTGCTGTGATGTGACCCCGGACCAGTTTTTCAAAACACTTCGTCACCACAGGGGTTAGTGCCACTGGCCGGTAGTCGTTGAGGCAAGAGATGTGAGGTTTCTTGGGTATGTGGACTATGGTGGAAGATTTCAGGCAGGATGGGACTGTAGACAGGGCTAGGGACTGGTTCCTGGTGAAGACTCCAGCCAGCTGATCGGCGCAGTCTTTCAGGACCCGTCCAGGGACACCATCAGGTCCAGCAGCCTTCCTTGGGTTGACAGCCTGCAGTGTGCGCCTCACCTCGTGCTTCTCTACAATGAGTAGTGTGGTGTTGTGGGTCGCTTGGTGTAGTGTGGCTGCCTCTGTTCATGACACATCTTCTCAAACGTAAATAAAAACTTTCATCTTAACCCAATGAGTTAAAATATAGAACTGTACACATTTCATGACATGATAATAAAATCTTAAAAACAAAATCACTGTCTTCACTTAATATACAACATCTTCCACATTCCAAACGTATTATGCTCAATGTTTTCCAAAAACCCTTGGTAATAATTCCTTTTAGAATAGAATAGAATTCAACTTTATTGTCATTGCACTGTCACAAGTACAAGCAACGAGATGTAGTTTGCATCTATCCAGAAGTGCTCTACGAGATATAAATATTTATTTACAGATGTACAAGACTATGTATGTATGGACTTTAAGGGGTTATAGCAAAGAGATATAGATATCCATCCATCCATCCATTTTCTGTTCACCCTTTATCCCTAATGGGGTCGGGAGGGGTGCCGGTGCCTATCTCCAGCTACGTTCCAGGCGGGAGGCGGGGTTCACCCTGGACAGGTCGCCAGTCTGTCGCAGGGCAACACAAAGACATACAGGACAAACAACCATTCACACACACACACTCACACCTAGGGAGAATTTAGATAGACCAATTAACCTAACAGTCATGTTTTTGGACTGTGGGAGGAAGCCGGAGTACCCGGAGAGAACCCACGCATGCACAGGGAGAACATGCAAACTCCATGCAGAAAGACCCCGGCCGGGAATCGAACCCAGGACCTTCTTGCTGCAAGGCAACAGTGCTACCAACTGCGCCACTGTGCAGCCGAGATATAGATATTGTGTATAAATATAAATATGGGAGCTGTATGCACAGATTATACAGAATATACAGATTATACAAGAATGTTAGGGAATGGAGTATATATGTATATAATATAATACAAGATAAATAATGGCAGATAAAATTTACAGGTTGTATGTGTGTGTGAAGAAAACAGTCCTTGATGTGTGTGTGTGTGTGTGAGGATAGTCCATGTGTTATTGTTGTATGAGAGGATAGGGGAGTACAGTCCTTATAGTTTATGTTTTATGTCAGGAGGCGTTCAAAAGCGTGACAGCTGTGGGAAAGAAGCTGTTCCGGGCCTGGTGGTTCTGGTCCGTAGGCTTCTGTAACGCCTCCCAGAGGGCAGGAGGGAAAAGAGTGTGTGTGCTGGGTGAGTTGAGTCCTTTGTGATTTTCTTGGCCCTTTTCAAACACCGCTTCCTGTAGATGTCCTTGATGGCAGGGAGCAGTGCCCCGGCGATATAGTGTGCAGTTTTCACCACCCTCTGCAGCGCCTGCCAGTCGGAGACAGAGCAGTTCCCGTACCAAGCTGTAATACAGTTGGTGAGGATGCTCTCAATGGTGCAGCGGTAGAAGTTCGTGAGGATCTCTGAGGACAGGTGGTTCTTCCTCAGGGTCCTCATGAAGACGAGGCACTGATGCGCCTTCTTAATGAGTTTGGAGCAGCTGGTCGTCCAAGTCAGGTCCTCGGAGATGTGGACTCCCAGGAACTTAAAGGTGTCCACACGCTCCACCACAGTCCCCTTAATGTGGATGTGGGTCAGTGTTCCTCCTGAAGTCCACGATAAGCTCCTTGGTCTTCTCGGTGTTCAGCTGCAGGTTGTTTTTGTCGCACCACTCAGCCAGATGGTCTACCTCCTCCCTGTAAGCGGCCTCGTCATTATCTCTGATGAGGCCGATCACCGTGGTGTCGTCTGCAAACTTGATGATGGCGTTAGAGCCATGGACAGGTCTGCAGTCGTAGGTGAAGAGGGAGTAGAGGAAGGGACTCATCACACAGCCTTGTGGCACTCCGGTGTTTATGATGATGGTGGATGAGAAGTGGTTGTCCAGCCGGACATGTTGAGGTCGACTGATCAGGAAGTCGAGCAACCAGTTACACATGAGTGGACTGATGCCGAGGTCTGTGAGTTTGGTAATGAGTTGTGATGGGATGACAGTGGCACCAGGACACCCTAGGCCGCAGTTCGATGATCGACTTTGTCATCGTTTCATCGGATCTGCGGCCGTATGTCTTGGACACTCGGGTGAAGAGAGGTGCGGAGCTGTCCACTGACCACTACCTGGTGGTGAGTTGGCTCCGGTGGTGGGGGCGAAAGCCGGTCAGACCTGGCAGACCCAAACGTGTTGTGAGGGTCTGCTGGGAACGTCTGGCGGAATCCCCTGTGAGACGGAGCTTTAACTCCCATCTCCGGCAAAACTTCGAACACGTCCCGGGGGAGGTGGGGGACATGGAGTCTGAGTGGACCGTGTTCCGTGCCTCCATTGTCGAGGCGGCCGATCGGAGCTGTGGCCGCAAGGTTGTCGGTGCCTGTCGCGGCGGCAACCCTCGAACCCGTTGGTGGACACCTTCGGTGAGGGATGCCGTCAGGCTGAAGAAGGAGTCCTATCGGGCCTTTTTGGCCTGTGGGACTCCGGAAGCAGCTGATGGGTACCGGCGGGCGAAGCGGCATGCGGCTCGGGCGGTTGCTGAGGCAAAAACTCGGGCGTGGGAGGAGTTTGGAGAGGCCATGGAGAAAGACTTCCGCACGGCTTCGAGGCGATTCTGGTCCACCATCCGGCGTCTCAGGGGGGGGGAAGCGGTGCAGCACAAACACTGTTTATAGTGGGGATGGTGTGCTGCTGACCTCTACTCGGGACGTTGTGGGTCGGTGGGCAGAGTACTTCGAAGACCTCCTCAATCCCACCACCATGCCTTCCACTGAGGAAGCGGAGCCTGGGGACTCTGGGTTGGGCTCTCCAATCTCTGGGGGCGAGGTCGCCGAGGTGGTTAAAAAGCTCCTCGGTGGCAAGGCCCCGGGGGTGGATGAGATCCGCCCGGAGTTCCTTAAGGCTCTGGATGTTGTAGGGTTGTGTTGGTTGACGCGACTCTGCAATATCGCATGGACATCGGGGGCAGTTCCCCTGGATTGGCAGACTGGGGTGGTGGTCCCCCTGTTCAAAAAGGGGGACCGGAGGGTGTGCTCCAATTATAGAGGGGTCACACTCTTAAGCCTCCCTGGCAAGGTCTATTCAGGGGTCCTGGAGAGGAGGGTCCGTCGGATAGTCGAACCTCGGATTCAGGAACAGCAGTGTGGTTTTCGTCCTGGTCGTGGAACACTGGACCAGCTCTACACCCTCGGCAGGGTCCTGGAGGGTGCATGGGAGTTCGCCCAACCAGTCTACATGTGTTTTGTAGACTTGGAGAAGGCGTTCGACCGTGTCCCTCGGGGAGCCCTGTGGGGGGTTCTCCGGGAGTATGGGGTACCGGGCCCTTTGATACGGGCTGTCAGGTCCCTGTATGACCAGTGTCAGAGTCTGGTCCGCATTGCCGGCAGTAAGTCGGGCTCGTTTCCGGTGAGAGTTGGACTCCGCCAGGGCTGCCCTTTGTCACCGATTCTGTTCATCACTTTTATGGACAGAATTTCTAGGCGCAGCCAAGGTGTTGAGGGGATCCGATTTGGTGGCCTTAGGATCTCATCTCTGCTTCGCAGCCGAGTGTGAAGCGGCCGGGATGGGGATCAGTGCCTCCAAATCCGAGGCCATGGTCTTGAGCCGGAAAAGGGTAGAGTGCCTTCTCCGGGTCAGGGGGGGTGTCCTGCCCCAAGTGGAGGAGTTTAAGTATCTCGGGATCTTGTTCATGAATGGGGGAAGAAGGGAGCGGGAGATCGACAGGCGGATTGGCGCAGCGTCTGCTGTCAAGCGGGCGCTGTACTGGTCCGTCGTGGTGAAGAGAGAGCTGAGCCAAAAAGCGAAGCTCTCGATTTACCGGTCGATCTACGTTCCCACCCTCATCTATGGTCATGAGCTTTGGGTCATGACCGAAAGAACGAGATCGCGGATACAAGCGGCCAAAATGGGTTTTCTCCGTAGGGTGGCTGGGCTCTCCCTTAGAGATAGGGTGAGAAGCTCAGTCATCCGGGAGGGACTCAGAGTAGAGCCGCTGCTCCTTCACATCGAGAGGAGCCAGTTGAGGTGGCTTGGGCATCTGGTCAGGATGCCTCCTGGACGCCTCCCTGGTGAGGTGTTCCGGGCACGTCCCACCGGGAGGAGGCCCCGGGGAAGACCCAGGACACGCTGGAGAGACTATGTCTCTCGGCTGGCCTGGGAACGCCTCGGGATTCCCCCGGAAGAGCTGGAAGAAGTGGCCGGGGAGAGGGAAGTCTGGGCCTCCCTTCTGAAGCTGCTACCCCCGCGACCCGACCTCGGATAAGCGGAAGAAGATGGATGGATGGATGGATGGATGGATGGGATGACAGTGTTGAATGCTGAAGTAAAATCTAAGAACAGCAGTCTGGCGTAAGTGTTCTTACTGTCCAGGTGAGAAAGGACAGAGTGCAGCGCTATAGAGACTGCATCCTCTGTGCTCCTGTTCTGCCTGTATGCAAATTGGTGGGGGTCTAGTGTGGGGGGGAGACAGGATCTGAGGTGTGCTAGGACCAGCCGCTCCAAGCACTTGGTAATGATGGGGGTAAGGGCTACCGGGCGGTAGTCATTGAGTCTGGTTGGGTTGGGATTCTTGGGGATTGGGACGTAGACTTGAAGCAGGTCGGTACCACAGCGCGGGCCAGGGACAGGTTGAAGATGTCCGTCAGCACTCCTGCCAGCTCCCCAGAGCACGTTCTGAGGACATGTCCAGGTATGCCATCAGGACCCGCAGCCTTGTGGGATTTAATCCTGCTCAGAGCCGCTCCTACGTCAGTGGGGAGGAAAGTCAGTGGCTGTTGGCCTGGTAGCTGCTTTGGTTGCAGTTGTGGTATTCCCTCTCTGAAACCGAGCATAGAAGTTGTTAAGTTCGTTGAGGAAGGAGACATCAGTAGAAGCGGGGGTGGTAATGGGGTTCTTGTAGTCTGTGAGAATCTGAAGGCCTTGCCACATACGTCGGGGGTTGGAGTTAGAAAAATGATCCTCCACCTTCCTTTTGTAGTGGTGTTTGGCCTTCTTGATTCCCTTCTTCAGCTCAGCCCTGGCTGCACTGTAAGTCTGTGCATCCCCTGACCTGAAGGCGATGTTGCGGGCCTTCAGCAGGAGACGAACGTCTCGGTTCATCCAGGATTTCTGGTTGGGGTACATGGTAATGCGTTTGCAGGTGGTGACACGTTCTATGGTGGTGGAACTATGGTTCAGTACAGATGAGGCGTACTGATCCAAGTCTGTATGGTGGAAAATAGTCCAATCTGTATTCCTGAACCGGTCCTGGAGCACAGCGTCTGAGCCCTCTGGCCACACCTTTACTGTCCTCACGGTAGGTTTCACACGTTGGATGAGTGGTAAGTACCGAGGTGTGAGGAACAGGGAGAGATGGTCTGATTGTCTGATGTTGGGGAGGGATGTCACATTGTAGGCTCCAGCCAGATTGGAGTAGACATGGTCCAGGGTCTTGTCTCCTCTGGTGTGGCAGGAGACATGTTGGTGGAATCTGGGAAGAACTGTCTTCAAGTTGGAGTGATTGAAATCACCCGCAACAATAAAAGCAGCCTCGGGGTATTTGGTTTGGTGTTTGCTAATAGACGCATAGAGTTCTTTCATGGCTAGCTTGGCATTAGCATCCGGGGGGGTGTACACGGCAGTGAGGATGATCGAGGTGAATTCCCTTGGGAGGTAATAAGGTCTACATTTGACCATTAAAAACTCCACATTCTGTGAGCAGTGACTCTCGGTAGTAGCAGAGTCTGTGCACCAAGCTTTGTTAATATAAATGCACAAACCTCCGCCTCTGGTCTTGCCGGAGTCATCTGCTGTCCTGTCGGCTCGGTGTGTGTGGCGTCCACTTAGCTGGATAGCATTGTCCGGGCAGCTGTTGTTCAGCCATGTTTCGGTGAAAAACATGACATTTGAGTCCATAATCCATCTGTCACTCGTGATGGATAGTCGTAACTCGTCTATTTTGTTAGCCAGAGAATGGACATTGGCGAGGAAAATGCTGGGTAAAGGGAGCCGGTGTGGTGTTAGCTTTAGCCTAGCTCACACGCTTACCCCGCCTTTGTTTACGTTCTCGTCGCGGCCTGCGTACACTTCCACCCAGCCGGGAGAAGTGAGCAGTCTCTGGTGTTCTGGAGATCTCTGGGATGAGTCGGAGATTGGCGATCATAGAGTCAAAATTGTAGCTCCAAATGTCCAGAAGTTCATGTCTGCTGTAGCGCAGCAACGCTGTGCAATTCGGAAAAAAAAGTCCAGTAATGAATAGATAAAAAACCACTGAAGAGCAGATTCTGGAGAGACGCTGAGCCTCGCGTTGTTCACACGTTGTTCATCTTTTGCCTCAGCCGCTTCATAAGTTAGAAAATAATTTAGATCCATAGTTTGACTCCGTCGACTCAGTACTCCTACAGATTTGAAATGATCAATTGCAGAATCTTAAAGGCATCCTGCCAACCGTCACTATAGTCCGGACTTTTGAGTACTGAGAGGTCAGGCTTGCTGTGGATGACTAAAGGCCTTGAAAATTTGTTTAATTGTAGTTTGTATTAATTGTAGTGTGTAATTGTAGATTGTAGTTTCATATAAAATGTTGGTGTGAAATTGATATTCATCAATCCAAGTAATAACTAAACTATACTAAGTCAGAGGAATGTTGGTAAAACACTTATGACAAACAAAACAACATTAAGACAAACACTTCGACAACATAGAAACAATCTGATAGATAATCTCGCCGGCACTTATTCTACTTCAAGTACAATTAATCCTTATTGTGTTGCACTGTGTGGTTGTGTATCAATGTGTGTGCATATTGTTCATGGGAGGAGGCGTGCCTATGTGTGTAACATCACGAACGCGCTCACGTCAGAGTGCGAGCGGAAATTCCAATTGCTGGCCGCTCAGAGCTGTTTTTCTTTTTTCAACTCTCTTCCTCAACCCAAGATGGAGAGGGAGGGAAGGGAGTGCATTACTGTCCAAGTTTGTGTATGTGGGTGTGTGTATGTGTAGCCTGTCCCTTACCTTATCCTCTCCTATGCTCTGCTTTGTTTAACCTTTAATGGTAGATCATTTGGACCCACAAACCCGCTATTCATACAGCAAAGCCAAAGCATGCACATTAGCCATCATTTTGCATGCATCGCACACAAACTCCAAGCAATCACCAGTTTCACTCAGTCAAGCCGTTCACCTCTGATAATAATAAAGCAAAGCTCCTGGTGCTTAAAGCCAAACATGCAATTTTAGCTGTTCATTACATGCGTTCACACTTTATCATACACCTCTCATTCGAACTTCCACTCGTTTTGTCATACTTTGCTCATTCAACTCTTCTTTCACACTCATCCATCCGTCCATATCCTTCACACAAATAGTCATCGCACATATCATCGCACACAGGTCAACATCATTCCAGTAGGCCTACTCACACACACTTTCATACCTCTCTTCCCCAGGTATTTAGAACATAATTTAAAGTGTCATGGCAATCTAGTTAATTCCCTAATTTATCTGTGTACGCTGTCGCTTACATTATCGACACTAGTTATTATTTTTTGCCAGAACAAATAATTTTCACTTCTGCAGGTCATTATTTCTTCAAGTTTCCTTATCTTACTCATTCAGAGATCTCAGAATTTATTGCAGTTAAGGCCGTTTTGTTGTCTTGTGCGTCTCTCCTTTCCTTACGTTTTTACTCGGGGAACTAGTTAATGTAACTTCAATTAGTTACATTAGTTAGTGTATTTATTTATAAAATATGGTTGGCTAGTGATCTAATTCTTTCAGGGAAAAACTACCTTTTGGTCCCCGTCTGCCACGGGCACCATAAATAACAAATTAATTTGGCACCAATGTAATATAATCATGGATCTACTGTGAACCAAATCATAAGGAATGAGTTGATTAATTTAGTTAGTGGTGCTCGCTATATCTGCTCCTTGTAGTATTGCTTGCTTATCGTTGCTAAATATTGCTAAATATGTTATATATTCTTCAATAGATATAGCAGTTAAGTGAGTTTTCTGCAGCTTTTCAACTCTATTTACAGTCAAATATACATTTAAAAGATGTTCAACATAATTCAGTGTCACAGAACCCTTTAATCCAGACTTTATTTGGATTAAAGTCTGTTTTATTTGAGTTAACTCAAGGTTTAATGCTTTAAACTTCTTCTCCGTATTTGAGCAAAAGGGAGAAAGAAAAAAGGAAAAGCCTCACTGCTCTCGCTGAGGTCCGAGATGGAACAACGGTGGGGCTTGTTGACGTAATAGGAAGTGGGCTGTCTTAGATACTGTGAACTACAACGGGGTGTGTTCTCAATCACGACCGATCCGTGACCAGGTGATGTGGTGAAACAGAAGAGGGTGAGAGAGAGAAAGAAAGGTGGGGCGAGAGAGGGGAGGGTGAGTGAGATAGAGGAGAGAGAGAGAGAGAAAAAGAGAGAGAGAAGGAGAGCACAGGGTAGAAAGGGTAGGAGGGAAGTTCGTGTGCTCTTTTTTCACTTTTTCCAAGAACTCTTTTTCTCTTCTCCCTACCAGCTTCTTACTGATTTTTTCTCAGCAAAATATGTATTTTTTTAACTAGCTTTAATATACAGCATAAAATTTACAAGTTACAGCAGCGTAGAAACAATTGCAGTCAAATTAAGGACCAATTTTTTAACTCTTTAGCAGAGCACGGCTTTTAATGCTTAATGTTACTTGAAAGCAGTCAGTTATTTAGTAAGCCAAACTTCATATTTTCAGAATTTTTACAGTATATACAGGCATGCCGATTAAAATTCACACAACAGTCAACATACATTCCCATTTATTCAGCCATTCATTTTAGCAACATTCATTCTATTTATATTTCTACCTCCTATTGATTTTATTACACCTCTTTCCTCCCCGGGGATTCTAGTTTATATAACTTTATTGATTATTATATTTATTTATAAAAATATAAAATTTAGTTGGCTACTGATTTAACTAGCCATTGTCCAATTTATGTGTGCACACATTTAATTCTGTTAGTACTTAATCATTTCAGCCATGGCAACAGAATCACTTTACTCCTCTCCAGAGATATCAGACAAGAAAATTAAAATAAATACTGCAGTCTAACTCACAAAACAATCCTTAAAAAACTCAGTTACTAAAACTTTGAGACTTCTCAGAGCTTGTCTCAGACTCTTTAAAGGCCTTCCAGCGCCCTAACTGGGAGACCTCTGTCTCCTCAGCAGAGAGACGGAACTCAGAGCCATGCCCTGCCTGGCCGGGTTACATGGTCCAATTGACCCTTTTTTTTTAACCATAGCGCTTTCACAACAACTATATAGAGATCTCAATCTCTGCGCTACTTCTTTTTC
The DNA here is from genome assembly GCF_001444195.1 of Xiphophorus couchianus. NCBI lineage: Eukaryota > Metazoa > Chordata > Actinopteri > Cyprinodontiformes > Poeciliidae > Xiphophorus > Xiphophorus couchianus. The sequence goes on from NC_040236.1 coordinate 1,916,165, forward strand.
TTCCTTTTCAACAACTTAAGAGATCTCAATCTCTGCTTTTTTCTTATACATATATTCTCAGGCCACACCGAGAAATCTGCTATTTCTCTTGCTGGAGAATTCCGTCGCTTTTAGACCGGGGAAGGTTTGAAAGTTTTCCTGGATTATTTCATAGAAATCTCAATCTCTCCGCAGATTCAGCTGGCTTAATATTAAAATTCATGGCCTCTTGCCATTCTCCTAACCCACAGCCTCTTGCCGTATTTAACAAATCGTGATATGTATTAACTAATCAACTCGCGAAGGCGCTTGCTCAGAAGAGCTTCACCCAGCTCACTGAAATGCGGTAACGTATAACGCGGAATGGAAATTCCTAGAGTGTTACACATCGCCAAAAGGGCGTAAAGCCAGACTGACAAAGGTACTTATTTTAAGGGTTGTATATATTTCCGGAATGTAAAAGGTACCTTTGAGCCTTGGTGACTAGACAACCCCCCTTAGCGCTAAGGAATCGCTTGATGATCCAAACAGAGGTTCCTTCCCACATCTCGAGCTCCGGCCTAGTTCCTTTGCTGGCGAGCAGGGGAATTGTCTGGCGTCAGAACTTTCTTGCACAACAGCTTAAACTAACAACTTTCTTCTCTTTAATGATTGTTATTCCATATCTTCTCCAAATCCGAATTCCTTCCAGACTTCTAGGTCAGATTGACCCAGTCCATTTGACACAATACATTTCTTTTAGGTTAAAACATATCTTAGTGCGAACCAACCAAACAACATAATTTTTAACTATTAATATAATTATATTCCTCTACAAATAAAAATATTAACAATGCTCAAGCTTTATTAGCAACAGTTGACATGCTCACAAACCCTCCTGTAACTGTACCACTGGAACTCCAGTCTAATGCAGCCTGCAATGACTTTTCCAGCTTCTTTTCAGAGAAAATTCTAAAAATCAGAGGCTTAATTTGCACATTCACACTAAATCTAGTACCAATGCTATACCCAAACAAAACAAATACAGGAAAAATGACCCAATTTCAACTACTTAATTATAAAACCCTAGAAGAAATTAAAAGTCAATTAAGCTCAAGTTCCTGCTGTCTGGATGTCCTATCCACACATTTCTTTAAGAAAGTCCTGCCTATCATTGCAAATGATCTGATCCAAATGGTAAACTCATCGCTCTCATCAGGTGTTTTCCCTCAGGCTTTAAAAACAACAGGTATCAAACCACTGATAAAAAAAGAACAATCTGGACAAATCATTACTGCAGAATAATAGGCCGATATCCAACCTCCCATTCATCAGCAAAATGATTGAAAAAGCAGTGTTTCAACAGTTAAATAGCTTCCTAACAATAACCAACTGCTTTGAGGTCTTTCAGTCTGGTTTTCATGCTCACCACAGCACAGAAACTGCCCTTGTAAAAGTGTTCAATGACATACATATAAACACGGACTATGGAAGAACCACAGTGCTCATCGCTGAGTTGGACCTCAGTGCAGCTTTTGACACTTTTGACCATGACATATTACTGAAATGATTGAAGAGTTGGGTCGGACTCTGGTCCAGTGCTCAACTGGTTTGAATCTTACATATAGAACAGGGATTTCTTTGTGTCAATAGAAAACTTCTCATCAAAGTGGACAGAAGTCACCTTGGGATGCCCCAAGGTTTAATCCTAAGACCCCTCTTATTCAATATCTACATGCTCCCACTTGCTCAGGTTATAACAGAAAAAAGATTAACTACCATAACTATGTTGATGATACATAGCTCTACATTACGATGTCACCAGGAGATACAGAACCCATCCAATCACTGAATAAATGCTTAGAACAGATAAATGTGTGGATGTGCCAAAAATTTTCTCCAGCTTAATAGAAAAAAGGAAGAGGACGATCTAGAGTCAATGCACAGCCACATTAAGACGGTTACAAAGTCGGCCTTCTATCACCTGAAGAACATCTCTGGGATTAGAGGACTTATGTCTCTAATCCCTGCTCTGCATCCCCAGAACCAGAACCAAATCAGGAGAAGCAGCATCCAGCTTCTATGCACCACAAATCTGGAACAAACTTCTAAAAAACTGCAAAACTGCTGAAACACTGAGTGCCTTCAAGTCTACACTAAAAACCCAGCTGTTTAGAGTTGGTTTTGAAACATAATCAATTAAGAATTTAACGATGGCACCTTACTAAATGTAATGTTTTGATTGTTGATTCTATGTTGCATGACTTTGTGTTTTTATGATGTAAAGCACTTTGAAATGCCTTGTTGCTGAAATGTGCTACATAAATAAAATTTGATTGATTGATCCCACGGCTGAGGTTTTGTCTCAGAGACCACCCGAACCGCATGCTGTTTGGACTGCCAGTACCCATCAGCTGCTTTCGGGATCCCATCGGCCAAAAAGGCCTGATAGGGCTCCTTCTTCAGCCTGACAGCATCCCTCACCGAAAATGTCCACCAATGGGTCAAGGGTTGCCAACACAACAGGCACCGACAACCTTGCGGCCACAGCTTCGATAAGCCGCCTCGACAATGGAGGCATGGAACATGGTCCACTCGGACTCAATGTCTCCCACCTCCCCCAGAAAGTGTTCAAAGCTCTCCCGGAGATGGGAGTTAAAGCTCCATCTCATAGGAGACTCAAACATTCCCAGCAGATGCTCACTGACTGGCATCCTCCCCCACCACCGGAGCCAATTCACCACCAGGTCAGCTCCAAGCCTCTCTTCACCTGAGTGTCCAGGACATGTGAGCTGACAAAATGACGACAAAGTCTATCATCGAACTGTGGCCTAGGGTGTCCTGGTGCCAAGTGCACATATGAACTCCCTTATGCTTGAACATGGTGTTTGTTATGGACAGTCCTTGTCGAGCACAGAAGTACAACAACAGAGCACAACTCGAGTTTAGATTGGGGGGGGGGGGGGCATTCCTCTCTACCATCTCCCTCCAGGTCTAACTGTCATTGCCGTTGGGCGTTGAAGTCTCCCAGCAGAACAAGGGAAGTCCCCAGGAGGGTGTTATGGAAATGTAATTTATCAAAGAATTAGAAGCTGTTTCAATAATAAGAGAAAGATTAATTTTTTCTTTAAGTTTCTTTATTCGAAGGCAAAAGCGTTCGAAGACCCTTCTCACTGAACGCTGTCAGGAGAAGAGCCCTGAACTGCACACATCACATGGTTATATAGTCACAGCAAGGCAAACACCCACTCAAAGTCTGATCTTATCTTTATTGCCAAATGGACCACAAGACAACCCTTACCCCCACCTCATGAACTATCCCTCACCTGTGGGAGGGTCTAAAGGGGTCGGGTGCAGTTTGGGATGGGTGGTGACCGAGGGCGGGAACCCTGGCGATCCGATCCTCGGTTGCAGAAGTTGGCTTTTGGGATGTGGTGGGGAAGGAGACTGAGCTATTGTGTAAGGTTGAGAGGTTCCGGCTGGAAGTAGTCGGTCTCACCTTGATGCATGGCTCTGGTTCTGGAACCAGTCTCCTTGAGAGGGGTTGGACATACTTCCCACTCTGGAATTGCCCATGGTGAGAAGTGCCGGGCAGGAGTGGACATACTTGTTTCCTCCCATCTTGGTGCCTGTACATTGGGGTTTATCCCATTGAATGAGAGGGTAGCCTTTGTCCGCCTATGAATGGGGGGACAGGTTCTGACTGTTGTGCTTATCTGCTGAACAACAGTTCAGATTACCCACCCTTTTTGGAGTCCTTGGAGAGGTGTTACGGCCCGGCTCGGATGGCCACAACAAAAAGTAGGGAGGACATGGCAAACCCAACGGTTTTTAACCCCTTGCGAGGCATTTATTAAAAAACACAAGGTGTCAGCGCTGCCTCTGAGTCCGGATCTCGTCTGCTTCTGTTGTCAGCCAGCCACACACACCGATTGATGGAACGGCACTCCTTATATACCATCCAGGTCTGGGAGGCACCTCCCACAATCAAGGACCTAATGGAAAAGCAGCCTGCACTATACAGCACACACATAGGACAGCACCGCAGGGGCGTCACAAGAGGGTACTGGAGAGTGCCCAGGAAATAAAACTTCTGATGCCACAACATCATCTCTGGTTAGAATGAAGAGAAAAGCTAACCACAACATTGATCATCAAAGGGCCAGAAGACAACGCATGGTGGGCAGTTGTGAAGACAATGACAAGGAGAGTTAGCAATTCCAGCTGTGTAGTTTGTTCTATAACTGCATTCTATTCCAACCAGTCTGCTGTTACCAGTCCCTGCAACATTGACTGAAACTTTAACAGTATTTGTAACTATTGTTTCAAATATTACTCAGGTCAGAAGTGTGTATCCGTGGACATCAGGTGTGAAGATAGGATCCCAGGACATAACATCTTACATAATTAAGCGTCAGCATATTTCGAACACAAGAGAGTTTTTTGGTATAATTTTCCTTTTTTGGAGTGGCAACTATTGTACATAGTATAAATGATTTATCTTATGAGTTAGTAAATTTCACAGCCTTAGTAGGGAAGGGATTATCTGGTTTAACTGAGGACTATAAAAGCTAAAGCTCTTTACACTTTAGCCACTCTAAAAGCCCAGCTGTTTAGAGTGGCTTTTGAATTGTATAAATAAAGCATTAATCAGCATTTTGGATTTGTAACGATGGCACTTGACAATTGATTATTGTGTGTTCTATAATTTTGTATTTTTGTGTGCGTTTTTGTGATGTGGGGCACTCTGAACTGCCTAGTTACTGAAATGTGTTCTACAAATAAACTTGATTGGTTAGCAGATAGGGAGGGGTGTGTCATATAATAAATGAAAAATATTGTATTTTTATTCCAGATGTTTCAAATAGCTTGAGCAACATGCATATTGAGTTAGAAAAGTTCTTGAACAGACAGAAAGCAGAAAATTCTGGTTCCTCCTGGAATATGTGGAGTTGGTTTATTTCAGAGGGATAGACAGCATGTTTAAGTAAAATAGGAATGTTTTTGGGAATGATTCTTATGATATTGATGTTGTTATCCTGTTGCATAATTCAACTCTTGTAAGGATTAATGCACAATACATAGTGTTAGAGGCCATTGAACCAGCAAGTAATGATACCATAAGTGTAGTGCAAGAAGAAAGCTTTTATGAAGACTGATTTCTATTTATGATGTATTTACTTAAAACCGTTAGGGGTGCAAATAATGATGTATTATATGGAAATTTTGATTTAATTTGTCTGTATCCAGTTTGCTACTGAAGTGTTTTCTGTTTGATGTTATTTTTATTTGATCTTTGTCATTTTTCTTCTTTTCATATATGAGGTTTATCTTTCCTTTGCTAATTCTGGAAATGTCTATGTTTTACAAAAAAACAATTGCCTATCGTGTCTTAAAGTATTTTTTTTCCTTTAACTTTTTGTGACTGAGTATTATGGAACTTTTCGTGGACGCAAGTGAAAAGGGGGGAATGTAATAGAAAATGTCATCATTAGCCTTATTTCATCTTTGATGGAACTGATGATACTTTTTAACCATTTATTTACAGATTAATCTGCTGTGTTTTTATATTTCTGCAAGATGTTTTTCCATTAAAGAAGTTTCCAGGTAGTGTTTAGATGTTTCCACAGCTGTGATAGCAGAAGAGACCTGCCCCATGAGTAACTGACAAATAAGAATTAGAAGTTTCTCCTGCTATCTTTCCTGCCATAAAATCATCCCCTTCAAGAGGGTAGGAATATAGATTAACCGGTAAAATGAGAGCTTCACCTTTTGAATCAGTTCTCTCTTTACCATGACATATCAATATACAGTGCCCGATTCATTGCATATGCTGCACCAATCTGGTTATTGATCTTCTTAATTTTTCCTTACTCATGAACAAGATTCCAAGATACTTAAGCTTTTACACCTGGGCCAGGATGTTTTCCCCAACCCAGATAAGGCACTCTACCCTTCTTTGGCTCAAGATCATGGCCTCCAATTTGGAGACCCTGATCCTCATTCGTGCAGCTTGACACTGTTGTGAATTGCTCCAGCAAAACGAATAGATCATGACCTGATGAAGCCAGCAGAATAACATAATTTGCAAAAAGCAGATATGTGATCCCAAGGCCACCAAAAATGTATCCCCTCAACATCTTGACTTCACCTAGAAATTCTGTCCATAAACATTATGAACAGAATCAGTGACAAAGGGCAATCTTGGCAGAGTCCAATTCTCACCAGAATCAAGGTTCAAGGTATTCAGGAGTTCTTCTCCAGAACTCCTGAATAGACCAGGGGACTTTGTATTTTGTATGCAGTCACAATAGAACACACTCCTAATTTTACAACTCTGAAAAATTACTGTTTTCATGTTACAGACAGTGTTGTTGTTATCAATGCATTCCTTTGTTTAGTGGCTCTCTTGTTCTAATGTCACCTGTTGCGGTTCTCGTGATTAGTTTGTTTTGAAGGAAATTTTACCGTTCACGTTTCTGTCGGTTCTTTAAATTACAGGTGCACATTAAATCCCAGTGACCAGCTCGCAATGGAAGGACCTCTGTCCAGAGTAAAGAGCATAAAGAAGTCCCTGCGACAGTCATTTAGAAGAATCAGACGCAGCAGAGTTTCTTTGAGAAAACATCACATCAGCAATACCAACAAGGTAGTATTAACTGGATCAACACTGTTTTGCTTTATCCAACACAGCAGTTTGCTGTTATTTATGCCTGAGATTTCTTTCTAAACAGATTCAGGAGGCAAACGCTCGTCTTGAGGCTGAACTGGCCGAGATGGAGCTGGCTCCTGTCCAGAGGAAGATTGAAGCTCGGTCCTCAGATGACTCCTTCACTGGCCTTGTTCGAATTCTATGCTTCGCTGATACCTTCTTGTCAGATAGTAAGTATTGATCCCAAACAAGCTGTGTTTATGCACAAGTACACTTTTTTGGTGTTGGTTGTTTTGGAGACTGTAGGAAGTACATTTATGACATATGAATCTGGAATTCATGTCTCCAGCCAATTGAAAGCAAGGCCAGACCTTAGAGTTACTGACAAAGAGGAGGGGACTGAGTATGCAATAGCCAGAAATATGACCTTCTTGTTCAGTTGGTTTTAAGACATGGTTTGTCATCATCTTGTAGGTTCACACAACACCCCCTCCTTGTGGGCAGGGACTAACGGTGGAACAGTGTTTGCATACATTCTCTACATCCCTCCTGTGGAGCACAGAGCAGATGAAGCTCTTACTGCACAGCCAGGTGAGTGTTTTTACAGAACTGCAGTGTGTTCTCTTACCTCTGACTGTATAACACTTATCTTGTTTATTCAGCTAAGGAGATCCAGCTGATGCACCGTGCCCCAGTGGTTGGGATTGTGGTGTTGGATGGTCACGGGGCTCCACTGCCTGAACCTTTAGAGACGGCCCATGACCTGGCTCGCTCACCTGACCTGCTTGGCTCACACCATGTATTGGTCATCTCTGAGGAGCAGTTCAAGGTCAGAGGGGAACACATGATATACAGTTTAGCTTAGCAGGCTTTGTAAGGAGGAGGGAAATGGAAAGCTGTGTAGCTGACAATCCAATGAATGATTCTTGGTTTGGCAAGTCATAATGGGACAGTAAAATCATAATTTTCTGTTTTCATGCTGTGATTTTTACTCGTCTTACATCCATCATATGCTGCTTATATGATTTTGGGTTATGGGTCAGCAGCCTAAGCAGAAAAACCCAGACTTTCCTTCCTCTCTCAAGACACTTGGGCCAGCTCCTCCAGGGGAATCCCATGGTGTTCCCAGGCCAGCCGGAAAACATAGTCCCTCCAGCACATCCTGCCCCAACTGTAGGAGTTGAAGTATCTCAAGATCTTGTTTATGAATGAGGAAAATTGTAGCTGTGGCAGATTGGTGCTGTGTCTATAGTGATGCAGGCAAGGTACTGATCTTTCTTGGTGCAGAGAGCTGAGCCAAAGTATGTGCATTAGATTTTGTAGTAAATATGCTGTTTTGCTCTCTCTCTGGCGCCGTACAAATAAACTTAATTAATAATAAAAATAATAGATTTTATTCACAATGCTCTTTATATCTTATGATCTCAAAGGGCAATTGAATTGAAACTGAGAAATTTTCCTCACCCTATGAGTGTGAGTGCTTTGCGTTAATTTATTTTTTATTGTGAATTAAAATATGTGGGATGAGCATTTTAATAGTGGCAGAATATTTCTCCTCATGGAGGTGAAGGTTGGTTGCAGAATCAGGGATATGTGGTCAGACTACCGTTAATCAGAAACTGGACTTACCTGTCATTTTCTGTGTTTAACTTGGGCTGCACCACTTTTAGTTGGCACGTAGCTTCTCGATGAGTCCTACTGTTTACCAAACTGTTCCAGTCATGCTGAAAATATTCCTTCATACCATCAATGCTCATCTGCTTTTTAATCAACAGTTAACCATTCATTAAGAGGGATGCTTATATCCCTTTTCTTTTACAAATGGATCTTCTCAAATAGAAAACTGCAAAAGTTTAAAGTACAGTTTAGTTGTTCAGCTTTGTAAACTTGGTCACTCCATCCCTTTTATTCTTACTGAATCTCAGCTCCAAATAAAAATGTTTTTTGCTTGATGAAAAGTAATTATATTATTTCTAGTGCAAATACTTGATTTGCTTACAACTAGAACTGGACGTATAGCGACTTGTTTTCAACATTTTTGCTGAAAGTTTTGCTGTATTTTTGTGTGTTCAGGTTTTCACTCTGCCAAAGTTGAGCTCTAAGATGAAGCTTAAGCTGACTGCTGTGGATGGATCCAGGGTACGGAGAGTGGGTGTGGCCTGGTTTGGAAGCAGCCGAACGGAAGACTATGGCGAGAGTGGATTGGTTTTTCTGACCAATCAGGGTGATGTGCATGTGTTGTCACTCCCACATATTAAAATGCAGATTAGGTACCCCTGCATCCGACGGGAGGATGTCAGTGGCATCGCCTCCTGTGTTTTCACCAAGCAAGGCCAGGGTAAATATGCTTCTCTCTACTGATTTCTGACCTGAGATGATGTTTCCTTCTTAAATTCTAATATATGCCAAATAATTAATGTGTGTACAAATTCACTTGGTATTTAGTACGTTGTCCAGTGATGAGATTTCATCAATGATTATTATCTAGATGGTATTAAATGGTTGATGATGATGAGTCATCAGCTTTATCAAAGACACAAATGGGTCATCATTTGAAGATACAATTTTTTGCTGTAGACTAGTAGGTACACAACAGAGTAACAGTTTCAGCAGATTTGACCCATCTAAGGATTTCCCCCTCCAAATAATTTGGATATCAATGACCAATGGTTGAGTCTGAAATTGGGTGCCTTTTTGTAAAAATGTTGCATTTAAGCAGTCAATTCATAAATAAACACACATCTGAAAAGGAAACTTTATTGTCTCCAAAGGACAGCAAACAAAGAATGCAAATAAATTTACAAACACAATAAAAATTACAATAATAACTGTGACATCCATAATACACAAAATACAGTCGTAGACTACTACTGCCTCTATCTGAGTTTATCATCTCAAATTTTGTTATTGAGGTACTAATGGGGACCAACAAATTCTTGTAGATCCCTGTGTTGCATGTTATCACCATGCATTTGTGAGCTGATGGCAGTAACTTGTAATGAGGATGGCTGGGGTCACCAAGGATACATTAAGCCTTCCTCCTTCGTAGTTGGGAAGCTCTGCAAGACCTAAAATTTATGTTATAGTTCTCGGAGAAAAAATGGTATTGCCCAAAAACTGTTGACAGAACAAAGATGTACAAAAGTTAGAATTCTGAAATGTCTGAGAAAACTGCTGTTGGGCCTACTAATCACTAGGAACTTGCCTATTTACAGGCTTTTACCTGATGTCTCCATCTGAGTTTGAACGATTCTCTTTGTCAACTCGCTACCTGGTGGAACCTCGCTGTCTGGTTGAAGCTCCTCTTCCTCCAGTCTTTTCCAACCAACACCAACCAAAGCTTGAAGGAGCCTCATCAGCCCTCAGGTACATGCTCTCTCCCTATTTTCCCTTTTGTTTCTGGATCATTGCTTCAGTGAATATCACATACATATTTGTCTTTTTTCTTCACCTAGATGTACACAAGACACTGAGGATCCAGGTAATTTAATTTCACACACCAATTCTGCATGTGCATTTGGCTTCTCATGACTGTGTGTCTGGGTGTAGTGTAGAGTCAGTTGTTGCTGTTGACTAATGTGGTTGTTCAAGAGTTCTTTTTATTTAGTGTCATACACTCATCATGCTTGTGACTGTGCTGATGTGAAGGATCCTCTATTTGTCTGATTGTGTGTTCTAGAAAGCGCAGCTAGACGTGTTATGGAGCATGCGTTGCTGAATGATGAAAGTAAGTCCTTGATATAGTGAAGAGTGTGATGAAACATGGAACTTAAAATTCCTCAACGCAGAATCTGCTTCTCCCTTGCTCACCCTTTTTTATTTTCTTTTGGTAAATATTGAAGCATGTGCTTTTCATATTGGCAATAAGAGCAAACCTTTTTCCCAAGGAAATTTTTAATTTACTTCCATTATAGTGAGCAGCTTCCCTCTGTGACTAAGCTGTTTTTCCAGGACTAACACAAAGATTTAACTTGTCTAATGTCTATTTCCAGAAGTTCTGCAGGAAATCCAAAAGTCTTTAGAGGGTGACCAGACGTAAGTATCTGCCCTGCATCCATCAATGTTATTTTAGAAGCAATTAATAGTCACTTGTATTTTCTTAAGGGATCATTTGTTGTTTACTTTCAATATATGAGTAAATATATCTAGGCTGTCTAAACAATGTTTGAGAGACTAGTGGCATTGCATCAACTTTTTGCAGTGATATCTGCTGGTGGCACTGGGTGATTCATTGTGGCAAATAGTTTATAATGGATTATTCAAATTATCTGAAAAATTTAACATTGACAGTCAAGAGACTGTTTAAGATTTTTAATTCAAGTAAAGACGAACCAAAACTTTAAACAAAACTCGGAATTTTCCAGTATATGGAAAAGCGAATAATACTCTTCCAGCCAAACATTCTGCTATTATTTTAGCCTCCACAGAATTTTGGTGCACTCAACAATATGCTTATTTTCTTGCAGAGGTCTATTTTCAATATTCTATATCCATGGATATAAAAGATATTTCTATATTTACGTCTTCTTCCCATTTATTTTTAATGTAGTCATGCTTGGGGAGTTGTCTTTAACTTTGATATAGTTTTGAGAACTCTTGTGGTTATTTTCTTGTAGCTCTACTTTAAAACTGCAACTTTAATTTAAAATAAATGTGCACACATTTATTTCACATAAAGTTGTTCTGTTTTCTCTCAGGGTTCTGAGTGCTATCTAGAAACAACAAATCAGAGCTTGGAGGAGTGCTATTAACAGTGATCAAGTTAATATATTACCTGTGAATTACGATGAGCTTCGCTTTGCGCTCCAGAAAATTGTAAACATCGAGACTATATGAACAGAGCGGGATAAACGTGAAAACAGCCACGAATGAACGAGTCCGTAAAGTTGTGCAAATAAACGGCATTATAATAATTAATATTAAGATAAGTGTCACAAATCTGTGCAGCAGCCATCTGAATTGTGGAGTGGCAGTGTCAGCGCGCTCTGACACCAAACGCAGGGCCGATTGTGAGTGTGTGTTCTAGAAAGTGCAGCTAGACGCGTTATTAACCTACACCTCTATCCAGCCTCCTTACAATCTGGAGACTGGGGGGAGGGGTGGGGACTTTAAAATCCTTCTTAGAGTTTTCCAGACAGTAGTGGAACACACAAAAACACACACAAATTACTAACTTTTTTTTGTACTGTTGTAACCATTAGAAAATCTCCTCTTCAGTTCAACCTTATACGTTGAGATACATTGTTGATGTTACCATTATAAAATAGCTTACAATTAAGTATTGGCAAAGTTCAGTGTAATTTTCACAGGTGGTGGAGCGTTGTTGTTAGCAGCTGCTGAAAGTCACTAAAAAAGTTACTTTTAATGTAACTTAGTTACTTTCCAAATCAAGTAGTCAGTAATCCCTCTCCCCCTTGCTCTCTATGCTACCTGCTATGCTAGCAGGCTCTGCTGTCTTCCTGACATACCTGTCAAGTTTTGGATTTAAAAATTAGGGAAATTTTCCACCACCTGCTATGAGCTGTCTCACCATTCCAATTTAGGTCCAGTATCCCTTACATTTTAAGACAGGTTTAGAAGAAATTTAAAATAACTGCCTGTCAACCACTTACAAAGTACTTTGTACACCTAACGGTTAGTTTTGTAACACCTAACTGTGTTACACAACACAGTGTAACACCTAACTGTGGGCCTATCTTTGTTTGGCAGGTGTATTTGGCAGACCATCACTTTTTGGCACAAAACTTGGTTTGTTTCCACTGTCAGCACTAGCTTCGTGAGAACTGCCTTCCCGGGTACTGCAGGTGGTAGTTTTTGTGAGGCTAGTGACTTCATTCAGTTTGGAGATGCACATTAATTCTTATTTGAAATTATTATGTTACAATACTGAAAAATTACCAGAAAATACTAATACGGCAGGAAAGATGGGTAAAATACAGTAATTTTCCGACCAAAACAGGAGGCTTGCAGAGCCTAAATGCTCAGACTAATTAGCATGGCCACTAATGATGGCGAATAAATGGTTTTCTCCACCATTAGCGCATTAGCTACAAGACTTGGTCAGGATTCTCTTGCAAAGCAGATTTCTAATCTCAATGGGATTTTCTTAATTAAATAAATTGAATAAAAAATTGAGCAGCACATACACAAGGGTGGCTAACAACACCAAGACAGTTCTACTGGCTCTGATTGGTTGTTTCTAGTTAGCACTGGAAACACAGAAAAAAAGCAGAGGAGCTCCTTTTTTTCCAGATAATCTGTTTAATTCCATTCTTTCACAGCATGCTGACAGTTTGAACAAATATGTAAAAAGCATATTCTTTTCTAAAAGTTATACACTGCAGCTTTAAAACTCTCACCATTCACTCTGGAAACCACAACTACCTGGGGTTTTATCTGGTTTCAGTGTGTCTCCTAGTGCTTACTTGTTCACTTCTGATTGATTTTATTGTGTCCTGTTGTAGTTCCATATATACTGCTCAAAAAAATAAAGGGAACATTTAAACAACACAATATAACTCCAAGTAAATCAAACTTCTGTGAAATCAAACTGTCCACTTAGGAAGCAACACTGATTGACAATCAATTTCACCTGCTGTTGTGCAAATGGAACTTTGTACAGAACAAAGTATTCAATGAGAATATTTCTTTCATTCAGATCTAGGATGTGTTATTTGAGTGTTCCCTTTATTTTTTTGAGCAGTGTACATTATTTTATTCTACGCAACAAATGTCTCTTAATTTCTTCTTTCATTTCTTGGTTGTTTAGATGCTCACATTTATTTTCCAGAGTGTTTTGTTCCTTTTAAGTAAATGAATATTGATAAAGACAATAAGATGATGAGGTAAATCAATTATTCCCATTTTGCAATTATCTACTCTATCTTCCATATTTATATATATATATATATATATATATATATATATATATAAAAAGATACCGTTGAATAAACGTGAGTGTGGAGGAGACTAGAATGTATTGTCTCTTAAGCGGATAAAGATCCTGCCATACATCAAACATTTGCAGCTCTATTAATTAGCTTTGAGAGTTGGCTCCTCTTCCGTCTGCTCCTTGTTCTTGGTTGTCAAGTTTGTAATTTAGGGTGAAATTAAAATCTCTGGCTGAATAAATTTCTTCTTTATCTGCAGATATAAGCTCATACATCGTTTTAAGAAATCCTACCGTGAATAGGAGGTGCAAATATATTAATCAAAGTAACAGCAATTCCAGTTTCCCTTTTAGCAATAACATATTTATCCTCTCCTTTTTTCATGTGATTTTTGTTCTGTTATTTTTTCAAAGAAGACAAGATGAGCATTGATATTTCCTTCTTGGCACACTCCTTGTATGAACTAAAAAATGGGCTTTTATATAAACCCTGCCAGGGGTATGAATAATTTGAGGTGTAATGATTTAAATATAAAGTTTCCAAAATTACCTTAATTCAGTTTAAATGACATTACAAAATGTGGAAAAAGATAAATCACAGAATATTTTTTAAATGTACTTAAGATTAAAAAGAAGTGATTTCTCCTTCATTATTCGGTAAATGTTACTGTACTTAAATACAGAATAGTGTAAGCCTTTCAGTTTTAAAGTTGAAACTCTTTGTGGTTTGTCTAAAGGGCATTCCCAGAGAATAATGTGAAGAGTGCTGTTGCCTGAGATCAGGTTCTCAGCTGCTCAGGTAAGACTGCTTAATTATTCTCGTATTTTGTGCATTTTGGGTAATTTACTGTTTAAGTTTTGTTTGTGTCTCCTTACAGAATAAATCCATTAAAATGTATGAAGTGCACTACAGTCACACAGATTCTCTAACCTCCTGCTTGGCACACATAACCACTACTGATTCCTGATCCTTCTAAGAGCCACTTTAAATGGAGGCCAAAAGGCTCACAGTGCTGCAGCTGTTTGAGTGCCATAAGGACGCAGCAGACTGAAGATGAGTCCAGGGCCTCCCTGTGCCTCCTTGGCATGGTGACTCGCTTCCAGCTGGAAACTACATGAAATATTTTCCTTTTCCTGCCTACAATCTGAGTCCATCAAACCAGTTGTGATCAATCCTCATAGATGCAATGGATACCTGGATTGTGGTAAAAGTAAGTTTGAAAAAAAAAAAAAATTATTTGAAGTTATTTTTTTTTCTTTTAAACTAAGATGTTTGTGTTTTTTTTGTTAGTTTGCCAGTATTTGTCTGTATGTATATTATAGTGATATACATGAATTAGCTTGATGCCTAAATTTAAAAATATATACTTTAAAAATGTACTCTGCTATATTTTTCACCCAAATTCTTTATACCTTTACACATTTTTAACGTGACACTAGGTAATTTTATATGGACACATTCTCTAATAACGTTCATGCAGTGAACCACTTTTTAATTTACTATTTTTTTGGTTTTACTCGGGTTATAATTTTAATAATGGCCTTTCAAAAGTAGGTCTTTTTTGTCTTATGATTTCTCCCTTTCAGAATTTATGAAAGAATTTATTGTGTAATCATAAGATAAATTTGAATAAAGGGCTGTTCCTAAATTAAACTGTTACTTTTTAGGGGAAAAAAAGATTTTTGTTTGTTAAAGCCAAAATGGGGATTCACACTACATGCTCAGTCCCACCCTTTCCTGTTAGCTGTAAGGTAATCTGACCACAGGTACTTGTGCACTACAGTTCAGCACACTGTTCTTCTTTTGGGGGGAACTTTGTCTAGGGTTTATTTTTATAAATATTATTATTATTATTGTTTTGTAAACTGTTTAAGCCAGCAATATTTGATGTGATTTTGGAATGTAATTGTAAGTGATGATAGAAAATTGTTATATACTGTATTATGTATGTGACAACTGTGCCTATTTTAACTGGGATTGGCTGCTATTTAGATCACACTAGAAAATATTTTGGTACTGTGTGTTTGAATGCTTGGTATTTTAGCATCATTTTGCAATATATTTTTGTAGCAAACTGATTCTGAAACCTGATATTTTTCAGTTGTATGAAATTTTACACTGTAGTTTTCTTATACACAATTATATGTTTTTCTTAAGACCTTTTGTCTGGTGTCATGTCTGTGGTACAAAGGGGTATAGCAAATTAGCTTGTTAAACTGCTCATATCTTCAAGCTCCATTTCCTTCATCTTAACCTTGTGTTAAGCTTGTTTGCCAGCACAGTTAAAATCATAATCAACAGAGCAACAATACATTATTCACCATAACAAAAACAAAACAAAAGTGTATTAAGATCAGACGTTTTCTTCCAGCTTTTAAATAATTTGAGCAAGGACAATAGCATGCTAGTGAACAGCTACATTATTGTAAATAAGAACTTACCTGATTAAATTAAGGTTGAATTTAAAATGGACGAAAGTTGAATTTAGACTTTTTTTTCTACTTTATAAAGTTTCTGAGGGCCTCTGTCCAGAGCTGTTACTGTATGAGAATAAACAAAGTGTAAAATTTGAAATGCTGCAGCTTCTGTTTCCTTGGCACACTTTTGCACAAAGTCTTATGAGTAGCAATATGAAAGAGCTGCATCAGCCAAATAAACCACCTTACATAACCTTATTGTGTGCTATAGATTACCAGACACAAAAATCTGGTTCCTGATTTGTCTGGTAATCCATAGCACACACATTTGTCAAACACTTTGCCACCTTCTTTGCTTTTTGGTTTGGTATTCCAAATGCAAACTTTGTATAATGATCAGTAATAACAAGGATGTCTTTTGTATTACTTTGGTCTGGCTCAAGTGGCATCTAGTCCAGGGACCAGAATTTGAGCTAGCCTCATAGAAAAAAACTCTGTAACATCACTAGTGTTGTAAAGACCCGGGCAACTCCGTACTATACACGAGGAAACTATGATTTAATCAGACACTTAAAAGGCTCGGGACTGTGGAGCACAAACAGAAAACTAACTGGAAAGAAAATGTGAAACTTTCGTTGCACACCTATAACTGCACCAAGAACAAAGTCATCAGATTTTTCCCTTATGATTTCATGTTTAGTCATTCACAACTTCCAGAAGATGTGGCATTTGGCTTGCAAGTGGAGCATCAGTACTCATTCCAATTTTGACAAGAGATTACAGTCTGGCCTTGAAGAGAGCTTTGAAGTTGCTTCAAGGAACTTTGATGGTGCAAAGTCTGCACCATCAAAGTTAGAGGAAGGAAATAGTTCTTATTCAAAATCTTTGAAAGATTGTGAACAAATGGGAGCAAGACATTTCATGAAATGAGTTGGAGATTTTCCTCCATATAATGTGCATCTAGAAAACAAAGCTGATGGACCTACCCACCCTCCCAACGTCATCTCCTTTTTTCCTTGCTCATTTCTTCAAGTCAAAGATGCCAAACAAAATCACATTGAATTCAGCAGAAAAGGACCCAAATGAAGAGCTGCAAGCAAATAATTTTTGTTTTTCCCAGCTATGGATTTGCCCCAAGATATTCATGTCCCCTAAATAGTCCCTAAAACCTTTTTACAATGTAACATTTTAAGAGATTTCATGCAACACTTCCCAAAAATTTAAAGGAACTTTAATAATTCACACAGGGTTAAGTATGTTATATGTTATGAAAAGATCAGGTGCAATATAGAAAAGAACATAATATGTTTTATTGTTGAACAATGGGGAAATTCTGGTGTCAGAGCAGCAAGTTAATGTAAGTGGGGACATGCATAGTGTAAAAAAATAAAAGACTACATAAGGACAAAATAATACTGTGCAGTTCTTAAAAAACAGTCCTCTGTCTTCACTGTCTTAGTCTTTGTATCTTCTCTTTCATCACATATTGTTGGTTTCTCCAGCAGCACCTCTCACCTTTCCTTAAGCATTCACCAGCTGGTCATATGAACAGCAGAGGACCAGGCTGATGGAATTTAATAATTTAGAAGGCACTTTGTGTGCTTCGTCCAAAGCAGCTCACATGTATCCTTATTGTGTGCAAACACAGGCTTTTCCTCACACTGTATTGAATTTGTGATACTTTACCCTCTGGGTGATGCAAGGGAGTGGGGTTTTTGTGTGCCTCTGAACTATAGAGAGGGTATATATTTGTATTTACAACAGAAACCATCGGGGAAAAGCCTGAGTACTCTGCTGCCTCCTAGCTATACCTGGATTTTACCTGAGAAGTTTGGTAAGAGATATTAAATTGAAGTGAGTTCGTAAACTGCAGCATCTTGTAACAGCATTTAGACTGATCTGAAAACAATATTTTACTGTAATTGTTTTGCACCAAAATAAGGACAGGATTTTATTGGCACAAGAAGATTTAAATATTACTTGACATGATGGATAAATTCTGTTTCTTTTTGAAAATTTAGATTATGTTTGACATTTTTCTCTGGAGGTAGGTATTGCAGCTTTCAGGTTCAGTTAAACAATGCCAGAAAATCTTGCCAAACGTTGCACCTATGTAGATCTGATCAGAATTACCAAAAAATAGGAGTCAAAGAACAAAGCTGTGGAACGGAGTACTGACCTGGTTTTCCTAAGTTTAATACATTTGTTTGACCACCTGTTTTTCACTAACCTTTTCAATGTTATTTTGATTGTGACTTTGTGTTTCTATTAGAAAAACAACTAAGGATGTCTTTAAAGTTATTTTCACATTTTCATCTGTGGTCTGTTTGTATTTTTAATTTTTGTCTTTCTAGATGATTTGATTTTATGACTAAATGAAAGGTTTCCTACAACTGAAGTCACAAGGTTGAAGACGAGATTCAAAGCAGAGCACAAGAAGACAAGAAAAAACAAGAAGTTAATCCAGGAGGACACTACAAATATTGCCTGCCATAGGACTCTTGCATACTGTAGAAAGCCTCATTCTAAGCCTGTAAAAGAACCAACACACAAAATGTTTAAAAAAGTGAAGACAAATAAGGAAGCTGAAAGGGAGAAAAAACAAAAGAGAAAAGCAGTCAAACAGACAGTAGAGAAAGAAACCAAACAAAGAACTAAAGAAGAAAAAAAGAACACAAATCTACTGAAAAATAAACCCTGTTCTTTAACAGAAGCAGTTCAACCTCTGAAAGACCCTTCTATCAGTAGCATAGATGCACCACATAAGGAACTAAAGCTAAAGATAACAGGAACAATCAATGAGAGGGTCCCTTCTGTAAAAAATGATTTAGATCAAGAACAAGAGATACATAAGCCAAAAATGAACAAAGGTACTGAAGACCAAAGTAAAATAATTATAAAAGCAAAAAATGAAGACACCAAAGTTATTCTGGAGCAGCAGGATGATGAAACAGTTGTCAAAGGTAGGGCACAGAGCCTACTGTTTGATAAAACCGAAATGGCATCCCTTGGACACAACACGAGAAAGGCGGTAATAAATTCTGATGAAGAAACAGAGTGGGATGTGAGTGAAGGGTTACATTTGATAACCCCAAGAAAAAGAGTGACACCTTTTTTCAAGATGACTGATTGGATTCAAAAGAAAATGCCACAAAAAATAAACTTACGGAAGAAGATTTCTGCTCTGACTAAAGCAGTTGGTATAACCAGCTGGCTTCGAACCTTAAAGCAAAAACAAAGCAGCAGCAGATCTAGGGACCAAGTTTTTAGACACAGAGTGGCTATGAGGATTGTCTGTAAAACCAGGGTAGCTAGTCAAAAAAACAAAAGTTCTGCAGAGGACAAACTTAAGAAAGAAAAAGCCAGGCCCCAGGAAACCAATGGAGATGCCACAGAAGAAATAACCATGGTCAGCAATAAAGAACTAGATGCCAAATACGCAGTAGTTCTTCCTAGAGTGAAAAAACTGACAAAGGCAAAGACAGCTGAGACACATAAGACAGTTCCTTCTATGTCAAATTCATCAGGAGGACACATCACCTGCAAGGCCAAACCCCCAAAGCCAGGAGCTAAACTGGTACTTCCTTCCAAACCAGATCTCAGTCTCCTGAAGTCCATGAAAAAGTCATTGTCAGAAAATTTGCTATCAGATGAAGATGTGGAAAAAAGGGGTAGTAAGTTTCTCAACAACTCAGAAGAATTATCCATAGAAAAGAACATTACCAGTAGAGATATGTTAGAAAACCAAGATGGAGTCAGTGTGCTACATGGTGCAAGAGACAAGCTAGAACCTTCTCAGATGTCAGTGGGAATGTTAGGCAATGGATTAACACAACCCAAGTGTGTACATACAGATGTAGAAGTGGCTGACCACACACAAAGATCTGTATCTCAATGTTCTTCAAATGAAGTGACAAGTTTTGCAAAAACAGGTGTCTGCTCATTGTATGAAGAAGAAGCAGACCAAGAAGTTGCACTGTTGATGGGTGGGAATGGATTAAATACTATTGCCCAGCCAAAGTTTCACTGGACTGGAAACAACCAGATGAGTGGAGACCCTCAGGTGTGTATATCTTTAATGCTATATTTAAACAAATAACTACTTATTCAGATGATTTGACACCAAAGCATCATAAAATAAATTGTTTAATAAGTTGCAACTATCTGCAAAAATCGTTTGAGTTGCAGACTTGGCTTCAGACAGAAAACTTGCTTCCCCATCAGACAGTTGAGAAGCTAACTAAGTGGACAGTCTATGACGATGATGGACAAGCTAGGACTCATAGCAGCAGGGGACACTGGGAATCAGAAGATCCAACCCAAGAGATGGCTGAGACTCAGCTAATTAGCACACAGGTATTGTTACCTTTCCTTTAAATATTTTTACCCCTTTGTAGAATTCCTCTATTTTGCTTTTTTGTCACACTTAAAGCTACATTATGTAACTTTTGTCCAGGAAAAGTGCATTTCTGCAGATGGCATTTGTAGCACTAGGAAGAGGTAGATGAGCATGATTTTTTCCCTTACAGACGATCCACAATACTGCCACAATATAGTGACAGATTTAACAAATATGTAATAGCAGTTTTTACATAAAAGGTAAATACTGCAACTTTAATGCTTCAAGTCAACAAAATGAAATCAACTATCAGATAAAATTACACTGAGTAAAGAGGAAAAATAAGTCTCAAATTATGTCATTAATTAAGGAAAAAACTGTCCATACCATTTGGGCAAGTGTCAAAAATTGCCACCTCAACATTTTAAAAGCTCATGCCGTCTTTGCAACAGCTGCCCTTCTGGATTTGGGATCTCATTTTCATCTCATCCATCAGTGTGAGAATATCAATGTGAAAATGCTGGGTAGGACTGCTCAATAACGGGAAAAAATAAATAAATGATGAATACATTGGTCAGTGTTACAGGGTCAGTTAATTAAAACAACTTAGTGTAAATGAGCAAGTATTTATTATATAAAAAACAGACAAAAATGACATCAGCTTCTGCGACATTTCTGGTGAAATTTGGGAGTAGTGGCCGAGTTCATTTGGCTGAGCTTAAAATAATAATTAATTTGCTGGGATGCATTTGTGAGCTTAAACACAAAGATTAAATCTTAAATTTGAAATGTTTTAACATATCTCGGCTGAAACTGTTAAATCAAATTTATTTACATTCTCATTCTCAATAAACAAACGTTAAAACTCACAGTGGATGCTCAACAGCCGAGGTGGATGTCACTACTATAGATTACGGCTTGGTGATGAGTCCAAAATGTACAGCCTATGAAGGAGAACTGATTGAGTGGGTAGATATGTCAGTGCTAATTGACTCTGGCTTAAATATTTCATTGATTTCAGAAGACCTTAAGATGTCTCCGTTTGTGCAATAAATGAACAAATGTTGAACACATGGGACAATGTTGATTGTTATACATTTGAACAAAATAGAGATAGAACAGACTGTGCATGTTGCCAGAGAAGGCACACAAAGAGTTCAGTAATGCTTTATTTGAAGGGTTGTGCATAACACTGACATGACACTATCATAAACATAACACCTTTCATGAACATGGAGTCTTCATGAATATTCATGACTGTTGTCATTACGTGTCATTCAGTAAATAATTATACTTTTAATGCAAAGTTGACATTGTTTAAAATATCTTTGTTATAACAACTTGACATAAACCTAGACCAAAATATCTACAATGGTTTGCCTCATGAAGTGGATTTTTGCACAGGAGGGTTATTGACTGCTTCAAAGCATCCAAAGTAGTTGCTAAGTGCACTCAGAAAGTTATAATATCCTCACAGGATAAAGGAGCAACCTTGCAGTCTATTATAGCCCAGATGCTTTGCCACAAGCGTCTGGTGTTTGACGAGTCATGAAAAATGTTTTACTCTTTCTGATGGTGCTATTTAGGTTGGCTCTGGCTGACCACTTGAGGTCCTCTGTAGGTCCAGTATGTAACTTTTACAAAAATATGTTTTATCCGTATTTAGTAATGCTGTCACCATGATGTGACAGCATGGTGTGAGATAGATAATGTGGGAAAAAAAATCGAGCTCCTTGAACTCCTCCTTGAGCTATTATTGCTGTCTGCAAAATTACACTGCACCTGACCTAAATCAACTAATCAGAGCCAAGAGAAGTCAAGCAACCCCTGCTATGCTGCACAATTTGCTGATGATGGAAAAATAACTTAATTACACAGGAACATCGTTTATCGGTCCTCATCAGTGGTTATGCTAACTATCCTTAGCGCTGGTGGCAGACTATTTTGTAATGAACCAGCTGTAGCTTAGCAAAGAACAAGCTGGAGAGGGTGAGCTCAAGAGTGACATAACAATCCTCCTGGCTCTGATTGGTTACTGCTGACTAAGTTAGTAAGAGTCCACTGGCAGAAGGCAGAAGAGTTGAATTTTTTCAGATTGTGTCTTTTTATCCAGATATTTGTTAAAATTAGCATGACGCTAATTTAGCGAATATGTAAAAATATATATATTTTTTCTTTAAAAGTTATATACTGGTAGTTTTAAAGGAGATAAGATTTTCAGGTTATCATATTGTCTATAATTATGTCTACTTTAGGTTTTGATGCCTGGCAATAAAATAACAGTCGAATTGGATGAGGTAGAAGATCTTACATACCTAGAGTAAGTTTATACATCAACACATACCTACATTATTTCATTTCAACTATGTGCACTAATTCAACATTTTTGTTGAGTGTTTATAGAGACGTGTCTGAGAGCTCTGTGCTATTGAATCTGCAGAAGAGGTTTGACCGTGACTGTATTTATGTAAGTTCCACTGTTATTCTTAGCCTTTCAAATAAAAAAATGAAGAAGTACAGTATAAGAAATACAAATCAAGGAGTATTGGTAACACCTTCTCGCTCTTTGACTGCTGGAGACAGGCACCAGCACCCCTCATGACCCCACTAGGGATAAGCATGTTAAGTATGGATCCATCCATCAATGGACAGATGTATGTATGGATGAATGAATGGGTGGATGGTAGCACCTTTGCAGATGGACCTAAAGTGTCGCTGACACAATAAATCCACTTACACAATTTAAAAAGATGAACTACTCTGTTTTCATTCAGTGAACACGAAAACTTTTAATAATAAATATTTCTCACAGAATGCTATAAATGCAGAGTGCAGCTGTTTTTTTGCCTGTAGTAACTGGGTCAAACAACAGCGCCATCTTGTATCATAATCAAGGTAAATCAAACCTTTAACAACCAAGGCTGAGAAGCAGCAGTGGAGGAAGTTGTAAGATTTCAGATAAGATTTGAGCAATTTATGTGCAGTTTAGGAGGAAGAAGCTGGATGGAGTGATGAAAAAGAGGGAGCTGGTTCTGCTGAAGGACTGCAACTAGATTACAACATAATATGGTTGCATCTTGCTGCACTTTTAATTTCTGATGCCTTAGTTTACCTTGCCTTGATGACTGCAGCTGTATATGCCCATAAATGGACAGACACATATTTATATATTTGAAAATGATTTAATTTCTATTTAGCCTATGTAGCTGAAATTAAATTACACATTTTCATGATTTTTCACTTAAATAGGACCTTTATTTTTTCATTTAGGATTTGTATCTCCCACGATATATTGCCTGTTTGGGGTATAAAAAAAAATACACTTTTGCATGTTTGTAATAAGTTATGAAACACATTTTAAAATATTGTAAGCAATGAATCTACCTTGTTTTTGTATGTTTTGCTCTTTTTTTTTAAATACCACAAATCAATCTCAATTCAATTTATATAGCAGCAATTAACGAATGTCTCAAGTTAGCTAACAATAACGACAACAAAAAAAATCAATTCAACCCAATCATTTTTATTAAGCATGCATGTAGTGACAGTGGATTGGTAAACCTCTCCTTTAACAGGAAGAAACCTCCAGCAGAACCAGAACCTGACTCAGTACAATGGTCAGTCTGCCACTACCCTTAGAAAATATGCACCAAAATACCCTGAATTCATACATAATACACTATAAATTAAAATAATCCACATTTCAGGGTAAAATAAAGCTTAAACAATGTTTTAATAGTGATTATGTATAAATTCAATGACTCAAAATAAAAGAAAATCTGAGTGTAACTATTTTTCTTTTGTACCCATAACTGGGCAACATATCCCCCAGGATACAGAAATTTCATGTCTTGTTATCTAAGCTGTTTAAATGTAAATCAAACATATTTTTAAAAATATACATATATTAAATCACTCTTAAAGAACAACATTTTACAAAAGCAAGCCCTCTCATATCAGTATGTATATGAAAAATAACATACCTCACAAAGTATGTCTTTATCCATAAAGTCCGCCATTTTGAACTTTATACCCGTATCAGTTTGTTTTTGAATGCTGGCATAAGGTCTCGTGACCTCAATATTTTCCCCAATGCCCCGCTAAGTGTACCCACAGGATACGAAACCCATTTAAGAGTTATAAAAGCCTTTTATTATATGGCTCAAATGAATCTTGTAGCAGTCCTTCAGTAGAACCAGCACCGTCTTCTTCATCACTCCATCCAGCTCCTTCCTCCAAAACTGCAGATAAATCATTTAAATCTCACAACTTCCTCCACTTTTGTGTATTCAGTCTTAGTTGTTAATGGTTTGATTTACCCTGATTATGATACAAGATGGTGCTGGCATTTGACCCAGTTACTACAGGCAAAAACAGCAACACTCTGCATTTATAGTATTCTGTGAGAAATATTTATTAAGAGCTTTTGTGTACTTAGAATGAAAGCATAGTAGTTCATCTTTTTAAATCTTGTAAGTGGATTTATTGTGTCAGTGACACTTTAAACCTAGGCTTCTAACAATTCAGAAACAAAGAATTTCCAATTAACTTAAACAAATTATACTTTACATTTAGTTCAAAAAACTTAGACTGTAATTTGTGTAGAAGCTTGTTGTAACTGTTTATGGTTAACAGTAGATTCAATTCTTATTAAATTACTCAATCTTTGCGATGGCTGTGTACTTAGCAAATATTATATTTTACTCCAGACCTACATCGGAAACATCCTATTGTCCATCAATCCCTTCAAGTTGCTCACCATTTTCTCTGAGGAAGTGAGGCAGCAATATGAGGGCAAGGAGCAAAATAAAAACCCACCGTGAGCAGACTTTTCTCAAATTGCACTTGCTTGTTTTTCTTTATTTTCATGTACATTTTATGTCATCTGGTCGTTTTTCTGTTTTTGCTTTTCAACAGCTTAACTTATTTGAGTCCAATATGCCTATTTCTTAACACCACACAGTATTTTCTGCTATAGTCTTGTACAAGATATTATTATTGTTCATCTTATTTCTTCAAAAATTGTTTTAACACTTTAACAGCTTTTTGTGTGAACCTTTATATTTGTTGGTATTTATTGTCCCCCATTTGCGGGACAATAAAGGCTGTTTCTATTCTATTCTATTCTATTCTATTCAAAAATGTGTCCTGTCTTAGTGCTGATTTAAGACATGTTTATGTGTCTTAGCCATGTGTATGCCATAGCTGACTCCACCTTCCGGCTATCTCAGTCCTCAACACAAGACCAATGCATCATTGTGAGGTACGAATGAAAATACAGTTTTATAATTTTTTGTTTTTTATAAATTTTTAACATTCAGCTGCGTCCAGTCAATTGGTGAGTGTCCTTTCAGTAGTAACAAAATTCAGCATTAATTTAAAGTCTTTGTCACATTTCCTGGAAATGAGTGGGGGAAAATCCATACTTCTAGATGCAATTCTCATAGAATCAGTCTAATTAGTCTAGTGTGTGGTAACACAGTAAAGCCTTGATTCTCAGTGCGTGACTCATCAGGAAATTACTAATTTTCAGAGGTCTTTTTGTTTACGTGTTTTGACCGACTGGAATTTGTTGATGGTCCCTAAATGAATGAACAGAATGTTCATTTAAGGACATGAACTTGCTCCATGAAGAAAGCCACTGTGAAAAGCTGGGGTACTTTCAGTAAAGAGCCATTACAACAGCTGAAGACATCTGTAAATTTTATTGTTATTTTTCTGTGGCACCAGAGGATCTTTTTTCATTAGCAGCTGGAGAGGAAGGAGGATAGAGAGAGAAGGGAAAACATGCAGTATTTGGCCTGGGGTCAGGACTCATACCAGTGAAGTGACAGTGTAGTACCACTCTCCACCTCCCATCTGTAATTTTGATTGGCTACTGAAATTTGTGATTCAGATGACATTGTCCAATCACAATCTTATTTAGCTAACAATAACAATTTAACAAAAATAAATAGTATAGGCTGCCCTCGGACTAATAATGACTTAACAGATTCACCCTGTAGCTTTTGATGCAAAAAACCCAAAAAACAGTGTGCTTAATACATTTTTCTTCAATTCAACATACATGAAATTGTTCAAAGTACGAGGTGGAGAAAGTAATGCTTGCAGTTCATGTAATATGATATAGTAAATTTTCTTTTAACACATTGCTGGATATTACAGAGTCAGTAGGAGGGTCTTAGAGCTGTCAATCAAGCTCCTGTATGTCCTGCTCAGTATGGAGAACCACCTTACTCTTCCAGAAAAACTGTTTATCCATCATCATCTGTGGACATGCTAGTTAGGCTGAGCAGTCATGATAGGCTCTGTTATCAAAAACAGAGTCTGTCATTTCTTAACTCCATTATTAGGTATTTTGACAAATGATTGATACTTTTATAGATTCAATTCTAATATTTCTTTGAAGATTTTGAAGAGTCTCTTAAGTTTAGGAAGCTATTTCTCCTCAGTGTTTCTATGATAATTTGACCAATACATTTCTTGTTATTCAGTGGACAGAGTGGTTCTGGAAAGACTGAAGCTATGAAGCATATAGTCCATTACCTCAGCTCAATGTGTCAGGACAGAAATGACAACCTAAGACAGGTAATTCAAAGTTGTAAAAAAAAAAAATCAGTTAACATTTTTGCTTTCATGTACACTTGTTTTCATTTCTTAATTAGCCGATGGAAGCCTTTCCCATCTTGGAAAGCTTTGGGAATGCCAAGACCATTCTTAACAACAACTCTAGCCGATTTGGCAAGTATCTTCACATTCACATACTCCAGTAAGTCCACCAATTATTACTTAATTCAGTTCAGGAATATTTGTAGATTGATCTCTTATCATGACTGGTAAAATTGATTGCAGCTATTTTTTTTATTTGGCCTCCTGGTTGACAGTGGAGTTGTTGTAGGAACCTCACTGTCTAACTATCTCTTGGAGAAGTCGAGGGTTGTCTTTCAGGTAAGTCTGCTTTGTCTAAAAAACATTTTTGACAGAAACTGTAATATGTCAGAGGCGTTGGTCTTGAAAATACAAAATACAAGAAAAGATTTGAATGCATAGAATATATATTCTAGATTTTCACTGTTAGTACTACTTCAAACCTCTTCATTTCTGAGGGGCGTATATACAGTATCTATGGTAAGTGTAGCACAAATTGAAAGATTTTAGCATTATCTTACTGAATTCTAATCACAAGTCAGTTGTTACTTTTATATGCATACATATAAGAAACTATGTAACTGTTTTCTCAGTGGAAAGACTTGGCATTTCACAAGTACATAGATTCAGTTTGACTTTCACAATATCCTAAAAAAGTTCAACTCATATGGCAAGACCTAGTCAGACACTTATCAATGTCATATTTACAACTAAACCTAAGAGGATAATAAAAGCTTAACATTTTCCTCCAATGGCCATAAACTCACGTTTGATATTTAACGATACTGACTGAATAAGATTCCCAAGAATTCTTGTTTGGAGCCATCTCCTGAAATGTACATTGTATATTTTTTATTTATTAAAAAAATTACCATCATAAGAACTTTTATCACAGCTCCTGAATCTGATCCCTCTGTTTTGGTCCCATTTGCTGTTGTTTTTACATAGTTTGAATGCGTGGCTCTTTCATTATTAGAGGATGCTTTGGATATGTTACATGCTCAGGACTCCCCTTGATTCTGTCACTCTACATTTTTTAAAGAATTACTTTCTAGTAAAGGACAGTCTGTTCTTGCCATTATTAATTGGAGTCTGTCCGCTGGTGTGATTCTTGCTCATTTTAAGCATGCTGTAGTGCAGCTACTGCTTAAGAAATCCAGCATTGATCACACTGCCCTGACTAATTACATGCCTATTTAAATGTTGCCATTTCTTTCAAAGGGTTCAGGGAAAATTGTTTTTGTCATCGGAACGAGTTTTACTAAAAGACTGCAACCAGATTTTTTGAGCCATAGGAAGCAATAATGACTCCAACATTTCTTGGGAGGAAGGGTCCAACAGTGAAGGGTTACATAGATAAACAGATCTATGTATATAATACATCTTTAATTCTGGCTTACTTCAAATAATCCAGTTACTTTAAAGCAACTGGTTAAAGTTCTGTGTGTGCTCTAACATATGAATGTTCAGAGTATGTGTTTCTTTAGCCAGGCTTTCATTTCCACATCTTGAGTTCCATTTTTCTAATTCTGATTACTATTCAGCATTTTTACATTATAATTTTGCGTAGAGGGATTATCAGTCAACATCATGCTGGATCAGCAGCCTGTGCATGTTGCAGGCAAGCACATATTAGAGCTGCAAGCATCATTGGGGTCCTCACAGTTCAGCACTACTCTGGCCTCGTTGCGACAGCCGGAGCACCAGCTACCCCACCCACTCGCCATCGTCAATGCTCTCCCGCATTCCGGTAAATCATGTGAACTTTGGTGCAAATCAGATGATACATGTCTGATTTAGAGACAACCGTAGACAAACGGCGAGGGACTGGAATTCGCCATTCAACCGCGTCCACACGCTCCAGCTAGCAGCCAGTGTTGAGAGAGGGATTTACCATCATGTTGTTCTCTTTCATTAAATACAGGTATAAATCTGCGTGAACCATACAGTAAAACGAAGAGAACTAGTTGGAAAAAAGGTGACTTCCTGTTGAAAGGGGGTCTGGCTAAGGTGATGCCACCAATTGGTCAATTGGTCAAAATGTGAATGTGATGAGTTCTGATCTATGATGATATAAGGAAAGTTTGATGAAGCCAGGAGCTTATGCAAGGAAGTTATTCCACTTTGATGTTTCATGGCGAATTGCACGTTTTGACGGTTGGCCACACCCACAAGCTTTGATGTACAAAAAACATTTCGATAGCTATTGACCTTTCATGCCTCAAGACTGTGCTGAATAATTGTAAAGTCTGTAAGTTAAAAGCTGTGGGAGACGTTTGTTCAGATACAACATTTGTAACAGACAACATGACGACATTGATCCAAAATGACCAGCTTCCGTGGGATTTAGACCCTGGCACTCGGAAACCTTTTCTTAGGTCCTGTCACAATTTATATGTGTATTCAATTTCATGTTTATCCATCAAAGCATGGCTTGAGAGCTGGTTTATTAAATATTCTAGGGGGTTGTTGAGCAAGGATCGATCACAGTGAGTTTGGTGCAGCTCGGCTGAAATATGTGGAATTTAGAGCCAAACTTATAGCAACGGCTTTGCCTGTGACTTCGCCGCGCCACTACGGCCACACCCACACCCTCCACCAAAAACTCTTGGCACTTTAAAGCAAGTGAGACCAACTAGTTATCTGTCATCTGACACAAGATCATCATGATTAGGTCAAAGGAGTCAGAGATACAGCTTTCCATGTAAATGAAATCCAGCTGAAATACCATTGCCATTTTTTTCTAGTGTTGTGTTATGTTTTTCTTTACTCAATAACTAATATGATTTCAAATGCAACAGAGTAACATTATTCTAACAAACAAAGAAGTAAAAGTTTAGATTAAAACAGTTCAAACTGTAAACAGCTTAAAGGACAAATTAGACAAATTGTAATTAACAGCAATAAATATAACTTATTACTTTCGACCCCGTACGGCAGAACCAAAATACAGTATATGTTTTCCACATTGTGAAGTGCTTCTACTTTTTGCGTTATCCAGAAAGGTAGCATATAGTACAGTAAAATATTATGATTTTATTTGTTTTGGTTCACACAATGAGCCACTGACGATTTTCATCATAGTACCGGCAAGAATTTAAAACTAGTTTCATTCCTGCCTACAACTCCATTACAGTTGGACATATGTTTAACCAATTATTAAATGCACTTCACCTAACACATAAATTACCCTGGAGAACATTTATGTTTTTTCCTAGTTCACAGCTACAGCTCAACAGAAGTCTCAATGTCCATATAATACAGCATGACATATTATTGTTAGGACTAAAATAAGAGGGGCAGCACATTTCCACAATATCTCAAAATAAGATTAACTGACAGGTATCTGTTAGAACACTGATGAATAGCGTGTAATATGATTAAACAGTAATTAATAACACCACTATGAGCAAAATCAAACTAAACTGCAACCATAAGTATTACTACATATTAAACATTTAAAGCTGCAGAATATTTGAGGTATAATAAGGGATCTTTTTTCTATTCTTAATGATTTTTTTCTTCACTTTATTTTTACTTTGATAATTATTTATCCAACCTTCAGAAGTAGAGGCACCTATTGTCACAGGTGCTGCATCCATTGTTGTTTCTACAGTTGAAGATAAAATCTCAAAATTTTAAGCTGCACCTGCACCTGCAGCATGGGCTGTTCACAGTCCAAATCTTTGTCTAAGATAAATTAAGGTATGCAATTTAAAATATCTTTAAACTAGAATTAATTTAACTGTAGTGAACATAGTGAGACAGCATTTTACAAACGATGCAATGAAATCTTTGCTTTCTCTCTTGTGCCTTATAAGTGATTGTAAATCAGCACATTCAAATAAAATTAAATTATTGCCTAATTTATAATTTAGGCCAATAAGGAGAGGAACTATCATGTGTTCTATGAACTGCTGGAAGGTATGAACGACTGGGACAAAGAGAAGCTGTACCTGCAGGGGGCTGAGACTTATTACTACCTAAATCAAGTAAATGAGACCAACAACATATCAATTCTTGTCTTTTCTGTTGTATTTTTTTATTTTCACTTATTATAAATGTTTCAACTTTTCTTATACCATGAAGGGTGGTGCCTGTGCTTTGAAAGGGAAACAGGAAAAACAAGACTTTCAACTTTTGCTTAAATGTTTGGAGACTATTGGCCTACATGCAAATCAAATCTCCAACATCTGGGCCATCCTCTCCTCTATTCTGCATCTTGGTAACATCTGTTTCAGCTCATATGAGGTATGTGTCTTTAAATGACACAGTCAGAATGAGATGCAAGGCATTCATATCATACTTTTGTTGGTGCTGTTTCAGAGTGAGTCATTTGAGGTGGCTCGTATCTTCAGTGAGGCAGAGGCCAGAAGGGTTGGGTCCTTGTTACAGATTTCATGTGAAACCCTTCAAACAGTAATCACTCACAAAGTCACAGTAAGTAGCTTTTTGTTAAGCAATTAGACCCACCTTGATACGCATGAGCAAACAGTTTGTTTTTGTTTTAGGAAACCAGCTATGATCGCATCTACTGCCCCCTGTCTGTGGAAAGTGCCATAGAATCAAGGTGACTAATGAGTCTGACTCATTTCCTGTCTTGGCAGAGCAGCAGCAGGCCCAGAGTCATGTCAGTTAGTGTTCCCTTTTTTTGTTACTAAAACTGTAGAAATGACAGTTCTGAGCTTGACTAATTAAGGACTTCCCTGCAAGCAATTATACATATAGTAAGGCACAAAAGAATTATTACCCCTGCCTGATTTAGACTTTAAATCATCTTAAATATTAAATCTATCCCCTTAGTTTGTTGGGCAACTTAGATGACTTCACCACCGAGACATTTCAGTTCATATGGTTCTCACTACCTTATTTATCACTAAGAAAACTGTGATCTTCTTTCTTTTGTTGTTGTTATTCTTTTGTTGGACCATATTAGTCTTGAGACAGCCTCTGCAGTCACAGCAAATGTAACAATTGATGGCAAGGAAGGTTTCCCCCAAAAAACAGCCGTGAAAATGATGATGCTGCAGGTAACAGACTGATAGATCTCCAATATCTTGTTGCAGACATTAAAACGTTGAACCTTCCTCTAGAAGTAGAGTCTCCTTATTCCTTTCATGTACACAGCCTTAGTGTTAGACATCCAGATATTTATAGTGCTCCAACACCTCCACTTCCTCCCCCTAATCCTTGTGGCTGTGAAGTATATCGCTCCAGTCTTGCTCACATTCAGCCTCAGGTGGTTCAGTTCAGTCCAATCCGCAAAGTTTTCTATCAGTTAGTTACAGTGGGAAGAGTATTCGCCCTACTCTCCCCATATGACTTCCTCGAGTCATCTTAGAACTTCTGTAGGCGGCATTACTCTGTGTTGTACTGGAGGTCAGTCATGTGTAAGGTGGAGAGAAAAAGACAGACAAAAAAGCATAGTGCCCTGAGAAGGCCCTGTATCGCTGACCACCATATCAGACAGAGCCCTTTCCAGAGGGACAAACTGTGCTCTGCTTGTCAGGTAGTCAGCCATCCAGGAGATCACTGAGCTCTTGATACCCATAACTCACAGTTTGTTATCCAGCAGTGGCAGCTGAATGGTGAATGGTGTTAAAAGCATTGGAGAAATCAAAGATTTCTCCAGAGACCAAATAAAACATAACTCGTTGCCACAGGTAGATAACAGCATCTTTAACTCCTGAAAAGCCGTGTCCTGAAAAGGGCTAAGGCCAGTCTCTCCAGAACCTTCATCACATGACACATGCTACAGTATCAAGAAAAATAAGTTGTGTTCACTTAAATCTATGCAAACCAATTGCCTCAATAGGATAAATTATTGCAACATATAAAAATGACGTTACGTTGTGTGAAGTATTGCAAACCTAAAATAACTTGATGCATTCTAGTTTAGTTGTACATAAACTAAATAGCAAAGACATTTTGATGTTATAAGTTATATGCAAATTAGGTCTTTGGTCCAGGTTTTTCCACTGTAAAAAAATATTTTTAGATGATTTCAGCATTTTATTTCTGCCTGCATCACCAAGAACATCATTATATTTGTTAACCTACTGTACATACATTAAAGACATAATGTCATCAGGGCATATTTTATTTTTCAACACTGAAATAGTTGTTCATAATTTTATCTTCAGTTTGCAAGTTTGGTTGAACAGAAATGACTCATACAAAGTTTGGTGCAATTTAGTCTTTCTGGGTGAAAGGTGTAGCATTTTGTTTGCTTTGGTGAGTACGCCACTTTTGCCACTTGACTCAGAAACATGCTCAAAAACTTAAAATTTGGATCCCTTACCAGCACAATGAGAGATGAAGCTTTTAGCTCATAATCACTTGGAGTGTGGTAAAGTTTGAGATGTGTAAATGTTAAAAATAGCCAAAATTTGCCCTTTGCCTTCCTCCCTGTACATTTTAGGACATAGAGACTTTTTTTCTTGACTTGAAGAGAATCTACCTTCATATCTCTACAATGTTTAAAATCTCTACAATGTACAATCTATCTGAGCAACTGTGTATCAACTTTGTCAATGAGCCATTAAATTAATACCATTTAGTTTAATAGATTTTTTGATCACATTAAAAAAGTTACATTTCAGATGGGGGACGATTTTGGGTGAAGTTTGGTGAGTCTTTGAAGATGTTTAGGATCTCAAATTTCCATTTTTGGGCAGAAAAGAGATACAATAGGCCTTTGCAGCAATAGGCCTTCACTGCTTGGGCCTAATTTAAGTAAATTTAGCAGATATGCATATAAAGTTGGGTATGAAGCCCAACTGTTGCAATTTTATGTTTTTTTTTTTTTTTTTTTTTCTCCGAAGAGTTTTTGCAGCGCTAGTGGCTCGTATTTTTTCGACAGTAGGCAGACAGGAAGGAGGGTGAGGAGAGGGGGGAAGACATGCGGCAAAGATTGTCGGGACCGGGAGTCGAACCCTCGACGTCCGCGTCGAGGACTAAGGCCTCCAAACGTGGGGCGTGCTAACCCCCTGCTCCACCACAGCACGCCCCTGCAATTTTATGTTTACTTCATGACTTCATTTTTTTGAAGTCATGAAGTAAATTGGAAATTCTGGATGGAAGCAGGCTTATACATGTTTTCCTTTCCTCTCTAGAAATGCAATTGCCAAAGCTTTGTATTCAGTTTTGTTTGACTGGTTGTTGGAGAAAATTAATGACTGGCTAAGCCCAACAGAGATGGACAGCACTGTTGGTGTCGTAGACATTTACGGCTTTGAGGTTGGTAATCAACTTTCTAACCCTGGGACCTTCAGATACATCGCTGGATATGTTTTTTGGGGGGTGATGTAAGTTACATCTCTTTTATTTTGCCCTTTGTGAAGGATCTTGAAGTGAACAGCTTTGAGCAACTGTGTATCAACTTTGCCAATGAGCAGTTGCAGAATTTTCTCAACAAAACTCTACTTTCTCAGGAACAGGTAAACCAGAAAAATTAAAATCAACTACTTATATATATCTCACTACTTAAACTGTACGGTGTAATTGTGTGTGTCTTGCAGGAGGAGTACAATAAAGAGCAGATTCCTTGGCATTCAGTTCAACTTGAGAACTTTCACACCTGTCTGGAATTGATCTCCTCCAGACCAAATGGCATCCTCCGCATATTGGATGATCAAACATGCATCCCACAGGTGCGAACATCCACATACAAAGTTATTTTCTTAATTAGTCTAAGCAGCTGCACACAAACACAGAAATATGGGACACAACATCTCTCTCTTCTGAATAGTTAGATTGCTGGTTTTTGCCACACTCTTTAGAATAGAATAGAATAGAATAGAATACAATACAATAGAATAGAATAGAAGTACTTTACTCATCCCAGCAGGGAAATTACTTCGCAGTTACAGCATAGAGACAGGACACAATAACAACTACCACTGAGTAGTAGTTGTAGATAAAATAAAAATAAAAAATAAAATATAAAATGCTGTTAATATAAGAAACAACTTAAGAGCAGTCCTTGCAAAGATTCAAAAAATGCAGATATGTATATGTAAATATATGTACAGCAAGTGTGCCTCAGTGCAGTTGTGCAAAATTGGACTGATTAGTGCAGAACAATGATTTAGCTTTTATTGTACAGTGAGATGGCATGTGGCAGGAAGGATTTCCTGTATCTGTCCCTACGACAGCGGAGCTGGAGCAGCCTATGTGAGAAGGTGCTCCGCTGTCTGTCCACTATGTGGTGGAGAGGGTGCTGATTATTGTCCATAATAGACAGAACCTTCTTCAGTGTCCTCCTTTCCACCACAGTTTCCAGGGACTCCAGCCTTAGTCCCAGTTCAGAGCCAGCTTTCCTGATGATTTTGTCTAGTCTATTAGAGTCGCTGGCTCTGATGCTGCTTCCCCAACACACAGCAGCAAAGAAGATGGCACCGGCAACAACACTGTGATAAAAGGTCTCCAGCATCTTGCTGCACACGTTGAAGGATCTCAGCTTCCTTAAAAAATAGAGTCTGCTCATCCCCTTCTTGCACACACAGCGTCAGTGTTAGATGTCCAGTCCAGTCTGTTGCCGATGCACTTTGAAATGTCTTGCTGCTGAAATGTGCTATACAAATAAAATTTGATTGATTGATGATTGATTGATTACAACTCCCAGGTATTTGTAATCCTCCACCTCCTCCACCACTTCCCCTTTGATCTTTAGTGGCCGTGAAGGTATCTTCTTCCTTCTGAAGTCAATCACCATCTCTCTGGTCTTACTAATGTTGAGCCTCAGGTGATTCTGCTCAGACCACTCCACAAAGCTGTCCACCAGTGTCCTGTACTCCCCCTCCCCTCCATCCCCTATACACCCGACAACCGCTGAGTCATCAGAAAACTTCTGTAGGTGACATGACTCAGAGTTGTACTGGAAATCAGTGGTGTACAGGGTGAAGAGAAAGGGAGAAAGCACAGTTCCCTGTGGAGCTCCTACATCACTGACCACCACATCAGACAGGACACTGCCCAGACAGACAAACTGTGGCCTGCCTGTCAAGTAGTCAGTAACCCAGGAGATCACTGAGTCGTTGACACCCATCCTCCGCAGCTTCTCACCCAGAAGCAGAGGCTGGATGGTGTTGAAGGCACTGGAGAAATCAAAGAATGTGATTCTCACAGTGTCTCCTCCACCATCCAGGTGCGAAAGTGCTCGTTGCAGCAGGAAGATGATGGCATCGTCAACTGCTAAGTGGGGCTGGTAGGCAAATTGCAGGGGGTCTAGAAACGTCCTCACCCTAGGCCTCAGCTGGGCCAGGACCAGTCTCTCCATGACCTTCATCACATGATATGTGAGAGCAACTGGTCTGTAGTCCTCTGGGTCGGATGGCCTTGGCTTCTTGGGAACAGGAACCACATGTGATGTCTTCCACCGCAGCAGGACTCTCTCCAGCCTCAAGCTCAGGTTGTACATGTGTGCCAGTACGGTGCATAGCTGGCCAGAGCAGGTCTTCAGGATCCGTGGTGTAATGCCATCAGGTCCTGCAGCCTTCCCCTGGTGTAATCGCTCCAACTGTCTCTTAACCTGGCCTGTAGTCACCGTTAGCTGGGGGTAGGTGTTGTTGTCTGCAGTGGAGATGGGGGAGGAGGAGGGGGGATGGGGGGCTGAAGGAGAGGTGGTGTGCAGGAGAATGCCGGTAGGTGGTTTGAACAGCTTGGGGCAGTGTGGATGTGTGGGGGGATGGTGGTGGTAGGGGAGTAGCAGGAGGTGAGCTAAACCTGTTGAAGAACTGGTTAAACTGGTTTGCTCTATCCGAGCTCCCAGATGTCTGTGTGTCTTTCCCCTTCATCCCAGCGATGTGCTTCATTCCTTTCCACACATCTTTCACACTGTTCTGCTCAAGTTTGGACTCAAGCTTCCTCCTGTAGTTGTCCTTGCATGTCCTCAGTGTCTCTCTGAGTTCACGCTGGACTCTTCTCTGCTCCTCCTTATCTCCAGACCTGAATGCCATCTTCTTTTTATTTAGAAGTGCCTTCAGGTCACTGGTAATCCAGGGTTTGTTGTTGGAGAAGCAACGCATGGTCCGGGCTGGCATGACAGTCTCCTCACAGAATCTGATGTAGTCCATGATGCAGTCAAACATGTTGTTGATGTCCTCCCCATGAGGCCCACAGAGCACATCCCAGTCTGTCGACCCAAAGCAGTCCTGCAGTGCCTCAGCTGCCTCCTGTGTCCACCTCCTCACCGTCCTGATGCGCACAGGCTGCCTACTCACTAGAGGAACATACTTGGGAGTCATCCTTACCAAGATTTGGTCCGACCTGCCAAGGGGGGACAGGGCTGTGGCGCTGTATGCATATTTGGCATTAGCATACAGGAGATCCAGCATTTTGTTTTCCCTGGTGGGACAGTCAACATACTGCTGGATTGCATATGATTGTTTGAATAGATAAACATGGCATCTTCAGACATCTTATAATGTCAGACTTGTGGAGATCCAGAATTCTTTCTTTAAGACGTTTTCAGGAGCTCAGTGAATTCCAGTGTGGAACTGGTACTGTGACAGGATGCCACCTGCCACCGGTGAAATTTCCTTGCTCCTAAATATTCCACAGTCAACTGTTAGATGCATTCTAAAAAATGGAAGTGTTTGGGAACGACAGCAACTCAGCCACAAAGTGGTAGGCCACTTAAATTGATTGAGCGGGGTCAGCAAATGGTGAAGCACATAGTGTGAAGAGGTCACCAACTTTCTACAGAGTCAAGACTAAACCTCATGTGGCCTTCAAATTAGCTCAGGAACAGTGCACAGAGAGCTTCATGGACTGGGTTTCCATGGTGGAGAAGTTGCAAGCCATACATCACCGAGTACATAACATCAGATGCAGTGGTGTAAAGCATATCGCCACTGGACTCTCGAGCAGTGGAGGTGTGTTCTCTGGAGTAACGAATCGCTCTTCTCCATCTGGCCATCTGATGGACGAGTCTGGGTTTGGCAGTAGCCAGGAGACTGGTACTTGTCTGACTCCATTCTGCCAAATGTAAAGTTTGGTAGAGGGGGGATTATGGTGTGGACTTGTTTTCCAGGAGCTGGGAGGACAGACAAGGTAAATTCTGGGACCACCAATTGGGAGCATCCATGCAAAGGATGCACAACTTAGACTTCTGATTCATCCTCTCTGTCTGGCCATCAGTCTGAGGATGAAAACCTGAAGAGAGACTGATGTCAATGCTGAGAAGAGTGCAAAACTCTCCCCAAAAGTGGGAGATGAATTGTGGTCCTCTATTAGATACGATGTTAGGGGAACCCAAAGAAGTCTGAACAGTTCTCGGGCCATCACATCAGCAAGATCAGGGGCTGAAGGCAACCTGCGAGGAACGGGATCTTGGAGAACCTATCAACCACAGTAAGAATTACAGTGTTACCTTGAGATGGAGGTGGCCAGTGACAAAATCCATTAAGACGGCCAATGTGGAGTCGGTAGAGAGACCTCAGCAGACCTGCTTGAGGGTGTCGAGAGCACTATACTCTGGAACAGGTGCATATGCTGACACAAACTAATGTGTGTCCTTTCTCAGCGTAGGCCACTAGAATCATGACTGAACCACCGTCAAAGTCTTGGTAATACCTGGGCGACAGAACAGTTGAGAACCATGACAAAACTGAAGGACCATCGACACCATATCTGCAGGAACAAACTGAAGGGACCAAAGGCCGTTATTTGCCAGTCGAGAAGTCGCAAAGAAGGGTTGCGCCACACTCATGAAAAGAGACCTCCTCTAAATGCAAACTGGATTCAGCCGCTTTGAAGGCCAGAATATCCTGGTCGGTCAGTTGGTCTGTGGCCATGGCGAGGTATTCCACATCTAAATGCACAAAAGCAACCGTTGCTCTGAGGCGGTAATCCTAGTCTAAGAAGGAAAGAAAGAAACAAAAGCAGAGAGGATTTTGTGCTACCATAAATAATGCACCAGGGGCTTTTACCCCCTCACACAGATGGCATGTTGAGCAGGACTGGGGTCAGTCCTCCCCCCTTCACGTTGTGTATCAGGAAGACATTCTGTTTAAAACCAGAGGTAATTACAACATTCCAAATCTATTTAAACTTCTCTAGGTATAGTATATGCTATATATATTATTCTTGATTATCTAACACTTATTGTTTTTTCATACTTTAATTGTATTACTTTTAAAACTCATAGGTCAGAAGGAGTTTACTACAACAAAGTGTCACAAAGATGGAACTAACAGATGTCAAAGGAATGTTTATTTTGGGGGGTGGAATGTTTGTTTTGGGGGTGGGCATATCCAGTCACCGGAAATTAAAAGCAATCAATAATTAGGGTCATAAATCAGTCCACCGATTAAATTCATAAGCTCATAAGGGTGTCTACATATCTCTCTTTGAAGAGCATTCAAACTGTAGTGCCTGGAAGCCAAGAAAATCTGATCCGCTTCAGCAAGTGAACGATAATTTTTTGTCCGGATCAGTGGAAAGCTGACCAGCGCGGTGCGAACAGGTGGAGGAAGCTGGTGGAGAAATACATACATAAAAAGGAAGTTAACATCTCCCGAGCCAAATAATGCCAGCATGTTCTCCATCAGCTCGGAGGGCTTGCGATCCCCCAAGTCAGTGGTCCCCAACCTTTTTAGTACCACGTACCGAGAGATGACCGACACATTCTGCTGCTTGTGGGCTCAATGTTGGTGCACAAGATGTAAACGACAGAATCCGGTTAAAGGATTTTCAAAATAAAAGATCCTCCAGACTCAACACATAAAACGGAAGTATTTAATTATTTCTTGCGCGGCCCAGTACCAATTGGTCCACGGACTGGTACCAGTCAGGTATTGTATTCACCACTTTTGATGTTAAACAACTAATTTGTACTTGTAGAAGACTGGAACAAAGAACTGCCACCATCTTTTGGCAGGTCCATAATTTCCTCAATAAGAATCAAGACCAGTTCAGGACAGAAATTGTGGAGCTTTTTGCAAGAAGCCGGATAAAGGTGGTTGGGGACCACTGCCCCAAGCCATTCAGAGAGAGCAAGCGATCGGCCCGCTCCGTGTCTGACAGTTGGTAGAGCCGAAGCAGATTCTCTTTGAGCGCGCTGTATTTGTTAGCTGTTGGTGGGTTCCTCAGCAGATCCATCAGACAGCGGGTGGAAACGGAATCCAACACAGCAACTACATGGAAGTACTTGGTCTCATCTGTGGTTTTCCCATGGAGATGGAACTGGGCTTCCACATGCTGGAACCATCTTTCTGGATTGTGCTACCAGAACTCTGGAAACTTGATAACTGCAGCAAAAACAGTTTATATATATATATATATATAGTATATATATGTGTGTGTGTGTGTGTGTGTGTGTGTGTGTGTGTGTGTGTGTGTGTGTGCGGGGGCGTGTGGGGGTGGGGGTGTGTATTGTGAATGATCCTAAAAAAAGTTGATGAAGCTATGACATTGTTATCTGGGTATGTAAATGTTTAAAAACAAATTAATTTTAAAAGTCATCTCTCATTGTTCTGGTATTTAACTCATATAAATAATTTTTGTAATCCTAACAAACCAAAACATTTTTTCAGAATTAATGCCAGGCACTTAGGAAAAGCAATTTGTGTGTGCGCGCATGTGTGTGTGTATGTAAATAAAAATATAGCTTTAACTTAGGTGAAACTTCTTTGGGGTTTTATAGGCTACTGACCACACCTTCCTTCAGAAATGCCATTACCACCATGCAACCAACCCCTTCTATACCAAACCAAAGAACCCAATACCAGTCTTCACTATTCATCACTATGCAGGACCTGTCACATATCAGGTATTGTATTCACCACTTTTGATGTTAAACAACTAATTTGTACTTGTAGAAGACTGGAACAAAGAACTGCCACCATCTTTTGGCAGGTCCATAATTTCCTCAATAAGAATCAAGACCAGTTCAGGACAGAAATTGTGGAGCTTTTTGCAAGAAGCCGGATAAAGGTGAACCAACTAACACATTATTCATAATACTCATAATATTCCTCATGAAGATATGGTAATTGTCATATCTGGGGTGGTTTGAGTTTTGCTTTGGGTTCTGTCATTTTTTTGTGTGTGTTCCTTACTTTTTTCTATTAGTTCTGCCTCATTTCCATTTTCACTTCAGTTCTTCCTTACTGAGTCTAGTTTATTTCTCGTCTACTTGTTCTATGTAGTGATGGGCCATCTGAAGCCAGGCTTCGAGGCGTGTACCGAATAAAAAGGAGGCGTGTCAGATGACGCCCTGCGACTGGAAAATCGGTAACAAACAGTAGCTATATTTTGATGAATGCTATCATCAAAATCGTTGAACATGAACTATAAAAGGTTCCTTTTATTTCGGTCACTGCTGAAGACAAATACTCCTCTGATGCGCGATCAAATACAACAACCCATGCCATGAAGCAGCACGGCTCATCACGCTTCTATTTTGAAAACCGACACGCAAAATGAAGCAGTCAAGTGACCCATGCAATGCGAGACATCTTTGGTGCCACTCACGTGGTTTTCAGCAAGACGACATTCATCGAATCAGGGCTTCATCTGACACGCCTCCTTTTTCCTCGGTACACACCTGGCTTCAGATTGCCCATCACTATTAGCAGTCATAGTTTTGGAGTGTGTGAGGAAACTGGAGTAATCCAGCAAAAATCAGGAAAGGCTTGTAGAGAACATGCAAACTTGATGCAGAAGCACACCAGGATGGTATGGTAATGAGGAACCTTACCATTAAATAAGAGTCTTCACCATTGCACCACCCTGCAGACATACAGTATACCATGTTTCTAAGAGATGCGTGCCAACTTTAACTTCTTTAATTGGATTAAAATACCATTATAACCATAGGTATTTTAGGATTTTGTTACTTATAATGACATCAGACTCACATAGTGCTTTCAAACCTCAAATGATTCTCAAAAACACTCCAGAATCAGTAATTCCCATTCATGCACACTTTCACACTCTGATGACTTGCAAGATACTGGATGGTTGCTACAACTTGCCTCTGGCTGCCTGATAGAAGAGCGGCTGCTATTTCATGCCATTGTCCCTTCTGACCAACACCAGCAGGCAATGTGGGTGAAGTGCCTTGCCCAAGGACACAAAACACAGGTGGATGAAATGGGTATCAAAGCAGCAATCTTCAGATTGCTGGGTGAACCTCTACCATCACACCAACAATATATTAAAAAATTCTTCTAAGATAACAGCTTTTTAGGTGCATATAAATAGTTTATGGTCATGGGTGATGTTCCAGATAACCACATTGGTTTTTTTCATGTTCATTTAGATGATTTCTGAATTGTTCCAGAAGCTTCAAGATAGGTACATCCAACAAAAGGAACTGGGTTGGAAGATGAAGCATCTTCGTCAGCCACCCCCAACTGCTGCTTCACACTTCCTGCAGTCCCTCACTGAACTCACCACCCGTATGGAAAGGTAGAAATCACTTTAATATCAGTTCATTTATACTGTCCTTATGCCAAATAAAGTAATCTCAGGGCACAATACAGAGAAAAGAAAGCTTATAATTCAAATTCAGTCTGGAGTTTTATTGAAGTATCTGGTTCAGGTTAAAGTCCACCTATATGTATACGAATTCCATCTGTTCCATTTCGAACTTTTTTTTTTTTTTTGAACATTCTTTATTTAAGAATATTATGAATCCAACATATATGCATATGTATATTTATACATGCACTTACATAACAAAAAAAACAACAAACAAACAAAAAAAACAACACATTAGGGGGCTCAGCAAACATTTTAGTCCATTTCGGCAGTTGACATTTCTTAGAAAGGTTCTGATGTTCTCACCTGAAGGGGAGGTTTACATATCCAGTGACTTCCATTAAAAGAGAGAGACATACAGAGGAGGCTTTTTATAACCCATGGCATCCTTATCAGTGTGGCCATCCAAAGTGGGAAATAGCTGGGGTCCATACACTCCGAAAAATGTCAGTTTTTACCTGAAGGTTTGCTGTTATCTTTTCCATTATATACACATTATTCAATCTTTCTTGCCATTGTTGAAGTGTGGGAGGCAAAGGCTTGAGCCAGGACAGAGTTATCATTTTCCTTGCTACTAGTAGCAGAATCTGTAGTAACTGGCCTTCCTTTTTCCCAGTATCTTCTCCTGAGGTCAAACCCAATATATAATGTAGTGGATTCAGTGGTAACGTGACCTTAAGTATTTTTTAAATTTCTGTCTGAACCCCCTGCCAGAAAGGAATCAGTACTGGGCAGTCCCAGAAAATGTGGGTGTGATCCCCAATCTGATTACAGTTCCTCCAGCACAGATTTGTAGCACTTCTGTCATATTTTGAAATACTGAGAGGTGTTTTGAAGAACCTCATTCTTAATTTCCAGTCAAATTCCTTCCAACCTGGACTGTGGGTGATCTTAAAACCTTTTTCACAAATCTCCTCCCACTGCTCATCTTCAATAACAGTGTTCATTTCTAGTTCCCACTTTTGCTTGATATCTATAGAGTTGTCAGAGAAATGCATCTGTAGATGTTTATATAAATTAGATATAATCTTCCTCTTATTATTTTCCTCCACACATTTTATCAGAAATATTTCTAAAGGTAATGTATTTTGTTTCAAGGTAGGCCATTCTTTGTGTGATAAAAGATAATCCCTTAATTGTAAGTACTTGTAGAAATCTTTTGAGCATAATCCATATTTATCTTGTAACTGCTTAAATGACTTAAGAGTTTCTCCACTGAATAACTGATTAATTCTTATTAGTCCTTTATGAGCCCATCTCTGATAACCCGTATCCTGTTTGTTTGGAAAGAAGTCAATAATCTTGTCTATTTTTATTATGCGTGATATTGTTAAAGGTGCTCCTATTTTCTTCCTCACTAGAGACCAGACTCTGTGTGTATAATTAATCCACTCATTTTCAATTTTTAAATCCTTCCAATTTTTTCCCTCCATAAATGGCATCGCTTCAAGAGGTACCAGTGGGCATGTGCTGCTCTCCAGACCAATCCAGTTGGTCTCCTCATCCTGTACAAGCCACTCGACCACAACGCGAAGTTGTGCTGCCCAGTAGTACAGTTTCAGATTAGGCAGACCAAGGCCACCTTTTTCTCTCGGGCTTACCAATAATTTCTGTCTGATTCTTGGTTTCCTCCTTTTCCAAATAAAGTTATTAATAATTTT
The DNA here is from genome assembly GCF_001444195.1 of Xiphophorus couchianus. NCBI lineage: Eukaryota > Metazoa > Chordata > Actinopteri > Cyprinodontiformes > Poeciliidae > Xiphophorus > Xiphophorus couchianus. The sequence goes on from NC_040236.1 coordinate 1,960,219, forward strand.
ATCTAAAATTTTAAAAGTGGAGGCAGGTATCCTAATAGGTAGTGCCTGAAATAGATACATTAATCGTGGAAGTACATTCATTCTCACTGTTTCTATTCTGCCCAAAAGGGACAGAGGAAGAATCTCCCATCTGGACAGGTCCGATTTTATTTGTGTGATTAATCTACTATAATTTTCATTAAGTAGTTGCGATGTTTGTGGTGTAATCATCACACCTAAATATTTGAATCCCCTCTTGGACCAATTAAAAGTGACCTCTTTATCTAAATCTGTAGGCCATTTTCCCACCAACATCATAGCTTCAGACTTGGTTTCATTAACTTTATAGCCTGAGATTTCTCCAAAATCTTTTAAACTAGTCATAAGCCTAGGGATTGAACTCAGGGGATTAGAAATATACAAAATAATGTCATCCGCATATAATGAGATTTTATGGGTGACTCCACCTGCTGTTACTCCATGGATTCTGGGGTCTGTCCGTATTCTTTCTGCCAGAGGCTCAATACTAATAGCAAATAGTAGAGGCGAAAGAGGACATCCCTGCCTAGTTCCTCTTTTTAAACCAAATTTCTTTGAGGAGTATCCATTCACCCGTACTTTGGATGTGGGTCCAGAATATAGCACACCCATCCATTCGATAAAGTCTCTATGGAATCCCATTGCTGCCAGTGTGTGTTTCAGATACTGCCAGTCCACCCTATCAAATGCCTTCTCAGCATCAAAGCTGAGAAGCATTGAAGGATCCTGTTTTAGTCTTGCCACGGAGATCACATTTAAAGTTCTCCTAATATTATTTATCCCTAAACGTCCCGCTATGAACCCTGTTTGGTCTGGTTTAATTATTGTGTGGATACATTTTTGAATTCGATTTGCCAGTATTGTAGTTAAAATTTTCAAATCACAGCAGAGCAAACTTATTGGTCTGTAGGACGAGCAATTTATGGGATCCTAGCCCTCTTTGGGAATTGTAGATATTATTGCTTCTGACCAAGACTTTGGGGGGTCCTTATTTGTGAGGGCGTAATTAAATACTCTTTGTAACAGAGGCGTGACCTCAGCTTTAAAATGCTTGTAAAATTCCGCAGGGAATCCATCAACTCCTGGCACTTTACTGTTCTTTAAATTTTTTATGACCCCCTCGATTTCCTGTTTTGTAATTGGATCTCTCATTGCCTTGGCATCATTTTCAGTTAATTTTGGCAACTTAATTTCACTCAATACATTCTTAATCTTCTCTATTTTACTGTCTATTTCCTCTGAATCATAAAGTGTCTCATAGTAGGCCGAGAAAGCTTCTGCAATATCTTTAGGATGGGACAGAATTTTCTTTGTGAAAGGATTCATTATCTTTTCCACTGTGCGATCTGCCTGTTTCTTGCGCAGCTGAAATGCTAGTAGCCTGCTGGCCCTATTCCCTGATTCATAGTACTTTTGATTGGCAAACCGTAATGCCCCCTCTGCCTTGTATGTCAACAAAGTGTCCAGTGTTTGTCTGTATTCGCCAAGAGATTTTAAAGTAGTTTCATCATTAGTCTTTTTATGTTCCTCCTCCAGTTGTCGAATACGATTTTCTAACTCTACTTGTTTTTTATCGCGTTCTCTTTTGATTTGGGATGACAAAGAGATTAATTTCCCCCTCAGCACAGCTTTTCCAGCTTCCCAAAGAGTTGACACTGATACTTCCTTGTTGTCGTTATGTTCCATATACTCAGTCCAGTCGTTTTTAATTCTTTGAACTATTTCTGGATAATTTAGAAGTGAAACATTCATTCTCCACTGTTTAGGTTGTTTATTGTTCTCTAAATTTATTGTCATAACCACCGGACCGTGGTCTGATATTGTTATTGGTTCAATATGGCAATTTGTAACTTTATGTGCATCCCTCTTTAAAACAAAAAAGAGATCTATTCTGGAGTAGCTTCCATGGACCTTTGAAAAAAAGGTGTAATCCCGCGCCGTGGGGTGGCTTTGACGCCATATATCTACTAGCCCCATCTCTTCAATCAAACTGGGCAAAATTTTAGCCTTCTGGGTCACTGGTCTCTGTTCATATGGGTATTTGTCCAATTTGTGGTTCATCACACAGTTAAAATCCCCCCCAGCTAGTATAAATCCGTCAGCTTTTGCTGTCAGAAGCGCTGAAATGTCCTTGAAGAAGCTAGGATCATCTTCATTAGGCGCATAAATGTTTAAGAGGGATATTCTCACTCCTCTAATTGTACCTACAGCTAAGATGTAGCGTCCCATTTTATCTTCATATGTGCTCTCTACAACGAAGCCCAGTGATCTGTGACATAAGATGGCAACTCCTCTCCGTTTGCCCCTTTCACATGAAGCACTGTAAATCTGCCCTACCCATGCCCTTCTAAGTTTTTTATGTTCTGTTTCGTTAAGGTGGGTCTCCTGAAGCATTGCAATTGAACAGTTCAGCCTTTTTAGCTGGGTCAAAATTTTATTTCTCTTTATTGGATTATTTACTCCATTTATATTATATGTGATTACTGTTAATGTATCCATTTTTGTGGCTTACGGTTTTTGGGGTTTTCCCCTTTCCCCTTCCTTATAAACATACCTAAATAACTATTGTTTCTCCCTTGTAACTGTACTTAATAACTATAATCAGGGTCACATCAAAAGCCATAGCTACATAGAGAATATTGTTTGCTGAGATACACAAAACATTAAAGAAACAAAAGAGTTTTCCTGAACATGGAAAACAACTGTGAACTTCCAATTCCCCAGTGGTTTGCCCCTGAACTGAAGTGAACACAAACATAACCATACAAACAGACTCAGGGGGTCCCCACCCCTGATCTTCTTTAGGCAGAGAGACAAGGCTCTCTGGGTGTTGTGCACAAAGTGCCTGGGCGATGGTCCTCCAGGATGTCCCCGAAGTGTCCTCACACCGCCATGGTTGTAAAGTTTGCTTCATCCAATTTTCCTCTTTCACCGTTCCCCACTGTTTCGTGGCTTATTTTCCAGCAATTATGTTATAGCCTAAATCTATGTATTTGAGTCAATATTTTATGATAAATGATACTCCCTTAAAGGTCTAGTCTAGTTTTTCTTTTGTTCTACAATTATTGTCCATTGTCTTCCATATTCTTCGTCACAAATTTTTGTCTCTATTTACCTTCCATCCAGTTCTAGACTAGACATGGCGACCTTACTCCCGGCTAAGGGCTGGCTCCTCTCTGTTGTCACCATGGATAATGGCTCTGATCTCAGCAGGGTTCAACTGTTGGCTCTTCCTCTTCTTTCCCTGGGCTGCCCAACCGTCCTGTGTCAGCTCCTCTTCCAGTATCTCTCGGTCCTCCAGGGATGTTTCAATGCCAAGATCTTTCAGTGTGGAGTGTGCAGCTAGAAGTGAGGGGAAGAGTTTTGTGCCCCCGATCATGAAGAGTTTCAGCTGAGCTGGGTATGGTGACTGGGCCTTAATGTTCTTTTCTTTTAGCTTCTTTATTACCTCTCTGACCTTTTTCCTTTTCTTCTGCAAGTCAGGTGAGTAGTCATGGTCGAAATAAATCGTGTGCTCTTGGTACTTTGTTTCTTTGCTTCCAAGCTTGTAGTAGCACTTTTTGTTTTACATTAAAGTCCAGAAACCGGGCTATAATGGATCTTGGGGGCGCCGCTGCGGCTTTAGGCTTTGGGCCTAGCGCTCTGTGTGCTCTTTCTAGTTTAATGACAACTTCCTCTTGAAACTCTAGAGAAGTGCTCAGAAGGTCTGTAATAAAGTTCACCATATCGTCTTTTTCCACTCCCTCTGGGATGCCATACAGCCTGATGTTATTACGGCGGAGTCTGTTTTCCATATCGTCACATTTAGCAGCGAGGATAGCTTGTCTTCCTAGCAGGTGTCCTAGCGCTCTCTCCTGCCGTATGCTTCTGTCTTCCGTTGCACTTACTCTGTCCTCCGCTTCAGTCACTCTTCTGTCCAGCCCCTCCATTCGTTTCTTTAAGTCCTCCATGGATGATTCTACCCGGTGTAGAGAGCTTTTCAGGTCCCGGAACGAGTCGGTATTTTCCTGCCGGAGTTTTCGTAATTCCGTTAGCATCACTGTTTCCCCGCTAGCATCTCCTGTAGCTTTCAACGGTGTAGCTTCGGCTAACGTTAGCTGCTTGGAGCCTGTCGTAACGTCGTCTTTTCTACCAGCCTTCATGTCTTTCTTCTCCGCATTTATCACTTTTCGTTACTTTGTCGGCTATTTATTGTGGGTCTGGTGGAGCAGCAAAGTTATGCGTCCGTCTTCTCCATTGCCTTCCCGGAAGTCCCATTTCGAACTTTTAAACCCTGAATCAGTAAATAAATAGCAATCTTGCTAGTTCATGGAAAACAAATAAACAAGAAGAAAAGTAATCAAAAGACATCCATCAAACATTTACTTCTACTCAGGATAAATATTATTTTTGGTCTCTTCCTGTCTAACATGTTTTTGAACCACTAAAAAGTGTATTTGGGCTGTAGTTCATGTTATAGACTTATTTACATTAATCTCACTTAATTCTTTTGGTTTAGTGATGACAACTTACTTTTTTGTGTTCAATTATCTTAAAAGTTACAAATCTTTAACTTTTTACTTATAAGGAACTTTTTACTTTGACTTGACTTGAAACAATTGAGTTCAATGCCAATTTCGTATCCTACATCTGACCAACTCAATATATTATGATCATCCAACAAAATTCTTTGTTTATCCAACTCAATTTACAATTTTTTTATGACTTAATTTATTAAGTGTGTTTACCATGACAACTTTGACACTTTTACTCAAATAATTTTTTTCCTAATGAATAATTAAAAACTCTTTGACTAAATTCTACAGAAAGTCAGCTCAAACTTTTAAGTCGTTCCAAACTAAAAAACTAAAATATCTAAAATTACATTACCACTCACACTGTACTTAAAATAGAGCTAGAATTTAAATGTATGTTTTAACTTATTTTAGTTTTTCAAAGATCCTGTACAATGAAAAAAGAAAAGTTGAACCAACTTAATCGAATTGCTTCAATTTTAAGTAATTCAATTAAGTTTATCCAACTGAACTTATTAAGCTGGTTTAACTTAACAAATTTAAGTCAGTCTTACTCAAAGTCTTAGTTGCTTAGTTTACTTTCCCTTTGAAGGCGGACGCTTTTTTCCTCTGCTTCCCTCCCTACTCATTCTCGACTTGCTTGCTCTGTCTTTGTGCTGCTTTTTTAGAGCCTTTCTTTGCACATTATCCGAAACTACAAATAATGGATCTGGTTAACTGGTCTCTCAATGCAATTGATAAAATTTTCTCAATGAGAAGACTGGGCAGAGGAGAGCCCACTTGTCCCACTGCGGGATACATACCTCTGGGTAGATATCCCTCATCTAGAAAATGTATCATCTTGATTTATTTGGATTCATGATAACAGGATCTCTGCTGTTTGGAGTTGATGGACACCTGGCATATTGACAGATTTGTGATGGATTGGACTGACTAGCAAACACTCAGACTGACATGCTGTGGGACAAACTCTGGATGCTAAAACTCACTAGCGAAATGAAATGGATCATGGAGAAGTTGCTAGTTCTGGCCTGGTGGGAACAATCATGCTAATTTGAATGATTGGACTTAACAGAGATGTACTGGTTCAAACTCTAGGGCAGATGAAAATTTTAAGTCTGGTCAATCTAAAGAAAATTAGTTTATTCTGAATCTGGCTCCCTTGTGTTGGCCTTAGCTTGTTGGCTATCTCAAATCTCCTAGAGTTCATGTAAACAAACTGCTCCTTCCCATCTCCTCACCCCTCCCAAAGTATGGCTGAACTCTCAAGGACTTGCTCTTGGATAATACCACCACATCAGAGACTTTTTTGGGAGAACAGGCTGTAACAAGACATCTGCATACACATCATACATGGCGACAGACAAAACACACCCCCTGACATCAACCGCTTTGCCACTCTTTGCATTTCCTTCTAATTCATGTAAAGCACTTTGCATTGCCTTATTGCTGAAAAGGTGCTATATTAATAAAATTACCTTACCTTATTTCAAATAAAGAAGTAAACTAATAAAAGATTTGTTTTTTAAAAGGGTGAGACAGGACAGTGGGTAATGAAAGAGGGGGAAGACATGCGGCAAATGACATCAGCCAGGAAATCGAACATGCGATGGCCCCGTCAAGGACTAAGGTCTCCTTATGTTTATTGCTGCACCATCACAGCACCCTGTTGTTTGGTACAAGATCTCTCCCTGTTGAAGCTTGCATCATGATGTCAGACTTGGAATATGAACATGGCATTTGAAACTTAATTGTTTCAAATAAAGTCAAAGTAAAATGTTAAAAGTTAAAAATGTGTAACTTTTAAGTTAATTGAACACATGAAAGTAAGTTTTCATAACTAAAGCAAAAGAATTAAGTCAGGTTAATGTAAATAAGTCCATCAGATGAACTACAGTGCAAATACACTTTCGAGAGAGCACTCTAATAATAAGCTGGATGGTTATAATATATTGAGTTGGATAAACTTAGTAAATTGAGTTGGATAAACTTACCACTTGAAGCAATTCAGTTAAGTTGGTTCAACTATTTTCATTTTTCAGTGTGGAAGCAGCACACACAGAACATTCACAGCATAAGGTGAATGTTCATGAAATTACAAAATGCTTTACTGTAGAAGTACATACAAACAGAGCATACAATTTTAGCAATACAAACATGGTAGATGACTTCTGTCATGGAAAAAATACTTTAACTAGAGTCTGAGTGAGAAGAAATAATAAATTTATTAAGTTTAGTCGATTATTGCAACAGTGTCTTCATAGGTCTGCTTAAAACATCTGCCAGACTTCTACTGAAGGTCTAGGGCCCCTATAAATGGTTGATTTGTAACACAGACCATAGATCTAAAACTTTAGCATTTGTTTGTTGAGAATGAAAATGCTATAACATTTTACTTAGTGTTTCAGTAGAAATGAAATATTAAATTGTAAATTTAGGATTTAATTAGGAAGCTAGGGTTAGGGCAAGGGATAGGGTTAGGGTTAGACATGTTGGATGTCTTTGTTGCACCTCTAGCAGTACAATAGGACATTTCAACATGCTGCATGTTGAAGTGTCCTATTGTACTGCTAGAGGTGTATAATATTTAAAATAGTAAAGAAACTGGTCCTCAACCGGATCACTTCAGCCCCAAACCGAGTGCCTCCCTTTGACCTCGGGATCCGTGCCAATCAGAAATTAGCTGCCTACAAGTCCTTAAGTGTTTAAAATACCTAAGCAGATGGGGTAATCACAATCAGCTTACCTGCAAGATTTCTCCTTTATTAACTGGAGTTCCAACACACATATAGTGGCACAAAGTCCCTCCCTTTCCCAATTGGGGGATCGGTTTACAATTTATTGGCAAATCACAAACAGTTTTGTCTCAGATTTCAAGCAGTGTCATTTGGGAGAGTCGCATTCTATTGACTTTCTAACATCAAAGAGATTGGGCTGATCACCTGTGGACTGGAAGATAATGGGCATCTGCAGTATTACCATTTGGCTGTGGGGTGTAAAAGCAGAAAACCTGTAAGAAGCCAACAAAACAACATTCTCTAAAACTTCAAGGTGGGCCAGAGATAAAACTTGAAGTTGGAACCATATAACGGTGTTGAGTAGATGGCTGAAATCCTGTGTCACGAGTTCAGACTGCTGTTTGGGGATATTGTGCCTACATGAATGATGAGTCTTTTAGCATGTGGATGTGATCTAATGGTATCCAGGATTTGTTCAGGATATCTGTATATATCACACTTTTGCTCTCTGACACCTGGTGTGTAGCTCACCTTTGACCTGAAGTGTATGATATTTCTGGTGGTAGGTGGGGGGATCACACAAATAGCACAGCAGAGTGATAGCCTTGCAGTGGTCACTGGTGCCTGAGCTGGGACAATTATTACGGTATTCATGGAATTCTCTGCATCCTGGTTCCTGTAAAGAGAAGAAATTCTGAACTCTAGTTCCTTTGAAGTAATTCAGATGTTGCAAATAATAGACAGGGTGATACAGAATGTAATTTCTGCTTTCATACAGAAAGTATTCAGACCCGTTTAAATTTTTCACTCTGTTTTATTGGAGGCATTTGCTAAAATCAAAAAATGTTCATATTATTTCTTATGAGTGTACACCCAGCATCCCATCTTGACAGAAAAAAACAGAAATGTAGAAATGTTTGAAAATTCATTAAAAAAAAAAACTGAAATATCTCATGGTCATAAGTATTCAGTTCCTTTGCTGTGTCATTCATATTTAACTCACATGCTGTCCATTTCTTCTGATCTTCTGACTGGTTGCAATTGAAACAAATATGAATGCAGCCAAGTACAGAGATCCTGAAAAAAAACCTCTTCCAGATTGCTCAGGACCTCAAATGGGCCAAAGGTTCACCTTTCAACAAGACAATGACCCAAAGCACACAGCTAAAATAACAAAGGAGTGGCTTTGGAATAACTCTGTGACCATTCCTGACTGACCCAGCTAGATTCCTGACCTAAATCCAATTGAGCATCTCTGGAGAGACCTGGCTCCACCAACGTTCACCATCCAACCTGACAAATTTGGAGAGGATCTGCACTGAAGAATGGCTGAGGATCCCCAAATTTAGGTGTGAAAAACCTTTTGTATCATTCCCAAAAAGACTCATGGCTTCACTAGCTTAAAAGGGGGTTTCTACTCAATACTGAGCAAAGAGTCTGAATACTTATGACTGTGTGATATTTCAGTCTTTCTTTTTAACCCTTTGATGCAATACATGTGTCAAAAGTGACCCGGCTGAGTTTTTATCTTCTATATCTTTGCAATAAATTAATTTCATCATTCAGTATTCTAGGTATTCCTCAATTAACTTGTTTTTGATCATCATACATCCTTAATAAAATTTTTCCTTTCTTACTTTTTGAACAAAAACCCTTTTTGTATCACTACCCTTCTAATGCACAAAACGGGTCAAAAACGACCCGCATTCATTTTCCAGGTTACTTCATGTATGGTTGAGTGTTTCTATGATATACTTTTGAAATAAATTAATTTTATCATTTACTTTTCCAGATATGCAGTAAATATCTTGTTTTTGTTTACCACAAATCATCATTTTTATTTTTTCTTTCTTAAGTTATGAACAAGCACAGCTTTTGTAATTCTACATGGACAATGGACAACTTTTTCACCAGTTTCACCAAGCTCCTCAAGAACAATCTGACCATCGTTGGGACTCTTCGCCAGAACAAGCCTGACATACCATCTATCATGAAGCCATCCAAATCATGGGAGCTTCATAGCTCGGAATTTGGATTCTATGGCAACATGACCATGGTGAGCTATGTGCAGAAGAAAGGAAAGGCTGTTGTCCTACTGAGCACCATGCATGATGACAAAGCAGTGGATAACAGCAGTCAGAAGAAGAAACCAGAAGTGAATACAATTAAACAAAAGGAGGAGTGGACACAATGGATCAAATGGTTAGCAACTACACATGTCTACGGAGAACAAGGAGGTGGCCCATGGTTCTCTGGTACAATATGCTGGATGTTGCCACACTCAATGCCTACACCAACTTGGGTGCACAACACCCTGATTATATGGGTGGTGCGAGTAATGCACGACGACTATTTATCAAGGAGCTGGGCAAAGAGCTCGTCATGCCACATATGAAGAGGCGCATGGAGGGCACACCCAAACTCCAGAAGCATATTATTGAGGCAATGGGAAGGTGTGGGTTAAAAAAAGACACAGCCACCACTCAGCTACAAGAGGACATCAGACAGGAGGGCCAAAGGAAGAGGAAGAGGTGCTCGATCTGCCCAGTTTCGAAAGACAGAAAAGCCAGCAGCTGGTGTTCCCAGTGCACTAGGCCGGTGTGCAAGGAGCACAAAAAATTAGTGATCATTTGTGAGGCATGCAAAAATTGAGATGGCAGTTTGTGTTCTACTAATGTGTTCAGTTGTGTTTTATTTTGTTTGGTCACATTTCACCAGTTTACAGTTGTTCAACCACAGATAATGTTCAGTTCAATAGCTGTTATCTGTTATCAGGATTTATGTGTATGTGTGATAAAATGACAAACGTGTTGCAAGTATTAAATAAATAACTGTTTGGCCCCATTCACTGCCAAAGTAATTACTTGAAACTTTATTTTTTTTATAGTATTAAGACATTTAATTTTAAATCACACTTGGATGACCCATGTATAGTAATGTAAAAATTATTTTTGTTCATAAAGTAGGAAATAAAAAAATAAATTAATGATCTGTGGTAATTAAAAACAAGATATTTAAAGAATACTTGGAATATTCAATCATAAAATGAATTGATTTTGAAAAACAGAGCAAAGAAAAACTCAGTCAGCATGAAATAACATGGAAAATGAATGCGGGTCATTTTTGACCCATGTTGTGCATTAGAAGGGGTGTACATATGTTGTGCATCAAAGGGTTAAAGAAATTTGCAAAGATTTCTACATTTCTGTTTTTCTGTCAAGATGGGATGCTGAGTGTACATTCATGTAAAATAACATGAACTTTTTTGTTTTTAGCAAATTGCTACAATGAAACCGAGTCTGAATATTTTCCATACTCACTGTGAGTAAGCAAATTTTAAATAGATGCAGGAATTATTTATATTTCCTCAATTTGAATTTAGCAAAAATTTAGCAATCGCTACGAAAGGATTAAGCTCAGGGTCAGATAATACTGTCTTTATCTTGATTTAAAGGTTATCCTTCTACCTGAGAGACTAATCCAAATGTTCTTTTTACACTCTTAGATGCAACACTACCATCATCCGTTGTCTGAAGCCAAATTTTGTGAAGGTAAAAATTACTATAATACAAAACATTTCCTTTAGCTTCTGCTGTTCAATCAAAATGTACATAGCAATATGCCTTATAACTGGATATGGATGTGCCAAGCCTGACTGTGTGAAATAACTCAACTTTGTTTTCAGGTCGTTTCATTAGTATGGCCTTTTAATTCAACACTGTGAAAATGCTAAATCTAAAAAGCATTTGTTACGTCTCACATGGGAAACAACATGGAAGCTATTGCGTTATTACTTGTATTCCTCTTTCTTGTTCATGTAAAATGACTAGCAAACTTCTATTACAGTAGACAGTGGTCCACTTTTGCTTATCAATAATGGAATAGATTTCATAAATGTATATTTATGTCATATTTAGTAATCTAGAATTCTATTTACTATAGTGGAGAAAATGTATCAACATTGATAAAGTATTTATAAATTTAATTGAGTACAGCATAGAAATATAGAATACAAAAGATTTGATAATTAAATGGCTATAGTTTTGTAAGCAATAGAATTGATGAACTGTTGAAATGTGACTGAGTGCTGTATCTAATGTGTCTTTTGTCAGCATCCTGGGATCTTTGATATAGACTATATGTCTCTTCAGCTGAGACACTCAGGTGTACTGAAGACAATTCACATCCGAAAAGAAGGTTTCCCTATCAGGATTCAGTACTCATGCTTCATTCAGAGGTGCTAACACACACAAACACTAAACCTGACTACAGCATCACCTGTGATCATAGCAAAAAAAAAAAAACTGAACACTGTCCATTGAGGTTGGTAGTAATTTGTACCTTGTTTGGTATATTTAAAAGAAATAGCTACACCCTCAACTACAAAACAAAAAAAAACATATTTAAACTGGGAACTTTGGCCAGTCAAAATTGTGCAAACTAAAAGTACAGATTAGGTTTACTCACATTTGTTTAATAATTTGAGTTGCCTTAGTGATATTAGCAAAATAACCTTGTTTTCCCTACATATTTAAATACAGCATCAGTGACTTAAACCAAGCAGTCATTTGAGCTATGTACATGAGCTAAGTCAATGATTCCCAACGTGGGGGAGTAAAGTGGATACCCGTCCATCCATATCTCTGATACAGTGACATCAGAGATTGCAAGCTGGCACATGACCTCATCTTCTAAGAGCAAGAGAGTGAAAATATCAGTTAATTGTTTGTATAAAAACGATCGGTACAAAGGTAAAGAAAGAATTTAAACAATTAAGCTCTATTGACTTTCACATTGAATTTATCAAAAAAAGGGTAACTTCACAGCATAAGTATGTAATTTGTAATAGAAGCTAAGTGACGCCAAGATTCACTTAGCTTCACTAAGTTCACTTAGTTTCACCAGCATGAAACTAAGTGAACTTGGACAATACCAAAACACTAACCATCATGACATTATTGGTGAAACTCAGGAGTATTTTGAGAAGAAAAAACAGTTGTCACTGTCAAAAAGATCCACAGACATCAGAAAATCCTTTGAAAGAGCAGGTAGCAAGTTGCATAAAACCATACATGATTTTTTGAGTATTTGCTTTTAAGGCTAAAAAGAGCTTATCCAACCCAGCTGCCTGAAATTTGGGAAACTGATGTATGGGGCACTCGCAGAGGATAAAGTGAAAACTGTCATGCTCTCAAAAACACTGTGCAGGATTGAATTGACCAAATAACTTCACCCTAAGAGTGTCACTACCCTTAACTACAAAAACAAAAATAAAACCCAAATGATGAAATGACATCAGATATGATGAGGGGGAAAAAACATATCATATGCTGCAAAACATCTCTGCACAACAACAGAGATGTTGCACATGTGCGTGCACATGTGCGCATGTGCACGGTTAAGTTGCGTGCACATGCGCAACTTAAGGATGGGGGGCCAGTGAATTCAGGGAGGGTGTGTTTATAGCCATGAATGGTGTATGTGTGTGCAATGTGCTTAAGTCCCTGTCATCAGCATAAAATTAAACCAAATTAGTAGCTTCTCCAAGGTCAATTCCATTCCAAGCAAGCTCCAGAGTCCACAACTGACCTGTGAATCTCTGCAAGAATTCCACCAAGCTTCCTGCTCTGCCCGCAGAGCTGACCATTCGCTAGTTGGCCAAAACCATCACACTGGTCAGGCAATTTGACAAGGGCCGAAACAGCTTCCAACATCTTTTGAATTTTCCGAAATGCCAAGTAGCTGCCAACTACAAACAGCAGAAATCCCGTTACCAAAAGACGAAATAAATACAAATCCTTAGTGTCTTCAATGGACAAAATTGTCAGACACATTAGCTTCCATTTACCCCATGTATCCAATAACACATCCACCTAAATATGTCCTGTCAGAACAAGTTGGTTCTCCTCTGCCCAGTCTTCCTGTCAAGAAAATGTAACCAATTTCATTAAGAGACCATTTGACAGAGATCCTTAGCATCGCAAATAGTGAGTAAGGAAGAATTTAACAGGCAGGCAAGGCAAACAAGCTGATGTATTAACTTGCAGTGCAAGGAAGGTGATCAGTTTAGTGTGCAAACTGGAATACTGGGTTGAATAAATGTGGATAAGAGAGTAACCGTAGTTGCCACTGAAGCAGTCAGATAACACTATTCATGCATCTTTACACACAGAGTTTATCCAGCACATGAACCTGCTCTGTGAAGAATTGAAAAGCTGCTTTGTCAACATGAATGCGCATTTGTCAAGAGAAACATGAGCAATGGAGTCCTATATTTCCACTATCAAAGACGTGGAACACCTTGGCTATGAAGATGAGCTTTGTGATCTCCAAGCTGATTCTCTATCAAAAACAACATTCCAAGAAAATGAATAAAAAGTTGTGGCTTGTCAACAAAAATATATTTGCAGACTGACCAAAAACACACTGATGGGAGTTCCATTCAGCACTACTTACATGTCTATGGCAAGATTCAGTGCTTTTCTGTGAAAAATTACAAAACCCTACAAAAGACTTGATATCCTCCAAGACTTTAGGCTGGATGTGACAAACACTACAAGTAAATTATAGTGCTAGCCAGAAACATGTAAGCTCAAAGCGACCCTTATTTCAAGAACGAATTGGAGAGAATCCAGATGAATAAACAGGCTGCTTGTCACCGAACCAGCTATGTGTACTCCAGGTGGCAGGGTATAATACACAACCATCAAGACTGAAGAATGAACAATACTAGAAATGTATTGGGGAGAAGGAAGCATTATATAGCAATGAAGCACAGCAGCTAATAGGCCAAAGAGCAGATAACACTAACCTCAATGCATAAACTCTAGTGAGCATCACTGGAGTTTATGTGATGCTCATGTTGGATGTCTTTGTTGCAGACATCCAACAAAGAGTCTCAGTTATGAAGAACTGGACAGCACCAAGCCTGGTGCGTGATTTACACCTACTGGCTCAAAAAATTGATATCTCTTTGTGAGCCTAGTAGGACAAATTAACCAACTGCTGAAAAATGGGACCCACCTTAGATGACTGAGGGCCAAACAGTCCTTGCAATGAAAGATCCTCACAAGGGAGCAATCCTATCCAAACACTGGCCAATAACCTGCCTCTTCACATGGAAGCTCGTGTCAGGCATCATAAGAGCTAAAAGTAGCAGGCACTGGGGACAATGCATGAGAGAGGCACTGAAAGGTATTGGTAAGAATATTGGAGGAACCAAACAAAAGCGACAGAACAGATGCCCAAGAGTGCAAAGCCAGACAAGCAAACGTGCATTGTCAGGATTAAATCAATGAGTTTGCAACAAATGTGGAATATACCAAGGGGATGCTTTATGTCCACTGCTGTTCTTCATGGATTTAAACCTTCACAGCCAAATAAACATCACAACTAGCTATGGATACGGAAAGTCACGTAGATGACATCAAGCTGTACGCTAAGAGTGAGTGAGTAATCAGATACCCTCCTGGGGTAATAAGTTGGCCAAAGTAGGAAATTCAGATCACAGATGTTAAAACACAAAATCTACTCACCATGCATGGTGTACTCCACCCCAAGTCCAGCATCTACAGGCTATACTCTAAGCACACAGAAGGAGGCAGTAGTGTGGTGAACATCAGAACCACCATCCAAGATGAAGATGCCCTCAGTGAATGTCTCAGACAATGGAAAGCAGGAAACTGGAAGAGCAGAAACTGAAGAAAGCTTTATGGGATATACTACCAACAGATAGCTGAAATGACTGATATGATCAAAACATGTAAATGCAAGGGTCAGATTGAAGGACAACAGAATCACTGACCATGGCAGCACAAGAGCAGACCTTAAGCCAAGATGTACGATACCTGGCAAGATCTTTAATGCCACCTCCTGTTTTTTTACTTCTTAATGTATCTGATAACTTACTTTGATTTTTCTTTTTAGATTTATTTATTATTGTCCCATCTAGATGCCACATTTCTAATTGGTGATTTTTAAAATCTGTCAAACTTGACCAATCTGAACTATGTGGAGTAGTCTTTGTATTTTTTATTATTTATCAATTTTGGTATCCATGTGACCTTGTAGTCACCTGCTCCTCAATAAATTTCCTCCAGAAAAAGTAAAGTATCTCTTATCTTATAAGCAAAGGGGCTCCAGAAACAGTTCAACATCTCACAGCAGGGTGTGAGATAGATGCAAAGGAATACATGGAACAACATAACCAAGTGTTTCATCTGTGCGGAATACAAACTAGAGACCTCTAGGTCAAAGTGAGAATCACCTCCCAAGGTGATAGAGAATGACTGAGCTAAGACCATGTGGATATTCCAGATTCTCGGCTAAGGAGATTGTAACATAAGAATGGGTAGGGGACCTGACCGACCAATAACCATTTTAAGCCCTTTAGAGGTGTTTATTTTTAAAACATAAGTCTAGGGGATGTGAGAGGCACTCTGGCATATGCCCATGAACTGTTGCACCAGAGTGTAGCCACCTCCATCTGGCCCTCCGTCAGGCCCAGGTTTCCTTCAAGCATGGACCGGCTGACACCCACAAGTGAACCTCCCAATTGGCTCACACTCGACTGTGTCCCACATAGTTTGCAAAGTCTGTGTGTGTTCCCATGTGTGGAATGAAAGTCGCTTACATATGGCCCAGGTAGACACAGGATCTTAGGCGCCTCCCATTCCAGGACCTTAATGGACAGTTAAATCTAGACTAAAATCCCACCTGTTTAGAGATGCCTTTGAATCATAATCTACTAATCATTTATCAATATTTTGATATTCATTAATGAATATTTTGATAAATGATTAATTGATGTGCAAATATTTTTGATGTGTTAACCCATTTTTTTCCATGAGTTGCATCATCAACCCTAATCAGCGCAACCGATGGAGGTTGCATTGATTAACACGTTTTGGTCCATTCTGTACTGTGTTTTTATGATAAAAAAAAAGCACTTTGAACTGCCTTGTTGCTGAAATGTGCTATGCAAATAAACTTGATTGATTGATTGATTGATTGATTGATTGATTGCACACATGACACAGTGCCTGTCACATGCAAGACAGTGACCTCCACTGGAGAAGTGGCTCCAATAGATATATGGAGAAATACCTCACATGACTAAAGAGTGCAGTTCTAGGACGGAGAGTCAGCCATCCCATTGGATCAGGCAGAATCCATCAGTAAATAGTAATGAACTATCAACTAAATACAAAAGAATGAACAAACTAAAAAAATTCAACTGTAAAAAATAAACAGTAAAGACTGAACTAAATAAAGGCAAAGATGACAGAAAAAATAACTCGGTATAGCACAAATAAGGGATCAAAATGCAAATTCTCTCAACGGTGTTCCTTTAGTTATTTTCTTTGTAGAACTAACAGTTTTTCCCCTTTTCCAAATAATAATTTGCAACTAACCACTTTTTATTATTATGATGATGATGATGATGATGACGATTATTATTATAAGGAGATTATGCTTCAGTGTGTTTTTGGAAGAGGTGGGAAACAACAAGGGTTTGGGGGGACCCAGGTTGACTTGAAAGAAAGAAAGGGGGCTTTGAGGAAAATGGGTTGAGCACCACTGATCTAAGCAACTGTTCTTACTATTCTGCTGTAGGTATGCATTTCTACTGACCCAACAGTCCAGCCACTTGTCAGAGACAGAGCTGTCAGTAAAGCTGTTAAACATGGTTGATGCTGAAGAGGGACAGTACCAGCTAGGACGCACCAAGGTAATAAAACTCTTATCTTTGCTGATAATTACTCATGAAATTAAAACAGAGTTCATTTACTGACTTTCTACAATCGTAAATTGTCATATGAATTCTAATTTTTGTCAGATTAAAAATACCTTCTGAATATGACGACCTTAAAGCAGATACAGTTAAAACCAGAGGTTTACATAAAAAAATATATAAAACATTTGTTCACAGTGTCTTATGTGTAAATTAGGATTACCAACATTTTACTATTTGCTATTATACCAGAATAATGACATAATGAGATATTTTTTTTCAAGGCAATTTTTATTACTTTCTTCAAGGTCAAAAGTTTAAATATACTTCATTAGTATCTGGCACCATTGCAATGGGGACATCCAATCCACTCCAGTTGCTTCGAACAGGGGAATCCCATTCCCTCAGCACTTCTGCAGCAACGGACGTGAATCGTTTACACTGTGGGCTCACAGTTATGAAGTTATTCAGTGAGCTTGTTATAAAGATGCTAATCTTGCCCTGGAATTACCTACACTGTTGCCGCCTGAGCTTTTCATAGTGTGGGACAATTTACCCAAGGACACACAAAGTTCATTTGAGGCTACCAAAAAGCATCCCCAGGATGCGTTTGGCCAGAAGGATGTCATTGCTTCATTTCAGACTTTTCCCAATGCACGTTATCAGCTGCCAAATGGAGCGATGGAAGTCTATGCTGCAGATACTGTATATGTTGTCTAGTGAAAGAGGCATTCCCTGATTTTGAGAAAAATGCAAGTGAGTACATGAAAATGTCCTGTTTCATTGCTGTTTTGAATCAAGATCTGGATTCAGATCAAGTGCGATGAGAGTGGGGTGAAGATGTTTCAGGAGGCTTTTGAGGTTGCAGCAGGAGCAGAGCGGGCTCATCAGGCTGCTCGTTTAATATCACCAGTATTGCTAGGTGCTGCAGCAGAAGATGTAGCACATCCCCTTCTGTAAATACTGTTTCTAGAGAGCAATTGCATCTGAAAACTGCCATACAAGACCTCACTAGTACTGTGAAGGACTTCAGTAAAGAAGGACACTGAAACTGAAGTTGGATAACAGAGATTCACATTCACCAACAAGACAGTTTCGCCAGCCCTTCCCCGAGTATGGGCACCAATTTGGGCGCAGTCAAAATGACAATCCATACAGCAGGGGTTATAGATCTGGTTTCCTTTCTTTCAGGCCCAGCAGTGAAAGATATTTATGGTCCAGTGGTTTCTACAATGAGGACAGTAGAGGATGTTGCCAATCACCTGGGAGACACTCGTGTATGAGCGGAGGAGCCTAAGCCCTCAATGAAAACATGTCTCGTTCCATCCATTTTCTGTTCACCCTTGTCCCTAATGGGGTCGGGAGGGTTGCTGGTGCCTATCTCCAGCTACGTTCCGGGCGAGAGGTGGGGTACACCCTGGTCAGGTCGCCAGTCTGTCGCAGGGCAACACAGAGACATACAGGACAAACAACCATGCACACACACACTCACACCTAGGGAGAATTTAGAGAGACCAATTTACCTGACAGTCATGTTTTTGGACTGTTGTGGGAAGCCGGAGTACCCGGAGAGAACCCACGCATGCACAGGGAGAACATGCAAACTCCATGCAGAAAGACCCCAGCCCGGGAATCGAACCCAGGACCTTCTTGCTGCAAGGCAACAGTGCTACCAACCACTGTGCAGCCAGCCCCAAGTGAAATGAAGGCAAACAGTAGTCTGTAGAACTAAAGCTAATTATGCTAAATGGTTGATAATCTCACACAGTCTACCCACCTCTCAGGGACGCCGCCAGGAATCTTTTGCCCCATGACAAAATATTTTTGATTGGTCAGATCAAGCATTCTAATCTATGAAATTAAGTGATATGTTCATTAGCTGTATTGGGTCATTCATTATAGTTGACAGAAATAAAGGCTTGAAAACAACAGTGTGTATGCGTAACTGATTTCACTTATTTCATTTAATGAACCAAGTTACTAAAATGATTTTTCTGTATTTTTCTCATTTGCTGAATGGGCCTATAGGTGTTTCTTAAAGAATTTCTATACCAGAAGTTGGAGGACAAATGGAACAGCACTCAGACATGGGCAGCTGTCACCATCCAGAGGAACATCAGGGGCTTCCTCTGTAGAAAAAATTTCAAGTTTTTCAAACAAAAAGCAATTGTTCTCCAGAGTCACATCCGAGGACATCAGGCTAGGTATGCAAGTAGATTTTTTTTTTTACTAAATTTTTCTTAAGCGCATAATATGTCAGAAGTAAAATGCTTAATTTTCAGAAAACTTTATCTTCATTCAAACAATATTTCCTGGATCCATTGAAGTTAGTGTAAGGTGTAAATGAACAACATAAATCAATTTAAAAAATGCAATAAGTGGTCTTCAACCAAAAAATAATTTTCATAATCCAAACAATAAACATAATTACAAGATTATTATTAAAACTGCAAGCTCAGCACCGATCCAGCCTTATGGCGTCTGCAGGAACGCCTCTGCCGTCATCAATTCTCTCTTGCCATTTCGAAACCGTCCACTAAGTGGTGTACTTGTTGAATATTCAAATACGTCTTCAGTCCACTTCAGTACAAGTCCAGAGGCAGGACTTGAGTGTTTTTTTTTTAATCTGACCTACCAGACAGAAGTTATTAGCTGCTTTTCCATTACAAAAGTGCACAAATATTAGCCTCTATTCTGCTAATCTCCAAAAAACACAATTTTACTATTGCAGAATTTGCATTAAAATTAAATGAAATGAAGATCATTCTTTAATAAGGTTGTTCACTCAATAACTCATTAAAAATCATGGGAGGGACAGTTAATGAAATATATTCATCATTCTGCGCTGGTGCTCAACTATCAGTCATCAGAGAAGATGTTGACGTCTTATTCAGGTGTTGGAGCGTCAAGGCCCTTATACTTGGGAGTGGCTTTTTGGAGAAATTGTAGTGGATTATTTTACAGAAGAGCTGTCCCAGATAGCAAAATATGAGTGAATCAATGTCGAAACAACGTTAGACGGACACACTGAATCCATATTGAAATTTTACATTGAAATGATATTGAAAGTGGTCAGTGACTTACACGTTGAATCAACGTTGGGGTTTCAACCATTACTGACACTATATCAAAGTTGATTCAATCATCATCTGAATGTGGATCTACATGCACATTTGTATTGTTTTTATATTGAGTCAAAGTTAGGGAATCAATATTGATTCATGCATATTTTTTGATTTGATAGGTCGACATCATAACATAAAAGTTTCTTCACTGGTGTTAAACACAATTTTGTTGGCAGATGATGGATATCGTTCAAAATTATCTTACATTACCATATTTCCAAAAATGTGTATGTACAAACTTAAAAGTTACAACATGGTATTAATGTTAGAATTTATTTAGGGAAACAGGTCTAGAACAGACTCTTTTTTGACTGTCAGAACAGTCTATTGTCCATGGAAGAATAGTGTCCATGAGGTTAAACCTGTATAAATCAGAGAAACTGTACAAGTTGGGGTAACCCAAGTTTGACTCTGCTTGGCATTGCTTTGGTTCCTTGATGCCTTCAATCTTCTTGTGCACACAAAGAAGCCAATTCTTGACAGTCCTTGTCAGTCAGCTTTGGGTCCAACTGCCGAGCAGCAGCTGAAAAACGCAAAAATAAGAATGAGGAAGGCTGGTTAGAAAGACAATAAAAAACTTTTGAAAAGTTTTGAAACACATTGAAATATTCAATAATGTACTGGTCTGAGAACAAACACACCAACCGTACGGCTGCCCTTGTACTCTCACAGTTTTATAAGGACATGCTAATGAATATTCATGAATAGGTTTCTTACTGTTAATTGACATATATAATCACATTTACCTATCAACCTGCAGCATAATATAGCATTTATGATGCCGCACTCATGCTAAAATGAGGCAATCGTCGATATTTAAAGTAAATGCCTGTTTATCAGAAGAGCTAAAGATACAACTCATGGAGGATCAGGGTTGTATTTAACACACCAGAGACAGAAAAATAGTGCAAAAGGTGATTTGTATTGTACTTGGAAAAATTATTTACAATATATACAGGATAAACTTCCATTCAATAAATGGTTCAATTTTAACCACAAACATTTCCAAATAAGTTGATAACTACATTCATTCAAAAATCCTCACATGCTGATAAAAATCCCACACAAGTAGTAATAGTCTAGTTCTGTTTATCCAGTTACCAATCCAATAATCAAAAGACTGAATCAGTATTTAGCAGGTTTAGATCAGTTTTTCAGCCCCCTTGCCATACATGTTTTAGGCATTTTCCTTCTGCCACACACCTGGATTCAATCTGTGGAGGATTAACAGCCTTTGATGACTGAATAAGAGGTCATGCAGTCATTTGAATCAGCTGTTCTGGAAGAGACACATCTAAGCATATCAGTAAACATATTATAATAAAAAATGAAAAACAAATTATTTAAAGTTTAGGGCTACAGCAGCAGCCCTAAACTTCCTTGTCTACCACAAGCTCCCCCAGACCAAACAATAGGTCCTGCCCTACTTTTAAAAATTGAAATTCCACAAAATCTTGCAAATTAGATGCAAAACAATGCAGTTATTTTTCAATAAACACAGTTAAGATAAAAGTAAAATTGCTGAATGCACCGCAAAAATGCTCAGAGTCAAATTCAATTCAGAATCTGGTTTCAAAAAAGCCAACAGCAAAGGGGGATGTGTGTTTGGGACAAATCACTAATGTAAAAAGCGAGGATGGACTGCTGCACTGCTTGTAGTGATTTGTAGATGTTTGTGTGTCAACACAGTATGCACAAACAGTCAGCAATAATATTTAAAGACGAGTAAGAAAATGTACAGAAAGCAATCTTAACCCACTGTTCTCCACATGTAGTGCTTAATTTAAAACGCGATTAACCCCCACTCAATAATAAAATGCTCTGACCCAGAGCTCAAGGAGGAAGAGGGGAGTGGGGGGTGAAGAGGACCTCAAGCAAAAATCTATCTTTTTGACCATAATTCAACTTTGAATTACCATCGCTTGTTATCTGGGATGGATTCAACACGTTCGAATGACACACAACTTTTTATGAACTGTGCGATGTGAGAGTTGTGGTGGAGCCAGCTCCACATTGTCCATAAACAAACAAAATAACCTATCATCCTCCTACTCCTTCCAAGAAATAGGTCATGTGTGGCACAGTGTTGATAGAATAATTCAGCATCATGCTATTGAATGTCATCAGACATGGTTTTAAATCTGCATGAATCAAAGAGTAAAGGAAGACATCCAGCAGCATAACATGCAACTTTCTATTGGAAGGGGTTGGAGCTAAGGTGATATCACCAATTGACCATGTGAATTTGATAAGTCTGCTATGTCACACCAAAAGTGTGATCCAGCTGGGAGCTTGTATGTGGAAGTTATTCCACCTTGATATTTTATGGCAAATGGTCAGACTTTGAGGCTTTACCACACCCATGCTTTGGTGCATCAAAAAGATTTAAGAACTTTTGATCTTCAATGGCCTAGACCAGGGGTGCCCAAAGTCAGTCCTCAAGGACTGGCAATCTGCATGTTTCTCTCCCTGGTTTGCTCAGATACAACATGTGTAAAAGAGACAAAATGGCTGCTTTGATCCAAAATGTCCGACTTCCTGTTGGGTTTGGACCGTGGCTCTAACAGGCATTTTGTACGTCCTGACAAAAAACGCTAAAGGTCCTGGGTTTGATTCCTAGCACAGTTTTCTATGAAAGACTGCTCAGAACTAAATTAGTTATTATATTCCTTTTTTATGTTCAAAAACATCATTTAGTACTGATAAAAAAAATAGGTAGAAACTTTCCCAATCTGCAGGACTTTGTGGATAGAATCGTTTCTGTTTTTGAATCCATTGCAGAAATAATTGCACCTGCTTCGTGAATTTCCTCTTAAGAGTAACTGGATTATTTCCACTTTTAGGAAGTACTACAAGCGTTTGAGGCAGTCCTTCACCCAGTTTTGGGCTGTGATGCTAATTACTAGGAACACAATTAAAAGGCACCATTGGAGAAAGGTAAGTGACACAAAAGAAGCACTCTATCCAGGTAAATCAATGCCAAACTTTCCTGGCAACCTCATGTTTTCAAGTTTTATTATACTATAAATTCTGTTTGCCTGTTATGCAACCCAGTTTTATTGCTCCTCACAGTTAAGCACATAGCATGCCTCTGACAAAGATAAGAACCCTCTGAGACCAAAGTGTAATTCTTTTATTCATTCTGTTTTTTGTTTGTTTTGTTTCATAATATTGGTTGTTTTTTCTATTTGAATAGAAATAGAAACCTTATCTTTCACTTTTATTGTCTGATATTCTTTTTCTTGTTACTCTTGTAAACAGAAGAGTAGAGTGATGACAGTTACATCACATATATGGTGCAAAATATATTGCCCTGGACTTGCACCATAATGTTGTTTCGGACAACGTTCCCTTGGATGTTGGAGTTAAAAAATTGTTTAACTCAATTATAAAAAATTTTTTGGTAAAGCTTATCAACATATTGTTATTTTTTGCATAACAATATAATATCGATTCATATTAATGTACATTTGTAAATAGATATCTTAGAATCTTTCAGAAATGTTCTTATTTTAACAGAGTGTCTGCTATCATCTCATTTGGCTTTCAGCTTTGCAGTTCAGCTTGGTGACATGTTTATCTAGCTTCTTAATCAAATTATACTGTAACTTCAAAAAGATATCAACTGCATTTGCTGTTGGGAACTTTTTATGGTGTAATTTATAAAACCTGAATAGAAAACTACGTGGATTTTTCGGAGTTCTATAAATGGCAAATATTCCACAAATGTAAGATTTGGACTGGACAGCAACACATTCAAATTAATTTAAGTTTCCAAATGATCTTTGCTGAACTGCAGTTCCTCATAAAAAGGCAACTCCACCCCTCTTTTTGTTTATTCTACACTCGCAAAATTAAAGCTGGGTGGGGCAGCTTTCGTTACTTTTAACTGAAACATGGTTCTCTACTGTTTCAGTTAAAACACAAGATTTAGTTTCTGTTTGACAATAAAGTCATTTATAAAAAATAATTTATCTGTTAAAGATCTTATATTAGGTAACACAGTGTATAGTGTGTAGGTTTTAACTGCTTGTCATTTTGCTTTCTGGTTAAGATTTGAATAGTCTGGGTGAAAATTTGAAAAAATTAGATATTTTTTAAATTTTTATTTATTTTTAATTTTTTAAATTTTAAAAAAATCTTTATTTATTCTAGTAAAATATGATTAACATATTCATATTTTGAATATGAATATTTTCATGGAAAAACACATGAAGGGTTTTTCCATCAGGGTGTGTTAAACTCATATGTTTAATCTTTGGTAACAACTTCCTTTTAAAAACTAATCTATTTCTTTTAACTATCATTCTTATCTTACATTAATCATGTTACCTGTGTGTGCATACACACCCTGACTACACACTCGGTTACACTCTCATCTTGGACTTTAACCTGCCATGGTGAAATTTGAAGCAGCACTGCCTCTCTCCTTCTGTTCTTTAAAACCTGCCCATATGGCGTCTGACTTCACAGTTTCACCAGGTAGGGTGCTTTATTCTTTGTTTTGTCATTGATATGCGCATGAAATGTTTTCAGGATGTTTTTTTAATTTTATTTCAGCAATTTTACTCTATACATTCAAGGTTCATAAGGAAGAGACTTGTCTTAATCAGATTTCAAGACACTGGAAAGGATTTCCTTTCTCTCTGTGACTCTTTTTATCTCTTCTCATCAGCAATCATCAAGGTTTGATACATCCTCTAAATCTGTTTCATTGTGTTTTAAGTAGCTAAATGAGGTTAATATCTTTAACCATATGTCATTTGGCTTCAGTTTTACCAGTCAGGTTTTGAGGTTTCCCTTATTGTTTTATGAGACTTGAACTCTGAGCTAAGAGCTTTAGTCAGCTCTTGAAGCTCAGTAACGTGATCTTTGGCGACAGCATTCACTAATGTCATTTGAGGGTGTTACATCTCAAAATGTTCTTATAACAGTGCTTTGTTGATTTCGGAGTGTTATTTATGGTTTTTTGTCTCTAGTAGAAATAAATGGTGTTGCTATATTTTTGGTCCATTTTTATACAGGCTTTACAGACTTTACACCTAATATGAATAATGCATACATAATTTTGTCGCCAAGTTTTAGGACAAATAATGACAATTTTCTTGATTTGGATAATTTGTTTGAAGAAAACTGTATTTTCTGTCCCTACTGAGTCTTATGCCATGCAAGTCTTTATTTCTTCAGATTGCAGTGAGACAGAAGCAGCTATTTTGACCCATTGTTCTCCACCACAGAATAGTGAGATGCTTTCTTGACATGTTTTAGGGGGTGAATGCTGCCCTTTGACAACTCATAATGCAGTTAGTTTAGATATGTTTTAATGGAGTTTACCAATGTATAGCAAAATGAAAGATCAGTTTTGATATGGTAATTCTAGAATTAATCTTGAAGAAATTTGGTGGATCTGATGTGAAGCTAACAAAGCAGATTTAATTACAATATGCAACATCTTTTATTGCCTCTCCACGGGCTGCCACCTTATCGTGGTGGAGGGGTTTGAATGTCCCAGTGATCCTAGGAGCTATGCTGTCAGGGGCTACGTGCCCCTGGTAGAGTCACCCGAGGCAGACAGATGAGGGATCAGACAATGTGCAGCAAAAACGCCTCTTATGATGAATACAGCCATTGGAGACAGTGTTCCCTCACTCAGAGGCGGGTTACCGGGCCACACTCTGGAGCCAGGGTGTGTGGGAAAGAATGTGTAAGCAATTATGATGAACTGAATGATATTGTCAGCGTGTGAAGAAATTAAAACAAGTAATAATAGTGATGATAATAATAATAAACCCATAAATTATCAATAAGAGGCAGCTTAATATAAGCAATGGATCGATTAATAGGGATAAAAAGTTTTTAATTTGTAGATTATTTACAAGAATTACACAATTTATTCAAAAAGTTATGAAAAATAACTTTTGTATAGTAGATTTTACATGATCCTTATTATATTATAATTGATGTAATTATTTTATAATTGCTTTTGTCCTTTTTTTCTTTCTTAGTGTTCTCTCTTCTTTCTGAATTATTCTTCCTTTCCAATATTATAATATTAGAACCTGACAATCAGTTTGTCTGCTTATGTTGATAAAACATGGTTTTGGTTTGATAATGTGTTGTTTTTCTGAAAGCAACCTCAGAAATAACAAAGCAATCTTATGCAATCTTTGTGTTCGCTTAGTGGAAACATTATATAATATTTGTTTCTTCATCAATAGGAGCACACATCCATGTTTTAATCTTTTCAGAATTTTATGTTAGACTATGCAAATACTGAATTATGCATCGATATTAACAACAGTAAAAACACTGCTGTTGTACTTTGTACAAAGTAAAGTTTGTACTTTTTCGAACGTATTCGAAAAGGTATCAATACTGTAAACTCTGGATAAAACCAATATTGATATTTGCTGGAGCTACCCTCACACATTGTATAGTGTTCTTTCTGTCACTTGTAAACGTTCTGATAAAATGACAGCATTGCTGAACTTTTGGAACTGTGTGGCTTACTGTGTGAGGAGGGACCAAAGCTTTATGGGTGTAACAGAAGTATATAACAGGACCTGTACCTAAGAATAGGTATGATAGAAAACACTCCTCGGACAGTGATTGGGGACAAAGATCACTAAAAGTACGCAAACAATACAATCCCACACATAAGGAGTCCTGCAGTGGGTTAGCAGCAAGTCTGAGATGAAGAACATTAAACGAGGATTAGGATTCAGGATTACAAATTGAGGATTCATGCTTGTTGATTTCAGGAATTACACAAGAAGAACAAAGTTAAAACTGCTAAAAAGACAAAGCTCATCTCATCAGAGATGGTAAGAGGATAATAGGAGCAAATTATTTCTCTGCTTTACTTATTTCTTCAAGTTTTTTATTTTTAACTTTGATAAAAAGACATTATATTTTGTTTAGGATGTAGGGATGTTAGAGATACCTGCTGAGCTGTCCGCCAGACTCCGCAGTGCAACAGGTAAGTTTTGAAAAAAGCTATTTGAAAACTGATTTTGAACAACATTGTGCAAGAGTTGTGTAGGGTTCATATAATATCACAGGAAATCACACCAAGCAAGGGATCTGGCTTGGTGACCCTATTAATCAGAAAATCTTAAGTGAAGATTCTTACCATTACATACTGTATTTAGATTGTTTCTTGTCTCTTTATTAATTTTTCTACGTTTGCTCAGTTTGTTCTCTTATTCCTTTAAAGATTCACTGATGCTATTAAAATCTGAACAAATAGTATGGCTGGAATTATTACTTTTTACTACTTAAACATGTGAGTACACAGTAAAATACAGTCAGAGCCCTATAATTGTTTACTGTAATAATGGCCATTTCTGATATCAAACTCTATTATCAAAAGAGTTTGAAGAGATTTTAAAAATCCTCACTTCATATTTGGACAGAGAGAGAAAAGAAGTACTCCAGGCTAGAGTAGAGAGAGCCTTAGTATTAGGGTGACCAGACGTCCTCTTTTTCCCGGACATGTCCTACTTTTCAGACCTAAAAAGATGTCCGGGGGAATTTAAAAATCGTCCGGGATTTTGGTCAACTGCCTCAAAACACATTACATAGCTTACAGTTCATTGTAGGGCACTGCGCACGGCGCTGCGTGTCACGTAACCCCTGAGCCGCGTCAGTGCGGGCAGCACCCCCTCTCCCTACCCCGCCCAAGGTGTTCTGGTTTCACCCCCCTCCCCTTCCCCTCCCCCCTCTCCCGCTTGAGGTTGTCCGGGTTTTCCCAAAGTAAAATATGGTGACCCTACTTAGTATCCCTTAGGTCTTGATTTCAAAGGCTGCTAAAGAGTCCATGTGGCCAAAAAAGCATCTAATTTCAGTGACATGGTAGCATGGTATTTGTACAGTACGTATTTGCATAATGAGTAAGAAATTACTACATTAGTTAATTTCATTTCCCAGTGTTTTCCCTTTTAGTATTTTTTTCTCTGTGGTACATCTGTTTTCTAAATCCATCTACTTAGGATTCTCTCGGTAACATAGCGATCGTTTACAGCTAGAGGCTCTTTTGGCAATTGTAAGTCTGCCCCTGCATGATAGGCTGATTTGGGTCACATGACATACATTAACACCATCTTTGGCTGGGCCTCTGTGTGCAACAGTGTGGCCTGCTTTCACTGGTTTAAACCCTCTATGGGCTGGAAAAACACAGTTGGTCCACTGAGAATTTTGCCTGTACATCCAGATTTGCAACACTGGGTCAAACCTAATGCATTCTGCATATCTTCTTTAAGTAATTCTAACCATTTGAAGAGTTTATTTTTATATAACAAATAGGCTTGTGATTCTGATGCTGTGTTTTTCCACTAGGGGGCCACCATGGATCACAGATTACAGAAGTTGCACCTCCACAGGTGAAGGCAAAACATAAGCTGAGCCTTCCTCAGGACATTGACAGATACCCATTCTCTCGCTTTGCCAAGTCCATATTAAAGGTTTGTTCCCACTAATTACACTTATAACGTTCTTAATTCCTCCTCTTCTTCTTGCCTTACTATGTAACATAAAAATGAACCTAGATTTTGCAATGCTTCTCAAGATCATATGGATCAGAAAAACCAATAGGTCTGAAATCTTCTACTGAGGACATAAGTTAGAGTATTGCACTGCTCTTCTTCCCAATTCTGCTTTTAAATAAAAGAAAATCTCTCTTGCTTAAGCATATTTTTACAAATATGGTCTGCGCAGGGTTAGGTACAGGTCAGAACTAAGCATGTCTACAACAAGAAAGGTTTTACTAATAATGATGGCACAGCTATTTGGGAGAGTTGTACAGTACTTCATAGGAAAGACTGAATCTTAGGCTTTAATAAAAATCTCTACTTTCTTAGAAAACAAAAAAACATTGTGAACAGTCTCCTGAGTGTTCATATTGTTGATTCTGATGGTGGTAAAAAAAATGTCATCAGATTTTAAGGGGTGAAAGTTGAGAATAAATACATAGAAAATACATGCAGACATGTTTCCAGGATGAAAAATATACATTTAACGTATTCGACTAGATTTTTTCACTGTATTTTGCCCTCAGGACACATGGAGCCAGCCTCAGGGATACCCACTCCAGAGACCTCTCATGCCTTTGGAACCTGAATATTCCAGAGTAGCCTTGGAGATCAACAAACTGGTATGAGGATGCTTGGATGTTCTCACTTTTTGTATGCTATCAACTGTCATCCCATCAATCCATCTTTGCCATTTTGCATCCCTCTCCAGATCTTGCGATTTTTAGCTGAATCAGATATTACCATCTGGCAGGAGCAGATATTAGGTAACTATATAGTGGAGAGAGGCCAAAAACAGCCGGCCTTGAGGGATGAGATCCTTGTTCAGTTAGTGTACTACACATTGGACAAAAAGGAGGAACAGGACAGTCTGAGGGGATGGCTCCTGCTGGCCTGCTGCCTGAGTGCTTTCACACCCTCACCAACACTGGACAAAGCGTTGCTCAAGTAGGTGCCTCACTTCAGATGATCTGCTTTTATGTTGTCTCTCATTTTGACAGATAGGTCAAAAATTTCCTGTCATAATCTACTTTTAAATGTTATTTATTAAAATGATAATGCTTCTATTCCATTCAAAAACTGAACATCCATCCACATCCAGTGCCACTTTTTCTCCACACCAACAAACGCCACAGGCTGTAGCCCCAATAGCTACGAATAAGCAATGAATGAAATAGTATGGCCAGTTCAGTCAAAGTTTTGAAATCAGGAGACAATCAGGGAGCAATTCTTAAATTAAAGCGATCAGAAGTCAGCAAGATTCTGAATGAATGATGGGCAGTGGGATTACATTCCTCAGAATGTGCTTTCTCAAAAGTGTCTCGCCATCAACACACTCACAGGAGGACGCACAAAACAAATATCAAAATCAAACGAGATTGTGGGGCATTTTATAAATGTTTGATTTTTGATGTAAGGAAAAAGTCAAAAATGCAAAGACATTGATGTATTGCATTTTTGGAATCTCACATGAAATAAGTCATTTTTAATTTTTCTATTTTTGATTATCAATTAAAACCAACCAAACAAAAGAAAAATGGACTGTTTTGTCATGCAGACTAACCAGAATTGTTTGTTTATTTTCTTTGTTGCAAAATAATAATGCAGTCTTATTTATTTATATTTACTTTAATTAAAATGGCTGGCGCATAGCATTTTAATTATAATAATTGTTTGCCACAACAAGGGAAGAGGCATCTGCAGCATAAATCCCAGCATCTTCAAAACTTTGACAATGAAAAACAAGTTAAACTAGATTGAAAAGGTCTAAGATGCAGGCAAAATTCAAAATAAGGAAAAGTTGAAAAAGAGGTGGAGAGCATGCAATTCTAAGGAGACAACCTGTTTATACAGTCTATTTAACATAAGCTAACATATCTTTGCAATAGACACACCTGTACGTAAAACATCTTATATTTGTCTTGTTTGATCTCCGATATCTGGTGAAAATCTTCTTAATGTGCTATAGTCTGTGTCAGATACTAGATTGCTTTTTTATACTGCTTTCTTTAAATGTGTGCCTATTTCCTTGTAGGTATGTATCTGACCATGGTCCAGCAGAGTATCGTTCACTATGCCAACACAAGCTGCTGACTTCTCTGCAGCTCCCAGGCCCCACTGCCCGCATTTATCCACCCACACAACTGGAGTGGACATCCAATCAGAGGAAAGGAACAATGCTTCTGGAAGTAAACACTTTCAATGGTAAGATTAAAAAAATCTAAGCAGGACTTAAACAGGAAGTATCAATTTAAAACAAAGTCTCCTCTGACATCAGATGAGATATTGACAACTGAAGTGGAGTCATGGACCACAGGAGAGCAGCTGGCCTCTTGGCTTCTTTATTACAGGTAGCCATGTTATTCTTAAAACATATTTATAAAAATTGTCTTATTTTGCATTGTTCTGTATTTTATTCTTTCTTGATTTTCCCTCTCTCTGTATGGTGTTGTAACTTAAGAGGGGTGACCGAGGCTGTGCAAGGTTGGTCAGTTTCTCTTGCTACAGATGAAGGGTGGTCAGACCTTGCAGGCTCAGACTTTGTCATGGACCTGCTGGCTGGAGCTGAAGCTGAAGCTGAAGTTCCCATAGCACCAGGGACACCCTCCTCCATGCAGTCTGACTACTTATTTAGCAACCAAGGAGAGAGGTAATAACAGTGTGAAGCACTGTTATTTTCAGAACTTTTCTTTATTTCCTTTGTCCCTTATAGGACAAACAAGTTCATTTCATATCTAGCAGTACCTTTTGAAGATGACAACCTTTAAGCAAGTATTAAACACGTTTATTTAGCTCACATATCTGTATTAAAAAGTTTTTTTTTATTTTTCTGACTTAATATTATCTTAAATTGTTAATTAGCTGTAAGCAGAACATTATCATAATTAACTGAAATAAAGGCTTTGACAATCATATTTGCTTCATTCAGTGAACTGAGTTACTTAGATAAATTAACACTTAAATAACATTCTAACTTATTGAATGGCTTTGTAAACTACAGTCAGGTTAATTTGGTCATAAAATATCAAAGAGAAAAAAATAAAACAAGGGAAACCAAATTACATTGAATTTTTATAGTAATGCAATCCCCCCATTGAGCAAAATCAGAGTTAGTCTACTTAGCAATTTGCCTTGATTAACTGTACATTTTAACAGTGTTCTTTAAATGTTTTCTTCTGTGTCTGTCTCGTTTCAGAATTCCTTTTGCTGATTTTGCTGATTTCATCCCACCAGCACCTTCCACCCAAGCTCCCAGACTGCCACCCTTTGACGGAAACCTTTGGGGAAGAGACTATCCAGAAGATCGTAAGTGTTAATTGCCAACATATTTACACATCCTAATTTCATCACTTTCAGATCCATGTGATGGCATCTAATGGCATATTTTTTGTAAAGTGCCTTGAGAAAATTGTTGCAAATCAGTGTTATATTAATAAACTGAATTGAATAGATACTTGGGGACAAAAATAAAAAGTTGTAATAAATGCCATTCTGTAAATGTAAACTATTCACACAGATTCTGTTCCTTAATTAAAAAAAATAAGTGTACATAGCTTCCCATTCGATTTCCCAAATCCATTTAAGAATTGTATTTGCAATCTGTTTCCATTCATCTGTCTGTCCGTCCATCTGGAGCCAGGCTGTGAAGACAGCAGCCTAAATAGAGAGATCCAGATATCACTCTCTATAGTCTAAACTTGTCCTTTTTAGATCCAAGAATACCAAAATGTATTTTATTAAATGGCTGAAGAATTGTGGAAAAAGAATGTTTATTTGGGTTTGCTTTACTTTCTTCAAAATCAGGATTCAATGTACATCTCTTTAAATTTAGTAGAATACAAACCATACATCCTGGATTGTGAATATCATGCCAAAGGCTTTTCAAAATATTCTGATTAATGCAGATGCTCAGTTAGAAATCTACGACAGTCTATCTGTCTATCCGTCCATAGGACGGAAAGATGGATGCATAGAATTAAATTAAATTAAAATTATGTCTGTTTCTTCACAAATCAAAATTGCGTTGAATTAAATATATATATTTTTATTTGTTCTGTGAAAGAGGTAGATAGTAAACTGTTTTTAGTGACTGTACTTTAATTCTTATCTCTTTAAAGTCACACAGACATATTTATTTTTAGTTCAATTCAGTGCATTTCATTTACATATCACCAAATTACAACAAATGTCATCTCAAGGTACTTTACAAAAGAATTCTATGGTCAATTTGGTCCAATCATTTGGACAGATCCAAAGTCATTTGCAAACATTCCAGTTTAATACATGCCATTATAACAATGGTGAAAAATTCTGTTTATTATTCAAATTGGTTTTCTAAAAGAAATCCAGCTGGCTTTATACCAGTCACCATCACTGAATGTACATTTGCAACATTGATCAGTTGCATTTGCTCATATGTAGCCCTCCATACCAATATTCATGTAGTGACAGTAAAAAGGAAAAAGACCCTATTGCAGGAGGAATCTTGTTACGTACTGTATGTACATCTGAATTAACCAGAACACATGTTAACAGTAGGTCTCAACAGGGCATTGTGGTCCAAACATCTAAACAAATCTAATTAAGCAATATACTAATATATAAAAATGAATCAAAGTAATGTATGTCATCTGCAGGGCGGAGCAGACAGATGGAGACCTATGTTGATGACTTATTTGATTCTGTGCTAGACCAAGGACCTGCGGTTAGTGACGTCTTCACTCTTTCTTCCTAATTAGCTGAAGGCAAGCTTATAGTGTGCTTATTGTGGCTCACTCAATCCTGCTGCATGTCAACTCTTTGTATTATTTAGGTTTCCCTGCCACTCTGCTCCTCCTCATTTGTGATTTTTTTTAGAGTTTCCACCCTGTTACAACTTTAACATTAAAACATTAAACTGAATGTGTTCATGTGTAGGAAATGGATAGAGTAGCCATGTTAAACCGCAGGATGAGAGGAAAAGGGGGGATTGGACCTATGCAGCCTGGGATGTTTGGAGGAGGTAAAGTATTTTTGTAATTACGCATCGCACAGACCATCTGTATCATAATAAATGTATGCAATTCATTAGATACTTTGAAATGTCAATTTTTCAATTTATAGTCAATATTTTAGGCATGTCTTAATGTATGTGCTCAAATGAGTGAGTTTGCATGAAATATTATTTTACATCATAATTATGTTGTATTATTTGAGATTAAATTTTGAATTAAAACTTATAAAACTTTCTTGGCCAAAAATATGAGATTGATTTGTTGACAGAGCGGCTTTTAAACTATATAGTCAAGATAGGCCAACTAAAAGAATGGAGACTAGAAAATCAGTAAGGAGACAGATTGAGGATTGATCAATTGACTAATAGAATTCATCGTTGGAAATGGAAATAACTAGTTGACTTTTCATTAAGAGAATTGTAGTTATTTTACATTGAGTTTGAGATAAATGTTGCTAAATGAGAAATGGATACTTTGTTTTTCAGGGATGCCTATGACAATGCCAACCTATCCCATGGGTAAGTGATTAGGATGATATTGCTCTCTGATATATATATTTTACCAATTATGTTGATACTGTATCATGGATAATTATTAAGGATGTTTTACACTGTTGACTCAAAGTTTTTATGAGGTATAGAGCCACAACACTCAGCTCCTTCACAGCTTATGCATAAAATTGGAATCGTAAACTGATCTTTAATAGGACCAAATTGGCAGCAAGCCCTTGATTCAATTTCACCCATCTTTCATAGACTGTTTTCCTTGTTCTGCAGTCTCATAAATAAATTCCTGCATGACATTTTTTGGTAAAACACAATGATGAATGGAACAATATTTCTTATCATAGTAAACAAGCACTTCTGAAAATGCTGACTGTCTTTCTGCATGTTTCCACTGGTACTTTGCTGATGAGCTCAAAGTCTTTTCCAAACACCAAAACATAGGTGTTCTATTCAGAAAGGAAAAAGTTTACCATTAAACTTTCAAAATAAACAAGATATAAAATAAAATACAAACTAGAATATTATTATGTTATTCCTCTCAGAAATTAAAGTAAAAAAATGAGGAAGTAAAATGTTAACAACATTGACAAGGCAAGCAAAGCAATATTTTTAGTTGAAATTGTGGAAGAAATATTAGAAGGATAAGCATATTGCTGATTGGACAGTTTAATATCCAACATTTTCTGACTTTCAGATTGATATATTTAAACCATTTCTTTTCCACGGTTTAATAAGCATTAAACTGATATTTTTTTATAGCTAAAAAAACCTTTTAAATTTTGATTCAACCTCTGGAGACTAAATGGTTTATTTTATGTACATTTATCCATTTGGCTTTTTAAAAAGCACTTATTGTTATTACAGCTTCTGCATGTTACATATTGACATTATCAGCACAGTCCCAGTTTTATTTTACAAAGGTTATTTTCTGGGTTAGAGCAAATAAATACAGATAATTAAAATTTGAAATTGTAAATATGTTTTTATCTATATTGCAGATTTTTATTATAACATCATTACTTATTTGGATCAGTTTGGTGCTTGAAATCAATTCCTGTAATATGTATTGGAGCGTTGTTCGGTTCTTACACCAGTAGCTTGCACACACCAGGCAGAAGAAATATTAGGTTCAATATTTTGACCAACATGTAAATTTTTCAGCAAAGAAAAAGTGCATTGCATTGTCTGAAAAATTTGTGAGTAAAGAAATGTAAATGTTAAAAACACTAAAAATAAACAGGGGTCCACAGAGATTAGGAAAAGATAATGTGACAGCTTAATTTAGAGTAATGTAATATCACATAAGGATAACCGAAACTTACTTTGAAGTTCAATCCACTTTCATAACTTTGGCCCATGCACACTTGTTGGTATGAAGCCCATTACAGCATTCTGATGAAAAAAACAACAACTTGTATCTCATTATGAGATGAGATAGCTAAGTCATAATAATGAACTATGTAATTATTGTGAGATAACTTTAATTGGCTCCCTGACTTTCTGAGGATGAGGCAAGTTAGGCTTGACAGAAAGAAATGGATGTTTCTAACACCATTGAACATTACATCAGAAATAGTTTTATGATTCTTCTAATTTTGAGAGATTTGGAAGAATCTCACGTCAAAAAGAGAATCAGCTTTGGCAGTGAAAAATAAGACTATTATTTTAAGTCATTGTCAAAAGTCATTGTCAAAGTAACTCTTGGTTTTATAATTAGGTAGCACCACAAGGGGGCGCCTTGTATAGTACTACTTCAACTCAAAGAAGTTAACTCTATGCTAACTTGCTCTTCAACCTTGCACTGCACCATTACAATATGTTATTATTTAGGATGGCTAAGTCATATTTCTAAGATTATTATACAATTATTATGAAATAGTTTAGTCAACAATGAGATACAAGGTTTTTATTTTCTCATCAGAGTGGCAGAAATGAATTTCCATATATTCAGATTATGCCCTGTGATGATCTGAATTTTCTAGGGGCAGATACATTTTTGTTACTGGTGAGGAAGAGACGTGTCTATTCTGAGCTCAAGACCTGAGCCAGACCTTCTTGAATTTCGTTTGGAGGCTTCACCAAAGCATTCCCCATATCAAATCCACTATCAATGCTATGCCCACGCATATCAAATGCAGAGAAAATGACAAAATTTCAGCTACTCAAATATAAAAGCTTTGAAGAAATTATAAATCAGCTAAGCTCTTTTTCCTGCTGTCATGATATCATACCCACAATTTTCCTTAAGAAAGTTCTGCCTGTCATTGCATCTGATCTGATTTTAGTAGTAAGC
Organism: Xiphophorus couchianus; assembly: GCF_001444195.1. Classification (NCBI taxonomy): domain Eukaryota; kingdom Metazoa; phylum Chordata; class Actinopteri; order Cyprinodontiformes; family Poeciliidae; genus Xiphophorus; species Xiphophorus couchianus. Next base: position 1,996,668 of record NC_040236.1, read on the forward strand.
TCATCCCTCTCATCAGGCGTTTTTCCCCAGGCTTTAAAACCAGCAGTTATCAAACTACTATTAAAAAAAATAGAACAATTTGGACAAATACAGGAATTACAGTACAATCTCCAACCATCTATTCATCAGCAACATTATTGAAAAAGCAGTTTAATCAGTTAAATTTCTTTCTAAAAATGACCGACCAAAACTTTGATGTCTTTCAGTTTAATTTCTATGGTTACCATAGTAGTGAGCCTACCCAGGTTAAAGTGTTCAATGACATCCATATAAATACAGACTTTGGAACAACCACGGTGTTGGTTCTGTTGGACCTCAGTGCGGCTTTTGACACTGTTGATTATGACATATTACTAAAACTGCTGGAGAGTTTGGTAGGACTCTCCAGTCCAGAACTCAACTGGTTCAAATCTTATATAACTTCTCATTGAAGCAGACAGAAGTCACATGTAGAATACCCCAATGTTCAATTCTAGGGCCCCTTTTATTACATATTTACTGTATAAACTCTCATTAGCTGAGGTTATAACAGGAAATAAGATTAGATACCGTAATTACACAGATGTTACACAGCTCTACATTACAATGTCACCAGGTGATTCTGAACCCATCCAAGCACTAAACAGATGCTTAGAACAGATAAATGTGTGGATGTGTCATAACCTTCTCCAGCTAAACTGAAACAAAACTGAAGTTATTATCCTTGGACCTAAAGAGGAACGATCTAGAGTCAACACACAGCTTCAGTTATTACAGCTGGAAACTAGAGATCAGGCCCAAAATATGGTTATAGTGATGGACTCTGACCTGAACCTTCAGAGGAACATAAAGAGAGTTAGAAAGCCAGCTTTCTATCACCTGATAGAAAGCATCCATCCATCCGTCCGTCCGTCCGTCCATCCATCCATCCATCCTTTCTATCACATGTGCAGGATTAGAGAACTAATGTCTAAACAAGATCTAGAGAAACTTATCCATTCGTTTATCTTTAGTCGCATCGATTACTGCAATAGTGTCTTCACAGGTCTGCCTGAAAATCCTCCAGCTGCAGCTGATCCAGAACACTGCAACTCACGTTCTCACTAAAACCAGGAAGATAGAGCACATCACACAGTTCTAAAGTCCTTACACTGAGAGAATAGACTTTAAAATACTGCTGGTAATTTATAAGTCACTGACTGGCTAAAAACCACAATATCTACCTTCCAGACCTCTCAGGACTTCTGGTTCAGGTTTTACTCTGCATCCCTAGAACCAGAACCAAACATGAGGAGCAGCATTCAGCTTCTATGCACCACAAATCTGGAACAAACTTCCAGAAAACTGCAAAACAGCTAAAACACGCTGAAAATCCTTTAATTTCAGACTAAAAACCAACCTGTTTAGAATAGATTTCGACCCATAGTTACTGGAACATTGAACATATTTGATGTGCGCTGATGAATTTAATGATGGCAATGAGAAAAAAATGACAAAATGCTTGTTAATGGTTTCTTTTTGAGTAACACACTAATGTTGATATTTTTTATGACTTTATATTTTTGTGTTTTCATGATGTAAAGATGAACTGCTTTGTTGCTAAAATGTGCTATACAAATAAACCTGATTGATGTCACTGATAGCAGCAACAGACCAAGTTCTGCAAGAACTGCCAAGTATAGTTCCTGAAAAGTATTAATCCTCTTAGATAGTTTACATATTTAATTGTTTATAAAAAATCAATCATGATCAACAAACTTTAGCTTTTTGACAAAGGGATTTGAAATAAATCCTATATCAAAGTGAAAATAGATTTTTGCAAAATGACAATTTTTGTATGCATTTAACATAGAATAACTTGTATAAATATTCAGCCCATTTAAAGTGACTAACCTAATTCAACAGAGGTTTAGCCAATTGGTGCTAGTAGTCTCACAATGAGTGGACTAGAGATTAGATTAGATTTATTGTCATTGCACAGCATTTTAGCAGCACAAGATTGACATAACAGCTCTGCATAAAGCTTTACAAACAATCAAGATGCATACCACTAGACAAAAGAGAAGACACAGTACTGTGTGGCTAAAGATGCATTAATATGCCCTGATTGTGTCTCAAGTAAATATAGTATAAATCATGTGTTTTGTTACATTTAATTGTCATCTATCTTCTGTATCACAGAAAAACTTAAAAGCAGCATTGTTATTTTTAATATGAATACTAATTTTTCCCTGCAGATCACCCTTTTCTCATTGTATGGTCTTTATTAAAATAAAATGTCTGAAAAGATCTTTGTTTTCTCCCTCACTTTCTATATTAATGCACACTGTGTTTTAGTTGCACCAGTAAACCCTGCAATTCCCAGTTATGGTCCAGCTGCCATGATGCCAAATATGCCAGGTAACTCTGTTCTATACTTGAACTGAATTGGATTAAATATACTTTATTAATCCCAGAGGGAATGTGAATTTCCATCTGGAAATTTACATTCCAGTACAACCCATCAAAACAACAAAACACAAACAAATATTACAGAAATAGCAATACTGGGGCTGCAGCCATAGAGGCACTATCCTTTTAACTAGATCAGAAAAATAAAAATATGAGGTTTATTGAGGAGGAAAAAAATAACTTGCACACTGTCTCAGCAGTAAGGGCAGAGTGTGAGGTTGCAAAAAAAAAAGCCTGTGTAAAAAAAAAAAAAGAGGCAACATGTAGATACAGGAGTGGAGCCAGCAAAGGCAGTGAGTTTGAGGGGTGTGTGTTTCTAACCATGAAGAATCAAAGTCAGTGTGAGAGTGCAGGAAGCATTAGTTCCTGAGCGAGACAGCTGGCCCCAGCCATTTTCTCTGATATATGGTGGAGTTTATCATTTGACCTTGAGTACAGTCTGGTACAGCTACACAGATGTCATGGGGTGAGGATGGAAAGAGTATTTTGTTTATGTATCATCCAGGAGAATTTTAGAAAGCCAGCCATCCAGGGCTGACTCAGGGGAGCCATAACTTTCTGACTGCCCTAAAATATGGCCGGTTCATCCCAGTGGTGATTCCAATCATCCAGATTAGTGTGATCATTCCCGCTGGACCGAACTGGCAAGTTCTGTATGCTCCAATTCATTCAACCAGCAAGCTCTGGGGTCCGCAACTGGCCTTTGACTCTCTGCAAGAATCATCCAGCATGAGGCTCTGGTGGCATAGCATATTGATCTGAGCGCTCACCAGTCAGCCTAATCCTTCACACTTCATCTTGGCCAGGCAGCTGTCAGGCATAACAGCTGCTGACACCTTCCAAATTTTTCAATATGCTAGGCAACTAGCATATTGGAACTTGAACTCCAAACATCAGAAATCCATCCATCCATCCATCCATCCATCCATCCATTCCTTCATTCATTTTCTTCTGCTTATCCGGGATTGGGTTGTGGGTCTAGCAGTTTAAGAAGGAAGGCCCAGACATCCCTCTCCCCAGCAACTTGTTCCAGCTCCTCTGGGGGAATCCCAAGGAGTTCCCAGGCCAGCCGAGAAACATAGTTCCTCCAGCATGTCCTGGGTCTTCCCTGGGGTCTCCTCCCAGTGGGACTTGCCCAGAACACCTCACCAGGGAGGCGTCCAGGAGGCATTCTTACCAGATGCCCGAGCCACCTCAACTGGCTCCTCTCGATGTGAAGGAGCAGCGGCTCTACTGTGAATCCTTCCCGGATGACCGAGCTTCTCACCCTATCTCTAAGGGAGAGTCCAGACACCCTATGGAGAAAACCCATTTTGGCCGCTTGTATCCGTCATGGCCTCGTTCTTTCAGTCATGACCCACCCGCTTCACTGCAGACCAATCCACCTGTCGATCTCCCGCTCCCTTCTCCCCTCATTCGTGAACAAGATCCCAAGATACTTAAACTCCTCCACTTGGGGCAGGATACCCCCGCCCCCTGACCTGGAGAAGGAACTCTACCCTTGGGCTGCCATCATGGTGGAGGTTTGACTGTCCCAATGATCCTAGGAGCTCTGTTGTCTTGGGCTTTATGCCCCTGGTAGGGTCATCCAAGGCAGACAGGCCCTAGATGAGGGACCAGACAAAGTGCAGCCCGAAGACCCCTTTGATGGATGAGAACTTTGGTGTTCTGGTGTTCCCTTGCCCTGGACACAGATCACCGGGGTCCCACTCTGGACCCAGGCCTGGAGGGGGGGCACGATGGCGAGCGCTTGGTGGCCGGGCTCAGCCCAAAGAGGAGACATGGGTCCCCGCTCCCATGGGCCCACCACCTGTGAGAGGGGCCAAAGGGGTCGGGTGCAGTGTGGGCTGGGTGGTGGCTGAGGGAGGGGGGCCTGACGATCTGATCCTCGGTTGCAGAAGCTGGCTCTTGGGATGTGGAATGTCACATCAGAAATCCTGTTATCGAAAATCCAAATAAGTACAAATCTTCCACATCCTCAATGGACAAAATGGGCAGACACATTATCTTCCACTTCCCCCAAAAATCCACAATGTGTCTGCCAGCATGTGTCCCATCAGGGCGAGAGGGCTCTCTCCTTTGCCCAGTCTTTTAGTCAAGAAAATTTGATCAATTTGAAGTTTGGAGGATACGCAAAGAAAGGTTCCAGGTAGGGAGAGAACAAAGAGAAAAGCTTCCACCTTCACTGAGAACAGGAAGAATAATATTTCCTGCTGGTAGGACTCAGGAACAATTTGATACTGAGCCCCCACCAAGTCAAATGTGACACTTGTATCATCTACTGTCCATTGTGTTAGCTGATTCCGAATTAATATTTTAAGCTTTTTTGAGTAATCAGTTGTAATATGTATCCCCTTGCTAATTAAAATTATTCTTTCACAGCTTTAATGGTGCCTCAGGCTCCCACTGTGAGTGACCCCATGCAGATGGCAGCAACTCAACAAGCTCTCATTAACCAACAGGCCTTACTCATGGTGACTTCCATCAAAGTTTTTTAATCAAGACAAACTACAATTTATTTGCTCTATGTTCTTACTTTGGATTGTCAATCTTCTCATTTCAGGCCCAGCAGATGACCTTGCAGGCAATGACTTTGTCTCAGCAGCAGGCTGAAGAACGGCAGAAGAAGGAACAGAAAGCTAAGAAGGAGAAACAAAGAGATGAGAAAGACAGACAGTTTAGACGCGAGTCATCACGCCGCTCCAGAGAACGCCAGCACTCATCTTCCTCTCGAAGTCCCTCACCCCAACGGTCAAAGCTCAAAGCATCTGCACATAAACAAGCCTCCAAGCAATCTGAATCTGAGGTATTTCTAACTGATCCTTTTTCCTCTCTGTATTTTTCTACATCCATCTTGACAAGTTAATTAAAAGATCCATAGTAAAATTGTGGACTATCCATTTATAGACATTCTTGTCAAATAGGTTATGCTAGAGATTTTGTAGTTTACTTTAAAGGTGCTCATAACAACAGAATATGGAAAGTGAGAGAATCCGTCAATGCAACAATATATATTTTAATTAAATTAAGTAGTTTTGGAAGTCAGCTAGACATGCCAATGGAGAGAAAAGATAAAAACTTTATTATACATTTTATTTTTAATATGCCCTGATCTTTTTTTCTTGTGACTAAGAATAATGACCCATGAAACTATTATTTCTTCAGTTCTAAAGTGACACCATCCTTCCAATTTGCTTTCATAGCCAGAAGAAAATGTGGAGCTGGCAGAGCCAGATGACCTACAATCTTTTAGAGAAAAGAGGGATTTCTTCCAAAATATTGGTGAATAGACTTAAATCACCTTTTTTCAGGCTACGTCAAGGTTCAGTGAATAAGTTTTTTCTTTTGCCCCCTCTAGGTGGTAAATCAAAACGGGACAAAAGAAACTCAAAGCGACAATCAGCTCCTCCTGATCCACCCAAGCAAAATCAGCAGACACGTCCTTCACCAAGCCCCTCACCCCCACCTCCACCTCCACCACCAAAGCCTAACGGTAAGGAAATTATAAAGATGTTTAAATATTAACTGTGGGACATTTTAAGATATTTTGAGTTGTCAATGAAAGTGGTGTAGACATTTGAAGAGAATAGCTCCTGGTACAATGTACAATCTAATTAGTTCACCTTACTTAATAGAATTATGCTAACTCATTACCTCAAACAATTAAGCAAAGTAAGTGTCATGATGTGGTGTGGCGGACCCAAAAGCAGCAGGTAAAGATGTGGTTTTGAAAATTTAATGAACAAAATCAGAGTTCAACTTACAAAAAATGAACATCCAAGGGAACACAAAACAATCCAAAGCAAATCCAAAACTGAGACACAAGGAGATTCTAAGGAGTACAGGGGAGGTGAAGAGCATAGAGACGAGCAGGGTAACAAGACGGCAAGTTATGACTGTGATAGAGAGTATCACAGGTAGTGAAACCTGTGATCGCTACCTGATCACAGGTACTAATCTGGGAGGTAGTAAATGGAACAATGGACTTAACTAGATGAGATAACTGATTGCAGGTGTGAGTAGGTGGCACAGGAGCTAGCTGAGGGGCGGGGAGAAGGTGGCACAGGGAAGCTAAGGAGATATGCTGGGGAAAACAACAGGGAGTAAATACCAGGGAGCTGAAAGTACTAATAATACTAAATAAACACTAAGACTAAAGAAAACCTGATAAACTAGAAGAGAAAAAGACATGAGGGAAAAACAAACAAACCTAAACAGAAACCAGGCTGATCTAACAGTAATAAGAACTAAAGAACATAGAGCTAGAGTAGCCAGAGAGACTAAACAAAGAAATAACCTAACTAGAATTACTAAAGAAGATGGGCATGAATGCAGACAAAAATACTTTCTAAACCTAAAGTGACAAAATAAGAACACTAGAAATACTGCAGGGGGAGCTAGAAGGACTTAAGAAGTAAGCTAACTAGGATTACTAAAGGAAACTCAGACATGTAAGAATAACTGAACCTAGGGTGATGAAATAAATAAGAAATAAACATTATTAGAAACTCCACAGGGAGGCTGAAATAAGAAATAACTAGAAGGATTTAATAAAAAACAATCTAACTATAATCACTAAAGAAAGCTAGACATAGACTCAGGCATACAAGAATAACAGAACCTAAGGTAACTCAAAGAATAATGATGCAAAAGCAAAACCAAACCCAAAAACCCAGAGTCCTGACAGTAAGCTTAAGATTAGTGAGTAGTTAAGCCTCATTTGTTTTAAGTAAACAGCACTAAATCAAGTAGTACAACTAATAAATAAAAATTAACACTGTGTAACACAGTAGTGAAGATTATTAAATATACACTGCCTGGCCAAAAAAAAAGTCGCCACCAAAAAATTGTCACACTCTAATATTTTGTTGGATCACCTTTAGCTTTGATTACAGCCCGCATTCGCTGTGGCATTGTTTCAATAAGCTTCTGCAGTGTCACAAGATTTATTTCCATCCAGTGTTGCATTAATCTTTCACCAAGATCTTGTATTGATGATGGGAGAGTCTGACCACTGCGCAAAGCCTTCTCCAGCACATCCCAAAGATTCTCAATGGGGTTAAGGTCTGGACTCTGTGGTGGCCAATCCATGTGTGAAAAAGATGTCTCATGCTCCCTGAACCACTCTTTCACAATGTGAGCCCGATGAATCCTGGCATTGTCATCTTGGAATATGCCCGTTCCATTTGGGAAGACAAAATCCATTGATGGAATAACCTGGTCATTCAGTATATTCAGGTAGTCAGCTGACCTCATTCTTTGGGCACACAATGTTGCTGAACCTAGACCTGACCAACTGCAGCAACCCCAGATCATAGCACTGCCCCCACAGGCTTGTACAGTAGGCACTAGGCATGATGGGTGCATCACTTCACCTGCCTCTCTTCTTACCCTGATGTGCCCATCACTCTGGAAAAGGGTAAATCTGGACTCATCAGACCACATGACCCTCTTCCATTCCTCCAGAGTCCAATCTTTATGCTCCCTAGCAAACTGAAGCCTTTTTTTCTGGTTAGCCTTACTGATTAGAGGTTTTCTTACGGCTACACAGCTGTTCAATCCCAACCCCTTGAGTTCCCTTCGCATTGTGCGTGTGGAAATGCTTTTTCGTTCACAATTAAACATACTCCTGAGTTCTGCTGTTGTTTTTCTTCGATTTGATTTGACCAAACGTTTAAGTAATCGCCGATCACGATCATTCAGGATTTTTTTCCGACCACATTTCTTCCTGGAAGACGATGGTTCCCCACCATCCTTCCAGTTTTTAATGATGCGTTGGACAGTTCTTAACCCAATTCTAGTAGTTTCTGCAATCTCCTTAGATGTTTTCTCTGCTTGATGCATGCCAATGATTTGACTCTTCTTAAACAGACTAACGTCTTTTCCACGACCACAGGATGTGTCTTTTGCCATGGTTGTTTAAGAAATGAGGAGTTACTCATTGCATCAGCTGGGGTTAAATAACTTGTTGCCAGCTGAAAGATAATCGCCTTTGCAGTACTTATCCAATAGGAGGCTTGTACCTATTTGCTTAGTTAAATTCAGGTGGTGACTTTTTTTTTGGCCAGACAGTGTATTAAATCAATGGGACAGTAGGTTTGGCTATCTGAGCACGGTTTTATGTTTAAATGAGATACAAAGGTAATTAAATGAATTTAAACAACAAACTGGCTTTAGTGAATTACACCATAGGATTAACAAAAAGTTGTACAAGACTCACAATTCTAAAAATAAAATTACACACAATGAAATACATATAATATAATAATACTTGGCCAAATGCTAGTTCTCAGTTTTAAATCTTTTGGGTGCACCCTGGTAACCTGAGTTCTAAACCGTGATAGAAAAACAGATTAAACAAATTCAGTTCAATTCAGGTTCGACTGAAAAACCTTTTGTTTGTAGTGGGGTTTTAGTTTTTTGGTTAGGTTTTTTTGTTTCAAGCAGTCCAAACTCTTGTAACATGTTAAATCTCGTCTTGCATTTTTGGCCAAAAGAACCTCTCTCTGGCCAATGAGGTCATTCTGTCCGCTCTTAAATGACCCATTTCTTCATGGAGTTGCTGATAAATCAGTGCCTTCAGCTTAGCAGGAATTACAGTTTTTGTCTTTCGTCGTAAAACTCCATCTTTGTCCAGGTAAAGATGAGACCATTCTCTCAGAAGTCATTTTACTTCAGTTGGCTCTTTTACCTTATCCCTGTATTTAAGTTTCTCATTTTTCTGCTTTAATGTGATTACTCGTTGTGTAACTTGATCTTCTTGTTGAGCAATTTGAATGTCCTTGACTGCGATTGGCTCAACTGGAGTTGTACATGTAACAGCTAGTTGTGACAGTTCATCTACAATGCATGTAATAGCTGAAATCCAACACATCAGTGTTGATGGTGTAGCTCAGGGGAATCCAACTTGAGAGGTTCCTAAATAGGAATTGGAAGTCAGCCAATGTTTCACAATATGTCAACAAAGCAACTAGGAAATGCAGGGGGCTTTTACCACAAGGCTCAATACTCAAGGAACGAAGGAGTGGCAGCAAACTACTGCTGTTGATCACTGCTGACCTGGAAGTGTGTGAAAGCCCTCTGCTGGAACCTGGGAGAAAACACTAACCACTCAGAGAACATTTCAGATCCCACATTTCAGAAATTTAATGAATTCTCTATTAGACTAAAGTTTGAGCTTTGGCTGGGCCACTCCAAAACATTTACATTACTGCAAGGTGAAGGACATGAGTTGCTCAAATGAAAAGAAATCTGCATAGAAGGATTTGGAGAGTTTGAAAACCTTGGTAGAAGACCTTTTGATATCATTTTTACCTCTATGTATTTGATGTTCACATCACTGAAAGGTAGAAATACCCTCAAAAGTAAAATATGGACTTCAAAATATGTCAGGTTTCCAGCAGCTTCCAGCCTCTGCTATGTGTTTACAATGTTTTTAGAAGTGTTTGTGTTGGGGTGTGCTGTGGTGGCGCAGGGGTTAAGCACAGCTCACATAAGGAGGCCTTAGTCCTCGAAGCGGCTGTTGCAGGTTCGATTCCCGGCCTGGCGATCTTTGCTGCATGTCTTCTCTCGTTACCCACTTTCCTGTCAATTAACTATCAAGTAAAGGCCACTAGAGCCAATAAAACCTTTTTAAAAAAAAAGAAGTGTTTGTGTCATTTTCTCATCTCCCACAGGAAGGCGTCCTCCCAGACCTCCAAATGAGGAACCAGACCCCCCTAAAGAACCTACCCCGAGTCCAGTCACAAAGCTCCAGCCTGAACCAACCTCCAACATCAGGGAAATCATTAAACAGTTCAACAGTCGACCACAACCAGAACCCAAGCCATTTGAGCCTGTCAGGTCAGTGTCAGTAGTATCTTGTGTTCTCCCAAATTTGAAATGGCATTCATATCATACCATACCAAATTTATACCACTTTAAAAGCACTTTAAAAAGAATACATATTATTTTTCATTGTTGAAAATTCAGAGAGGGAAAGTGTGCTTTCATGTATGATTTAAAAACTGAAGGAGTTTGTCTTATGAGCAGACACAGCTTGTTCTAGTTTGGGCCCGGAATTGAAAATATTGAGCATCTCTGAATTTCCTCTGTAATTTAGGAACCCACAGGAACATTTGGTCAGCTAACCTGAGGGAATGAGATGGAATATAGGGGTTCAGCAGGCTGGAAAAATATCCTCATGCAAAACTATTATGAAGACCAGAAGCAAATAAAAGAACTTTAAAATAATGTCTGTGCAAGGCTGTTTGGTTGTTTTAATACTATTATTATTACTCTCTAGTGCAAAATAAATGTTTCAAAAACAAAACAACAACAACAAACAAGGTGGTATGTAGACTACTTATTGCCATGGAGAATTATCCTTCCACTGAAGCACCAGTTTATAGTTAACACTTCTAAGTTCCATTTGAAACAAAATTTTATCTTTTACACCTTTTGGAATATAAAAATTTGGAAAACTGAAATGTTTGGTTTGAGACAATAAAACTTTTTCTTAAATGTTTATTTTTTTACATATGTATTTTTACATTTCAAGTTTACAAAGTTAAGCATAGCAATTAATCATGATTAATCACAGCACTAGAGTGTTATTTAATTTTTTTAATTGATTGACAGAACTAAATATTACATATGATATAATATCATACGTAATATTTGATATTACGTATGATATAATATCATATGTATGAATATTATTTTTGAAAGAATATTATTCTTTCAAAAATAATATTGAAAGAATAGAAAATAAGGAAAATGATCACTGTTCACCTGGAGGATCACCTTTTGCCATTGTGGAGGTGATAAAGAGGCAATTTTTTTTCATTTCTTTAGTTTATGTTTATTGTTTTGTATTGTTTTTCATGATTCAAACAATTTTCACAATAACTTAATGAAATACGTTAGGGTTTGTTCACCATCCTACAACATTCTGCAGTAGGCCCAAAACATAATACAACAGGAAATTCTGGTATCACTGGTTTTCATTCAACCTTTCTATAAGCATTGGCAAAGATCATGACATTGTCATCAGACTTGCAGTTAAAAATATATCAGTTCTTCAAAACCTGTTTCTGCACATTGTCTGGTGATGTTGTGAACAGCATGTCGATTTTAGAAAGCTTGTACACACTTTTGTGACTTTGGTTGGTTTCTATGTTCCAGAAGAAAGACATAGCAAAAGCACATAACCATGTGATACAGTTGCACAACACAGCCAGGGTTGTGTGAGGCACACAATAGTCTGGATCAGGCTCTGCACCACCTTCAATACTGTACATGTGTGTTTAGTGATAAATTTAAAATTGAAGTTGTAATGCATTGTTTTTGAAAAAAATAATGTTCAGGCATGTTTGTTACATTGAATATACATACTGTGAAATGTCTATAAGTAGTAGTTTAAAAGGTTTTGCTAAAGAACTATTTTTGGAACTGTAAGAATTATTACGACCCATGTTAATTAACATTCAGAGGGAATGAACTAATGTTAAATTATCTTTTGAGCAAACCTTTTGCAATTTTTTGAAAGTGTAACATAATATTAAACTGTCAGTGCAAGTCAAAGTTGGCATTAAACAAATTTGATGTGACACTACTACTAAGCTTAAAAACCTAGCAGTTTAAATGCTAAATATGAGTAAGTTAAAATATTACTCAAAATAAAATTCCACACTTTCCAAATTCAAATATCTAGAGTTCTCAGCTGTTTAACAATCTTTTTTAAAAAGCCAAAATAAAAAGTTTTACAAATAATTTTATGTCAGAAAATTCTAACACTTATCCAGCTTTAAATAAGACGGTTAAAAAAAGGAGTTTGAATGATGGTTGGATGAAACTTTTTGACTGTAACATCTCCACAAAAAAAGTATAGAAATGCAAATATTTTTAAACCAGGGACCATCCCAAATTACTCAGAAAATTAGTGATCTGGGTTCTCTGCTTAAGAAGGATTTCTCAAATATTTCTTAATGTGTATTACATATTATCTGTATAGACGTTTTTTTGTTGTTATGTATCTTTCAGATCTCCTGGTAGAACATTTATTAAGAAGAGTGACCCAAAAGAGGAAGCTCTGGCTAAACTCAGAAACAAAGCACCAGTGTCACAACCAAAGGTAAGAAGGGGCAGGACATGGTGGCTGTAACTCCAAAAATCAACTGCTTGTTAGATTTATTTATGTTTCGTTGTTGTAATATTTATTTTTAAATTTTTACACAGAAACAATGGGCTTCTCCTCCCCCACCTCCTCCTCCAAGGCAGCCTAATTCTCCCCCATCCACCAGTGGTCGGAGGGTCATTTCTAACAACATGAGGCAGAAGCAGCGTCCTTTGGAGGAGCTTTTTGGCTCCCAGCATCACCCCCCTCTTCCTCCTGACTCCCCGCCTCCTCCTCCAGAACAAGCACCTGTCCTTGTGAACATCCCAGACCCTCCACCCATGACTGCTCCATCTCTCTGTGGGTGATTCTGATTGAAATATGGCTCAAGTTTACAACCACAAAATGTGAAATTGCTGCTACTTGTTTCAGTTTATTCAATTTATTTTGGTAAATTACCAACATTAAATACAGAAAACAAAAACAATACTTCTTTACAAACCCATACTTTACCAAAAAAGGAAGACACTTGTCAAACTTGTGCTTGATAAGCTGTAAAACTTTATACTACAAGGCCTTTAGACGACTGTACTTATTTGTTGTCTGTCCAAATGTGATGTCAGATGATGAGGAAAATCAATCCCAGCTTCATCGCTTTTCTGCTGGGGTTTACTTCTCCCACTTCAACATGCCAGGAAAATTTTTCCTGCGAAAAGAAGTAAGACACACACATGAACACCTCTCACCTCACACACACATACACACACATCCTTGTACTTCTATACAAACTGAAGACATTATATTGACTTCCATTCATGTTAACAGCTGCTAGAATGAAAATAGCCTACCCAGGTCATGCCATTCCTCTGAATTGAACTAGTAGAGCTCAGTAGAACTGCAAAAAAGTGAGAACCGGTGAAGCTCCTCACTTTCCACAAATGACCTCAGTTTGTTGGTAAATTTTGTGAAAGTGATCATCTATATGTAGTATATACATGTGTACATGTCCACATGTATATCCATCCATCCATCCATTTTCTGTTCACCCTTTGTCCCTAATGGGGTCGGGAGGGTTGCTGGTGCCTATCGCCAGCTACGTTCCAGGCGGGAGGCGGGGTACACCCTGGACAGGTCGCCAGTCTGTCGCAGGGCAACACAGAGACATACAGGACAAACAACCATTCACACACACACACACCCCTAGGGAGAATTTAGATATACCAATTAACCTAACAGTCATGTTTTTGGACTGTGGGAGGAAGCCGGAGTACCCGGAGAGAACCCACGCATGCACAGGGAGAACATGCAAACTCCATGCAGAAAGACCCCGGCCGGGAATCGAACCCAGGACCTTCTTGCTGCAAGGCAACAGTGCTACCAACTGCGCCACTGTGCAGCCCCACATGTATATATATATATATATATATATATATATATATAACATATATACTGTATGTTATATGTGTTATATAAATATAACACACATAACATATATATGTTATATATATTTGTTATGTAACAAATGTGTTATATAATAAATATAACACATTTGTTATATTTGTCATTTTCAACCATAAATTCTGATGTTTGGTTAATCTTTACAGTTGAATTACTTATTACTGCTCAGTGATTGAAGGTCCTTTGCTTTGATCAGTTTTGTATATCTAAAAATATTTGAAGAATAAAATAAAATGCAATTGCTACAACAGAATTCAAGATAATATTATTAGTTAATTTTAAATTTTGAAGAGTAAAAAAAAGATGACCTACTACTTTGGTTCCTTATTGTTTTGGAGCTCCATTGATGATTCTCAATTTGTAAGCCATTATCTCCAAATCAATTAAACCAGCAGCCCTGAATTCAAGAAGTTTTGCATTCGTGTTATTCATAGTTCTGCTGATTTCTTTGCTCCTCAATTTCATTCACCAAATAGATTTTTCCTTTTATGATTGTCTCTGTTACTGTCTTGCAGATATTGTGCTTATTATGTAAATGGTGAACTATTTGTTTAAATTAAAATCATGTAAATTCTACAAAAACCGCCTATTTTATAACACCCAATTTATGAGAAAATCTGAAAAATTATCCCCATTAAGTAACCTCTCATTTTATCTGTAGGTGTTTTATCCAAGAGAACTCTTCAACAAGCCCTATGTCCTTAACCTGTTGTGTGAACAGGTAACTATTTGATCAGCCTTTTTTATACATCTAACTTTCCATTCAATGTCAAATTAGAAAATCAAGATCAGATTTTATAACCTTTGCTGGGTGTTTTATTGTTTTTCAGATCATGAGAGACACCTACTCTGACAGCTGTGTGAGAATTGATAGTGAAGAAAGAAGGAAAATGAAAGACCTTCTTGGTGAGAATTCTTTGGACTATGTCAGGAAGCAACATAGAGCCTTACCTTCTAAAAGTTTGCGCATATAAAAACAGGAACAAACTTGATACCATGTGCAAAAATGATCTACAATCAATACACAAACAGAATATACAAAAATTGATGGTCATGAGAAGGTGCAAAATACTGGGAGGAGGATATGCAAATGTAATGACTCACCACCCAAAACCAATTTATTACACCAGAACCAGATTGCGGGTGGTGTTTTTGCATCTATATTTACAAATAAGTAATATGCCTTATTTCCAGATTATCACATAAGGATTGGAGGTAAGATTGGGCTGACATGGTTGGAGAGCATGGAGAGTGATGGAGAGTCAGGGGAGTTAAAAACAGTTGTTTATATATTGTTTATTTTGATTGATCTTTAAATATATTTATTGTTTTCCATATTGTATGCTAATTTAAATTAAATGTATTATTGTTATTATTTTTTCTTCTCCAGCAAAATAACTTTTTATTTCATTTTTTTTTGGCTGCTCTGCTCTCCAACACTCTCCATGATGACAGGAGTGGACTTGCACTTGCATGGTCAATTTTTGTAGAACACCTGCAACACCTCCACTTACTGCGTGTTCCTTTGCGTTGAGTCTTTAGATAACAATAACAATATTTTATAAGAATATATTATTAGCAATATTATTAGCTAATGTTTTGTTTTTTTCCTGAGACAAAGAACTTGTCTCAGGGGACATGATGCCCTTTGGTGAGAGTGGGACTTTCATCATTTATCATGCTGGAAAACACTTCCGTTACTGAGATTCTGAGTGAGGTTCTGATATGTTTTTGCAAGATTTACACATGATGCCTTTGCATATACTCAGTCACCTAGATCATTTATATGACAATAGGGTTGACAAAGAGTGTCACACTGACAGACTGACAGATTTTATTAAACCCATCATGGTTAAATTCATGTGTCACAGCTGCAAAGAACAAAATGGCTTATGTCAATAAACACAATGAAATACAATCAAATCCCAAAGAAAAACAGTCTAAAATGTAGAATAACTGAAAGCTACAGTATATATCATGTATAATTTTTTTTCTTAAAGAAGCTGTGATATTGTACTAAAATATGTATAAAAATAACTGAAGGGGGCGTGCTGTGGTGGCGCAGGGGGTTAGCACGCCCCACGTTTGGAGGCCTTAGTCCTCGACGCGGATGTCGCGGGTTCGACTCCCGGTCCCGACGACCTTTACTGCATGTCTTCCCCCCTCTCCTTCCTGTCTGCCTACTGTACAAAAAATATGAGCCACTAGCGCCGCAAAAACTCTTCGGAGAAAAAAATGGAAAAAAATAAAAAAATAACTGAAGAAACAATGGCATCACACAATGACAATACACTGTGTTCCAAATTATTATGCAAATTGGATTTCAGTGTCATAAAGATGACATTTTTTGTTGTGCTATTAAATTTATAGATGGTATTGTGTGTCAGGGCTCTTTGAATCACTATAATTAATTTCAGAGAGCTCAGTTGATTAGTTGGTCTGGTGAGCTCAATTAAAGACAATCTACTTAACAAGGATGTTCCACATTATTACCAGGCCACAGGTTTTAAGCAATATGGGAAACAGAAAGGATCTCTCTGCTGGAAAATCATCAGATAGTGTAGTGGCGTATGACAAGGTATGAAAACATTAGATATTTAAGGAAAACGGAAGCGTTATCGTACTGTGAAGAGATGTGTGACTGATTCAGAACAAAGATGGGTTTGTACATGTTGTGGATAGGTGAGGGGCGGGATCACGTGGTGTTATTAGTGATTGTAGATCACCTGTTGCGGACCTAGTGACTTTAGTGAGTGGGTGATGGGGGAGGTTTTACTTTTTGCTGACCGCTTTATGCTAATATGGTTTGTTGTCCTTGATCACTGTTTAAACCTGCGGATCCGGTTTTAATGCTCTTTTGGACACTGTTCTTGGATATTGACAACATAGACAAAATAAAACCATCTTAACTGCATCCTGGAATGGCGTTTTTGATCAGCTGGCGCGTCAACAAGGATTCCCCTATTCAGCTGCTCGGCGACTTTGTTTGACAGTCGCTAATAGTACAGATAAAGGCAGAATGAGGAAGGTTTCTGTTAGACAAATTCATCGGATTAAGAGAGCAGCTGTTAAAATGCCATTACAAAGCAGCAAACAGTTATTTGAAGCTGCTGGTGCCTCTGGAACCTCAAAGTGGAGGATCCTCCAGAGGCTTGTGAGCAGAAACGGTCTCAGTGGACCCAGCCGTACATGAAGATTAATTTTTAAACAGATTTGTTCACTGATGACTGCTGTGCAACCCTGGATGGTCCAGATGGACGCAGTAGTGGATTGGTGATGGATGGCCACCACATCCCAACACGGCTGTGACGTCAGCAAGGAGGTGGTGGAGTCATTGTCTGGGCTGAAATCATGGGCAGAGAGAGAGAGAGCTGGTTGACCCCTTCAGAGTCCCTGAAGGTGTGAAAATGACCTCAGCAAAGTATATGGGCTTTCTGATTGATCACTTTCTTTCATGGTTCAAAAAGAAGAGCCGTACCTTCCGTAGCAAAATCATCTTCATGCATGACAATGCACCATCTCATGCTGCAAGGAATACCAATGTGTTGCTGCCCATTGCAGCCAATGGGCTGCTCATAGCACCATCCTCCTCTGACCTCAACCCTATTGAGAACCTTTGGAGTTTCCTCAAGCAAAAGATCTGAGTGTGGGATGCAGTTCATATCAAAACAGCAGCTCTGGGAAGGTATTCTGACATCCTGCAAAGAAATTCTAGCAGAAACTTTCCACAAACTCACAAGTTCAATGATGCAAGAATTGTGCTGTGATATCAAAAAGGGCTCCTATGTTAACATGTAACTTGGTCTGTTAAGATGTTTTTGATTGAAATAGCTTTTGATTTTAGTACATGTGATCACTTGAGGGCTGCACAGTGGCGCAGTTGGTAGCACTGTTGCCTTGCAGCAAGAAGGTCCTGGGTTCGATTCCCGGCCGGGGTCTTTCTGCATGGAGTTTGCATGTTCTCCCTGTGCATGCGTGGGTTCTCTCCGGGTACTCCGGCTTCCTCCCACAGTCCAAAAACATGACTGTTAGGTTAATTGGTCTATCTAAATTCTCCCTAGGTGTTGTTGTGTGTGTTGTGTGTGAATGGTTGTTTGTCCTGTATGTCTCTGTGTTGCCCTGCGACAGACTGGCGACCTGTCCAGGGTGTACCCCGCCTCCCGCCTGGAACGTAGCTGGAGATAGGCACCAGCAACCCTCCCGACCCCATTAGGGACAAGGGTGAACAGAAGATGGATGGATGGGTGATCACTTGATGCTGCACATTCAAAGAATGACCGTTTTGCAGTTCTTTATAATCCATGAAATGTTTAGAAAATCTGCTGTGCATAATCATTTGGAACAGTACATTTTGAATTTTTTTATATTTGAAAGAAATGCTGTTCTCATGGGGAGCTTTGTTCAGTAAAATTTGATTTATACTGTAATAGTTCATGACTTGAAAATTATACTGACCATCATTTGCATTGACCATTTAAGAAAATCTGAGAAAATATCACTTGCATAATAATTTGGAATACAGTGTAAGTAAATGTACGAGAGATAATAGAGGAAGTAGTGGTAGGGAGTAGTACAGATGTTTCAACAATTTATTAGTTGTAGTCAGTGCAATCTGACTGCACTTAGTGTGAATGATCTGCAGTATCTTTCCTACCAACACTGAAGGAAGCTCAGTCTGCTGCTGAAGGAGCTGCCTAAGACCCTCACAGTCTTATATAGGGAGTGAGAGGAGTTAATCATAATTGCCTTCAGCTTAGCCAATGTCCTCTTCTCACCCACCTTCTCAATGGAGTCCAGAGCAGTTCCAAACTGAGACAACCCTTCTGATTACCTTAAGTCTCTTGCTGTCCCTCTCTCAGCTACCATAAGCCCAATAGACCACAGCATTGAGGATCACTGAAGTCACCACAGTATCATAGAACCTTCTTAATAGTGTCCTCTCACACCAAATGACCTCAAGTTCCTCATAAAGTCTTTATGGAAAACTAGGCAAATGTCTGGTTCCCTTTTATTTAAGACTGTTGTAATTTACATGATTTCTTAAAATGTTATTATTGTATCATATATAATGCTTCCACTCTCTTCTCCACAGTTGGCAGCAGTTTTGAGGTTTTTCCAAGCTTCCTACTTTTTTACCTTCTAATGTAACAAAGCTTCACTTAACTTTTCCAATATTATTGTGCCTTTATAGCAAATTTCAATGTGGGAACAAACATAAGCACCATTCAGGATGACAACATGAAAAAGAGAATCGTTATTGCTGCTCGAGATAACTGGAAGAACTATTTTAGTCGACTCTACCCTGTGACGGTAAGCTTCAAGAAAAAGGAATATGGTATATTTGTTTTGTCCATTTTTGTTATTCAGTTTTGTTTTTTTATATATTGCTCTACTTGAAAAATTTAATCTCAATGCACAATAAAAGAAAAACAGATTGAATTAATTTTCCAATAATAGAAATATACAGCAAATCTAACTCATACTAATACTATATGATCATACAGACAGATTAGTTTCCATGACAAACAGTCCAGTCAGATACTTTATGTTCCCTAAGACGGTCTGATGTACATTATAATGTCAATTTTTTTTTATGATAAAATTGAAATCACAGGGAATGCAGGGAGCCAGAGCAGAACAAAAACAGGTACCAGGAAGAAAAAGCAAGCAAGGGTTTGCAAAAGTTGGAACAGAAATGTCTCAACAGCTCTACAGGGCAACTTTCAAAAGACTCTCCACATTGACCTTACTTTATTGTACAGCAATAAAATTTGGTACACTTGTACAACTCCCCAAGACCTAAGGAAAACTCTCTTGCACCCAAACTCTACACCAAACAGGAAGACAGCCATCTTGGATTGAAATTCCAATTTTCACTTCATTTTGATGATTTATAGCCTCCACATTTGATCCAACTCCTCCAGCAGATTTTGTTTGATCAGTTTGAAACCTGGTCAGTTTGCTCAAGAAGCACGGGGCATTAAAAATGATCAAAATGGTGAGTTTTTGAGTATGTTGAAGAGGCGTGGCCAGACCCAGACATTTTGCTATGAAACACAAAAGGTCGCTGAGACACCAAACCTCCACATCCAGTCCTCTATAATACTCAACAGTCAAATCTTGACATCGCCTAACCAATGCTCCCTGACAGCCAGAAATTTCTGTCTTACTTTGAAAGGTCCATATCTGACCTAAACAACATCTACTGTCTTACCTGTCTTCTTGCGTCAGAAAACAGATAACAAATTGGTTTCACTTTAAAGCACAAAAACTTTTCGCTGGAGGTCGAATTCAGACATCATGTTTACATTACATTTGGCTCTAAATTTAACAGATTTCAGCCAATCTGGACTTCATTCGATATCATCAATCTTAATCCACCTCCCTTCCCCCCGACAGGAATGCTGTCCAATATTTGGTGACTGTGGTCTAATTCTTCCACCCCACCCCTTAGAATTCTAAAAACATCTAAAAAATTACCCCCAATCCATGCTTTGGTCGACAATCATCAAACTCTTTACAGATGTGTGACTTGTCAGGACCTACAGAAATGTCTATTGGAGCCTTGGTCCAAACCCAACAGGAAGTCAGCCATTTTTAATCAAAGCAACAATTTTGTCTCTTACACACATGTCGTATCTGTATCTGTGCAAAGTCTTATCCATTAAATATGACATACTGTAGCAACCACTAAAAATTATGATTTTTTTTTTTTACATGCAGCCACAAAATGGAGATGCTCAGGTTTTGGGTGTTTCTCATCGAGGGATTCGTCTATTGAAGGTGGTGAAAGCATCAGGCATCAATCCTAAGCATCTCAAACTGCTCAAAAGTTACAGGTATCTATATTAGCCAATAATAGTCTTTATCTGACAATCTTCTTTTAAATATAGAAATAACTAATGAAAATCCTGTGGTTTTCCAACTTAAACTAAAACAGGGTTGATCTGGAAGCCATCACTTCCAGATCAGAGTTCTGACCTGAACATACTAATTAAGTAGCTTAAAAATGTGACAAATAGTCATCTTATTTCTTATTGCCCTTATTCATTTGAATTTTAACTCTAATAAAAACTTAACATACAATGCCACTCACTGCCATCACTGTTTCTGGCCCAGAATAATATTTTATATGAATATAGTTTTGCAGAGGTGCTGTCTGTTAACCTTGAGGAAGCAGACAGAGTAAAACTGGAGCTTAAAACGGAAAACTTAGTGCTGCAGTCAACCAGGGCTCCTCAGATCACTGCCATGATTGAAGTTTTCCTCAAGGAACTCATCAAGGTGATTTATTTTTTTTGTAATTTTTTTTAAATCTTATATTTCATTTAAAAGTGTTAATTTGTCTTGGCTAAATCTCCCTTACATCTTATCCCATTTTAGATTTTAACCATCTTTATACATCTCTCTTTAACATCTTTTTCATTTTTCTTAAGGACTCAGGCCACATGGTTGCTCTAAAGAGTTTTGTGACGGATGACAAGACGCTTCTGAGCTTCAGTAAGGGGGATATCATCAAATTGCAGAAAATGGAAGGCCTTCAGACTGGTGAGATCATTAGTTCAGTGGTAGTCAGAATTGTATATTTACTGTATATTTAATATTAGATATGCTAAGTATTAATTATTTCTACCAGCATATTCCACCCATGCAGTTAATATTCTATTATTTTAATGTTAACCTACTCTGAATGTTGCACTAGGTTGGGAGTTTGGGAGCACCGGTGGGCGTTCTGGTCTTTTTCCAAAGGACATCACCCAGCCATGTGCAGCCCCAGATTATCACTGGCTCCATCTAGATCGAAGAGATGACAGGAGGAAAAGCATGAGAAATGTAAAGCCAGCCAGTTCATTCAATGGCCCTTCACCAGTCCCCACCAGCAGACACATACCCGACAATCGTTCTGTGCAGTCTAGTCGGGAGGCCATGAATCCATCTTCAGTACAGGGCTTACAACACACACTTTCCCAAAGCTCACGAAAAGGATCCAACCATGAACTAGATAACCTTTCTGCTATGGCTGACTTTGCTACCAAGTATTTTAGGTAAGTAAAAATTCCACATTAATCCTGTTCATGTTAGTATGTTTGTTTAACAGAGCAAGGCTAATGTTGTTTTGCATTAAATGGTGCTGAAAGAATGGAGACAACAGGAGTGCCAGTCACTGGAAGAAATTTTTCAGAAGCAGTTCAGCACACAGTGGTAAGACCCTATGAACATTAATGTCCCATGTCTTCTGTTGTGTTTAAAACTTTACTTCCACTTATAAGGAACATCATTTTTAGCCATTCCTTTTCCGGAGTATCTTTTTAAATGACATTAACGTCAGCATTACAACTCATTTCAGCCAACTAGTTCCAGAGGTTCTTCACCAAATATATCACATTTGTTGTAAATATGCACAAATGTGAATGTGTAAATATTTTTATACAAGCTATATTCTGTATCATACTCTTCTTCATATTCACTATTTTATTGCCATTAACTTTTATGCCATTATAGATGAAAAAATATCCAGTTAGTGCACCCTCTCTTATATGAAAACTGACATTTAAGATTAATCACAGCACAACCAGACCTAATTCTGAGCTTTAGTCCAAAGAGAACAATTCTTCATTTGCCTCTTCCTCTGATGTGCTCTTCTGTACAATGACAGGAGGTAGTTTGCACAAGTAGACTGGGACATACACCATAAATAGTGAGATGGTTGAGCTACATCATGCTTAATTCATATTTCAAAGTATTTTCCAAATAGCAGGCAGAACTTGGTAATAACAAACCATCTTGACAGAGAGAGAGTAGAATCAAGCACAAAGTAAGGCAGAAAAAAACAACAAATAAAGCAGTCCTGATTGACAATTTACTAATATTGTTGCTGCGCTCTTCCTGAGCACTGCAGATGTCACAGACAGCTAACAAATTTTTAAAGCTGATGCCTTGTTTCCTCTGAGTGGCGTTGTCGGTGTGGTTTGGTGCACTATTTTACCGTCTGCCGTACTCGGGAGCGTGTTCCCAAAGCCCATTGGACTCTCATTGGACAGGCAGGGTAAAACCCAAATGTGGCATCATACTAACCTGGTGGCAAACGTAGCACAAGCTGTGACATTTTTCTGTCCTTCAAACAACAGACCATGTTGAATGGTGCTGCATGGTCAGCTGTATAGGTGACCATATACAATAATTTCAGAATCACTGCAATGGTTCTGATATTGTAGATTTCAGAATCTACAATAATTCTGAAATAAATGCTTTGACTGTTGAGTCTTATGGAAACCATCCAAACTGCTATTTTGACCTATACAAATCAATTTTCATTGATTTGTATGGCATAATAGCTGGACCGTGGTTGGGTGACATAATAAAGGCCTTAGACCCTTAGACCAGCGGACATCGCGGGTTCGACTCCCGGTCCCGACGACCTTTGCCGCATGTCCTCCTTCAAAAATGGCGCCGGCTCAGCTGGCTGCCTGCAGACGCAGCTCCCGTCGTGTGTGTGTTAATCTGTGTATAAAAAAGTCTTGCTGTAACTGCGAAATAATTTCCCTGCTGGGATGAATAAAGTAATTCTTCTTCTTCTTCTATAACTTACCCTCTGAAGGTGAGGATAAGTGTTAGCAGAGCTGAATAAAGTCAGAGGGATCATCTTAATATTTCCCTGGTTATTCTGAGAAATATGAATGACCATATTGAAGAGTACCAGAAAGCATTTAAACTTGTAAAAACAATTTTTGTAACTTTGTGTCAGGTAATTTGTGACAACAAATTTTTTTTAGTGCTCTACCATTGCAGATCAAGATAAATGTAATCTTATGCCCCTAAGTCAGTAAGAATACTGTATGTCTTTGAAGAAATAATTTCCTGTGTGCAACATGAATTATTTGGTTGAACCAGGTGCTACCAAGTCACAGAAGTCAACAGATTCCATTAGAAAAGATTCTAAAAAGTATTTTTAAATATTTCTTTCATGGTTGAGTGGAAAATAATGAAGTATGTTTAAAGTTTTAAAATTAAGATCTAACTGTATTTTATTTTTATCAAGGTCCCCATCCAGGAATCACTCATTCTGTTCAATGACTCTGAAATCAATGATTTGGCTGTTGAGTGCTTCATATGTGAGTTTACAAATCCTATTTTACTGAAACATATGTTACTGTTTTGGATCCTAAAGAAAGTTACATGGTTATCTTTATTTACAGTCCTGGTGCAGTTTATGGGGGAGATCACAACACAGAAGAACACTACTCAAGCAGATTGCCTCACTCATATCTTGCTGGTTAGGGAATATTTTCAAAGTTTGACGTTGATGTTGACAAATGCTACTTTCGTATTACTTTAAAATCAATTTGTTTGTTTAGTTAGGGAAGGAAAAGGAAATTCTTAGAGATGAAATCTACTGCCAGGTCATCAAACAAACAACCAACAACCCCACCAGGTGAGTATTTCACACTCATTCGAGATTGAATTGTATTGTGAACCCTCCCACAGTCCAAGCTCAAAGCTCAGCAAGAGCATGGCAGATGTCATGGTCATACAACGGGGAAACGGTGGGGGTGTTCCATCAGCCCCTTAGTTCCCAAAACCACACACACAAAAAAAAAAAAAACTCAAAAACGTATGCGGGGTCACTGCAACCCCACAGGGACAGCACTCAGGATAAAAAGCTTGTGGGGTGCACTGCAAGGAGGAAGTAAAATCCCCTATCTTATGGGGAAAAAAATACTTTAATTAAATTCAAATTCAAAAATACTTTATTAATCCCAGAGGAAAATTAAATGTTGTAAATCATTCATTTGATTCTTCAAAGAGTTACTGAAGATGGCGGTGGCAGGAAAACTCTCCTGCAGTGGTCTGTACTACATTGAATCTGAAGAAGCCTCGGACTAAAGATGCTCTTTATCTATGCACTGTTAGGGTGAAAAGCTCTCAGTTAGGTCTACCAGGAATGTAATAATTTAAAACAATTTCAGAATGTCATCTCTGGCTTCTGAGTTCAAACATCTTTTATACTGAAAAACAGAAGTGTAATAATTAATTAATTAATTAATTAGTTTCTCAACCTACTGTGAGATTTGAGACATTGCTTATCTAACATCAGTTGCTCTTTAAAGCTGCAACGTAGATAAGCCTATATTACACACACTTCTCATAACATAAGCATAATTGAAATAAAGACATAGCGTGAACCATAAATTCAAATAATCAAGAGACTGTAGAACCCAAAGTTCAACATAGTTATAACTTAACATGTTTGATAACATGTAACATTTTTAAGGAAAGACATATAAATGTCCTCAAGCTTATTAAAGGAGAATACTACTACAAATAAAACATGAAAGATGAGGGGGGCCCTACATATACTGACACCCAGCTTCGCAGCCAATTACATTCAGGCACTTGTGTGGTTCGCTCAGAGCCTACAAGCATACTGCTGCATCTACCCACAGCAAAGTTAGGAAAATGAATGCATAATACAAAAAGTTATTCTTTTTTTACAATAAATCTTTTTTTTACAGAAATCTGACAAAGGGTGAAAAGAAAATTCAAGCACATTATTGAAACCCACTGCTCTCATTGTTAAACAGATGTTATCACCCTCTTTGCACACACTTATTCATGGTGTCACCTCTACAGATCAAGCTGTACCTTTGGTTGGCGGCTGCTTAGCCTCATTACTGGCTTCTTCCCTTGCTCTGCAATTCTCCATCCCTTTGTCATGCAGCACCTGCAAGAGATCTGTCAGGACAATGAACACCCATACCAAGGTAGAGA
Organism: Xiphophorus couchianus; assembly: GCF_001444195.1. NCBI lineage: Eukaryota > Metazoa > Chordata > Actinopteri > Cyprinodontiformes > Poeciliidae > Xiphophorus > Xiphophorus couchianus. The sequence goes on from NC_040236.1 coordinate 2,022,421, forward strand.
AGAGAAAAATGTATTTTAAGTGTATCTTGAATTTTTTGTGTGCTTTTTCATGTTTTTTTACTTGTACTTACATCAGAGCTGGCATTTGTGTGTCTGGATAACCTCCAGCGTTCGATCAATTTTGGTGGTCGACGAAACGTTCCCTCACATGTTGAGATGGAGGCCGTTCTAGTAAGTTACACATTTAGACAAGTAGATTTTCTGTCTACAAAAAAATGCTTCTTTTTGTTCTATTTCTCAATTTTACCATTTGAAGCTACTATTAAGATTTTAATTATCTTGTCTCTTAGACTGGCAAAACTTCTCAACGCATTCCTATCCAGTTGCCAGGAGGAGTAGAGTTTCCTGTCAAGATTCGCAGCTTCAGTGTATGATTGGTCTTTAAAACCAAAACATTATATATATACTGTACACACACACACACACACACACATATATATATATATATATATTACAAACTTTGTATTTAGTATTTATTATTCACTGTATATATACAGTACAGACCAAAAGTTTGGACACACTTTTTAATTCAATGAGTTTCCTTTATTTTCATGACTATTGACATTGTAGATTCACACTGAAGGCATCAAAACTATGAATACCACATGTGAAAATATGCACTAAACAAAAAAGTGTAAAACAACTGAAAATACCCATTATATTCTAGTTTCTTCAAAGAAGCAACCTTTTGCTGTGATTATTGCTTTGCACACACTTTGCATTTTCTTGATGAGCTTCAAGAGGTAGTCACCTGAAATGGTTTTTCACTTCATAGGTGCCCTGTCAGGTTAATAAGTGGGATTTCTTGCCTTATGAATAGTCATGAAAATAAAGAAAACCCATTGAAATAGAAAGGTGTGTCCAAACTTTGGTCTGTACTGAATACAGGTAAAAGCCAGTAAATTAGAATATTTTGAAAAACTTGATTTATTACAGTAATTGCATTCAAAAGGTGTAACTTGTACATTATATTTATTCATTGCACACAGACTGATGCATTCAAATGTTTATTTCATTTAATTTTGATGATTTGAAGTGGCAACAAATGAAAATCCAAAATTCTGTGTGTCACAAAATTAGAATATTACTTAAGGCTAATACAAAAAAGGGATTTTTTAGAAATGTTGGCCAACTGAAAAGTATGAAAATGAAAAATATGAGCATGTACAATACTCAATACTTGGTTGGAGCTCCTTTTGCCTCAATTACTGCATTAATGCGGCGTGGCATGGAGTCGATGAGTTTCTGGCACTGCTCAAGTGTTATGAGAGCCCAGGTTGCTCTGATAGTGGCCTTCAACTCTTCTGCGTTTTTGGGTCTGGCATTCTGCATCTTCCTTTTCACAATACCCCACAGATTTTCTATGGGGCTAAGGTCAGGGGAGTTGGCTGGCCAATTTAGAACAGAAATACCATGGTCCGTAAACCAGGCACGGGTAGATTTTGCGCTGTGTGCAGGCGCCAAGTCCTGTTGGAACCTGAAATCTCCATCTCCATAGAGCAGGTCAGCAGCAGGAAGCATGAAGTGCTCTAAAACTTGCTGGTAGACGGCTGCGTTGACCCTGGATCTCAGGAAACAGAGTGGACCGACACCAGCAGATGACATGGCACCCCAAACCATCACTGATGGTGGAAACGTTACATTAGACTTCAGGCAACGTGGATCCTGTGCCTCTCCTGTCTTCCTCCAGACTATGGGACCTCGATTTCCAAAGGAAATGCAAAATTTGCTTTCGTCAGAAAACATGACTTTGGACCACTCAGCAGCAGTCCAGCTATTTTTTTCCTTAGCCCTGGTGAGACGGTTTTTGCGCTGTTTCTTGGTCAACAGTGGCTTGACACGAGGTATGCGGCAGTTAAAACCCATGTCTTTCAAGCGTCTCTTGGTGGTCGGTCTTGAAGCACTGACTCCAGCAGCTGTCCACTCCTTGTGAATCTCCCCCACATTTTTGAATGGGGTTTTTTTCACAATCTTGACTAGGGCTCGATGATCCCTATCGCTTGTACACTTTTTCTGACCACAGTTTTTTCTTCCCTTTGCCTCTCTATTAATGTGTTTGGACACAGAGCTCTGAGAACAGCCAGCCTCTTCAGCAATAACCTTTTGTGCCTTTCCCTCCTTGTGCAATGTGTCGATGGTCGCCTTTTGGACAGCTGTCAAATCTGAAGTCTTCCCCATGTTTGTGTAGGCTTCAGAACTGGACTGAGAGACCATTTAAAGCCCTTTGCAGGTGTTTTGAGTTAATCAGCTGATTAGTTTGTGGCACCAGGTGTCTTCAAAATTTAACCCTTACACAATATTCTAATTTTGTGACACACGGAATTTTGGATTTTCATTTGTTGCCACTTCAAATCATCAAAATTAAATGAAATAAACATTTGAATGCATCAGTCTGTGTGCAATGAATAAATATGATGTACAAGTTACACCTTTTGAATGCAATTACTGAAATAAATCAAGTTTTTCAAAATATTCTAATTTACTGGCTTTTACCTGTATATATACTGTGTATATATATATACTGTATATATATATATGCCATTCTATATCTTTATCTAGGTGACAGTAGATGTTGTGACAGAGTTGTGCGAAAACATGGAAATCGTAGAGTTTACAGAGGTCAAGGAGTTTTCCCTCATCGCCACAAGATTTCAAGGTAACTGTTGACTGTACTTGACTGTACAAACAGTAGATACAAGCACAGTGACATCCTTTACTAGTGGTAAACTATGGACTAAAGACACTGAGTATTCAACTGGTTTGACAAGGTCCATCTGTAACCCTAGTAAACTATTACTGATCTATTTGCCAGCTGTTAAACTTCTTAGTATAGTGTAGTGTTTTACTCATGCAGTAGTATTGTTTCTTGGTCTAATTGTTTTCCCTGTTTGTCCTTCTAAAAAAGTAATGTTCTGTAAATGATTTCAAAATGGTTCTCATTACTTTTCATTCAGTTACTCAAATGAATATGAGGACAGTGTTTGATACCCACAGCACATTTCTTGCTGTGTTGCCCTCCACAAGTACAGATCAGAACATTTTAATATTGTTAAAAGTTAAATATTTTTGTCACTCATTTCAGAAAATAAAACTCATAAGTAGATTCATTACACATAGAGTAACACATAGAGTAAAATATTTGAAGCCTTGCAGACAATGAAATACAAACATCTTAATTCATTCTTCTGCAGAGAAGGCTGAACATCAATTGGGTACGATCAGTGGCGGTTTCTGATATGGGTAACATTGGGAATTTTGTGGGGGTCAGCACGAGCGCCCCTTACTCCCCTCCCCACCCCCCATTTTCTCCCTCTTCCACTTTGTCAAATTAGGTCAAGTTAGTGGTCAACCAAATACTCAGAAATGTGCCCCAAAATTTAGTTAAGCTGTGAGAATGTTAGAGAAAGAGTCATAATGTAATTTATAAACAGTTTTTTACGTTAAAAAGAGTTTTTTTCACGCTGCTCTTGGCTAAGCACGCTTGTGGGTTAATTTGCCCTTCTCAGTGTCTGACCAGAGGCCAGTAGAGATTGGTATTAAGGAAGAATAATTTAAATTAACTTTGGAAAAAAGTTTGGCTCTCTCTCTTCCTTAAACTCCCGGGTCCTCTTAGCGGGCAACGTGCAGCCACAAGGAAAAAAACAACACTGCGTGTTGACGTCACAGAATCACAGAGTTTAATCCCATACAAAGCAACATATGCATCAACAACAAAACTGCAGAGGAACAGAGATATGCATTCTTTACCTTATACAGACAAAGACAGACAAACAAAGACGAAGACAAACAAAAAACAAAACAAAGACGCGTCTTTGGAGAGAGCCGATGGAAAAAACAAAATAGTGGCAGCTCTCTGAATTTTTACTCCTGTACACGAAGTCTTATACTGAAGGTGTGTCTTCCCTTTTTAATATATTCAGTTAAGGCGTCCCTCTAGTTGGCCACTTGGAAGCTACCTTGGACACTCAGAGAAACTTTGGAACTCCCCCTAAAAGATCAAAGGCCATTTGCTCTCTGATAAAACAAAAAAGCCAACAGCTGCGTCCTGGTCTCCTGGGTTCCATGGTCATTTGGGTACAGAGAAACCTGAGATAAGATTTCACAGATGCCTGTGAAATCCGAAGTCTCTCCCGTTATCTCCCCCAGGCTCAAGTGATACTGCCTTTCAGCAGATGCTAATTTTATGGCCTCCTTTGCTCTGGCAACACAGCTGGAGTCCCCATTGAGAGATCTGCATTTGGTTCCTGTTTGTCTGAATGCTTGCCCATCTGGTTTAATTTTAAATCCTTAACACAAACCTGTTCAAAATTAAGACATTTGTTCAAAATAAGAGTGTTCAATATACCTTTTACACATGCCGTAAGATTAACTGTATTAAGCACTAAAAATAATCATTTTTCCTCAACATTGGTCAGATTTGCCCTGTGTATTATCTTGAAGGGATGCCTCCAGGTTAAACTGTGGAACAGATTGGTTTCCCCCAAACTTGCAGAAGTTTGTGATTCAGTGCAAACTAACTGCAAAAAAGTGCTCAGTTTAATTATTTAAGTTAAGGCTTACAGATTATTTTGTTTATGTCCAGAGTGAAAGTAAAACCAAGATTGCTGAAGTCCTTAGAGATTGTTATTTAGTAAATTGTTAATATTGAGTACACTATGTCAACATAGTAGTCTAATGTCTTATATATTCAATGTTTGATATTAAAGGTCTAATGGAAAGAATGTGGTACAAGATACAGTACTACGGATTTGGATGTTATGAGTAAGTTCATTTGAAGACACTAGAATATATGCACAACTTAAAGCACTCATGTTTCAGCCATTAGAGACTGAATTATAGGAATTGGAGTTCAGGGAAATGTGTGTGTAAAATAACAAGCATTTGATGAGGATGTTAATTAGAGGTGATCTGGTCAGTCTGTTAGGACCAGTGATGGCATAGTTACTTTGAAAAAGTAACTTTAATCGGATTACTGATTACTCCTATAAATAGTAACTTAGCTAGATTACTGATTACTCAATTTGGAAAGTAATTAAGTTACATTAAAAGTAACTTTTTTAATTACTTTCAGCAGCTGCTAACAACAACGCTCCACCACCTGTGAAAATTGCATTGATTTTTGCCAATACTTAATTGCAAGCTATTTTATAATGGTAACATCAACAATGTGTCTCCACTTATATGATTGAACTGAAGGGGAGATTGTTTAATGGTTACAACAGTACAAGAAAAACTTTAGTAATTTGTGCATGTTTTTGTATGTTCCAGTATTGTCTGGAAAACAATAAATAGGATTTTAGACCTCCCCTCCTCCCGCCCCATCGTCCAGGTTGTGCGTTACGGCCCTGCGCTTGGTGTCAGTGCGCAGCGCACGGCGCTCCTCCTGCCGCTGCACAGATTTGTGACACTTATCTTAATATTAATAATTATAGTGCCGTTTAGTTGCACAACTTTACAGACTCGTTCATTCGTGGCTGTTTTCACCTTTATTGCGCTGTTCATGTTAGTCTGGATGTTTGCAGTTTTCTGGAGCGCAAAGCGAAGCTCGACGTAATTCACAGGCAATATATTAACTGGACATTAACAAAGACACAACGGGACGGATCATTCGGGAAATGATAGACAGGGAGAGCCTGACTAAAACTAACTGGATGTCAGACAAATTCTGGATTTTATGTCTGCTTATTTGCAAGGCTAAAACCGCAACCCGCGACTCATTAAATCTGCAAGCAACTTTAGAAAAAACAAACAAAAAAAAAAAAACAAGCCCAAAGCTGCTTATAATAATCTGACTTGGTGAGCGAAACTCACAATAGTTCCTGTTTTATCAGCAACAAAATGCCCATCTCCCTCTTCCCTCCATTGTCTATGTATGTTTCTGTCGGTGTTAACTGTCGCATAGAAACGGCGATCACTCCCCCCAAAAAAATTTAAATTACAAGAGAAAATAGTAACACACAGTAACGCAAAGTGATTTTGATAAGTAACTGTAGTTTGACTACTGGATTTGAAATTGCAACGCATTAGATTTCTCGTGGCTGCACAGTGGCGCAGTTGGTAGCACTGTTGCCTTGCAGCAAGAAGGTCCTGGGATCGATTCCCGGCCGGGGTCTTTCTGCATGGAGTTTGCATGTTCTCCCTGTGCATGCGTGGGTTCTCTCCGGGTACTCCGGCTTCCTCCCACAGTCCAAAAACATGACTGTCAGGTCAATTGGTTTCTCTAAATTCTCCCTAGGTGTGAGTGTGTGTGTGCATGGTTGTTTGTCCTGTATGTCTCTGTGTTGCCCTGCGACAGACTGGCGACCTGTCCAGGGTGTACCCCGCCTCTCGCCTGGAACGTAGCTGGAGATGGGCACCAGCAACCCTCCCGACCCCATTAGGGACAAGGGTGAACAGAAAATGGATGGATGGATGGCTAGATTTCTCGTTACTCGTTTAGATTATTAAAAAAGTGATCCGACGTCAGTAGCGTTACTAAGTAAAGCGTTACTGACATCACTGGTTAAGACATTTGTTTTTCAAGCAGCTACACACCTGAGTGACATAGTGCTCCACATCTCTGGTCATATGGGGTCAATAAAACCTCTTATGAGATTCACTCTCTCCACACTCAGGTGGTCCACCTCTTGATGCAGCTAGACCAACTTGTGGAACTTTTGAGGCAAGAGCAGTTGTTCTTGGTTGGTTGTTTTTCTCTACAGCATTCCATCAGCTCCCATGTGCAGTTTGCGTCTCTCTCCCTAGTGCTCCCTAGTGTTGTTGAGCTGTTTTCCACCCTTATGCCATTGTTTGGATTTCACATACTGGAGCACCTCCCTTATCACAGCATCCTCTTCTTGGGCCTCTTTGAGAATTGTTTACCACTGAACTGACTTCCTAACCTGCCTTCTTAGTGAGAGTATTAATCATTAGTGGGCAAAGCCATAGCTCATTCTACTGGATTTTACAGTGACTGACTATGTTATGCTGTGCATCACCTCAGGAAGTACATCCTGTGTACAGTCAGTTATGTTCTCCATATCAATAGGCATACATGAGAGGCCATCAGTATGCCTATTAGCTTTCCCACGGTGATACTTGATCCCATGCTGGAGCTGTCTCCCTTCACTTTGTTTCTTTCAGATTGTTCAGCATATCTTGAATATGGATTTACTTTGAAATCCATATTCAAATACAAATATCTCTCGATAATTGTAACAGCTTCAGACCATCTTTTTTTGCACACAGAATGGAGAATGACAACTCCAGTTGTCAAGTATGACAAGTCATAGTCAGGGGGCTGAAGTATGACAAGTCAAGTCAGTATGACAAGTATGACAAGTCATACTTGTCATACCCCTTTAGGGGGCTGAAGTATGACTGCATACTTTGTGATTCAGCCCCTATTTAACAAGTCCTCCAAATATTCCTGTTTCTTTGTGGAGTGGCCTAGGGACTGAGATGCATGTCTTTTTGACAGGAGTTAGATCATTTAGTCTGATTTTCAGTTGAAAAGACAGAATGGCCCCGACATCATACTCATCACTAGCAAAAGCATGTTTTTCCTCTAAGAGCCGTTTAACTTTCTCTTGTTGCATTGGAAGGAGGTGGTCAAGGGATACCAGGGGATCCCAACTGTCCTCCAAGTCACTTCTTTTTTCCTTTTGTCAATGTTTTCTCTCTTTGTTCTTTTGTCCCACCATTAAACTTCTTTGGTCCTTTGCTTCAGATGGGATGGTGCGCCCTCTACATCCTGAAGACTACTTGTTTGATTTCTTACTGGATGATGGCTCCATCTCCTTGTCATTCAGAAGAGTCCTTTGGGAAACCCCCCTTTCCTTCAGGAATGAGCTCTTTGTGGACTTTCACTATCAACAGGTAAGAGGACAATATTTTTGAAAATGAAAAATGTTTTTGAATGCTCAATTCTCAAATTGCAAAGATTTTGTGTTTTTAGCTTCTAGAGGAATATCTTCATGGCAAGATTCCTCATTATGCTGGTGGAACCTCATCAGTTCAACAGATTGCTGAATTGGCAGCCCTGCAGCATTTAGCTCAGGGTTTGAAGAGCCAGCTGTCACTGTAAGTAAAATAAATTATAACTGGTAATAAATATGAGTGTAAATTTTGGGGAACAATTGTCTTTGGGCACTATTAATAACTGGATCTTGCTACTTAGTTTAGTGTATTGAGTAAAGCTTTCCATCAAACCAAAATTTGCTTCTAATTTGATGTAAAAAAAAAAAAAAAAAACCTGATCAAAAACAGTTAATTTATTTTTCAACTTGACATGGGTTTCCATGGCCTATTCGCAAAGGAACTACAGTCCAACAACTGTTCATGTGGTGAACTCATAAGGCTATTCAGTTTATAGCTATTTTAGGGGAAAAACATAATACAAATTGTGAACCTTGTGATGCTTTCACAAGCCACAAATCATATGGTAATGTTGTGCTGGTTTTATTTAATGACTAGGCTGAATAACGAGATATTTTGTGTAATTATAACAAAATAGAAATACAACTTGGTTACACTAACTTTAGCTTATAACAACAACAGAACCTGCCTGCTAACGGCATTTAGCTGAACTGCAATTTAAGGAAAATTTTAGAAAAGTTAGCATTCACCCTGGCACAGGATACTATAGTTGTGAGATACTCTGAAGAGAAAATCTGTGAATTCATTTAAACATTTTGGTAACACTTTATTTGAAGGGTTTGACAGTGTCATGTCAACTAAAGATTGACATGACACTGTCATAAACATGACATAATATATGTGATTAACATGAAGGAGTCTTCATAAATATTTATTCCTTTTGTCATAAAATGTCATTTGGTAAATAATAACATTTATAATGCAAAGTTGCATTAATAGTGCATTAAAAGTGTCAACCTAGCAGTAAAAGCCCTTGGCTTTATCTTGATTGGTTGATTACGAGCTGTAAGCATTACAAAATAAAAGCACATGATTTCACAACAGGGGTCTGTGCTTTGACTAAATAAAAAGATCAGTTCTTGAGGAGGCTAAGAATTTTGACCGTAGTATGTGGGTGTGTGTGAGTGTGTGCACGTTTTGTGTTTGCGTTTATGTGTGGGGGTGTGTCTGTAATATGTGCATTTGTTGATTTCTTTCTTTCTAAGGCCAGAGCTAAAGGAGTACTTGCCCTTACAAGACGGACTTGCCAGTAAAGCTGAAGAAATCCAGTTGCTCTGCCATGATCAGTTAGCTGCCATGCAGTCCCTCAGTCCTCAAAATGCCAAAATTCAGTTTATTGGTGGGTTGAAACTTTTCTTTTTCTTTTCTTTTCTCTGTAAGTGTGATCATGATGTTAATTTTATGAATACTATAATAATGCTAATTACATGAATCTTCTATTTCAGAGTCTCTGAGGACCCTCCCTTTGTTTGGCTCTAATACCTTCTTGGCAAAGAAGGTTAGCCAGCATGGCTGTCCTTCCCCCTGCTTAATCAGTGTGAACAAGGAAGGAGTTCGTTTCCTTCATCCTAAAACTCAGGTATTTGTTCTTTTTTTTTAAATATATGACTTAAGCTCTCACTGCAATTAGTGCTAATTGTTATCTGTTTTAGTTTTTTTTTTCTATGCACATTTCTCTGCTCTCATTAAGCAACACAAATAGCACAATTTAGCAGTAATCCTAACTCCAATAGAATGAATCCTAGAGTCAGGATGCAGCTTCTTTACTTCCACTTGGTCACCCAAGTACTCGTGTAACATGGAGTTAACTGTAACACATAAATAATATAGCTACGTTTATTATCAGAAAAAAAGGTAACAAAGAACACATTCTTAACAAATAAGATATTAAATAAAATCTACTCTTGAATATTAAATGAAAACTTACAGACGGCGATGTCGTAAACAAAAGGCTGACTGCGACCTATGATGTCAGTAGCGAGTTACTAAGTAACTGACTTCGGACCACTTTTTTCAGTAACGAGTAATCTAACACGTTGCTGTTTCAAATCCAGTAGCCTGTCATGAAACGGTGTGTTGAGGAGGTGAGGCAGATGCAGATGGAACCAGGTTAGATGAATAATGATGATTTTAATGACGAATGAAGTCAAAACAGTCCAAAAACACAGGCAGCACGACTGAGCGGAAGCCAGGGCTCAACGCCGGTAGCAACTGGTTTATGAAAGGACAACACGAAGGACTGAGAGCACATTAGACGAGACGCCAAACGAGACGAGGACCCGACAAAGACACACAGGTGACACTAAATACACAGGAGGTAATTACGGGCACGAGAAACACCTGGGGACAATCAAGGGGAAGACAGGACAACATGGAAACTCAGAAACTCGAAATAAATACACAGGAAAAACACGGTACATGACAGTAACCCCCCTCAAGGGCGGCTACCAGATGCCCAAAACACAACAAGGGTGAGCGGAGGGGCGCTGGATGGGGGGCTAGAGTACAAAACAACAAAAAACTACCCACAAGGTGGGCGGAGGCAAAGGAAGGGCCAAGAGTCCAAAAACAAACAAAAAACTACCCACAGGGTGGGCGGCGGCAAAGGAGGCGGGAACCATGGAGGTGGTCCGGCAGTCGCCCGCGGCGCTGGAGGCGGGAACCACGGAGGTGGTCAGGCGGCCGTCCGCAGCGCTGGAGGTGGCGACGAAGAGTCTCTGGGACCGCCCTGAGGCGGCAACGAAGAGTCCCTGGGGCAGCCCTGAGGCGGCGACGAACACTGAGAGGCGGGGTCTTGGGAGGAGCACTGAGAGGCGTGGTCTTGAGAGGAAGGACGGAACTAGGGGGCTCTGGAGGAACACTGGGGGAGTCAGATGGGGCCAAGAACCCGGGGCCGAGAACCCACTAACTAGGACCGCCTGTCGGCTTGGAGCAGTCTCTGGAGCGGGGGCATGAGGCTCGGGAAAGCCAGCAGGAGAGCCGGCAGACGCTGCAGCTGGAGCAGCGACGAGAGACGTAAGATCCAGAGCGGCGACGAGAGGCGGAAGAACCTCAGCGGCGACGAGAGGCGGAAGAACCTCAGCGGCGACGAGAGGCGGAAGAACCTCAGCGGCGACGAGAGGCGGAGAAGCAGCGGCTGTGGGCTCGGATGCGCCGGCTGGAACGCTGGCTGAATTGGGCTCGGGTGCGCAGGCTGGAGGTGCTGGTCCCGGAGATGCTGGAGTTGCTGGTCCCGGAGCTGGAGCTGGGTCTGGGCTGGCGGAGAGACTGTGCGGCTTGGGAGGCAGAGGGTTACCTTTCAGCACGACGACCGCTGTCAGGCGCTCCCGCTCTGCCTCCTTCTGTAACTCCACCAGCCCCAGGTGCGGAAGACGCGGGATCCAGTAATCCAACATAAGGACCATGCGTGTGGCTTTCCCCAGGCGCTGACGGGCGGAGTAAGGCTTAGCCACCTCCTCAACATAGTCCCTTATGGTCCTCTTTAAGCCGGCTGGATCCATGTAGTTGCGTGCCTCACCGTACTTTCTGGTCGGGTCCAACTGTCATGAAACGGTGTGGTGAGGAGGTGAGGCAGATGCAGATGGTACCAGGTTAGATGAATAATGATGATTTTAATGACGAATGAAGTCAAAACAGTCCAAAAACACAGGCAGCATGACTTAGCAGAAGCCAGGGCTCAACGCCGGTAGCAACTGGTTTACGAAAGGACAACACGAAGGACTGAGGGCACATTAGACGAGACGCCAAACGAGACGAGGACCCGACAAAGACACAGACACACAGGTGACACTAAATACTCAGGAGGTTAATTACGGGACGAGAAACACCTGGGGACAATCAAGGGGAAGACAGGACAACATGGAAACTCAGAAACACAGAAACTCGAAATAAATATACAGGAAAAACACGGAGCATGATATAGTCAGACTACAGTTACTTATCTAAATCACTTTGAGTTACTGTGCTTTACTATTTTCTTTTGTAATTAAATTTTCTTTCCTCTACGCGTCATGTTGTTGTTTCTATGTGACAGTATCAGCAGCGACAGAAATGTAAACAATGGAGGAAGGTGAGAGATGTGCATTTTGTTGCTGGAAAAACAGGAACTATTTTGAGTTTAGTAAAAAAAATCTGTAAAATTTACAGTGCAATTATTGTGTAACTAAAGCTTGTCAAAAAGTAATGATTCCACATTCTAAACTGAAAATTGGATAGAAGCAAAAGTTTTATCTTTTTACTTTTATTGTAAGTCTGTAGAGAAATCAAAGTTATTGTGCTTCATTACACAACATACTAATGCAGCTAAAAAAACAATAGAATATTCTGTAAAAAAAAAAAAGAAAAGACAACAGAATATTGCAGAATATTCAATAGGAATATTTCTTGTCAGACATCTCAAAAAATGAAATGGTCCTTTTCTAGAGATTCACTACACAGAGTGTAAAATATTTCAACCTTTTATGTTTTGAAATGTTAATAATTATGGCTTACAAGTAAAATAAAATAGACCAAATACCAAATTCAATATCTCAGAAAATTAGACCATCACATGAAACCAGGGTGGGCAACTCCAGGTCTCCAGGCCCCTCCAGGTCCTGCAACTTTACATGAGACTTGTAGATAAGTATCTGCTTCAACACACCTGAGTCAAACAATGAGACCATTAGCAAGACTCTGGAGAACCTGACTACACAATGAGGAAGTGATTCAGCTATTTTGATTGAAATGTTTTGGACCAGGGAGACATGTAAGAGTTACAGGATGGGATTGACCACAATTAGACCAATCAGAAATGGATTTTTAAGCACAAATATCAGGATTCTGGAAGACATGGAGGAAATCCAGCCTCTGGTGCTGCATAGACTGCATAGAAGCCCAGATTGCTTTGAAAGCTGTCTTCAGGTCTTGTTGCGTCTGGTGTGTCAACTTCCTCTTGATGACAGCCCCCAGATTTTCTATGGGGTTATAGGTCAAGGGAATTTACTGGCCAATCAAGAACAGGAACACAATAGGCGCGTTTCTACTAGCTCGCCTCTAACCAGTATGGTCATGGTCCACCTTGGTGCGGTTCAGGTAGTGAGCTTTTCCATTAATATGCTCTGTTTCTCGTTGTGGGCAGGTCGTGAGCATGCAGCTGCTGTTTTCAATTCTTTGCTGATGTCTGCAGCAACACTCAGCAAAGGACCTCAATGTTGTAGTTCTGGACTCAAATAGACATGGATATTTCATTTTGTCTTATAGAAGTTTATTGCTAGCCCAAACATAGAGACCAGTTAATTATTTTTGCTGTAAATGTTAATATAATTACATTCAGGCACATTGTTTTTTTAATGTGCAACCTTTTGAATTTATTCAATGGAATCAAAAGATGTAAACCGATAGCCATGCCTGAACTATTTTTCAATCCAAAATTCACATCACATGCTAATATTATATAGGTCTAGTGTTTCTCATTGTCAGCAGGAAAGTGCAGCCCATCAGAAAGCTGACCAGCTGCTCCGTTTCTATCTTTTTTATTACTGCCTTTCTTAAGAGCATGAGCTGCTAGTAGAGCTGCTAAATCCTGATCATTCCGCTGCAAAACTTACCACATGTGTTCCTGGTGCTGATTGTGATTAAACTCATAATCAATCAATCAATCAATTAAATTTAATTTGTATAGCACATTCAAGCAGCAAGGCATTTCAAAGTGCTTTACATCATATCAAACACAGAAACACAATGCAACATAGAATCAACAATCAAAACACGACATTAAGTCAGGCTCCATCAATAAATTTGCACCGTAATTGATTACGTTTCAAATACAATCCTAAACAGGTGGGTTTTTAGTCGAGTTTGCATCCATAGAAGGCTTACCTGTTACACTCCTACTGTGTTATATGGAACAAAATACCTATTGCTATTTTTATTCCCACTCGCGCTCACAATCATACAGTTTAAAACGATGTAGAGAGCATTTTAATGGGCTTCTGGCACAAGGCTCTGTACACCTCTCTCACGGAATTTCTGATCCTTCAGACTGAGCAGCTCTCAATCTGAAGGATGGCATGTCTGCTGTCCACAGCTAAACTAAAATGTTGTTTTGGAGTTGTCAGCTGTCAATCAATTGTTTTTTTCAGTCGTACCCTGATCGGTCCTGTTAGTATTACCCCTGAAGTAGGTACTAAAGTCTAAGAACTGCCAGGCTGAGCCGCACCAGATTTACTAGTGCAAAACGAATCTAGGTGAGGCGGACCGAGACTGTACCAGTCGGACTAGTGGAAAAGCGGCTTTAGGTCAGTTGGTGCTTTTGGCAGAGTGGGCATTCAGCTTCTCAGCAGAGGGAATTCAGATTCATTTATATATACAGCATTAACTCACAACAAATGTCGTCTCAAGACACTTTACAAAAATATTATTTCAAGTCAGTCACACAATCCAACACAATCTAATTGATCTTTGTTCTCAAACAGTACAGCATGCTCAATTAATTACTCAAAGTAAATTAAAATGTTTATGTCTAAGGAAATCCTTCAGATTGAATTGAGTCATTGACTTGTAGCATTCACCCCTCCTGGACCAGCATGTAGCAACAATCACTGGCCTCATACTGTGCGTGCACTTAGCAACAGTGGAGAGGAAAAAATTGACACAGAAGCTATTAGAGGTGCTGATGTTTTTAGCAGCAAAAGGGGCCCCTAAGTCAAATTCTACTCCAGGCCTCATACAGCCTTAGACCGGCTCTGCCTGATGAGCTAAATCCGCTGGCAGAGATGCGTAGCAAACGGGAGATTTAATTCAATGCTGCTAGTGTGGCTTTAGTGGCTCTTCCATTTCGTGTCTGTTGAGTTTTTAACAAGGGGACACAGAAACTATTTTGGTTGGTCCAGTTTATGGGCCGAGTTTCTCAGATCTCCGCACATTAACTCTCTAAGTGGACAAAGCATTTGATATGATTTGATGCATCGTGTAAACAGAAAAATAATACTAAAAATAATAATAAAATAATATAAAATCAGTGTGATGCGTGACTGCGAGGCGAGCGCGAAAACTGCTCACTGGGCTGAACCTGCATGATGAGGTTAGCCTTGTTCGTTAACCACTAACGCTCCGACCAACCGGGAACATAGACATAAACTTTATCAGTACAGACAGAGCTGGGTGCTGGGCAGCGTGTTGAGATGGAAAAGCCAAACAAAATTCTTTGTCCACAAATATAAATCATTCTCACCACTTGTTAAACGCACCTCTGAAAAAGCCACTACAAGTTATTCCTGCGGTTCACGTAGAGCTGCGCAACCAGAGCTAACGTGGTGGGTTTGTAAACTCTTACCTTGATCAAAAACTCTGGAATGAAACATAATTCTTCACAGTCACTTGATGTAAATATCTATACAGGTCAGCCTGTGTCCAGTTTGAGTGAAAGGAGGCGCGCGCGATCCGCGCTGAGGTAACTTAAGACATCCGGCTGCTGCAGCGCGCGAGGCAACGCGCAGAGGCGCCAGCGGTGTGATTGGTCCGGCTTTAAATGCATAAACAATAAATCTATCTTCTATAAACATATCTTTCAGGAATAAATCTGCTCAGCCAGTGAAACGCTCAAAGCAACAAAGACGCTTGCAATCCGGCTTTTTTTTTAAAAAAAAGGCGATTTTTAAAAAATTTTTATTTTCCTGAAAACATAAACAAGAAAGGCGGTGGGGCTAGGCCTATAATACACTGGGGGAAACCCTGCAATGGCTAGAGAGAGCATATCAGACTCTTTGTCATTGGGGAAGGAAACCACTCTCATTTTCTTGGCATTGCAAAAATGACAATTTACTGCCTCATTTCAAACAATAAGCACTTGTGGCATATCTTTTGTTGATATTTTGATCTTGCCTCATACCTCTTATTGATGTACTTTTTGTTTGTTTTCTAAAGGTTTTATTGGCTCAGGCAGGCTTTATTTGATAGTGGTTGGACAGGAAAGTAGAGGGGGAAGACGTGCAGCAAAGGTCATTAAACCAGGACTTGAACTTGTAACTTCTGCACTGAGGACTAAAGCCTCCATATGTGGGTTTTGCTTTAACCCTGTACCACCACAGCACCCCTTGTTGTTAATAATAACAGTCTCATTATATAGACTCATTAGATATCTATATAATGAGTTTCACTTTCACAGATGACTGACAAGAAATATTGCACTTTTACATAATATTAAAAGTTTTAGAAATAAACTATTACAATTCATGTCACATCTTGGTGCTCTTGTTTCTCACACTAATACCGATGTTACCATTTCAATTTTCTTTAGATTAACCTCTGACTCACAGTCAGTATTCAATTCTGCTGTTCTCTCTAATCATCTTTGTCTTGATCTGTTGCAGGTCCTAGTGTTTCAGATTGCCCTGGCACAACTCCAGGCTATGCGTACAATCCGCCCGAAGAAAGCAGGCAAAGTTCCAGGAGTGGAGATTCAGTATGGCAATGCTGCTAAACCCCAAAAAATCCTGATTCATCTCCAGCAGGTAAAAACTATTTTAGATCTTCTTTTGAATATGACTTTTTTAAAGATATATATTTTCTTGATAACTTTGTACTTTACTTGTATTATATTATATTAAACTGTGATTGTGACTTTAGTCTTTTAGTGAGTTTGATCTTCTAACCAGTGAGGTTATGATTAAATTCACACAGCAGTTCTGTTAAATGCTTTCTTCATTTGCATTAAATATTATAAATATATGTTACTCCACTTCTTACATTGTTATTCACATGTAGTTTGAATTATAACCCAAAATGTCAATAATAATAATCATTTTCTTTGTGTGATATGCTGGGTAAAGGCAATATATTTAGGAAGAAAATTAAAACTACTGAGCATAAATTTATTATGCTAGTATTAAAAACTGTATAACTGACTGATAAAACACTAAATCATGTTGAATTTTTTTAGTTGAGAAACAAATTGCTAATGATAAATTGTAAAGAATAATGCAGACTACTATTGGACAATAGTCAAAATATTTGTTCATTTATGACTAACCCATTTTTGATGTTTGTTTCAGGCTAAAGAATTGTGCCACATCCTTGCTTTGACAATGGAAATGCTGATTTAATCATCAGTCACCAGTTCAGAATCAAATTACCAGTAGATACCATGTTCCGATTGCTGACTTGCATTAACAGCTGTTTTTCTTTTCATTTTTTAGTAAATTATGTTTGAGTAATTCATTGTACAATGTTTTCAGTGCTCAAGCAAGCTGAAAAGAAGCATGCAGCATTACAGATGATGAATTAAAAGCCAACAAATATATGACACCAACAACAGATAACACCATGGATTATCTAAAGAGTTATAGCTGCAAATTATTGCTCGAAATAATCAAAGTCTGATATCAGTCATGAATTCCTATTCTTTAACAGATTGCTGCAATATTACAGCTGGTTGTTGATGATTTTAAGTTGTGTCTGCTGTCATGTAGTGCTAGGAACTTATTTTCAAATGTTAAAGAATATTATCATTCTTTAATTGTTTTGGCATTGAACTTCTTTGTTCCATTTGGAAGGTGTTATTATACTACTATGTCTTGATTGTGACTGCATAAATACATTTTAGATTTAGAATGACAAATTTACATTTAATAAAATTGTTTACCTAGAGCGGTACTTAGTTGTTTTAGCATATCTTGCTGTTATGTAAATACAATGAAATCCACTTATGTTCAGCATAAAGCATAATTTTAAATAGTAATTTGAACATAATTTGAACATAAAACAGTTACATAACACAAGCATCATCAGAATTTCATCTCATAGAGTATGGTGTGAAGTTTTTAATAAAAATGCTTGATTTCGTAATCTATTTAAATTAAGTCAATGCAAAAAGTTAAGTATTTGAAAGTAGTGTAGATTTTGGACTGTAAAGGGTTAACACTTAATGTTCAGGACATGCCCAGACATTAGTCCATTTTTGCTTAAGCAAACCTGCAAACTGAAGGGAAAGGTTTGAACATTTGTACAATTGATTTCTGTGTTGAAAAATAAAATATGCTCTGATGACATCATGTTTTTTATGTATGTGATTAACAAAATAATGCTGTTCTTGGTGATGAAGGCAGAAAAAATAAACCTGATGAGAGTAATGCTTCAGTTTATGAATATTGTTTACCATAGAAAAGTCTAGAACAGATACTTTATTTCCATGTAACTTATAATGTCAAAATGTATTTTTGTTATTTAGTTTATGAACAGCTAAGCAAAATTTATCAAGTTATTTTAGGTTTGCAATAATTAAATTGCACAACATTAGCTTTTATATGTTGCGATAACATATATCGCAACATATAAGTTGCGATATATGTCACATACAAGCAATTGGTTTGTATGTGACAGTGGGGATTGGTCAGCAAGATATCCCACAATGCACTTTAGCAACCTAATTAAACCAGCAGTAGCAACGTAATTAAACCACTTTGTCACAAAAATTAATTTTAAAATGTTTGAGGTGAAAATGTAGACTCCAAAGCTTCATCTAGTCTCTGGTGAAAACTTACAACAACTTTTTTCCATTGTAGCCTCAGATATCAGTAAATTAAAGAAATGGTTTGATAATAATAAATTATCACTAAATTTGGACAAGATTAAAATGTTTTTTGGAAACTGTTACAGGAAATCTCAAATTCAAGTTCAGATAGAGGGTGTGACTTTAGAAAGGGTATACGTTAATATGTTTCTTAGTGTAATAATAGATGACAAAATCAGTTGGAAACTTCATATTTACAGAATAAATTAAGTAGAAGCATATCAGTCCTGGCTAAAGCTAGACATATTCTAAATAATAAATCACTTCATATTCTATAAAATGCCCTGATTTTACCATATTTAACATATTGTTCAGAGGCGTGGGGAATTAATTACAAAAGGCGTCAAATAAACTACTACCTGAGCACATACAGAACATGTTTTCTTAAAGCGAAGGGGGATAAGCAAAAGAGATCTGGGAGACTTTGCACATGCAAATTTGCATGCAGCCTTTTGTGCTGTGGAGGATAAATAGGTGACTGCTTCACCTATTTAGTTCACAAGAACTAATGGCATTTATTTCAGTCATAATCTTGCGGGGGGTGACCAAGGTTCCATCACTATGTGACAGCTGGTCAGCAAACCTGGCAAACATGATTGACATGACAGCACTGAATGCACATGTGCTTTATCAGGCATGCATTGGGGTGCAGGAGAGACGGGTGGACTTCTATTTTACTGTCAGTCCTGCACTTTATATTTTATATTTAGATTTATATTCATATTTTATACTGTATTTTATTTTACTCACAACATTGGAACCTCAAACATTGTCCTGAGCCGTATGCAACGAAATTTCGTTCTGTATACACCCTGTGCATTGAAAATGACAACAAAGTCAGTCTAAGTCGAAGTCGAAGTCTAAGGAACAATTGTGCAACTGTGAGATGCGTTGAGGCCATTACCAGGGTACTTAAGGGTACTTAGGCCATTTGGCCATCTCTATACTGAATAGGAGTGTTGTCTACGTGGACTACCTTCGGCCCTTCTATTAAGGGTAACCCCTTAATCCTCAAACTTAAGGATTCGTAGTGTATACACAACAAGAGAGCTTTTGTATTTCAATTCATGGTGTAAAATTATGGAAAAAGTTAGATGAGTTAAAACAAAGTTGAAATTTAATACAATTTAAGAGGAAATATAAGGAGGTCATTTTCACAAGATACAGAAATATGGGTGAGATATAGCACTAATGTGTATATTTAAATTGAGGCTAACTCATATGAGTGTGTGTGGGTATGGGTGTATGGATGTATATATTTAGACATATAAAATGGAAAATTAATTAACCTATGTATATTTGTTATTTTTTTTATTTAATAATGAGGGTCCATCTGAAAATATTGTGAGTTTATGGGGTATGAGTTCAGAAGTTTTTTATTTCTTCCTACTCCTTTACAAGCATGTTAAGACTATTGTGGTACAAAAATATGTGTATTTTGCATTCC
The DNA here is from genome assembly GCF_001444195.1 of Xiphophorus couchianus. Taxonomy (NCBI): domain Eukaryota; kingdom Metazoa; phylum Chordata; class Actinopteri; order Cyprinodontiformes; family Poeciliidae; genus Xiphophorus; species Xiphophorus couchianus. The sequence goes on from NC_040236.1 coordinate 2,042,334, forward strand.
TTGTTCATGTGATTTTATACTGCTATCATGTTCAAAATAAATAAATTCAAATAGCTTTAGCATTGTTGGATTTTTGCAGGTTTGTCCCCCAGTATACGCATGTCATCCAAAAGGTCTCAAATTGTTTAAATTAGCTTTGGACCTAGTTCTCCTTCAGTTTGTTTATGATTGTCCCCTTTTTTTCTTTTTTAATACAATAAAATCCATCATTAAGTGTTGAAAAGGAAAACCAGATGGTGGATGTGCGACTTGTGTTTGTCTGAAAGTGTGGTGGATTGTGTGTAGCACAAAAGTGACACTGTTTGCAAAAATTTTCAGCTGCAACAGAGAACCCCTTAGTGAAGCCATGTTGTTTTATAGAAAAACCCACACAGTTTAAACCTTTCTCTGATCTGAAGGGGGAACCAGAACTATGTCAGGATTAATTAGTGGAACATCTGTCAGGTCTGGTTATGGCATGCAGACAATGTTTAAAACCAGTGGTTCCCAAAGTGTGGGGCGTGCCCCCTAGAGGGGGCGCGAAGCAGTATGGATGAATGAAAAGAAAAAACAAACTGTTACCCAAAAGTGTTTCACTGTAAAGATGGTTTGTAATGTGTTTTGTTGCAACCTGAAGTGTGAAATAAACTTCAGTGGAGTTTGAAAACAAAATATGTGTATAGGTTTATGTCTGGTTGAACCATGTGTGTGCCCAGTTGATTTTTTTTTTTCTTTTGGGGGGGGGTCTTTGGGAACCACTGGTTTAAAACAATAGTACTGTCATGTGGTTCAACATCTTCAGCAGTAGGCATAACATTTGAATAGTTTTTCAGGTTTAAGAAGTGCAATAGTTGGCACCTGAGAAAAAAAGCCGTTAAAGGGAAGTTCTGCTCTGCCTCCAGAGTCCAAGTGATTTCATCATAAGTTAAATCCTTTCCATGGATCAAAGCGAAAAGGGAAGCGTTCAAAATATCAAATTTCTTTCTTTCTAAATAAAAATGACCATCCTGAAGTCAAACTAAAATCTCAAGTCCTCCAATTCAATATTCAAAATCAGTGTAAGTGAAATAGCTTTTTTCATGTCTGAATAGTTTTAACTCAGTGGTCCTCCCCTTCTCCTAGTGGCGCAGTTGTCTTCCTGTGGTACTTATTTTAGTGTTTCCGGGTCAGGCGGCGTCCAGGCTGTGTTGATGGTTGCACGCACGTGTTGTTTCTGCCTACATCTCTACCTTTGACCCAGACAGACGGAGTCAGTTCATCAGAACCAGCCAGGGAATATAGGACAAATCTCGGAGACTTCCTGCAGCCATGGGCCCGGTGAGAAGACCTGTTATAATTTGGAGAAGATGCTGGTTCCGGTGTTATGCCGAGAAACTCATGCCTGCCGAGAATTGCATGCCCTGTCGCGGGAGCGCGCATCGCTCTAAACTCTCGCATATTGATGAGAAAAGGGACTGAAATATGACCGAAGAGGAAACTTTTAAAGATATTCGTAACATTATCACGTTTCATAACCATGTAAGCCCTAAAACTGTGGGTTTTATTTCGCAGATTAATTGAAATAAATACGGTTTTTACACCTTTGAGACATATGAGTCGAACGTTTTTCAGTCAGTGTCTGATTAAAAATGTTCTCCGCTAAATGGTTTGAAATTATCCCAATTTTTATTTTAACACCATAAAAGCTTAAATCATTACAAAACAGAGGCCCATTGTGTCGTAGAACATTTTATATCATTCTTAACTGTCTAGTCTAATAATGTAGGGGGGATGCGTTTTAATTTCTGACCCTGCCAATATTTGCATCCCCTGTCTATTGTCCTGTTGATAAGAAACTTATAGCGGTAGCTCAGAGAAGAAGTGTCATTACCAAGAAAAGGTGAAATCTCTCAACTCATTATTTCTTCAAGTTAGCAGGGGGACGCATTTTTTGGCATAGCAAATTATTAGCTTGCCAATATATGCAGGCCTTATATATTTTCCCAAAATATTATTCTATTGATATGAAACTCATACCAGCAGTTAAGGGAACAAATGTGATTATGTAGAAAAAGTTATTTCACTCTTAATTCTTTATTTCTTCAAGCTAGGAGGGGGATGCATTTTTTGGAAATATGGGTTTTGAGCCTGCCGATATATGCATGTTCTATCTATTTTCCCCAAATATCGTCCTTTTGGTTGAAACAGTACCAGTAGCTCAGAGAACAGGAATGATTATGTAGAAAAGTGAAATCCTTCCTAACTCAGTTTAGCTGAGTTAGCAGGGGATGCATGTTTTGGCACAGCAAATTATGAGCTGCCGATATTTGCATGTCCTGTTTTTCAGTTCAAAAGTGTCGTACAGATATGAAAGTCACTCTAGTAGAGTGGATAACTCAGAGGTTATGCGTCATTGTCTAGAACATTTCATATAACACATTACTATCCAAAATCTTCAAATTGCAGGACATGCATTTTCTGGCAAGGGACATTTGGAGGTTGCTGGTGACCTTCCTCACCTGCCAGTGGACTATTTGATCTTATGCATTCATTATTTCACAACACAGTAAGAAATATTCATTAAGAACCCACTTTACTCAATTAAGTAGTTCACATTTATCAATCTGTGTCAGTTGGGGGTTTCTTGACACAATGATGCTGTCCACTTATTGCTGTCTTACCCTTTGTTGTGACATAATGAATTCATAAGATCAAATAAAAACAGATAAAAAAATCGCTGGTTCTTTCATCTTCCTCTTAAAACTACCCCACAGATTCTCTGTGGTGCTCAGGTGAACCGCAGGTGCACCCTGGTCATTGAAGCAGCTTTTCTACCTTTGGCAATGTGGATCAGTACTGACTCCTGCAAGAAAAGGAAATCTGCATCTTCATAAAGGTCTTCAGCAGGAGAAAGCACAAAGTGCTCTAAAGTGTCCAGGTTGACAGCTGCAATGACTGCAAACTTCAGAAAACCCAGTAGACCAGAACCAGTAGATGACATGACGTCCGGAGTCCAGCAGAATTTAGCATGGGGGGCTTATTTTGGGGGGCAGGGTAAACAAACTTATACTTAATAAAGATATATAGACAAACCTTTATGTAACCTTTCAAATAAAATAACCATTTTTATTAATACAAAATAAATAATAAGGATGCAAACAGTGACATGTATAAAATGTTGAGTAATTATGCTCAAATTTGAATAAACATTAACTCATGTGTTGCAGAAAAAAAGTACAGTGAGGTAAAACTAGTCTTATAAGTACCCCATAGTTACTCAAGTAAATGTAACCAGTACTACCCACATTTGAACATCGATAACAAAATTCATTACCTAAGCTTGTTAACAAAACTTAAGGTAATGAATTGGCATAAGCTAGCTAACATTATCTGCATCCAACAGCATTACTCAACTCACTCAGTTAGTTTGGGTGGAAAAAAGTGTGCATAGGGTTTTGACTTTTACTGGTTTGCTGCCATGATTTTAACACACACCTGCGCCAGCAGCTCTGCACAGCAGCAGCAGGTCTCCGTTGCTGCTGTTCAGGTGTAAAACCAGCTTCAGCATCTTAGGACTCAAGTTGCTTTTAAAGGCGGCTCGGAAAGCAATGTAAGCAATGCATTGAACAATTGTAACGGCTGAAAAAGTGTGCGGGACAACAGGCACAGATACGGGAAGTATCAAATACTGTATCAAATTGAGATATGAATAATAGAAAGTTGGTTACTCTGAAGTAAAAATAAAAAACAATTTCCAGTCCAGGGGGGACACGGCTGACTCTGTGACGGGCCATGCCCTCCCATGCTGCCGGGCCTGGTCCCACATGATATCAATTATCTACAAACCGGTAAAAAATAAACTTTCATGGTTTAAGCTGAATGCAAATATATTTTATTAGAGGCTTAAGCAAAACCCTTTAAATATAGTAAATATAACCAAGTTCTAACAAACTGCACATTCAGTAGCCAGGATAGATTCATTAATTTTTGAGAAGTAAATACATTTACAAAGTAAATATGTTTGTGTTAGAATGATCCAATAAACTGTAGATTGTGGAAAGGCTTACAGTAAACTGGTTAAACATTATTGGTAGCATGTCAGCTGAAATTGAAATGTTGTGTTCTATGAACCCCCTCGCCACAGCTCCGCTCAAAGAAGCGCCGGCCAACATTCCGTCGGCTGTTGAAGACTAGTGGTATGAAACTGGAGAACAAACTGAAGAGCCGCCAGCTGAAGCAGCAGAATGTGGCCAAGAAACAACGCAAGGAGCAGAAGAGGCTGCGGCAGGCCATGAAAGGCGCTGCGCTCCAGGTGCCCCGGCCACTAGAGACATACAGGAAGAGACCAGGTGAGACATGCTGAAGCATGCAGTATACACACACAGATGTCAGCAGTTGATGGGTCCATTAGTAAACTCATTCTGTTTGACAGATGAGGAGGATGAAGAGGAGGAGTTCCTGGAGAGCCTGCCCTCAGACATGATGGATGAAGAAGACTTAAAGGAAATGACTGCCATGGCCCGAAAAGCATCCTTCATAACCAGAGACCTGTCGTCCTGGTAACATGAGCGCTGTCATCATATGTCTTAGTGAACTGGCAGTAACTAAAGTGTGTCTATTTTCTCTCAGTGGGCCAGTGCATAGCAGCAAGACGAAGAACGCCGACGTGGTGCGCAGCTACGAGAAGATTCCAAGAAAGATGGCAAAGATGGAGGAGAAAGAGGTGATCCAACTGCTTCCAATCAAAGACAAAGACAGAGTGATTCCGAGGAGCATTGAAAGAGGTAACTTCCACGTTACTTACTATTTATTATTTACTACAACTTACTTTGATTGCTGCAGTCACCTGTGAAACTGTCTTGCTTTGTTTTTTTGTAAGCGGTTAAACAACATCAGGAGGAGGAGGAAGAGGAGCTTGCAGCGATACCTGAGCAGGAGGAAGACGGTAATAAAGAAAGCCTGCTGGTCTGTCAAAACTCTCATCAGGTTTACACCGTGTTCCAAATTATTATGCAAGTGATATTTTCTCAGATTTTCTTAAATGGTCAATGCAAATGATGGTCAGTATAATTTTCAAGTCATGAACTATTACAGTATAAATCAAATTTTACTGAACAAAGCTCCCCATGAGAACAGTATTTTTTTCAAATACAAAAAAATTCAAAATGTACTGTTCCAAATGATTATGCACAGCGGATTTTCTAAACATTTTATGGATTATAAAGAACTGCAAAAGGGTCATTCTTTGAATGTGCAGCATTAAGTGGTCACATGTACTACGAAAGCTATTTCAATCACAAACATCTTAACAGACCAAGTTCCATGTTAACATAGGAGCCCTTTTTGATATCACAGCACAATTTTTGCATCTATTGAACTTGTGAGTTTGTGGAAAGTTTCTGCTAGAATTTCTTGGCAGGATGTCAGAATACCTTCCCAGAGCTGCTGTTTTGATATGAACTGCATCCCACACTCAGATCTTCTGCTTGAGGAAACTCCAAAGGTTCTCAATATGGTTGAGGTCAGAGGAGGATGGTGACCACACATGAGTTTCTCCCCTTTTTTGCCCATAGCAGTGGTATTCCTTGCAGCATGAGATGGTGCATTGTCATGCATGAAGATGATTTTGCTAAGGAAGGTACAGCTCTTCTTTTTGAACCATAAAAGAAGGTGATCAATCAGAAAGTCCATATACTTTGCTGAGGTCATTTTCACACCTTCAGGGACTCTGAAGGGGTCAACCAGCTCTCTCTCTCTCTCCCCATGATTTCGGCCCAAACAATGACTCCACCACCTCCTTGCTGATGTCACAGACATGTTGGGACGTGGTGGCCATCCATCACCAATCCACTACTGCGTCCATCTGGACCATCCAGGGTTGCACAGCAGTCATCAGTGAACAAGTCTGTTTGAAAATGAATCTTCATGTACAGCTGGGTCCACTGAGACCGTTTCTGCTTGTGAGCTCTGTTTAGGGGTGGCCGAATAGTAGGTTCATACACCACAAGCCTCTGGAGGATCCTCCACCTTGAGGTTCTAGAGGCATCAGCAGCTTCAAATAACTGTTTGCTGCTTTGTAATGGCATTTTAACAGCTGCTCTCTTAATCCGATGAATTTGTCTAACAGAAACCTTCCTCATTATGCCTTTATCTGTACAAACCATCTTTGTTCTGAATCAGCCACAAATCTCTTCACAGTACGATAACACTTCAGTTGTTAAATATCTAATGTTTTCATACCTTGTCATACGCCACTACACTATCTGATGATTTTCCAGCAGAGAGATCCTTTCTGTTTCCCATATTGCTTGAAACCTGTGGCCTGCTTAATAATGTGGAACATCCTTCTTAAGTAGATTTCCTTTAATTGAGCTTACCAGACAAACTAATCAACTGAGCTCTCTGAAATTAATTATAGTGATTCAAAGAACCCTGACACACAATACCATCTATAAATTTAATAGTACAACAAAAATTTTAATCTTTATGGCACTTAAATCTAATTTTCATAATAATTTGGAACACAGTGTATTATTTTGGACATGATGGTCTGTGTAATAACAACTATTGTCGTCAACGTCAACATTTTCATAAGTTTTCTCAAAATTAATTTGGAGTAAAAAAGAAGTTATTGTCTACTGGAAAGATTAAGGGATGGACCAGAGCTCCACGTGGAGCTGCAGACCAACTGGTTTGACATAAGTTTGATGTGCCTGTCATACCGTCTCCTGTGCAGATGAAGCGCCACCGAGCCACATGGAGCTGACACCAGAGGAAAGAGAACAATTTAGAATTCAGACATTAAACATAAAGAAACAGCGCATCGCCAGCATGGCTTCAGCCATCATCTCAGATCCATTAAACAATGTAAGTGGAGCAGCTGGTCTAATTTCATCATGATGAAGGTAGGATGTCGAATTATTTTTGATTTTCATGAAAGCAAAAAGTTAATATAAGGAGAGGGAGAATAATTAATTGATGGACATTATCTCAGCCAATCTCCTCCTCCAGGAAGGAACCACAGCCAAACAGAATGAAACACCAGGTCTAGCTTCTATGGAGAGACATTACTAAGGAAACAAAAAGTTACCATTTGGAATTACCTCAAATGATGCAAATTAGAGAGGAGTAGAAGAAAAAAGTGAGGAGAAAGTGGTCAGTATGTCCTCCAGTAGCTGTAGTATAATTACAGAAATAACTCGGGATAACCTAAGCCAGTCTATCTATAAGCTTGATCAAAAAGCAGTTTTAAGCCTTGTCTTAAAAGTAGACAGAGTGTCCCTGTCATTTTAAAATCTAAGCTTCAATATGTTCAAAAAACAAACTAAATTAAAGCAGCAAGCGGCGTTGGAGGCCGCCGGCCTCGTGGCAATCGCGGTTGTTCCAGCAACGCCACGCTCGCGCGCAGTTCCCGCAGCCGTCCACCAGGCGACACACACCGACGTCTTACGCAGCGCTCTCTGACAACGCACAAGCGCAGTCGAACTGAATTGCAAATTCAAGCTATTGGGCTTTTTACTAACAAAGGCCAATCCTAGCAAGCCCCAGTTTGAGTAAGTCCTGGACCATTTGTGGTGCGAGAGCAACCCCTAGTGGACAGAAAAGAACTCCAGGACTACTTGTATGATCAGAGAAAACCAAGTTATAGCGACTGGAACAACCGTTCCACGCCCACGACATCCACTGAAAACTCTTGGCAATTTAAAGCTAGTGAGACCAACTTGTTATCTGTCATCTGACACAAGATCATGATGATCTTGTGAAGAGAGCCAGAGATGGAGCTTTCCAAGTAAAAAAAGTCACTTCCTCTTCTGAGGGGATGGGGGGCTTAGATGACGTCAGACTATGACAACATAGGGATTCAACCAGGATCACTCATGCCAAGTTTGGTGCCAATTGACTTTCTAATGTGAAAGTTATAGTGTTTCGTTTGTTTTGGCGAGTACGCCAAGTCCACCTCTCTGGCACGTTATTTTTTTTATTTTTTGCCATTTTAGCAAAAATAGTAAAAAAGATTATTAAGGCACCTAAAAAGGCATACTTTATTAGCCTAAAGTATACACTGAGATGTAATTTTAAATATGCTGAAATTTCAGTAAACAAAAAGGTTTGTTTACTTTTAAAGTAAGTATATGTTGGTGCAATTATATTTAAGTGTGTTTAAAGTTGTCAAAATTGGTACAAGCATGCTTTTAGTATACTTCCTATATATTTATAGGTAGTAATACTTAGTATACTTAAAATGTACTTATACAAATGTATGTTTGAAATATACTAAATTATATATTTTTTCACCAAGGTAGAGATAAAATTACTCCCTGACATTCAGGGGAACTTAACCATGGAACAGATTCTTTAAATGTTTTAAAAGCATCGTCTGATAAAGATCTTCTATAATGATGGCTTCTCTCAGGTTTGGATTAAAATAAACTCAAAGGTTATTAAAAAAATATCAGGCAGCAGAGATTTATGGGGAAGTACCATTATTTCTTCACACTCAATGCCGTATGTCAGTCAGCTAGAGCTTGACCATAAGAGTGGGTAGGACAGTGAATTCTTTGAGTGAAGCCAGTTGAGTCTAGGATAACATTTAGGCTGTCAACCTCAGTGTCAATTAGTGGAGAAGACAGTATCCATTAATTAGACTGCACCAATTCTAATTATATCAATTCTGATGTATCAATTTTGACATATCAGCGATATATCAAAATTGTTATCATGACAAATTTTTCACAATAATTGATAAGCGACATGAAACACGCCCTCCATTTGTGTTGGTGGTACTTTCTGCAGATGAAGCGTGTGAAGGAGCTGCGGGGGATGATGATGGAGGCTGACCCCAGCGTGGCAGTCTCAGTGAGGAAAATGGTGATGGTTTCTCTCATGGAGGTCTTCAAAGACATCGCCCCCACCTACAGAATACGACCCCTGACCTCTGCAGAGAAGAACACCAAGGTCACCAGGGCTCAATCTGTGTGTTTAGTGTTTGGAGCAGGTTTTAACAGCTGCTGTATTTCTGTTGTCCTGCAGGTGAAGAAAGAGACTCAGCAGCTTAGAGAGTTTGAGGAAAGTCTTGTCAGTCAGTACAAGTTCTATCTGGAGGACTTGGAACAGACCATTAAAGGTACATCATTTCAACACACACACACACACCCCCACACACACACACACTTCTCACCGTCTGTCTTCATCCCCAGACTGGAAGCAGAAGAAGAGGAAACGTAGTCAGGTAGTGAGCTTCCAGTCATACCGCGGCCTGGCTGAGGTCTCAGTACGCTGCCTGTGTGAGCTGCTGCTCTCTATGCCACACTTCAACTTCCACAACAACATCATTGTCGTCCTGGTTCCTCTTATGAATGACCCCCTGAAGAAGGTTAGACATTTTGGAGATGTGCTGCTGAGGCAGATCTCCTTTGGGTAGATCAGCTCCAGCTGAGCATCTCGTATGTCTTTTGATGTAGGTCAGATCAGACAAGTCAGCAGATAATGAGTTCATGGATTCATCCTTGTTGCAGGTGTCAGACATGTGCTGTGATGCATTCAGGAAGCTCTTTCAGGAGGACAGAGTGGGCGGGGCATCACTGGCCACAGTGCGGGTCATCTCTGGCCTCACCAAAAGCCTCAACTACAATGTCAGACCTGAGGTAACAAATAAGATGTTCCTTAACCTCGTTAGGACTTTATACGTTTATTAACGTAGGTTATACGCCTAGGACATTTTGCACTTCTTGACACCTTCTTTCACCTTGCTTCTTCTCCTGCTTATCAACAGATGCTTCGAACTCTGCTGAGTCTGAGAATCAAGGAGGTGGAGATGAAGAAGGACCTGGAGGCCACGGCACCAAAGGCCAAGTTTATGACAAACAAAGAGAAGAAGAAAAACTTGTCCAGGATGCAGAGGAAGGTAAACAGAATATTCAGCTGGAGTTCAAGTAGAGCTAGAAAGATTGTTTTTATTATTTTGTTTTAGTTTTATGCAAACAAAGACTGACAAAGTCTGACAAACAGATCCAATGAGTTCCATGTTTGTGACAAAGCTGCTTCCCCTCACAAAGCTCTCTCCCATCACAAGTGTATCAGTCTTTCAGATCTGTGGGAAATTCAACCATAACAAATGTGCTTGGACTGTTCTGCAGTTTAAATCAGAATCAAACAGGAAAATAAAACGTTCCTTTGGTTCTCCCTGACTGTTTTTATAGATCCACTGAGAGAGAAAAGGAATATAAGCAAATGTATAATAATAATGTATAATGTATAAGCTCATTAGTTTTATATCACTGAATTCATATTGGGCCAGTAAGAAAGAAAAACAAGTGTGTGTGTGTGCATTTATTTGTAATACCTTGTGGGAACCATTTTCCTGACACATACAGTGAGTTATGGGGACCCACTGCTCCTTGTGGGGACACGCTGTGTTAGGGGTTTAGGAACAATTTAGGACCAAGGTGTGAATTGAGTTTAGGTCAGGGTTGGGTATGTAATGGTTAGGGTTAGGCTAAGGGTAAGGTATAGGCTGTAGAAATGAATGGAAGTCACTGGAAAGTCCCCACAAAGATAGCCACGCAAACATGTGTGTGTGTGTGTGTGTGTGTGTGTGTCACACAGTGGAAGAAAGCAGAAGAGAAGCTGGAAAAGGAGCTTCTAGAGGCTGAAGCTTCAGAAAGCAAAGAGAAGAAGACCAAACTGGTAAGATTTGGTTCAGATATTAAAATGAGAGGACAGAGTACAGAAAGAAACTAATATCCTCATCTCCCTCTTCTTCATCTGCAGCACACAGAGACTCTGAACATCATCTTCCTCATCTACTTCAGGATTCTGAAGAAAGCTCAGCGATCAGTTCTCCTCCCTGCTGTCCTGGAAGGACTGGCTAAGTAAGACACACTCTGGATGACAACAATGTTACAGGACCTTTGTAGTAATGACCATGATGCCACTTCCCTCCAGTTTTGCTCACCTGATCAACCTGGAGTTCTTTGATGACCTGCTGAACGTGCTGCAGAACCTCATCCAATCAGGAGTAAGTATGCCACCCCTAAACAATAGTTTGCATCTCAATATTTTAATTGATACCATTGATCTGTGCAGAATCTGACCAATCGGGAGAGTCTCCACTGCATCCAGACAGTCTTCACCATCCTGTCTGGACAAGGTAGGATTGTTCTTCTGAGTCTTTGATGACCACCGAAGGTTTCAAACGTTGTAATACCAGTCCACAGCGTTCTACAAGGCCTGTCTGCATTCAGTAGAAGAAAGAAATGTTCTAGTTTAATGACTGCTTTGTGGTTTACAAGAACAGCCTCTTGGTTATGTAGTCTAAGCAGGAGAGTTGGTGACTCAACATGGACAGTTTGTCTCATTTAATCAGAATCACTTTGCCTCTTTTAATCAGAATCAGAATGCTTTATTGTTATTATACAGAACATAATTTCATTCCAGTACAGCCGATCCAATAAACAAACAAAACAAGGAAGACAGGTAACTGGGGCTGCAGCCCTTTGCATTGGATCAGAAAATGAAAACATGAGGTGAATACAAAAAATCATAACTCACACTGTCTCCACAGTAAGGGCAGAAAAACAGTAGGGTGCAGAAAAAGTCTGCATAAAAAAACAACATGTAAACAGGAGTGAAGGTGGTAAGTTTGAGGGGTGTGTGTTTCTAATCATGAAGAATGAAAGTCAGTGTGAGAGTGCAGGAAGCGTTAGGAAGACAAAAATTTGTAACTTCTTTTTTGTTTAAATCAGTTCTAAACTTAAATTCAGATTGGTGTGGAGGTAAATGTGTCTGATTTTGTGGACCAGGTGACGCCCTGAACATCGATCCTCTGAACTTCTACTCTCAGCTTTACAAAATTCTGCTGCGGCTTCATGCGGGTGTGTTCACGACTTTCTAAACTTTTCTAAACTATCAATCACACAGACCTCACAAGTCAAAAAGTTTGAGTTTCACACTTTGGCTATCTCAGGGGCACCCAATGATGACATCATCATTGTGTTGCGCTGTCTGGACGCCATGCTGACTCGTCGCAGGAAGCAGGTAACCCTGCAGAGAGCCATGGCCTTCTTCAAACGACTGAGCGTGCTCAGTCTACACGTCCTGCCCAATGCCAGCATTGGAATTCTTGCAGCAAACCGAGCTACCATGCATGTGAGTCTTTCAAGCCTTCTAAATGAACCTGTTTCTTTTTAGTTAATGGAAAAGATTGCCAAACTTCCACCTGTTTGTCAAAACTCATTTTGTTCTGTTTCATTTGACAGTCATTCCCCAAATGCGACTTCCTCTTGGATAACGAAATTCAGGGCAGTGGCTTCTACCTGATGGAACTGGATGAACCTGAACATTGCAATGCTCAGAACACTGCACTTTGGGAGCTTCACACACTGCAGGTATACACACACATCAGGCTCAGAAGTGGGCTATTAGCCAGTTTGGCTGTTAGCGAATTGACTTGCAAAGAAACTTTCATAGTTTAAACTAAACTCAAATGTGATTTATCAAAAGTCTAGGTAAAGAACAATACAGAATTCTCTAGACCAGGGGTCTCAAACTCCAGTCCTCAAGGGCCGCAGTCCTGCAACTTTTAGATGTGCCTCTGCTGCACCACACCTGAATAGAATAATTAGGTCATTAGCAAGGCTGGGAGAACTGATCTACACAAGGAGGAGGTAATTAAGCCATTTCATTCCAGTGTTTTGTACCTGTGGCACATCTAAAAACTGCAGGACAGTGGCCCTCGAGGATTGGAGTTTGAGACCCCTGCTCTAGACCAGTTCTCCATTAAGCACTGAAAAGATCCCTAAAAATATTGTCAAAATACTCACTTGTCTAATGGTGCATGTGTAGGGGCGTGTTTATGTGTATCACATACATTTCACCAACGTCCCAGGTTGAGAGCCAGCCTGGGAGTCATAGTTCTCCTCTTGCGTGCTCACGCTCTCGCCTCACACATAGATCGCCACACACACCTGACTTCAACATGTTTGTGTTGCTGTATTTTCAGAGACATTTCCACCCTGTTGTACGGCGGTTTGCGGGTCATTTGAGTCATGGAGCACCGAGTGATGGTTCGGCAGCACTCAGTATGGAGTTCAGCCGCAGGTGAAACACTTTCAGTTACAAGCAGAGCTGGAAGTCATGTAAAATTACATTCAGCAACAGCATGGCCTGGTCAGCTGCGTTAAAAGATGCCTTCACCTTTTCAGGTCTCCACTGGCTCTGTTTGAAGACTACAGTGTCAAAGATATGACCTTTAACCCACCTGTAGCTTTGCCCACGTCCAAGAAGAAGGTGAGAAAGTCCTGGTCACCTGCATCCATGTTTTTATTCTGAGTCTCATTTCTTCATGTTGTGTGTGTTTGTGTTTACCTGCATGCTGGGCTCAATTTCTTACTATTCAGGATCCGTTTGTGGTCGGAATGGCGCTGCTGGACGACAGGCTGCAGAAACAAGCGGATAGCATCCTGAGTGATACACACATGGACTTCACTGCAACACGCCATTGAGAATCTCACACACTCACATCGAGGACCTGCTTGGAGGATAAACGGATTCCTTTTTATTCAAAACAGGTTGAGGTGGTGTAGAACAGGACACATGACCTGGAGTTGCTTTGTGATTGAGACTGTTGAGACCTACAGCACATAACAGTGGTGAAGTAAAATATTCCCAGCACATCTCTTTTATCAAAAGGAAACAGAAGTTTTTTAAGTTGGTCAGTTCCAAATTAAGCCAAAATATCTGATTGTGGACCATTTAAGCAGCAGTTCTGCATGAGACCTGATGAGTCCTTTCTTTTGTTTTAAAGTCTTACAAGATCATTTTGATGTTTCAAACTGGACTAATCAAGTACCACATCAATCAGTTGCTTTGTGTTTCCTGAAGAAAAGACACTGCTCAGAGGAGAGACACTTTATGGTACTGAAAATATACAGTTTTAGTTGTAGAGTTCCTTCCAGCTTACTTGTTGTTACTTTACCTGGTCGGTGCCTCCACATTATTTCTGACTTTAAAAATTTCTCCTTTTCTTCAAACACTCACTTTTAACTTTACTGGGATGGAAAGTTGCAGCATCATTTTCAGGATTTATCCCTGAATCACTGTTCTATCCAACCATAGAACCTGTTTAGATTATGATAATCTACCAGTCTGACTTCCACTCCTTAAGCTGGTTTCTTACTGCTTGTTCAGACACTGACTCCTGTTTGTCTTTCATTTTTGTTGATAAGTTTTTTTTATATCTAGCAAACTGTTCTGCATTTTCTGTTCTTTCACAGCTACACTGTGTTTGTTTGCCATCATATGTTCCAGCTGGCAGTCCTCTGCTTGGGGTTATGTTTTATTTCTTTTAACATCTCAGTTTAATGTCTCACAGCTCAGTGTTACATCAAGAATTTAATTCTCTTATAGTGATTCTGCTTTTGTTTTTCAGCTAATTACAATACTTATTCACAATTTTGTGTGTTGAGTCTTTTATAGTCAATGTTTTCTGATAGATTATTTCTATCTACAGTTGAAACCAGAAATGTATATAAACCTTATAAAGACACATACATTTTTTTCACACTGACAAAATCAGAACAAGCATTTCCTGTCTTAGGTCAATTAGGATTACCACTTTTCTATTTGCTATGTGGCAGAATGAGATTTTTTTTTTTCTCTCCCCTCCAGGGGGTCTTTTGTGGGCTCTAGTGTCCCTTATATGACAGTAGGCTGACAGGAAACGGGGAAGGAGAAAGGGGAAGACATGCGGCAAATATCGTTGGGTCCGGGAGTCGAACCCGCGACGGCCGCGTCGAGGACTCAAGGCCTCCAAATATGGGTCGCGCTAGCCACTACGCCACCACGGCATGCCCAGAATGAGATGCATTTTAAGGCAATGTTTACTTTCTTCAAAGTCAAATGTTTGAATAACCTTCAGTTAAATTGTATGACTTGGATCAAACGTTTTAGACATTCTTCCACAAGCGTGGCAGGAATTTTGGCCCATTCCTGCTGACTGAACTGGTGGAACTGGTGAGTCAAGTTTGGAGGCCACCTTGCACCTTGGTACACAAGTACTTTATTGCCAGAAGTATTTGCTCACCCATCCAAATGATCAGTCAGGTGTTCCAATCACTTCCATGGCCACAGGTGTATAAACTGAAGCACCTCGGCATGCAGACTGTTTTTACAAACATTTGTGAAAGAATAGCTCGCTCTCAGGAGCTCAGTGAATTCCAGTGTGGAACTGACCTGTGCAACAAATCCAGTGGTGAAATTTCCTGGCTCCTAAATGTTCCACAGTCAACTGTGAGACTCATAGACTCAAGGTCTGAAGACCTTTTTTAAGAAAATGTCTGGGTATGATATGACAGCAGGAAGAGTAGTTTAGTTAATTTATATTTTCTTCTCATCTTTTTTAGGTGAAATTGAGTCATTTTTCTGCATTTTTTTATATTCAGGCATAGCATTGATATTACAGTTAACAGGAAGTGATGGAATCAATAAAAAAACAAATTAAGATAAAGTTGGAAAAGTATTGTCTATTTGGCTACTGTGGCTCTAACATTAACACTCTGCCTCCTTTAGCGGAAGCAAATTGCATCCCGCATAAAATCAGCCCACAGGTATGTGACCCAGCTCCCTGCATCATAAATGTTTTCATTTTTTGCAAAAATGACTTGCTGACCTAATTGCATGACCCATTGAGCAATCATAGCAATAATAATGGTATGTAAGCCAGATTGAAATGAGGAATTATCACTGAACTCAGTACTAAATATGTTGCTTTGGGAGTAATTTAAATAAAACTAAAACTATACTTACTTCCTTTGTGTTGTCAGTTGTCTGATTCAACAGTGGACATTTGCATTGTGTGATTTGAATCTGATTGATCAAACTGAAGTAGCAGTCAGTGGAAAGCCATCGAGATCATATATGTGTGAACATTTCATGTTAATTTAATGCTCAGACAAAGTATATGATTACAAGTTCAACAGGCTCAAAATGTCATGCGTTAACACATACTTTACACATTTTTTACTCTTTAACAGTATGTCAACGTGTGTGTTGTTTGTGTCTTCTGTTAAAGGGGCAGTACTATGTTTTCCAGCCACATAATTCCACTTCAAAGCAAATGGTAATTATAATAAGCAAGTAATAAATATGCTGTATATTCAGTGGCGACTTCTGACATGGGCAACAGCCCAGGGTGGCATCTCGCAGGAAGCAGCATGAGCACCCGCATGCCCTCACCCCCCTCAGATCCGCTTCCACTCCACTCTCCTGTCCCCCACCTCTCACAACCAGAGAATCTCATATCAACAGTGCCTAATGCAATAATGCTCTGCATTAGGTTTGTTTCCTGCTGCAGCTGTCTCTGTCGCCTTGGCTACTGGTGGTGGTCAAAAGAGCCTCGCTTCTGTAGCTGTGGCTACAATCCAGCAAGCTTGCCATCATATGTGCATGAACAGAAATAACATTTTATTTAAAGCGTGTCCTACTAAAACACTGTAGATGTTTTTGTAACAAATTAAGTAATAAAAATTAGTATGTCATTTCATTTAAATTTATATATTTTAAAGCAGTGGAGCTAGAGACATTAACAAATTAAGTCAATTGTTTCTAAAGCTGCTGTAATTTTGACTGTTTAAATAAAAAATGCTGCATCTGTCATTTTGACAGATTACAACTATGTCCCTGACCCAGTGGTTAAATACCAGTTAATTTCCTCTGGTGCCAGATCTGCAATTTGGCTAAAACGTTTTTTAAGAACACCCAGCTGATTGCATCAAGTCATTTACTTTCATTTTGTAACGTCTATTCTGGTTATTAATGTCATTTGTCTTGTCCACAATGTGTGCTGCAGCTTTTCTTGCCCAGGTCATCATTGTGAAAGAGGTTTCTCCTACTGGACTGACATGAAGTGACAGTGGGTTATAGAGTGAATGTTTTACTTTATTTTTAAACAGCATCATCTAGACATATGAGCTAATATAGATTTTATTCATCATTCATATTGAAAAATATATTGTAGAAAATTATAAAACTTGTTCACAAAAAGTCTTAAATAAAACTGAGGGCTCAGACCAACCAGAACCTCTGTACAGAAGGATGTTGCAGCTGAGGACATAGCAGTTTCCTTGGCAACCGATGTGCTTTACTGTGGAAAGTGAAGAAGTAGTGCTCTGTTGTTTTCTGAGACAGCTGACTCCTGGCAGTTCATGCATAGCAACACTTATGCAACTTCAAGTAGCGCTGGTCGGCGTACCTCTTCCCACACTTGTCGCAGATAAACTGCTTGCCGCCAGCATGTACATGCCTCTTATGTGTCCTCAGGTGGCTTCCCTGGCTGAAGGTTTTGCCGCATATTTCGCAGGCATACGGCTTCTCTCCAGTGTGAACGCGCAGGTGAAGCTTGAGGCTGTTGGCATTGTTGAATTTTTTATCACAGGTTGGGCACTGGAAGGGCCTGTCTGTGGAGTGAGTGCGGCTGTGGGAGATCAGGCTGCTCTGCTGGCTGAACATTTTTCCGCACTGCTGGCAACTGAACGGCCGCTCGCCAGTGTGGATGCGGCCATGGATCTTAAGATTCACCGCCTGTCGAAACGTCTTTCCGCAGAGGTCGCACCTGTAGGGCCTCAGGTCGCTGTGGATCCTCTGGTGGTTCTTGAGGTTGACAGCATGCCTGAACAATTTGGGGCACTGCTCACATTTGAAGGGCTTCTGGCCGCTGTGGATGAGCTGGTGTGTTTTGAGTGTAACAGCGCGGGTGAAGCCCTTACCACAGTCACTGCAGATAAAGACCTTCTCCCTACTGTGGGTGACACTGTGGCGGTGTAGATTCTGTGGCAGGTTAAAGCAACGACCACACACATCACAGCCGTACGGCTTTTCTCCAGTGTGTATGACAGTGTGTGTCTTGAGCTGTGCCTGCTTTGAAAACCGTTTTCCACATACAGGACACTGGAACGGGCGCTCGCCAGTGTGTGTTCGCATGTGGCTCTGCATGCTTTGGCGCTGGCGGAAGGCTCGGCTGCAGATGCTGCAGGCAAACGGCTTCTCCCCTGTGTGGATGAGTTGGTGAGACTTCAGGTTGCTTTGAGATGAGAAGAACTTCCCGCAGACAGAGCATGAGAACAACTTTTGGGAGACATTCTGCTGGGAAGTCTCAGACAGAACAGAAAACTCTGAAGGTAGCGCCTGTGGGTCTGATGGTGGAGATGGAGCAGCTCCTGAGAGAAAACACAAAAACCAATATTCAACAGAGGCATCATCTAAACTGACCAACAGTTCTGGAGACTCATTTCAGAGTAAATGTGGACTGTCACTGCTTTTATTGTAAAATATAGTGTGTGTAAAATAAGTACTGAGCACATCACAACTATTTTGCACACACTGTAAAAAAAGACACATTATATTTCTCCCTCGTTGTCCAACAAGAAATCTAACTACACGGTTCCTAAACTCAAACATCCCCAGACAAAAGCTTTTGTGAAAAATAAAATTAATTTCAATCTAATCATACATATTCAGGGTCAATTATATACACTGACTTTAATAATAAATTCAAATTCTGTCTAAGAAATTGCTAATCTCACTGTTTTTGTAGTCTCATTCACATTCATTCATTTGACTCACTGCATTTGCTCCTCCATGTGTTTTGCACAGTGTCAAAGAAAATCATCATACAAAACATTTTTAAATGCTTGCATTTAGAAAATGAAATCATTTTAGTAATCCTAACTGATCTAGTGGGAAAGGTTTAGTGTGATTTAGTTAACCAGTATGAAATACTAGTTTGTGTCTTTTTATACAGTATGATGTATAATATGTGGATTCATCGGTACTTTAAAACAAACCAGTACAATCACTCCAGATGTCAGTAACAGCTTAAATAATTCACACATGCAAAGAAATTAACACAAAACATTACAAATTCATTTTGTGTACAAACAGAAGTTTCAAACAATGGCATATTTGAACTGGAAAAAAAATCATATCAGGCACATAAGCTGAGTAAATGTTCAGTTTTAAAAATGTGGATTTTATCAATTTAGGGGAAAATGCTAAAAAAAACAAAAAAACAACAGAAAAAGACCAACAAACCACTTGGCTCTGTAGTAAAAAGTACTGCTCCTTTAAGAGCCTGTCCGGCAACATAAAACATTCCTTGCAAATTCATTATATTTAAAACCTTCACTCAGCCACAATTTCAGGGAAAGATAATTAAACAATTTCAATGATTTTTTTGCAACTTATCTACTTTTGCTGTTTTGCTGTGTGCTGTAGTTGTTAAGCACTGGAAATTAAAAAGTGAAAGTCTTTCAGGAAATTGTCACCGTTAAGAGTTCTTCATGGTGTTAAATGCTGGTTGCTGTTCTCAGCAGAATTATCAGAGGTTTTTATCAGTTGCTTTGATGAAGAAAGTAAACAAAATCCCAGAAATCTATTTTTCCAGATTTATAAAACAATTCAGCCTAATTCCAAGTGAAAGTTGTATAACATTAACGGGCGTGGCTGGGAGGTTTGCAGGCTACTCAGGCTGACCGGGCCATCAGCTGAAGCGGGGTTTGATGTCCAGAAGCTTGTCCGTTAGAGGCTGACATTTCTCCTCGACATCAGCTTCAACAGAACCCTGTTGACCTGATGGGACAGGCTCCTCTCGCTTACAGCACTGACGTTTCTTGTCATTCCTTTGGGGTTTAGGAAGTGGAATCTCTTCATATGTCGCAATCACCCCAGCAGACTGTAAACCAGCAGTCTTTTGTTGTTTCCATAACTCGTTGAGGATGTGACTCAAACACAAACTTTGCTGCTCTTGTTTGTCTGAAACTAATATGCATGTGCAGTGCACCGTTCTAAATTTAGCATTTTGACATCATTTTTATGTCATAGCGCCAGGCCGAAGGAGGCTGGGTTGAATGGGACCAGACTAGGTCCTGCATTGCAAAAAGGCCACTGTATTTACTCAAGTAATCCTCTGACATTTAATCAGATTAATTAAAACATTTAAGTGTGTCAAATAAGCAAAGATCCCATCATTAGATGCTTCCAGACACTAGATATATTCCATATAGGTATATACCTTATGGAATATACCTATATATACCCTAGGTATATATAGGTATATACCTTAGGTATATGGAATATATACCTTAGGTATATGGAATATACCTTGGTATATACCTTATTCCAAGGTATAATCTGTGTTATACCTTGGAAGATAAATCTTTTAATAGAACTACCAATTAGAACTAAATCCAAGTTATAGATTGATCTGTGTTATTTCTTTGGGTGGGGTTGTTACTGACATCATGTGACAGTGTTGTGTATATACACACCTATTAGAATGATATATTTAGAGAAAAATGCTGACATGTTCAATTTTCATTTTCTAGCAGATATGAATAAGGTTCTCACTCTCTCTAATGGCTTCCAGGTCAATGTTCCCATGTCCATCTTTAACGCTGACCGCTGGAACAAACTGTGTCTCCACAGCATCACCACCTGCTTTCAGCTGCAGTGACCCAACATCCAGATGTCAGTAAGGTCAATGAGGGCAACACAGACATGAACAGGTGAGACAGACTTACCTGAGCTTCTCTTTCTGCCTTACAGTTTTGGTTTCTGACTCCATATGAGTGCTCAAGCTCTGCTGGGAACAAATAACAACATTGACATCATAACTCTCCATCTCCTTTGATTGGTGTGTGACATTGTTGGGGGCCTGTGTGTTCATACCCACGGATGTGTGGCTAAGGACGTTGAGGACGCTGGTCTGTGGCTTCTTACAGACATGCCCCACCTGAGCCACAAGCCTGGCTTCATCCATGATGTTTAGGATCCTCCCCAGAGCCTCGTTTCCCAGAGTTTCCATGATGGAAGCAAACCGCGCCTATCAGGTTACACGATCCAGGTGAAGCATGCAAAATAGTGCAACAGTATGATGTTCACTTAATGAACATGTTTTCTTCCAGCCTTTCAGAACCGAAAGGATGGAAGAAAACAGCTTTTCCTTATTCCTTATTCTGCAGAGGACAACGTCCTTTTTCAGTCTCAGCAACAATCCTCTGACTCCTGTTTCTGCAGGAACAGGGAGGCAGTATACCCCTGCTTGTCCAGGAACACAAGAACTAACCCTCAATACCCTCTTGACAAACCCTCTTGTCACATTATGGTAATCTGAACACATTTCTGACACATTTTAAAACAAATATTGAAATATATTTTCTGGGGGTTTTGTGGTGGCACAAGGGTAAAGCATATCTTATTATGAGATACCGTTCTCATTAGTCTCCCTTGCATGAAGGTGAATTTTCAGCTGGACTTATACTCATCTATACCAGGGTTTCCTCCAGTGTGTTGTAAGCCTGGCGGCCCGCCATGCTTTATTAGCCCGGTAAGGAGTTTTCGCGCTCGCCTCATAATCACGCTGGGTTTATATTATTTTATTATTATTTCTAGTATTATTTTTCCAGTTACACGATGCATACCAAATGCTTTATCAAGAGGCAAGGTGCGCGGCCGTGCGTGATCCCCCAGTCTTCCAGGATCTTAACACATTTATTTGTTTGTTCTTCAAATATTAAACACATTGTGTTTTACAGTTCTGTATATGCTCTCACATAAAACAATATCTTGAATTTAAAGTTTTACGGTCCACTCAGAAGCATTCAACATCCAAAAAATACGCTAATAAACCATTAGTAGCAGCTTATAGCCCCTTACCAACTTCTCTCGGGTCTCCTTCTGCACTCTTCCCGTCTCATGCCTCTCCTCTGTGGTTCCTCGGGCCTTGGAAAGCTCCCTGTCCTCCTCCAGCCTTTCCAGTTCCGCGACCGCAGCATGGACCAGAGCTTCCATGACGGCGGCAAGCTGTGTGTGTATAGACACGGTGGAGCTCATGGCGGCCGCCTTTCTGCAGCGTCAGCGACTCTCCAGGGGAGCAGGTTTAACTGGTGGCACAGATGAGAATTCACTGACCCGAGAGGAATCAGTGAATTTAAAAAGCAGTTCTAACAAAACAAAACTCTTCTCTGGATAGAACAACAGCTTTCGTTTTTGTGTGCATGTTTTTCTTTTTTCTTCTTCTTCTTCTTCTTCTGGCAGTTTACATTTTTTGTGTATTACTGCCATCAACTGGTCTGAGGTGTAATCCACAAATTGAACTCGCTCCATATCTTCAACACCCTTAACTAACTAACTAACTAACTAACTAACTAACTAACTAACTAACTAACTAAAATTATTCCATCTAACTTTGTGTCTTTAAATACTTTGTAGGTGCTTGAATTATACATTGTGATTCACCAATATATTAAACATTTGTTATTGAAATTCCCATTGTCCTTTACATCTCCTATTTTTCTCTTGAATATTTTCTACATTTTATCAAAATATGTTCCACTCCTTCTATTTTTCCACAATGAAAACAAGTCCTTAATGAATGTTTTCTTATAATAATTTTTAACAGGTTTATAACTTCCTTTTCAGCAGCTTTTGTCAATTGATCATCGTTTTAGAGTTTTATCAAGTTCATTTACCAAGTTTATTTGTGTAGCACATTTCAGCAACAATGCAGTTCAAAGTGCTTTACATCACAAAAACACAAAAATATAAAGTCATAAAATACACCATAATCAACAATTGAGAAAAGCAGTAACAAACATTACATGAGTGCTATCATCAAAATCATTAATACAAATGAAATATGTTGGTCAATGTTCCTTCTATTTCAGCCAATGCTGAGGACAAATACTCTCCTCTGATGCGCGATCAAATACAACCCATGAAGCCAAGTACACGTTTTTATTTTGAAAACCGACACGGAAGATGAAGCAGTCACGTGACCCATGCAATGCGAGACGTCGTTCCTTATCAGTCACGTGGTTTTCAGCAAGACGACACAAGCATAGAAGCGGGGCTTCATCTGACACGCCCCCTTTTTACTCGGTACAAGCATCGAAGTTTGGCTTCAGATGGCCCATCATCACTACTGCAGGGAACATGATTAACCAGCAGGTGGAACCAAGAATCAATCAGCAGCAGCAGAAGAAGAGATAAGTGGTACAGAACATTCAGGTACCGGACACACAGGCTGATATTCAAACACAAACAGCAGGCCACAACATATGACTGTACACATCTGGCCCACTGGATGCTACTCCCTGTCACAACCGAACCTTTCGGTGGGATTACTGAGAGCAGGTCGACACAGAACTCTGGCATATAACAGGCCAGTTGCTTTGGGTTTCTACTCAGAACCATCAGTCAGGAGGTTGACAGGAAAACAGCAACGGAGAGTTGTTTCACAGAACCAGGAAAGCGGATTAAGCCGGTGAATTTTCCGGATATCCTGGCTTAAGTGTCGGTTTCACAAAAGAGGTAACACATAAGTTACCATGGCGATTTCTTTTGTGCAGCTAACCTGCCCCAGACCAGGCTAACAGTCACGCTTAGTTAAGCTGACTTTGCTCAAACAGTTAAACAAGAAATTGTCCCTTCAAAACAAAAACCTCAGAACTCAAAAAGGAAGTTAACCATCAGTAAAGCTAATTAAGTTCGATATTGGTCTTATACCTTCTAAGTTATTTGCACAATGTACTCAACATTTCATCCACATACTTCCCAGATACTGCAAAAATATTCTTATATTTAATCTTGACCTGTTGTGTTTGTTCTGTATAAATATTTCTAAAATGTGGGACAGAAAAAAGTAACATAAATGAATCTGCTGTCAGATTAACATGTTACAATATTGACTTCCACTGTTCATTTATTTGGTTACAGTTGTTTATTTGAGCATATGACAGGTATGATTCTATTGGTTTTTTTTATTCAAGAATGGTTTGGAAATGTATATTTTATGCTATTTATGCATTCAATCGATCCGCTATTGTTTCCTGTATTGTAGCAGGAGGTTTTTTTTCCCCTTAGCATGATGTGCTTCAATTCCTCATAATCCTCAATCAAAAGATGGTCTCTTGAAAAATCTGTAGACACATATTCATCTGAATTACTTAAGCCTGGGCCGACACAGCTGCGCCTCCTCAGCCTGCTTTGGTCTTTGTGAAACAGGCGGTCTACAATATCGACTCAGTTCCTCCAGTAGGAATGGGCCAGAACTCCAGCAAACTATTGTGAGAAACTTGTGCAAGAAATCCCAAAAGGTTTGACCCATGTCCTACATTTTAAAAGACAGTTATGCCAGACACTGACCAAATGTATGTACATTTTTGAAATGTAGAAAATGTTCTCAATAAGTCTTCTAACATTTAGCAAATACAATTAATTTTGATTATTCTGACTGATCTAAGACGAGATAAATTTGGTCTGATTTAACTTCAGACAATGAGAAAATAAATCTGTGTGTCTTTTTAGTTGCTGTATTTAAACTTCTGGTTTCAACTGTATGTTGACAGGCAGGTATCATAGAACCTCACCAAGTAAGGACTTGACATTTTTTAAATAAATTATTAAATTAACTGGAAACTAGCACAAGACCAACAAGATAAAGAACCTTGTATCTATGGTATCAGTTAATTATTAATTAATTATTGTTATTGAACATAAGGAGAATGCTTTGTGTAAAGCTCCACGCATCTCTGAGGTTCACCAGAGAAACTGTTTAGTCTAGGAGGCA
Organism: Xiphophorus couchianus; assembly: GCF_001444195.1. NCBI lineage: Eukaryota > Metazoa > Chordata > Actinopteri > Cyprinodontiformes > Poeciliidae > Xiphophorus > Xiphophorus couchianus. Next base: position 2,066,914 of record NC_040236.1, read on the forward strand.
TTTTCTTGAAAGACTGAGAAAGAAAATAAAATTGACAGATTTTGAGAACTAGTTCAACATTTTTTATATCGACTCAAGCAATGACTTTTGAGAACTTATGAGGACTATTACTTTAGAGGGAATGACCATTTAGTGTAGCATAGTTCATTTTAGTAGGTCAGTACTGTAACTATGAACAGAACTTGTTTTTAAAATCCAAATTAGTCATGTCTTAAGGCATGAAATAGATTATTTTCTGACCAGACAAAACTTTGCTTTCCTGTAAAATAAGACCAGAACGGAGCTGTGTGAGCATGCTTCACAGGACTGGGCTCTTTGTGTGTTGCGTCTCACTGTTTGCACTTAAGATGAACGGTTTTTCTTGTACCATCACTACTATGTGTACCTAACTTTACCTTGCTGTTCTTCTGCAGGCAGTACAACCAGAGCAGCCTTTCCATAGCTCTCAGGTACAGAGCATGATCCAGTCCAGCATGTCAGCATTAAGGCCCCTGAGGACCCTTCTCTTTGGAGAACATTACAGCCTTACCCGATTCTGCTCAGGCTTTGTGTCCAGAATGAGGTTCAGGAGCTCACGTGCAACTGATTGATTGATTTGATTGATTGATTGATTGATTGATCGATCTCTTCAGGTACATAAACAGGCTGAAGGAGAATGATGCAGCATGTCTTTCAGCGCTGCAAAATGGGCACATTTTCCTGTTTCATCGTCTCATCCCGCTGCTGCAATGCAGTGATCCGGAAACCTTTAGACCTATTGCTCTCACCTACTCAGGTACGCAACCTCAGAAAATAAAACAGACCTTCAGATAGACATCCTCAAAAACTGAAGTACAAGATCAGTCACCGAGACAAACCTCACACCAAGAATGATGCACACAAAACTTGACATAGTACCTCAGACCTAACTCTAATATAGAACCTGAACCTCCATTATCCAACATAGTTATCTTTAATAATAATAATAGATTTTATTTATAATGCTCTTTACAACTTTAGATCACAAATAACAGCTTAAAAGGAATATCTTAAGGCCTTTTTTTATGTCAGTAGATTGTGGTGCCCTCAAAGTGTCAGGTAGGGCATTCCATAGATGGGAAGCGAGAAGGCCCTATCCATGGTTCCTAGTTTGGTTTTGGGTATGTGGAGAAGGTTTGAGTTGGTGAAGCAGAGTGAGGGTCACCAGGGGAGCTGGTGCCTATCTCCAGCAGTCAACGGGTGAGTAGCAGGGTAACCTAATCATTGTCCTTTGGCTTTATCTTCTAGAAGTCCAGTCAGTCCTGCATAAATGTGGTTCTGATGGATCCTTGCTAAAAGAATCCATTCTGATTGGCTGTTCTGAGCAGAACCATGCCCAGTTCTGTCTGGATGTGGGTAAGAGCATGTTGGACTCTTTCTGTCTGTCACTTCAGACTTTGAGAAAGTTTTTGCCTGATTGAGTTCTGGGGGTTCTGTTTGGATTCTGATATGTTTTCAGGAGAACTGGATCCAGCAGCAATCGCACAGAATTGTAAGGGAACATTTATGGATCTCAGGAAAGCTTTCTTTCTCCTAGAAGGAGCTGAGGCACCTCTAGTCGCCAAAGTGAGTAACTGCTGCTGGACTTTCTTGTTCTGTTTTTGTGATAAACCAGAACTCCAGATTTTCTTCATGGAATCTAATTCGTGTTCTGGTCCTGACATCGGTGTGTTTTGCAGGCTCAGGCTTTGCTGCAATGGCACCAGATTAACAGGTTCTGTGGCGCTACAGGCCAGCTGACCCAACGGAACCAGGCTGGAAGCCAGAGGGCCTGCAGCAGCAGCTCTATTGTCTACTACCCAAAGGTGTTAAAATAGAACCAAATAGGGTCAGAGTCTTAGTTAAAAATCTGGGTAACACTTTATTTGATGGGTTGCGAATAAGACTGTCATTACACCGTCATAAACATGACACCTGTCATGAACATGAATAAGTCTTCATGAATATTTATGACTGTTGTCATAAAGTGTCATTCGGTAAATCATGACACTTTTAATACAAAGTTGACATTATTCAAATGGTCTTCGTTATGACAACTTGTCATTAACCAAGAGATCATGATCTGACATACAGTACAGATCAAAAGTTTGGACACACCTTTTAATTCAATGAGTTTCCTTTATTTTCATGACTATTGACATTGTAGATTCACACTGAAGGCATCAAAACTATGAATTACACATGTGAAAATATGCACTAAACAAAAAAGTGTAAAACAACTGAAAATACCCCTTATATTCTAGTTTCTTCAAAGTAGCAACCTTTTGCTATAATTACTGCTTTACACACACTCTGCATTTTCTTGATGAGCTTCAAGAGGTAGTCACCTGAAATGGTTTTCACTTCATAGGTGCCCTGTCAGGTTAATAAGTGGGATTTCTTGCCTTATAAATAGTCATGAAAATAAAGAAAACCCATTGAAATAGAAGGTGTGTCCAAACTTTTGGTCTGTACTGTACATTTGCTATAAAAGTATTACTGATTAAATTTTAAAAATTATGTAGCTTTATGTTATTAAAGCTAAAGTTTAATCAGTAATACGTTTATAACAAATTTATATCAGATCATGACAATGACACTTTATGACAACAGTCATAAATATTCATGAAGACCTGTTCATGACAGGTGTTATGTCATGTTTATGATGGTGTCATGACAGTCTTATTCACAACCTTCAAATAAAGTGTTACCAAAATCGGTACCGGTTGCACAAGTCAGCATGTATAAAAATGAACGTGGCATGAAAGTTTGCGGCAGCCACACAAACTTTTTCTGTGGACAGTAACAAACTATAAAGCACCAAAATTCACCTAAACACACTGAAATCTGATTCTATCCAGTGTTATTTAGACAAAGAAGCATTGGACCCAATGTTTTTTCATGATTTTAATATTTTATTGTTTTATCGTTAACGGTGAAACTGAACCACATTTATCCTTAAACAATAACCTAACACACACACAAAATAAAGAAAATAAAAGTTAAAGGATGTGAAAACCTTACTCGATTGTAAATAGTAAATTTTCTGAGTTTTTGTCTCACGAAGATGTAAAGCATTGGTCTGTGCGTCGAAGCGCATGAAATGCATCTGTGGGGTAATTTCATTCTCACTGAAAAAGAAGCAGGGTTGAATCAGCAGAATAACTCCAAACAGGCCAAATTTGATTATGTTTAAGGTGATTAAGGTGTGTGGCGGTGTGTGTGTGTGTGGGGGCTCGTATGTGTGTGTGTGTGTACACACAATCACACATATATAGCTGCGGCAAGGGCACACCTTTGCACTGTGCCACAATTACGCAGCACAACGTGATTGTGGAGCGCTTTGGCTCTGATGCAGAACATCGCCAATAGAAGGATTCAGAGGGAGCGTGTGTTCAGAGATCATATTGATCTGCTGGGAAATATTGTTTATGGTTTATTCACATTTAGTTTGCCCAGACTGATCACCCTGGTGCTCTGAGCAAAACTTATAAAGAATGAGCCGTGCTCTGACGGTGAAACTGCAGTCATCCTTCAGTAGAGCCATGCCCGCTTTGTGAATGCACCTTTATGGACAGAAAGCATCTCTACTCTGTAAATGTACAACTTATACACACAGGATTCCTTTATTTAAAATAAACGTCCACATTCCCCACTCAAAGGACTCTCTGACATGTTGTCTGTCTTTAAATCCCGGCTGAACGCTCTGCTTTTCAAACAGGCATTTGCACAATCCCTTTATTTATATCTTTTTTTATTTGTATGTTTTTCTTTAAAATTTATTAGTTTTTATTTTCTGTGACGTGACCTTATGTGCCCCGAAAGCACCTTTTAAATAAAATATATAATAATAATAATTATTATTATAAATACTTATACTGCTACAAGCAAGGACCATTGTCATGGTTATTGGCTCACGTGGTGGCAGACTTACGGATATTTATACAAATTTGCATATGCATTTATGAGTGGCACTCTGTTTCCTGCAAATTGAGATTTATAAAGGAAAGGTGCACAGGTATGTGCGTGCACACAGCTTTATACATTCACATTTTTTGTGCGCCGCACTTTTCTAAATTTGTCCATACTCCAGTTTTTAAAAGTGTGAAAGCTGCGCACTCTATGAGGCCCCAGATCTGAATTAGCAACTTTTCTTGCCCCCTGAACATTTCCACATTCTCTTTCTCCAACCACAAACTTTGATGTATTTTTGAGATTTTATGTGACAGTCCTGAACCAATTAATACATAATTGTGAAGTATGCATGTATAGGCTTTGATCTAAACCTGGGTGTCAAACTCATTTTAATTTCTGGCAACATCAAGATTATGATATTAATTCTATGTAATTCAGTGGATAGAGTAATTGTCTTGTAATTGGAAGGCTGTAGATTCAGTTCCAGCTTCCTCTTGTCACATGTCAATGTGTCGTTGGGCAAAGGATTTAACATATTTGTGTATGAATGTGTGAGTATTTGTGAGTGCAATTCAAAAATGTAGCTGTAGTGTAAAGTGCTTTGAATGGTCAAAATGACTGGAAATTGCTATAGAAGGTAATTTCATTTATTCTTGAGATTCACACAGCTGAAGTTTATTTTTCATTAGGTAACTTCTAAAGGCGGTTGGGTGCACTGGACTCTAGCTAAGGTTTTCAGAGCAAATGGAAGTAAATACAAATGCTTGTCTTTCTAAAAACGTTAAACACCATGTATCACTTTCCACTTGTACTGAACCAGGTTCTCGTTCTGCTGGAGGTTTCTTCCTCTTAAATGGGAGTTTTCCTCTCCACTGTTGCTATATGCATGCTCTGAATGAAAGATTGCTGTAAAGTAAATGACACAACGCAAGTGATAGTCTATTGGTAATAAAATAAGGTAATTTATTTGTCTCCAATGGGAGAAATTTGTCTTAGAAGAGGAGACAAACCTGCAGCACAGCAAAGACTGAACATTACTGTCGCTACATGCTGGTCCAGAAGGAGTGAATCCTGTAAGCCAATGACTCAATGCAATCTGACAGGTTTCCATAGAAACGTTTTAGCTACTTTTTAGTGTAATAAAGTGAGCTTAATGTATTATTTCATAACTAGGATCAATTGAAATGTATGTATGATTTCTTTTGTAAAGTGTCTCACGGCGACATTTCTGTGAATAGCTGCTATATAAACTGAATTGAACTGATTTGAAAGCACCTGCATGACTGAAATGAGTCTGAATTGATCCAGATCAAAGTTAAAACAGAAGCAGAGTTAAACCAACACATATCAGTGGATATTTTACTGTCAGTCTGATGAGTGAATTGTTTTCCTTCAGATGTCTCCAGTGGTGATTGTCCTGGTGTCTGATGGGAAACGTTGTTTGTTGGGCCGTCAGTCGTCCTTCCCTCGTGGGTTGTATAGTGCTCTTGCGGGCTTCTGTGACATGGGTGAGTCTCACCAGTTGTTGATACACCTACTCATGTCCTAAAACAAGGGTTCTTAAATCCAGGCATCAAGATCCGGTGTCCTGCAATTTATAGATCTACCCCGGGTTCAACACACTTTAATCACATAGCTGAATTACCTCCTTAGTGCAGTCAGGTTCTCCAGAGTCCTGCTAGTGACCTGGTTGTTTGACTCAGGTGTTGTGAAACAGAGACATATCTAAAACCTGCAGGACAGGTTACCTGTCTTAAAGTAAACCCAGTATGTAATATGTGAGTGTGTGTTGCTTCTAGGGGAGACTCTGGAAGAGGCTCTGCGCAGGGAGGTAGCAGAAGAGGTGGGTCTGGAAGTACAGAACATCATCTACAGTTCATCGCAGCACTGGCCATTCCCTCACAGCTCCTTCATGCTGGCCTGCCATGCCACTGTTAGCCCCGCCCACTCTCAGGTGACTAGGCTGATAATGTTAACTAGAAAGTTAACATTTGCAAACAGAGTTTCTGTTAAACTTGAGATAAACTTAAATCAGTCGGGATAAAATAGTTAGAATCAGTTTGTATTGGAGCTTTGCTTTAAATGAGCAGAAAGAAAGTTAAAAAAAAAAAAAAAAAAAAAGAGTACTGGCCGCTGGGAACCAGTTGCAGGTGAAATGTTTAGTTAAATGTAAGTTACATATCATGTGACCTGCTGTTTGTTCCAGCTGAATGTGGACCACTTGGAGCTGGAGGATGCTCGCTGGTTTACTGAGGAAGAAATCACCTGCGCTCTGCAGGTAAAAGCTCCACCATGGAGAGATCATCGACCCGCTGTCTGGCTGCCTCCCAAACATGCTGTTGCTCACCGCCTTATCATGGAGTGGAGGGAGCAGCAACACAGCCAGGACACAGAATGATGTCTCAATGTGTTGAGGAACAATAAAAGAACTCATGAAATAAAATCCTATTGTATTATCCCTAACTACGTCATCTAGACTCATTCTGAGAGTAAATCGTCCTGGTTTACTCATGAAATGGCCCAGAGCTGTTCAAAAACTAGCTGGCATGTTGGTAAAGTTCTAATAAAATGATTATATTGCTTATCCATTGTCTTATATCTTTCTCCCTAGTGGGGTCATGAGGGGTGCTGATGCATACCTACAGCGGTCAATGGGCAAAAGGTGTGGTCACCAGTACATCACTAGGCAGGACAAACAATCATGTACACACACACCTAAGAAGAATTTAGAAAGACCAATCAACTTGACAGTTATGTTGTTGGACTGTGGGAGGACTCCAGAGTACCCAGAGAGAACCCACACATACACAGGGAGAACAAGCAAACTCCATGCAGAAAGGCCCGGGCTGGGATTTGAACCCAGTTCCTTCTTTTTTTTTTTTTATATGTTAACTTTTTTATTATTTATGGTAAATATCATATTCACACCTCCAAATACAACAAAAGCCTAATTTCCAGATTTCATTTTCTTCTATTAATATCTATATAGAATCCTTAAAAATCAGCTCAAATGCTAAAGCCATTCAAATCATAACCGCCCTTAAAGAACTGCAACCCTCGAGCACCCATTTGATTTTGACATTGTGAAATAATTGTTCTATGTTCTGTAAAGCCCTTGAATGTTTGTAATTACTAATGTTCTATGTTGTTCTTGTATGTTCCTTGTTTGCAATAAAATAAATAAAAAAAAACATGTGCCATCTGGCTGCACAGTGGCGCAGTTGGTAGCACTTTTGCCTTGCAGCAAGAAGGTCCGGGGTTCGATTCCCGGCCTTTCTGCATGGAGTTTGCATGTTCTCCCTGTGCCTACGTGGGTTCTCTCCAGGTACTCCAGCTTCCTCCCACAGTCCAAAAACATGACTGTTAGGTAAATTGGTCTCTCTAAATTCTCCCTAGGTGTGAGTGTGTGTGTGTGCATGGTTGTTTGTCCTGTCTCTCTCTGTGTTGCCCTGCGACAGACTGGCGACCTGTCCAGGGTGTACCCCGAATCTCGCCCGGAACGTTGGCTGGAGATAGACACCAGCAACCCTCCCGACCCCACTAGGGACAAGGGTGTTAGAAAATGGATGGATGGATGTGCGATCTGATCTCCAAATTATGCCCTGCCTCTTCCGTGACAACTCTCACACAGACAAATACAAGTCTCATCCCCATTCATTTATTCATTCATTCAACCTAGTGTTAGTTCACACACACAACCTATTTTCGAACTATCATTCAGAATAGTATGTCTGTATGCCTTGTTTGTATGCATGTGTTTTAGTAGTGTATATGCGCAATCTTAGTCTTTGGTGTGTGATTGTGAGAGAAAAATTTATGCATGTGTGACATTTTAATAGTGTATATGTGCAATTTTAGTATTTTTGCATGTGTGTATGAGTCTTTAGTGTGAGACAAAACGTAGTTTTTGTCCTAAACGGCCCCTGATAGTAGAACATATACAAACTCTCAATCTTCCACTCACACCCTCTTATCACACTAAGAAGAAATTTGCGTGTATCATCACCAGTTGGTGGCAGTAATGCACCTTATGCTTGTTTGTCAAACCGACAAGAACGTCAAAGAAGATTCCTGCTCCCAGCAGTCAGTTCGTTTCCATGTGTAGTAGCCACCTCGCTGCAGTAGGATGTCTGTGTTCATGGATCTGAATGTGCTGTTTTCTGCAGACAGGAGCCGCTTGCAGAGCCTCGTAGAGACAGCCGCTCACTGTGAGTCCACTTCCAGTTACCCTGACTCGGGTCTGGTCTGTAAATCCATCCCATTCGGTCGGTTATAGTTCAGAATAACAACACAGGTATCACAAGTTCATTTGACGGCTACACCTGGATACACTGTCCAGCCACCCGACGTGGGTTCAATGCGGGTGCTCTAGCTCCCACAGTCCAAACCCATGTTAGGTAAATAGGTCTCTAAGTGTGAGTGTGTGTGTATTGTTGTTTATGTGTGACTGAGAAATTTAAAAAACCCACCACGGCCCGTGTCGTATTACTCTCATGGGGTGGGATGACCGCTGTAGTAAAAGACATTGTTTTATGGCAGTGGTTTTTATTAAAAAAAGAAAAAAAGTCATTCGATCGTCCATATAAAGACGTGGTTAGAATACCCCAAAATTGTACGCGAATCACAGTAGTATACGTTCAACAGATGTTTACTTTAGAAATAAAAAGGAACCATCTAATAAATTACTTAAGCTTTAATTAAAGCAAGTGTAAAAAAAATATTTGGTAAAAGGTCTACTCAAGTACTGAGATACTGATTATAACATCTGATTTAATATTTTACATTTAAGTCATCAGATAGCCAAAAATATCAAATTCTGGTATTTTAAAGAGTATTACCAAAATATTTATACAAATGCAGGGTTTCCTCCAGAAAACTTGCTAAGCCCGGTGGTGGGGGCGCCAAGGCGGTCCATCGGTGGTCCATCGTGTTTTTGTATTAAAAGATATTAAGTAGACATCAGTACAGACAGAGCCGGGCGTTGGGCAGCGTGTTGAGATGGAAAAGCCAAACAAAATTCTTTGTCCACAAATATAAATCATTCTCACCACTTGTTAAACGCACCTCTGAAAAAGCCACTACAAGTTATTCCTTGTAGGAATAACGTGCGGTTCACGTAGAGCTGCGCAACCAGAGCTAACGTGGTGGGTTTGTAAACTCTTACCTTGATCAAAAACTCTGGAATGAAACATAATTCTTCACAGTCAGTTGATGTAAATATCTATACAGGTCAGCCTGTGTCCAGTTTGAGTGAAAGGAGGCGCGCGCGATCCGCGCTGAGGTAACTTAAGACATCCGGCTGCTGCAGCGCGCGAGGCAACGCGCAGAGGCGCCAGCGGTGTGATTGGTCCGGCTTTAAATGCATAAACAATTTGGTAGACAATGTAAAACATTGAAAAGTTGTAATTATTATCACATACGACATTTTAAGATCGGTGGATAAGATTGTCTTCTCATGTAAGTATTGGCTCATTACCAATCCCCCAAAATTAAGGAAATTGGTGCAGATAAAATGGCTGTCCGGTAAATGTTTCTTATATTATACATGCATATAGGATATAATGTAAACAGCACTGTCAGAAATTCTATGTGTGTGAATGATGTAATTATCTGATTGCTGATTGCAGCCAGTCCACATTATTAGTAGAACTAGGGCCCCCAAAACCAAATTTTGTTTAGGGCCCCATGGAGTCTTGGGCCAGCCCTGCTGTAGCTTATTTTTAAATATCCATTTTATCTCCTGCCAAGATCAAAAATATATTTTTTAGAATTATCAACACTAACATCATCACTACACACAACAGTTTTCATTCAACAAGGTCTTTAATCTAAAATATCTTGCAAAGCTACTTTTTTTACACTAAAGCAAATACGTCTTAAATTCAACAGTAAATAATCATAAAAACTACTTGAACCACCACATAAATCTAACATTGACTCAACAGACAGTCCCACTTTAGATCTTTAGATCTAAGGTCTTTAGATCTTTCTGTTCAGCTGAATCCATCTGCAGGCATTACTATCAACCACAGCTGTCACGTTGAATCTTTAGATTCCCCACATAAGAAACTTTTTAAAATCAATCAGAAACATCAGTATGATTGCATATTTTCAGTCAGTAGAGCTTTTTTTAGAGTTTGCTTTCTGACAATAACTGTACAGCTCTTCTAACTCGCTGAACTGTTCAGTGAGAGCACCTTCTCTCCATTTCACATCCACTCACTTAGTCTAATGGAGGGATGATGCCTTTTGCATTTTGAAAAATCTTTTACCAATTAACTTGACATCCAGCATACATCCAGCCTAGAGGCACAGCAGGGTTGATTCACCACTGAGCTGCAATCCCAACAAGACAGAAACTGAGTGGCACACAGATGCTACCAGATACCCCAATTTGCTGAACAAATATGGTGCTTTGTTTTTATTCCCAACAAAAACATGCTTATTGAAATTATGAGATTCTTTATTGGGTGAAATCTACAGAAATCTACAGTTGCATGATTAAATATTAATCAACATTGATAAAAATTAATGAGATATTTTAACTATTAATTAAGCCACTTTAGGTTTACTGTTTTTAATTATAGCGTGTTTGTTCCTTCTGCAGTGGGATTTTCCACTGTCGCCATCAACTATGTATATGAATCCACAACCAAGATGAAACAGGTACGGTTAGCTGCTGTGCTGTTACTGACGCATCCTGTACTCCTGCCAGTCACTGCTCAGTAAAGTCTGTTTGTTTCCTCTGTAGGAAGTTCCATCGCCAGTGCCGATCAATGAGCTGATTGGTCAGCTGCCTGTGGTACAAGGTCGCTCTCGTCCAATCAAAGTGCTGAATAGACTAACAGTGGTGATGTCAGAGGCCAGTCACTTTGTGAGTTTTTCTTTGGAGAATCTTGATCAGAATACCAAATGAAAGCTTTGTTTTTTTTTTTATAAAGTTGTGATGTGCGTTTGTGTGTTTTGCTCTCCTAGAGGCCAAATGATGCAGAGTATCGCGCCTTTGACCTCCTGGCCGTCCAGCCGACCACCGAGAAGCTCTTCCATGTGAGATTTACTGACCCTTTGTTTAATCTGAGCTGAAGCAGGATGATAATTCACCGTTTTTTTGTTTGTTTATTTTTAACTCACCTAGTGTTAAAGAAACAAAGTTTTCACTGTTGGCCAAAAGATAGCATACAGTTCACCATGTGGGAATTATGGCTGCTCCATTTGAGAAAAACGAGTAATAGTAAAGCCTGATATATCAGCATTCACTGCTATTTTTCTCTGCTGACCTCCATTTCACAGGAATGGGAAGCTGAGAAGAAATGTCAGGATGAGGGAGACTGAGATTCAGCCTTGATCTCTTCGCCCAGCTGTTAGTTCAGTTACACCAAGCAGGAAGTCTGCAGAAGGAGAGGCAGGACAGAGTCTCTTTTGCAGTATTGATCTCCTATGCAGGTTCACATTAACTTCATACTGTTCAGAAACTTTAGTTGCTGATGCAGTGTCAAAAGGCTCAGAATTCTTTTGATCTTAGGTTACGTTCACACTGCAGGCCTTATTCCTCAATTAGGATTTTGTTTTATGTGGTTGTTCATATTTCCAAATAGTTGCAACTTATGTGCAACTATTAGTTGTATAGCATAGTAACGTCAAACGTAGAACACAGGCTCAGTGTTGGTAGAAGTAAACATGGAGAGAAATGATGGAGCATATGTTGTGGTGTAAAAGTAGTTGTCCAATCGGAACCAGCACATTAACAACTTAATCCTTGTTATTGTCCGCCATGGTGGTTGCTTTCTTCCTGCTTGTGTGTATCAGTGATGTTTGTCGAGTATCACTGACTTACAGTCTGGGTGAAAGCGGCCAGGTCACATTGAAAAGTTGAGATACATATCGGATTTAAAACCTCATATATAAGTGGCCTGGGTTGCATTGGTAACATTTTGATCCGTGTTGATCAGACTGTCATGGAAAAAATTCAGATATAGTTTGCATAAGAGAAAAAAAAATCTGATTTTTGTCATTTCAGGTTGCAGTGTCAAGCTGCCTTAGAGTCTTTAGGAAGTGTCTCTGCTTTCTCCCTCAGGGCCACCATCTGTCTGAAAGTATCAATGCTGAAAACCCTCCCTCTGAGCTAAGAGCACTCTGGTAGTTTTAATGGAGTAATGCATAGTAACACTGTGTGTTTGTGACAGACCACATGCATGCTGTGTGACATTGACATCATTTGCATCTCGGTGACAGAGAAACTTCCCTTCTTCTTCAAGAGAGCGCCCATAAACGGGGTGACTACCTCATTCCAAGTTTCCTGGCTTGCTTCCTTGTTTGTGAGTGTTTACTGCATTTCTCATTGTGTAGGCCATTGACAGAGGAGTGATGTTTGAGGTATCATATGCCTCAGCACTCAGGGACTCCACCATGAGGCGCTACACTATTACCAACGCTGTTTGTTTGATGGAAAGCTGCAAAGGAAAGGTTGGTGTTCTTGCATATGATTCTGCGAGCTGCAACATGATGAGACTTTCAGGTCTGAAATTTTGAAAGCTGTTTCTCTTTCAGAACGTCATCGTCTCAAGTGCAGCTGAGAAGGTCAGTGATCAAGAATGTGTGGATAGAACCCAGTCAGTCTGTATTAACCAAAGGTCCTTGATGCTGGTTATCATTTGATAACACTAGTAACACTAAGTACTATTTGTCAATATTTTTTAATGATGCAAAACATCAAATTACATTTGTTACCTATCGTTAATACCCCACACCAGCCAGTAAGCTTTATCCATGATTAAACGTCAAAGAGACAATTTGGTCCTCTGGGGCCAGCTTGGCTCTCTAACTTTGTGTTTGTGTGTTTTTTAAGGCTTTGGAGCTTAGAGGACCTTATGACATCATTAATCTGTATCCTCCAGCTGGTGATAATTGTCTGATAGGTCCCTCCCACTCTGAAGGAACATGGAAATCAAAGCTTTGCATCAGTTTCCACTGTGGAGACTGATGCAAGGAACAGTAAGAGAGGTAGCAGTTCAGCAGTGTGATGGCACCCTGTGGTGCCATGTTATGCTCTTCCTGTAAAACAGTTCCACTGAATCCAGTGTATTGCAGTGAAATACTTGGTGTGTTGTGTTCCTGACGAGTCTCTCAGAGGGGCGCTATTTGGTCTGTCAGATGCTGACTCTAAAGAAGCCGTGTCTTCCAACTGCAGAGCCGTTTTACTGCATGCAGGTAAATTATGATGAAGCCTTGCAGCTGCAGAAGCTTCCTGTTGGTTTATCTCAGTCTGCCTGTTCATCTGGAGTTCATCTGTCTGTTCATCTGTTGTATCACATTTTTGACTTTGTTCTTTGTTGTCAGAAACCAGGAAGACTGCTAGTGGCATTGTGTACACCAGGAACAGTCAGCAGGAGGCCCTTCAGGACTGTGCCGGCAGTAGGTTTTTTCACATTCATGAATCAGATAAAAAGCAACATTAACTCTGAGCTGCAGAACTTAAATTAAGTAAAACCTCAGGCGTTTCTTAAAGGGATCCATGATTAGTTGTATTAATATACGTCATTTGAGAAATAATTATTTTAGATGTAAAAACAATACAATAAAAATACTGTAAGCTGTTTGGTTTTTATTAATATAAAAAAGATATTATCACACGGAGGTCCCTATGTTGGTTACGCTGCATTACATTCTGGGTAAATGTCATGCTAGGCCTGATTGCTCTAGCTTCATCTAGGACAACAGCAATGTGTTACATCTTTAAGGCTTTTGGATTTGAATGTTGAAGTTGATGGGAATGTAGAAACCACAAGAAGTAAAGAAGGAGACATGTGGTTTCAGATTCGATGAAACGACGACAGTCGATCATCGACTTTGTCTTCTTATGAGTTTCCATGTATCATAAACAGCAATTTTCTAGGTAATAAGAAAATTACAGCATATTTAGGCCAACATATCCAATTAATCATTGATCTGTTTAAGGCCTGGACGTATTCTTCAATAAAAGATGCATTTGTTCTCTCTCCAAGTTGCAAGGACAAAATTACATCGTTCTGTTCTTGCAGTTTGTTTTTTTTGTTGTTTTTGAAGATTCATTTTTATATATATTCTGGGCCACGCCTCTTCTCTCATGTGGTGTCTGACAAATACCACATGAGAGAAATGTGAAGTAGGCATGGTTACTACGCTTACGAATTGTGCAATGGAACTTCCCAAGAGTTTTTGCGTACAATATTTTTGTGAAGTATGGAACATCCAGGCAAGAAAGAACGTTGTTTATGGCCATTTAAGTCCATATTAATTGGTTTTCATGTCCTTGTGTAATGGGTACAAGAGTCCAGGACCCATTGACAGCAGATAAAGCTGAAAATGAAGATACAAATGATTGCATGAAAGACATGGTCTGCTTATGAGAAACAGTAGAGAAAGCACTAACTCACAGTCGCCATGTTCCTCCTGCTGGTGAAACAGTATTACTGAATCACCCAAGAAATGCACTAATTTCTCTAAACAACAAACAGTAATAAAGAAGAAGGGAAAAAAATAATAAAGTTCATGCGAGGCTATTTTTTTTTGCATCTTTTAACTGTATTACCTAAATTCAAAACATGACACATAAAAAATAAAAAGTGCCAGATTGTAATTATATTTATATGGATCTGAGTCTTTATCATTATGTTAGGGCCAGCTTTGAATTTCTGTACGACAACATGGATTATCTGGGTTTATTTGAGTCCACGACTTTGAAGTTCTATATTGCTGAGTGGTCAACTCTCCTCTAATATTCGCAAAATATCAGAGGAGACTTGACCACAGCTGCTGCAATCTTAATATAGAGAAGCTTCCCACTGGGCTAGAACTGAACTGCACATCAACCAGAGAGACCAGAGAGAGACTTTCCAGTGGAAAACTGGATTACCAAACTTTTTTTTTTAACAAATTGCTCATTGAATTAAAGCAATGAAAGGGGAAAAAGGGACATGAAAGACATGAAAAATCAAAATGGAAATGTCCATGACAGATTTAAGAAATGAAAATGAGTTTCATTTCAGTAGGAAGTGTGCACAAGCATTTACTGTTTGAAGGGTTTGTTATGTAACATTTTTAAAAAATAAAATTTTCTTTTATATTGGAACAAGATTTGTAGTCTTGCATGTTAGGATTTAAAAGAAAAACATGAGGGGGAAACCTTTATAACATTTTGCTAAACTAATGTTCTGTTGAGCCACAACAGTTTGTTGTAATTTGTGTATGTATCCATTTGGTAGCTGATTTCATATATATTTATTGTTAGCAAAATTAGTTTACATTTCTGTTCATCTATCTTAACAGGTGAAGCTCCTGCTGCCAAACGACCCAAACCAACCTGACGGGGATTGAGGAGGCAGAGCCTATTCTCATTTGTTTTACTGTTTTTGCTCGTCTCTTTTTGAAGATGTTTTGCCTCCTAAAACTGATTTATAATTTTGGATCAATAAAGTTTGAAAAATAAATTCTTTATTCATTTTTAGCTAATTGAGGAATAACTTTTAAAAAAAGTATGTATGGATGTACACCCCTACCTGTGTGTGTGTATATAAATGTATATATATATATATATATATATTATATATATTTAGTGTCGTTGCACTTCTCACAGAAAGAGAGTTAATATCTGGTCCAGCTGTAGCCCACTGCAGATTTCATAGAGAATCTTTTTAGCTGGATTAAGACCTGCCTGAATTCTCACAGTCTACATCAGAACATCACAACCAGTCTTCATTACATAGGTTGACCCCAAAATTAAATACAATTTTTAACTATTGTAATTACACTTAAGAGAAATTAATTTAATCAAAGAATGTGTGTGTATTTATTCCATCTTATGTTGGAACTGTTTGCAGTTTTCTAGCCGATCACCGATTACTGGTTTTTTAAAAGCCTTTACCTGCTGATTTTGATTTTGGCCAACCAATTTTTTTTGTCTGAAATGTTGCTAAATGTAGCAAAAAAGTAGCCGAGTTGGCAATATTGGGGTCACTATTAACTGCAAACATGCAGACATGAACTAGTGGGCCAGTCTATCAGTCAAACCTCTCATGGAAGAGCAACAGAGGACAGTGGCTAGTCTTTAAACCTTTGCTGAGGTAGATAAGATCGGTGGGTAAGATTGTCTTCACATGTAACTTCAACTTTGGGGGATTGGATTATCAGCCAATCCCCCAAAGTTAAGGAAATTGGTGCCTATAAATTGACCAATAAATGTAGGTCACTTATTGTGTCTAGCAGATGTGTCCAGCAGATGTCACTGTGCTGCTGTGTTTGAAGCCCTGAAGCTTTGACTAGACCAGAGGTGGGCAATCCTGGTCCTCGAGTGCTGGTGTCCTGCAACACTTAGATGTCTCCCTGATCAAACACACGTGAATCCAACAGCTGAATCACCTCCTAAGTACAGTCAAGTTCTCCAGAGTCCTGCTAATGACCTCATTATTTGACTCAGGTGTGTGGAAGTAGAGACACATCTAAAAGTTGCAGGAGACCGGCCCTGGGGCCTGGAGTTGCCCACCCCTGGACTAGACTGTCAGCTGACTGTCAGCTGGTGGACTGGTCTGAACCAGTCCACCAGTCAGGATATTCTTCATTTGAATATCCTTCTTTGGGATATTCAAATGAAGAGTTTGATGATTTCAGAGTTTTATTAGTGGCAGCTCCAATTATTTAACTTATTGTTTGAACTGTAAGAAGTAATGTGGTTTGTTATGTTTAGTCATATTTTATGTATTCTCATTCTGAAATATTTCTGCCTAACAGAACTTTTGTTCACCTTTCAGTACCAAAATAAACTTCACCTGTTTTTCACAACAGGGTAATATGATAAAAATACTATCTAGCATCATAATCTAAAATCCCAGCACTCAGGAAACACTGGGGAAACTTCAAAAAGATAAGAACAGATGACAGAGCACAAAAAAGTAGAAACTGATGCAAACCACAAGCAGATCAGGACATCAACAGGTCTCAGAACTTAAGAATGGCTTCATTGTGTTCTGTGACAACACACACGAGTATATCTATTCGTGCAGACATTTGCCTTTGATCTGTTCATTGTTCCCTGACAGCATCTGCAAATAGCTGCTCCTTAAGACTGCAACATGTTAGACAGGCTTCAAACTCTCCACAGACACTTTGCTCTGGATCATTACTCAGAGAATTTTCTAACAACAAAGCAGAAGGCTGGAACTATAATCACTCTGTTTTCATTCTAAATGTTATGAAATGAAGCTTAAAATGAACAAATAAATGGAATGAATCTGTTTGTGTTATAAAATCTGGTAAATTCTTGCTTCCAAAATAAAGTCCCAGTTTAAACTTAGAAACAAACATTAATATTAAACAGAGTTCTGATAGTTGTTTGCAGAAACCTTCAGTTATCTAGTCATCCAATATATGGATATGGAGTCGTTTTCCACAGAAGAACTTTATCCATCATTGTTAATCCTGACTCAGTGACATATTTAACTAGTCAGACTTTTAACACAGATTCCCTAACACAACAGCAGGCTGCTCAGTAAATAGATAATTCTACAGAAATTGTAGGTCTGATGGGAAGAACAATCCCAAGAACAAAACTCAGATAAGCCTAGACAGGAATGCTGGAGCCTGCAGCTAGTTTCCTCTGCCACGTGGAGGATTTTCCCCAAGCAGGAAGGAAAAGGAAGAGTCTAAATAAGGGCATGGGACAGAATCAGGGGCTGGGAATGCTCTGCGTCAGAAGTGGGATAGACTGTTGACTTGTCTATAAAAGCTGCTGACAGAGCTGCTGGAAGAGCTAAGACACTGAACCACTCTGAACAGACTGAACCAGATCCAGAATTATGCTGTTACAGCCAGTCTGGAGCTTCCTGCTAGGACACTCGTCCCTCCTGCGCTCCCCCTTCTTTCCGGTCTTCTTCTCCCTGACTGTGTACCTGATGTTCTGCCTGCCATTCCTGCTGCTGGACCTGCTCTCCTCCAGGTGGAGCTTGGTGCGCAGGTACAAGTTACAACCTCAGAGCTCCATCAACTGTACCATGGTCCAAAGCTGCCTGGCTCTGACCCTCTATAACCACCTGATCTTCATCTTCCCACTCACTGTGCTCAACTGGTACCTGCGACCAGTGCTGCTGCCCCAGGAGGCTCCACCCCTACCTCAAATGGCAGCTCAGGTCCTGGTCTGCCTGCTCCTTTTTGACTTTCAAAGCTTCATATGGCACCTGATCCACCACAAGGTGCCCTGGTTATATCGCACCTTTCACAAGGTTGGTTCAGAGTTTAAGGTTTTATCATATTCTGTAGCTTTTATTGATCTTTCAGAAAGTTTTTCTCCCTGTGCTCACCTTTCTTCCTTCTTCTGCAGCTGCACCACACCTACACCTCCACCTCGGCACTGACTGCAGAGTACTCCGAGGCCTGGGAGACACTGAGTTTGGGCCTGTTTGCTGCTGCCAACTCTTTGTTGCTGGGCTGCCATCCCCTCACAGAGATGCTCTTCTTCATTGTGAACATTTGGCTGTCGGTGGAGGACCACTGTGGTTATGATTTGCCCTGGGCCACACACCGTCTGATCCCTTTCGGCCTGTATGGCGGTGCACGCCACCATGACCTCCACCACCTCAAGTCGAAATGCAACTATGCACCTTACTTCACACATTGGGACCGTTTGGCCGGGACGCTGTGCACATAGGACTGAGCTATGGGGACGAAGTGTTACTGAATGCACCTCAGCTTAGACTGCCTCAAGATGTCCAGATGCAGACATTCATGGAGTGATAAAGACTGTAGACTGATGGGCCAGTACAGAAGTTCTCTTTTTTTTTTACCTGCAATACTTATATTTATTGATGTATTTATTACCAGTCAAAGCTTTGAGCCGGACTTAAAGCTTCTAGTAGTGTGTGGAAATTCTGTCAGTCTTCATGTGGAGCTGCTTCAGGACCCACAACCAGACTGAAGTTGTGATCTAGGTTCTGTTCCTTTAAAGACCTTTGTTTTAGTTTAAAGTTGATCTTAAAACAGTCAGAAAATGTATATGTTGAATAGTTTGACCTGCACAGTTTGTATAGTTTTATACACACCTCTTAGGGGAAGTGAAAGGAGATGACAAAACATGAGAAATTAAGCGGAGGAGGATGAGGAATGATGAGGAATATTATGTAAGAAATAATTGGAAGGAAATAGTGTTTGAAGGAAATTGTGAAATCTACTGTGAAAAATGCAAAAGAAATAATGCACTGAGAAAAGAAATCAAATAAAAGTTCCTGTTGTAAACTGTTTTTTTCTGTTTGTTCTTAAAGCTACCACTTCCTTTACCTTAACATATTATTTGACCAGCTAGTTTTCCAGAAGGTGAAAACATTCTGAAAGATTTATTCCAATTCTGCTCACAGCTCTTTGACAGCTACTGATCATATTACTGACCAATTGTCGCTGAGTAGGTGCTATTGATCACTTAATTCGGATCAGATGTTGTTGATCACATTGTTAGTAATATGTTAATGATTTCATGTTACATTCCGGATCCAAATGTTCAGACCTGAGTAAACTGTGCAGATGATTCACTGAGTTCTGAACATCCTCCCTACCCCCACCCCTATTCTACCCTTATCTCTTTAGAGATTGGGTCAAAATTGGGATACGGGACTATTCTATAGTTGTTCCTTTGGAACATATGATCCATTAAAGTGGATCTGTAACTTTTATCAGGAATCATAAGTTAAAAAAAAGTTACAGGGTCTGTAACTTTTCCTGGAGGAAATCCATCTTTTCAAATATTATGTGTCTGATATTACACTGTCAGGACATAGCGACAGTTTTAGCAAATATGTAAAAAACATACCGTATTTTCTGCACTATAAGGCGCACCTAAAAACCTTCAATTTTCTCAAAAGCCGAGAGTGCGCCTTATAATCTGGTGCGCCTTATATATGGACCAACATTGAGCCATAACAGGTCTCGCAACTACGGTAAGCAGCCGCCGACTTCATTTTCCCCCGTAGAAGAAGAAGCGCGCGGTGCACGCTGGGTTTTGTGTAAAGACCCCAAAATGGCTCCTATTAAGAGACACGCTTATGACGCAGAGTTTAAGCTCAAGGCGATCAGTCACGCAGTAGAACACGGGAATAGAGCAGCAGCCAGAGAATTTAACATGAACGACTCAATGGTTATAGCGGAAGTGGATATATATTGTGATTGCACTAACGTTTGATTTACCGTAACAGTATCAGACTGTTTTTTATGTGTTTATTGAATCGAGGAAAAGTTCCCCTCCACTATATGTTATACCTTGCTGTTGTTAAAAGATAAACTGTGTCACAAAAATACCACGTCACTTACTTTACCTCGGGGAAAATAATAAAACAGCTGTTTATTTATTTTGGGAATAAACTGGGTTTTCAGAACGCTGGTTTGTAATCTATTAATAAAGTTTGACTGACCTATCTGACTATTTTGTTGACATTCCCTTTAGCGCAGTTCCATCTAATGGACACAACCCCATCCTCTACTGTAGCGGCTATTCTATGCGTCTTATAATGCGGTGCGCCTTATATATGAAAAAAGTTTTAAAATAGGCCATTCATTGAAGGTGCGCCTTATAGTGCGGTGCTCCTTATAGTGCGGAAAATACAGAATATGTTTTGTCTTTATAAAAGTTGCATACCCCAGCTTTAAAATACTGAAGCATAGATATACACTAAATCAGAATAAAGAAGTAAAAGTCTCTGATCTCTGGGGGAGAAACATGCTTTGTTTTTGTAGCAAAAATCAAACTTCACCTTTAAATTGGAGACTTCTTTTTCACATGAACTTTAAAAGAAAGCTCCCCATCAATAATTAATTCCAGATACTGTAACTGGTGTCTTGCTTGGGCAGTTCTGATAAATGGGATGTTCTCTGAGGAAACATTTGAAAAATGAATATTTTGTTTGCTTAGTTTAAGCATTTGATACTATTTAAAATAAGGCTAACACAGCAAAATGGGGAAAAAGTGAAGTGCTATTAATACTTTCCATTTATGTTCATCTTGATAGTCAAAGTGTAACTAACCCCTGAATCCACTTTTGTGCTGATAAACTGACTGGCCCTCTAGTTCTGCTAATAATGTGGACTGGCTGCTATTAACAATCAGATAATTACATCATTCGCACACCTGCTACGCACTTATAGCATTTCTACCAGTGCTACATGCATAATGTATGCATTATGCATTACATGCATTATGTATGCATGTAATGCATAGGATACAATTATAGGCGCCAATTTTTGTAACTTTCTGGGATTGGAGATCGGCCGATACTTAGATGAGAAGCCAGTCATATCCAGCAATCTTATCTACATCACCAAAGATTTATAAACTAGCCACGGTCCTCTGTTGCTCTCCAGTGAGAGGTTTGACTGGTAGACCAGACCACCACTTCATGTCTGCATGTTTGCAGTTAACTAGTGACCCCACTGTTGCCAACTCAGTAACCTTTTTCCTATATTTACCAACATTTCAGACATAAAAAATTGTTATCAGCCAAAATCAAACTCAACAGGTCAGGTTTTTTAAAACTGAAAACTGCAGTTGGTGCACTCCAACTTAAGATACATACATATTCATGACATTCTTTGATTAAATTAATTTCTCTTAGGTGTAATTAAAATAGCTAAAATTTTAATTTAAACCAGGAGTCTTTCTCACTAGAGAATGTGGACCAGGCTGAGAATATGAACTGATGCTGAAACTAAGCAATACATTTTTAATTTGAGAAGTTCCACATAACTTAGAAGATGATGTAAAAATAATATTTGTTTTAGCCACATAAATGACCAAACAGCAGCAAAACAACATATCACCAACTACAGGTTAGAGTAGCTCATCGATACATTAATGCAGTAGCCATGTAGCCTGATGGAACAACATTTTGCTAGACAATGTCAAACATTGACAAGTTATAATTGTTGTTATCAAACATGCCATTATGAAGCCAAAAAACCCTCAGACACATACAGGGCCAACCAGGAGAATCAACTAATTTAAAGTTAAGACTTTCACACAAATACAAACATTGTAGCATAAATGTTTGGTTGTTGAACTGGACAATTCAAGATCGCTATCAAGCTAACCAAAGAGAAAGTTTTCAACATTTGTGCAGCTGATTTCAGTGCTCAAAAATGAAAGGTGCTATGGAAGAATGAGAAATACTTCCTCGATCCAGAATTCAAAACATGGTATGTAAACTGTTGCTATGTAAACTGTGTTCATGATTTGTTGGCTTACAATCACTTCCTTTTGGAATTTTCCAACAAGTCTTCATCTTCTAAATTTCGGGACTTTCTTTTCCCAGTTTAGCCCAGACCGTGAAGTGTTTCCTGCTGGGAATTTACACAAAGCAGGAGGAACAGAGTGGTGCAGGATGGGGTCTGTCTCTGCTTGATATGATGTGGTCATTATAATAATAAACTGTAGGAAGTCCGATGTTTGGTTTCAGAATGAGAGTCTGATCCAGTCCAGTTGGGATTTCAAGTCTGGAACAGATTAAACTGATAAGGCTCTACATAAAATAATCTGTCCCAAAATCATTAGAAGATGAGGACTTGTTGGCTAAATGTAGCCTATATGTTTGAATCTTTCCACAGAGACATTAAGGGTGCATTCGCACCAGGCCTTTTTAGTCCCCTTTGGAACTTTACCTTGATTACCCGAGTACCTTGATTAGTCTGATTCATTTGGGGAAGAGTGAATGCACAATCAAACCCTGATGTGGACCTAAAGAGCAAATTCTGGTCTGCCTAAAAACGGTCTCAGTTTGAAAATGAACTCTGGCACAGTTCAAAAGTACATGAGGATGCTAACCGCTCTAAAAGTAGAATACGTTCTGGGTAAATACAACCAAAACAAAACAACATGTGGGTCTAACACTAGAGGAGAAATAAATACCTTTTTCTTTGACATTACTGTCTAAATAGAACAGATGAGAACTATTTGATGAATTTGAAACAGAGTATCAGAATTATCAGAAGTCAAAGGGAAAGAAGTATTTATATGTATTAGTGAGGACCTACAAAGAAAGCTGGTAAAAACCAGGGAAAAAATCAACTCAAAACAAGGATGCACTTTAAGTTAATTTCACAAAAATCTTAAGATTAATAAAACAAAAAATTATAGATTGTAGATTACTGCACTCTAAAAAGTGTATTTAGGCTGTAGTTAATTATTTACATTAATCTCACTTAATTTTTTTTTTGGTTTAGTGATGACTTACATTTTTTATATTCAATTAATTTAAAAGTTACAAATCTCTAACTTAAAGGAACTTTTTACTTTGACTTTACTTGAAATAATTGAGTTCAATGCCAGTCTGATGCAATCCTGCATCAGACTCATGACGTAAGCTTCGCCAGAAGCTCACTGAAAAAAGAAAATAGTTGAACCAACTTTATTGAATTGTTTCAATTAGTAACAATTCAACTTATCCAAATCAATATTATGTCTCTCCAACTCAATTTACTAAGTTAAACCTACTCAATTTATTATGTTCATCCAACTCAGTATATTGTGATCATCCAACTCAATTCATTAAGTTTTCTTTTAACCAAATTCAATGTGTTTAACATGACAAATTTAAGTCACTGTTTCTCAAATCATTTATTTTTTTCTAATTAATAGTTCACATCTCTTTGATTTAATTCTACACAAAGTCATAACAAACGTTTAAGTTGTTCCAAACTAAAAAACTAAAATATCCAAAATTACATCACTCACATTGTACTTAAAATACAGTTAGAATTTAAATGTATGTTTTAACATGTTATTTTAGTTTTTCAAAGATCCTGTGCCCACTGCCATTCCTTCTGAGCAGCACGAGATTCGGATTAAATAAGTGAATTACGATGGCAATAACGTTTTAACAACGAAAGTTGTTAATTTTGGTCAATTTTGTATTATTGTATGTAATAGTTCCTCATTTATATGAAATGAGCCAAAGCAACCCACAGCAAGACATGATTTTACAAATGGTATAAAAGATAGATAACACTTTTCCTACCTTCAATTTAAAACAGTTATTAACTGACCGTATTTTAGGCCGAATTATTATTGTTTATTTGCTCATATGTGCTAGCCATAATTAGCCGCGCTGTTCGGCACTCAAATCTTAAAATGTTTTTACATAACCATTTTGTCTGTGAGTAAAACTGTAATTTATTTTTTATGTTCATGTAAGGCAGTGTCATAAAGGTAAAAAAAAAAAAAAAAGAGGGAGCTGTTGCTTTCGTAGTTCCTGGAAGTACAGCAATTCTGACATGTTTGTGCTGCCGGGGGCACCAAGTCATATCCGTGAAGTCTCCCGTTTTTCTGGGAAGGTACCGTTTTTTACCCCTTATTAGTATTGTGCCCCCCCCCCCCCTCACGTTATTTACGTCAATCCCCGCTCTCACTTAGGTTTCTCTCCCTCCCCACTCTTCCGGTGGCGTTTACCCTCTCTTACGTTAGTCGGTTAGGTAAATAAGCATCTAAGTTGACAAAGAGCATGAGACTCCATTGATGATAGTCACCAAAACGGAACTCTTTGTAAGTAAATATCTAAGATTGGTTGGCTAAAATTTTTTAGATTTCTTTTCAATTTTTCCCTTATAAAAAAAGGTTGTTGTTCGCCATCTGCTGGTGAGATTACAGTATTCTCTTTGTCAATGCACATCATTGAAAAAAATGTACACAAAAAGTTTGTAATATGAATATGAGACAAAGGTCAGTTCTGGTAAATGTCATTTAGCAGGTTTAAAGAAATGTCAAGAGATATACATTCAGTATGCAGTTTCCGTATAAGGCTCTAATCCATACAGAAAAAGACATTTATTCTACAACAAAAATGCTGCAGATTTTCATTTATTTCTTTAAACTCAATTCCATATAAACATTTACTAGATAGATTTTCAAATTTCCAAATTTTTAATGTTATTAACTGATTTTAGTATAAAATGTTTCATCTGTATTTTCATCAGAAAAATAAGATTAGTTTCTCTCACTGGTTATAATAAACAAAATGCAAATTTCTGAAACAAAAAATGTAGAAAAAAAACTAAAAAGGGGGCATATCAATCAAAGTGCTCTTTTTATTGCCCTTAAATACTTTAGTTGTATATGTTTATCATGTCTGGCCATATGCACCTGTCAATCCTTCCATCCATTTTCTTACACCTTTATCCCTAGTGGGGTCAGGAGGGCACGGGTGCCTATCTCCAGCGAATGTTTCGGGCGAGAGGCGGGGTCACCCTGGACAGGTCGCCAGTCCATCGCAGTATGCACCAGTCAAGGATGTGAATTATAATCTGTCCAAATGATGGATGGGCTTCGAATTTTCAGGGGGTTTTTTCTTTTTAAAAAAGTTCAAATACAGAAAATCCTCAGTTAATCCCTGACATATACACACCTTTTGGATCTTAAGATAAAAAGGATTAATAGTGGCAATGGTTGTAGGCATTTGTCTTGCAATTGATAGGTTGCCAGTTTGATTCCTGCTCCATCCTCTTCTGTCATTGTGTCTTTAGTTAAGATACTTAACTCACCTTGCCTGGTGGCGCTGGTGCATGGCAGCCTCTCCTCTGTCAGTGTGCTCCAGGGCAGCTGGGGCCACAATCCTCTAGCTTGCCACCATCAGTGTGTGAATGGGTAAATGACTGAATGGTCTGAACATACAGACCATTTATCATAAAGTCCATCATAAATAAAATCTATTATTATTACTTGTGTGTAGGTTGGGTAATTATATGTAGAAATAATTAAAACTTTCTGTTTCTTTGGCAGTAAATAGTTTTACATTATTTCAGATTTTGCTGTTGACATACTGTAGGTGACCTGTGGACTAAGAGTTACCATGGTGTGAGCGGTCCAGTCAGCCCAGAGTGACCAGCAGACTTGAGGTTTCTATGGTAACTAACTGATTAAAATATTAGGGCCTCATTTTGACTTTGCCACATCAAGAATGAACTATATTTATTCTTTCAGAACACTAACTGGATCAACTGAGTCGTTCATAAAGCTACAGTCGCTTTATGACTGTAGCTTACAGCATTGTTAAAGTCCTGAGTACTGTTTTCAGGCAGAGCTCTATGGGTTCTATGCAACTGCAGCTAGCCTGTTAATTTGAGGTAAAACCATGAACACAAAAGGGAAACCTGTAGACTGACTATTTATGATCTTCAGTTATGAATTTGATGTTCTCATGTCTCACATAGATGCAAAGTCTGAACAGATCAGCTGCAGGTTTCTGAGCTTTTCAGAGGATCAAAAATTGAAGAGTAAAAAACAAAACATAGTATTTTCAAAAGGTTTTGGTGTTTTTCTAACACCACTGAAGAGGAAAATCCCAACTATTGTGTTTAAAACACGAGTGAAAAAAAATAACATTTCACAGCAGATTCAGGAAATATATGTTCATATAAAGTCCATAGGGTTGCAGCATAATTTGTACTGTATATTTCAATATGAAGGCACTCAATCTTCTGATGACTTCTGATGTTTTTTAGGTACAGAAAACCCAGTCTACTGCATCACATACAAGAAGCAGAAAAACAGAGATGTGCCACTGTGAGAGCAGCCGATAGGTTCACACAAACAAAGGCAATGAGTTTACAGCTTCCTCTTTAGCACAAAAGCATGGCAGTAAACAGAAGGGCAGTGCTTTCCTTCTGTCATCTGAGGTCCAACAGGTTGAGTTTGTAGTCCTTGACCACCACGTGCTTACAGACCTGAGAAGACCAGAGGAGCCAGAGTTATGAAAAGCAGCAGGTTAGTCAAACTCCATTAAATCTACTTAGATTAAAACTGATTTGAAAATTTGCACGAATATAAATTCATCCATCCATTTTCTTCCACTTATCTGGGATTGGCTTACAAAAGTCACAGCCTAACTAGGGAGGCTCTCTCCCCCACCACTTGGGCCAGCTCCTGTGATAAATCCAATGTGTTCCCAGGCCAGCCGAGAATACGTTTGCCATTTGACTCTGCTCTCTCTTCACTGCAACAGGCTAAGAAACTTAAATTCCTCCTCTTGGAGTAGGACCTCTTTCCTAACCTGGAGAAGGTTAGGGGTTCCCTCCACACAATGGAGGGAACCCCATCAGATGTGGAAAGAAACACAGCTCGATTTTACTTTTTGTTTTTTTCCTTCCCTTCTTCTCAGATTGAATTTTAGAGCGGGGTTTTAGGATCTGCGCTACTGTGGGACGCCTTTGCGGGTTCCGCGATATAAACGAAAAACACAATACTCTCATCATTTTTCCAGCTCAAAATGATGAACTCTGATTCAGAGACCGATCCTCGTCATTGTTGATATCTATGTTCAAAGATAGATATACTTGAGTAACGTTTTGTAAAAAAAAAAACCAACTATGAATAGTTTTACTGCACTGTACTGTTTTTTACTTGAGTAATATTACTATTGCTACTCTTTCTTGAGTGTGTTGATTTTGCATTTAAAGAAATAAATCTATCAACTATGAACTGACAAACTGAAGTCCCCAAGTACAATCCTCAAGAGCTACTATCCTGGCCTCTGGTGAGACAGGTGAGAAGTGTGCTGCGACAGCAATGCAACTAAAAGTTGCAGGCTAGTAGTAGCTGTGAAGGACTGCAATTGGGAACCTGTGAAACAAAGGCTCCTCCTACTGAGACAGCATGAAAATATTTAGCATATATAACAAGATAAAGATGGGAACAAGAAGATTCTCTCACCATGAACAGAGGAGGCTCCTTGGAGTGGGGATGGAAACCTTTTTGTCTGCATCGAGAAACTTCCAACATGCCCGCACCAGTGAGTCTGAACACACCCATACTGAGATACACAACTAGTGTCAGTGAGGAGGCTAAAAAGTCTCATAGAAACTGAAGTCCAAAGAGTTAGCATACACATACTCATTGTGTTTTGGAGCACAAACAATGGCCAGCGCCTCCGGAAGCATCAGCTGGTAGGAACAGTGAGTGTGGAGGTCCACACTGGACAGGAATGCAGTCTGGGAGGGATGGGTCTGAGTGCACAGGTCAGCTATTAGTCACAGGGACTACAACACAAGTCAGGGGACAGAGAAACAACAGAACCACAGCATCTCCAAAGGTTACACAATGAAACCAACAGCTAAGAGAGGCTGAAATGTCCTCTGCTTTGACTGAACAATTTTAGTCCCTACTGACACAAAGCCTCTGTCCCTGGATATGGATATGAATTGGTAGCATATATCTTTGAGATATTATATTGCATCATATTGATATTGGCATGCTTTTGGAATTATTTTGAATCTAACCTGAATTAAACTGACACTATGCTGAAGGGGAGGAAACACAGTTTTTACTACAAACACTGATTTCAGGGTGGTGTCATTAAATTCATACTTGAGTGCCTGCCAGAGCACCTCTTAAAGTGTATGATTTCTTAGAAGAAATAATACGACAAAAGAAAGAATAAATACATCTCTATTAATTAACTTAAATTACAAATTTCACCAGTTGTTTCCAAACCAAGTAAAGTAGGGCAACAATCACACTACAACCTTATTCTCTTCATGTCACGTTACCATCAATAAACTAGGGATGTCCCGATTCGATTATGTGATCGGAAAGTGGACCGTTACATAGTTTCAGACTTACTCAGAATCGGGTGTTATGTCCTGATCAGTGATCAGGTCTACATATATATTTATTCTAAACCCAAATAGCAAAAATAACAGTATCTACCATTATGTGGTGGTACAGAGTTAGTCTTGAAACAACACATTCCCACTGTCTGCCTTTGGTGACAGCCATCACTTTGCAGGAGTGACGACTGGTGCCTCGACACCAGCGTGAAATGGGAGCAGCTGTTGTCAATATATTTCATGACTTTTCCAGACGCTTCTAACAGCTTTTTTTTTTTTTAAAGCAACTAGCAACAAAGCAACTTCTCTGGTATACTAGAGAATTTACAGACAAAATGGGAAACCACCAATAGTACTACAGTTACAGCGAGCAGTGAGAGATGCTATGAGCCCCTCCCATCTCTGAAGCTCTTGCAAGCGGTCAATCAAATCAGGGTTGTTGTGCATCAGATTGCAGTAGAAAATAAAGCACTGACTTCAAAGACATTGGTCTTTAAGAGCAAGAATACTGTTATATAAAGATGAAGGTATATCCACATTAACTTATGCTGAACTTGCATTAATTGTAAATACCTCTATCTGTAAAACTATTGATAAAATGCTCTACAAATTTACTTGAAAGAATAAAACACATTGCATCAAAGATTCTGTGCTTGTAAACCATATGGGAAAAAAGCCCCTAAAACTAGCCAATTGTCACAAACAGATGTTCCTTGGTCTTTAATTTATAAACATTCTTTCTCCCCGCTCACGTTTCTCATCTGGAATAATCTTAATATTCTTTACAAAAATCAATCACAGCCAATAATAAATACAGAGATGATGCATTTTGGAATTCAAGAGGCTGGGCCAGATCAGGTTCTGTGATGAAGGTTCTTCACGAGCAGGTACTGCTGTATTTGGACCCTGAGATGGGTCCAAAATTCTACTGTGCAAAACATGAATGAGCCCAAGACAAGATGTGAAAAAAGTCAAAATAATGTTTGTTTGGCAATGATCATGGCATGATTATGAGGCAACATTCTACCAACAAGAGGGACCAATGAGCAATGAATGACTGCTTAGCCGCTCCTTAAAACTCCCAAAGATGCGTCAGTGTGTCAGAACCCTCCAGTGAAGATCTTTTCTGTGAGGAGAGCACTTACGCAACACACAAACCTGAATTCTAACTGTATCAGTAATGCTGCTCCATCCTGTTTGACCATTTGGTCAAACCCACCATGAGGGCTCGGTGGACGCAAACCCAGAAAGGATCTATGGACTTATTGTAAGTAGGTTATAACCCTTTTGAGAGAAGAACTGGATTGTCAAGGGAGGCCATGGTACATGTAGATTTAAACTTGGCAGACAAAACACCATTAATCTTAAACACCACCTGATATTTTTTCCAAAGGTAAGCTACTCTTACTGGAAACACTGATTTTGGGTGATGACACTAAATTCCTACTGAAGTGTCTGCCAGAGAACCTCTTAGAGCGCTCCAGAGAAACGGTAGGGAAAGTAATTGTGAAGCTGATCTTGGATTGCTGCAGTACTTTATTGTATTCACACAAGTTTATGGTTTCTTTGAAGAAATAACAGATACGACAAAACTACGAATAAATATGTAAATAAACTATAATTATGAATAAACCTAAAGTTCAACTTTCACCAGTTGTTTCCAAACAAAATAAACAAGCTTGACAATCACATTACCATCTTATTCTCTTCATATCAAGTTACCATCAATATAAACGATATACTTCCAGTAATTGACTCTTAATTAGAAAATCCAAAGGGACACTTTAGCAGCAAATATTGGAAATCCAAACTAAATTACACTTGTTGCTTTACTGTACAGCTGTTAAACTGTTGATAATGCTCCCAAACCAATTAAACAAAGAAGCATAAAATCACCAGAATATACATTTAACTCAACAGAGGAAGCAGGTTAGCCAGGTGGCTAATCAACGGTTGTTCATCCGGAGCAGACGCCATCAGTAAAGTATATAAACTTCTAAATATATTCACAAACTGACACATGCAATAGACAGTCATAATACTACGCAACCAGTGGCGCAAAAAGTGAGTATGCACCGTATGCAACGCATAGGGGTGGTAGGGTGACCAGACGTCCTCTTTTTCCCGGACATGTCCTACTTTTCAGACCTAAAAAGATGTCCGGGGGGAATTTAAAAATCGTCCGGGATTTTGGTCAACTGCCTCAAAAGACATTATATAGCTTACAGTGCATTGTGATTACATTGCCACTCCGTTCCACTACTCCATTCCAGGTTTCTTTGTATGGCAAATTAGTCACGCCCTTCTCCCCAAATCCAATCACGTTGCAATATGTGTGCGAGTGTGTGTGGGAAAAGTAAAGATAGCTGAGTTGACTTGTACACCGGCCGCTAGACTAGTTAAACCTTAAGTGTGACAGGCGATAGCACATGTGTGTCCGCCGATTCTACGGCAAAAATGCCTAAATGAAAGTGTACGTTTACGGAGGAATTAAAGAAAAGATTCCCGTGCTTTCGTCAAGGTCGTGATCCCTATGAGGCGGAGTGTTTGACGTGTAAGGCAGGCACTTATGTGTCTGTGGCAAATAATGTCATGGTTTGATTTAGTTTGCGGACCCACATGCAGAAACCACACGCTGGATGGAAAAGGTAAGTGATTTATTTACAACAGGACAAATTATATTCAGTTCTCTGGACTTCGGCAGGAGGGCGAGGGTCGCCCGACCAGGTGGCCTGAAACAAGAGCTGAATTATAATGGGCTCGGAGTGAGAGAGTGTAGAGGAGGAATCAGGAACTTTCTTACATTTTGGCGTGGATCTTCCAGAGCGTGGGGGTGAGGTGCCAGGGTCCGGCGCGAGGGAGTGCTACGGTGCCGAGGGAGAGTGCAAGGCGGGATCGCGGGTGGTAGGAGCGAGAGGGGGGTCGGTGGAAACGGCGGAGCAGGCAGGCAGGTATTCTCGGCAAGTTCTTGAAATGTGAAGACAAAAACTTCCTTAAACAAACGAACAGGACACAGAGAGCTAGTAGCTACGAGTTGCACAACAAAGTTCTAGAAACAAGATCAACAGGTGAGGCCAGAGTGATTACTGGTATGCGTTAACCATCTAGCGAAGACTGAAGGATTCTGCCGCTCCTATATTCCAGCACGCTGATGAGGCAGATCAGCTTCACCTGCGCTGGCTCCACAGACCCCTCACGAAGATCCTCGCTGAAAGAAGATGTAACACTCGCACTCACACTCTCATGCACACGCTCTCACACCGAAACTCTGACACTACCCCCCCTTCAAAGACCGCCACCCGGTGGTCGGGAAGATGATGAACCACGAGATGCCTCGAAGTCCCTAATAAGTTCGGGATCCAAAATAATGGAACGGGGAACCCATGACCGCTCCTCAGGACCATAACCCCGCCAGTCCACCAGATACTGAACTCCTCGCCCACGCCGGCGAACATCCAGGATAGCCGAAACGTCGTATGCCGGATGACCATCTATATCCTGGGCAGGCGGCGGAGGCTCGGAAGGAGGGCAAAGAGAACTAGAACGGACTGGCTTGATGAGGGAAACATGGAAAACAGGGTGGATCTTTAACCCCACAGGAAGCCGGAGACGAACTGCAGAGGGGCTGCGGACAGAAGTGATCTCAAAAGGACCAATGAAGCGGGGAGACAATTTGCGGTTAGAAGACTTAAGGTTGATATCTCGAGTGGAGAGCCAAACCTTCTGCCCCGGTGAGTACGATGGCGCTGGCCGTCTCTTTCAGTCCGCCCATCTCCGATTACCCTCTGCCGTCCGGTTGAGGGCGGCTATGGTCTGCGTCCAGATGTGCCTGCAGCGGCGGAGGTGATGCTGGACCAAGGTGACTGATGCCTGCTGGTCGTCCGATGGAAACAGGGGAGGCTGGTAACCGAGAGATGATTCAAATGGAGACAGACCTGTGGCAACAGAGGTGTGAGAGTTGTGGGCATACTCCACCCATGGCAGGTGTGTACTCCAGGAGGAGGGGTGCGAGGAACAGAGACATCGGAGGGTCGCCTCCAACTCCTGGTTCAGTCGCTCAGTTTGGCCGTTGGTCTGGGGGTGGAACCCCGAGCTGAGAGTCACCTTAGCTCCTAGAGCGCCTCCGAACTCTTTCCATACTTTGGACACAAACTAAGGACCTCTGTCCGATAGGATCTCTGAGGGTATGCCGTGCAGACGAAAAACATGTTTAGCGAGGAGATGGGCTGTCTGCATAGCAGTGGGCAGTTAGCGTAGTGGAACCAAATGACAGGCCTTAGAGAAACGGTCTATGATAGACGATATAGTAGTGAAGCCCTTTGAAGGCGGTAACCCAGTAACAAAGTCCAGTGCAATGTGAGACCATGGGCGTTTGGGAACAGGGAGAGGTTGTAGTAGGCCACTGGGGTGCTGATTACTAGTTTTATTGCGAGCACAATTCGGACAGGCTAGCACATAGTCCTTGACATCCTTGTACAAGGATGGCCACCAAAAGTGTCGCCTGATCAAGGAAATAGTCCTACTCACTCCAGGGTGGCATGAGAACTTTGCAGTGTGGGCCCAATGGATGAGGCGAGCCCTGACGGTCGATGGAACGTACAGCCGGTTAGGCGGCCTAGTGGCTGGACCGGGTTCCGACTGTTGCGCCGCCAGTACTTCTTCCCTGATCCCCCAGGAAAGGGCGCCAATAACACAGGTAGGTGGAATGATGGTTGCGGGTGGAGTCTCTTGTTCCGAGGAAAACTGTCTGGATAGTGCGTCAGGCTTAGTGTTCTTGATTCCTGGTCTGTAAGAGATGGTAAAATTAAACCGGGAGAAGAAAAGGGACCAGCGAGACTGTCTGGGGTTAAGTCTCCTGGCCTGTTGGAGGTAGGCCAGGTTCTTATGATCAGTCCATACAACAATCGGGTGCTCGGCCCCCTCCAACCAGTGACGCCATTCCTCAAAAGCCAGTTTGATGGCTAAAAACTCTCTATCACCGACATCGTAGTTGCGTTCGGCAGGAGAAAAACGGCGAGAGAAGAAGGCACATGGATGCAACTTATCATCACTGGATGAAATCTGTGACAGGACAGCCCCTGCCCCAGTGTCAGATGCGTCCACCTCAACTACAAACTGTTTCAACGGATCAGGCTGCATGAGGATGGGCGCTGCAGCAAACTTTCTCTTAAGCTCAAGAAAACTTTGCTCTGCTGCCGGTGGCCAACAAAAACTAGCCTTGGAGGAGGTAAGGCTGGTCAAGGGAAGAACTGTCTGGCTATAGTTCCTAATAAAACGGCGATAGAAATTCGCAAAGCCCAGAAAGCTCCTCACGAAGATCCTCGCAGAAAGAAGATGTAACACTCGCACTCACACTCTCATGCACACGCTCTCACACCGGAACTCTGACAAATAAAGGTGCCAACGACCTGCAAGTGCAAGTGAATTCAGCAAAGCACGCGAAAGCAGCCAGGGGCGAAAACTCTTCGGCTAAAGTCACAGATTTCTTGTGACATTTCCGAAATGTCCTGTTTTTTTTTATTTCCTTCATTGGACCATTAAATTTACAGGCACTAGGGCACTGCGCACGGCGCTGCGTGTCACGTAATCCCTGAGCCGCGTCAGTGCGGGCAGCCCTGTTCTTAATCAAAAGGTAGATAACGTGGCTGTCAGTAGCCAACAACATGCCAAAGCGCAAATGTATGGAGTTTCCCCGCTTTCAGAGCCCCGCCCTGCCCCGCCCCCCGCTCCAAGGTGCTCTGGTCCCCCCATGGTGTTCTGCTTTACCCCCACCACCACCCCCAGGTTGTCCTGGTTTTCCCAAACTAAAATATGGTCACCCTAAGGGGTGGTGCATAGAGGGGGCGCAAAAACGATGTTGGGAATTTTTTTTCTAGTCAGCATTTTATGTACTTAACAGCTGTTTGTGTATGAAATGATCAATAACAGAGGAACAGCACTGATTAGGAAAGGAAAGAAAAGCTTTTCAAAGTGGTTGAAAGACAGTAGGTAAGTAATGTCAGTGTAACAACAAGAGAGTTGTAAATATTCAGGTTAGCTTAAGCTAGCCTAAAATGACAGGTGGTTGTTGTTGTCTCCGCCCCGTCTCAACTATAAGTGTAATAATAATGACCAAAACAAAACACGGGAAATAGTAAGGTCAGCTAAATTGTCGTTGCGGGACCTAAATAGGACCCCTCCTTCACCCCCACGAACTGACGCTTTTGTCACGGTTGCTTAGAGACTGAACTACGCTGCCGCGGTGAGCTGCTATCAACCCGCGTCTTTTTAAAATGTCCACCCGATACTACACCGTCCTTAGAAGCAAAACCTCTGGCAAAAATACAGACGGTAGTGGGAAGACGCACATTCCAGGCTAAACAATTACAGTAAAGTTTGACAGGGGCATTAAAAAATGTGTCGGCGATATTCAGTGGCGCTCAGTGGGTTGTTTGATATCAGACAGAATGGGTCAGGAGAGGAACCGCAGAACCTAAAGAACCAGACATCAGTCTCTTCATCCCTCAGTCATTTCCTGAGACCGAAAAATAATAAAAATGGCAATTTAAAGAAAAAATCATACAAATAGACTAATAAATAAATTAATAAATATTGTGAAGAGAAACCGTTTATTTTTTTTAACATTAGACGCGTTTGTTAGGATTGTGTAGGAAGAATGTTGATATCTTTTATAAATACAGTGTTTTGTGGTCAATATTATTTCACCATTTTATTAATGTGGGTTGCCAGTTTGGATAAGGCTTCCTATCAAGCTATAAGAATAAAGCATGCTAACAAAATGACTAAGACCTGCAGCCCATAGGCGCTTCTAGACACAGGCTAACAGAAGTGGCTCTTTGGCTCAAATATATTAAATGATGAAATATTGCCCTGTTTTTTGTTTCATTCTTTTTTAATTGCCCTGTAGGCAGCAATTTATTCACATATATGTATATTTATTATTATTATGTACTATTATTATTATTGATACTTTAATTAAAGATGAGTTGTACACGTTTATGTCATGGGGGCGGGAGGCGATGACATGTTCGCATACACCTCAGAAAGTATGAAGTTGCGCCCCTGTACGCAACCACATCACAGCTGATGTAACTAAAATGTTCACTTGTCATTTACGCACACATGATGGAATGAGCTCCCCTGTAGCCCAGCATCAGAACCTCAACTCAACAGCTTCTCTGTGACGTCTCTCATATATGCTGCTAATCAATCCCACAAATCAACACCGACATAAACACAGATTATAATAAGATTAATAACTGAAAACTATAAATCACTGATTTTGGAGTCTTTTATACAATTGCAGAAAGAGACAACTATGCCTCTGTTCCTATCTCTGGCCCACTCTCACTCCTCTCATCTTTTGCTGGGCCACATGTGCTGTTGCCAGAGTAATACAAGCTGATGCAAATGAAGGGGAAGCAGAGGGAAAAACTGAGGTCTTTTTAAACGTCAAGGCTGAGTGGGTGTGGGCTGTGAGAGAACACTTAGTGCTCTGTATAAGAACCTATGGTTAATAAGAACAGAACAACTAAATACTTTCGAAAGTGCCATATTAATGTGTCGTCATACATGAATCCACCCCACTGTTAGCAGGTTCTGTTGGTCCTGGAATCCAAACAGCTCCTCCACATTTTCCATGTCACAGAAATCCGGTCCAGCTGATTGTTTTGGGATCACCACATGAGTCAGCACAAATTCGTTATGGGTCTGAGAAACACAGACATTCAGAGAGAACCTTTTTAGGTTTTGTTTTCTTGCTTTGTTGAGGAACATTTTTCCTTGCTACCCAAAAACTCACCAACCGTCCACAGAGGACACCGCAGGTTTCTATTCCTCTGGCCGTGTTGGAGTCAGCCAGCAGGAGGAACCGATACGTCAGATCTCTGGGAATCACCACCCGCCTCAGACCCTCCACCCTCTGATCTGCACAGATTAAATCAACTCACACTTAGAGGTCTGTTTATGATAACATGTTTAAGATTTGCACTGCAATTCCTTTGGAACAAACACCAAATTTTTGAGAACTCCCTCTGAGTCTGACCCAGCTTGGCTTCAGACAGATTTAATTAGCAGTGGGAGCAGAAAAACCATGTGCAGCTGCGTGTACTCACTGTGTATTCCTGCTAACGCCGCAACTGGTTGGGTCACAGTCACAGACCTGTTTCTGTTTGGGTCCACCCTCTGAGAATATACGCTGCTTTTGATCGACTGCTTAGACAAACAGCAGCCATCTGAGACCTCAGGCACTTTGGTCTGCACCTGCAGGAAACCACATACAGCATCACAGATACATAGTGTAATATGTAATATGTACAGTATATGTACCCCTACAAAGTACCACTCAGAATACTACAAAGGGTAAAACACATAGTACTGCAGAGTACTACAGAGAATGTGTTTTCCATTTGTAAAAAGGTACTGTACAGTACCAGAGAACACTACACACAGAGTACTAGACTACCACAGCATAATACAAAGTATCTTAGAGTATTACTAAGTACTACACAGTAAAACACTTCTACTAAGTTGTAACATAACCACTATGTTTGTTTTTTTCTGAATAAATATATTAAAAATAAATGTATCAACCTGTCGTGTAGAACAGTTGCTGTGATTTCATTGTTAAAAAGTATTCCAATTTCCACTGTTTATAACTAATTTGGGTAAATCCTGATGTTTTCAGGTGTGTGTGAAACAAATTAGTAATTAAAAAGGGGCGTGTGCGTCTGCGCAGGAGGCGCAAGCGGGGAGGAAGACGCTCACCATGGGATCTGTGCAGCGGGAGTTTTGACTTGTCTGACCGTTTAAAACTAGTAAAAATCAAAGGAAAAACATAAAAAACAGCGATCAAATTTCGCCCCGTGCCACAGATAGTATTTTAGGAACTGGATCGGAGTTTGCACCCAGGAAACGGCGCCCGGTGCAAGTGGACGCCGCCAGTGTGAGAGGACGCCACCGAGGGGAAAGAAAAACGCTACCGGTGAGATCTGGACGGTACTTTTCTTTTTGGGGATTTTTGGTGGTACCACTCTTTTTCCGTATCTTTGTTGGGAGGGGTTTTGACGTTAGGATTTTTCACTTTGCATCAAAACGGGGAAATACTTCCAGGACTTTGTTTATTTTCTGAGGATATGGAACTGCTTTGTGGACAATAATCTCTTTGAAAAAAGGATGGGGAAATTTTGGACATTTAATTAATTAGGTCTTTTGCTGATTCAAACCGAGTGACCATAATTATTTTTTGAGGGAATGTGGTTATCGATCTATCTATCAAGATAACTATTATTATTATATTATATTGAAATTCATTTTGAATAAATCATTGTTGCTAAGGATCAACTTATTTCTTATGAGAGATTGGGTATTTATTTATTTATTTTTACAAATTAATGTGGTAGCATACCTTACCTGATTCCTGGGACAGATCTCCCTTGTGTGTATTGTATGTTCTGCTTTAAGCCGAATGTAACAAAGTACTAAACAATAGTAATGAGTACAACAAAATACCAGATGGTATTTTATAGTACTAAACAAAAGAAAAACAATACTACACATATTACTATACAGCTACAATATAATAGAGTACTAAATATATATTGCAGAGAATTATACATTGTAAAAAAAACTATATATTACTTAAGACTAAAGAGTACAAGACAGTGCAACAGAGTACAAGACACTACTTCACTGTGGCACATAATAGGGAAATCTAAGTAGTGATGCAGCACCTTCAGCATTGCCTCCTCTCCTCTCTTATTAGCCAGCTCCTGACGCCTCAGCTGATCCTCAAAGTAGCGAAACTGTTCTGACTCTATCTGCATCCGTCGCAGTGCTGCTACTCGCTGCTTCTCCTCCTCCAGCAGCAAGAGGCGCTGTCTGTCCTCGTCCAACAAAGAGAGCTGCTGCAGGTGCTGACCACACCCATCCACCTTCATGGCCTGGCCCTGAAGAAACAGTTGGATCAGACTGGTGTGTTCTGAATGCAAGTAGTAGAAGTCTCCTCCTTACTAATAAATAGTTTTATGTTTACAGACACAGGAGATCCATTATTGATCCAATAAACCAGTAGATGCAACTCTATCTGATCACCATCACCAACAGTTCACATTTAGTCTTCATGTAGAGGGCATTACCCACGATCATACCCAGTGACATGCGGTCAGGGGAGGCCTGTTTCCGTGGAAAAATAATATATAATGATAAGATAATTTATATTGCTATTTTCACTCTGTTGTTTGCATTATAAAGTGTTAGCTTAACCAATTCTGATTATTTTTTTTCTTCAAAATTGTTAAATTTTCACAATTTCCCATTAAAATTCACTGCAGCTCACAGCTGGTGAGGCAGCAGTGAGCTGAGCCTTACCTGGGATTGCGAACCTCTTGCTAACTGCACTGGCTGCCATTCGACAGGAACATATTCCTGTCTGTATGTCACCAATAAAATGGTTAAAAAACATTTAATATATGAATTGATTTTCCATAATTTAGCTTATGTATATAATGTACAGTGCTTTTTGTCACCAGCTGTGTGTGTAACGTGTTTCGTGTGCTGAGGAGCGATCATTAACGGCAGAGAACAGATTCGAGGTGAGGCAAGCAGTTCTCTTGGCTCATGGCAAGGAGCGCACTTCACTAATCATTTAGTAATTATTTATTTAGTCAATAAATCATAATCTATAATCAATAGAGAGATGTGAAAAACTGACAACTGATAGTTGTCCTATGACCATAGGACAACTATGATCAAACTAGTTACCTTATCTGATTAGGAAGATAAACACTTAATTTAAAGGGGCAGTATTATGTAAAAGCTTTACATAATGTATTATGTTATCCCCTCATCAAAAACATACCTCGAGTGTTGCCTTGATTTTGTTCATGCATGTTTGAGAAATCATTTAATGTCCCACAGCAGACATTCAGCTGTGCAAAATGCTTGGTGGAACCAAGATTAGAAGACTGAGCTTCTGCCTCACAGAGCTTCCCTCTCCGATGACTCCCCAGACTCCTTCAGACTAGCCAGAACCAATTAGCAAACACCTGGTGAAACTGTGCATCTGCTGAGCTCATTATATGAGCTACCTTTTAGTGTAACACTGGTAAAAATGTTGCTAAAGAGTTAATAGAGGACCGCTGTTGTGATGGCTTCCTGAAAGTGGAATTTCAGAAAGAGCATGAGTTTTCAGAATTGGGCCTTCTTGAAATTTCAAGATGTTAAATTACAAAGTCATATTGTATATACACTGCTCAAAAAATAAAGGGAACACTCAAATAACACATCCTAGATCTGAATGAAAGAAATATTCTCATTGAATACTTTGTTCTGTACAAAGTTGAATGTGCTGACAACAAAATCACACAAAAATCATCAATGGAAATCAAATTTATTAACCAATGGAGGCCTGGATTTGGAGCCACACACAAAATTAAAGTGAAATAACACTACACGCTGATCCAACTTTAATGTAATGTCCTTAAAACAAGTCAAAATGAGGCTCAGTATTGTGTGTGGCCTCCACGTGCCTGTATGACCTCCCTACAACGCCTGGGCATGCTCCTGATGAGGTGGCAGATGGTCTCCTGAGGGATCTCCTCCCAGACCTGGACTAAAGCATCCGCCAACTCCTGGACAGTCTGTGGTGCAACGTGACGTTGGTGGATGGAGCGAGACATGATGTCCCAAATGTGCTCAATCGGATTCAGGTCTGGGGAACGGGCTGGCCAGTCCATAGCTTCAATGCCTTCATCTTGCAGGAACTGCTGACACACTCCAGCCACATGAGGTCTAGCATTGTCCTGCATTAGGAGGAACCCAGGGCCAACCGCACCAGCATATGGTCTCACAAGGGGTCTGAGGATCTCATCTCGGTACCTAATGGCAGTCATGCTACCTCTGGTGAGCACATGGAGGGCTGTGCGGCCCTCCAAAGAAATGCCACCCCACACCATTACTGACCCACTGCCAAACCGGTCATGCTGAAGGATGTTGCAGGCAGCAGACCGCTCTCCACGGCGTCTCCAGAGTCTGTCACGTCTGTCACATGTGCTCAGTGTGAACCTGCTTTCATCTGTGAAGAGCACAAGGCGCCAGTGGCGAATTTGCCAATCCTGGTGTTCTTTGGCAAATGCCAAGCGTCCTGCACGGTGTTGGGCTGTGAGCACAACCCCCATCTGTGGACGTCGGGCCCTCATACCATCCTCATGGAGTCGGTTTCTAACCGTTTGTGCAGACACATGCACATTTGTGGCCTGCTGGAGGTCATTTTGCAGGGCTCTGGCAGTGCTCCTCCTGTTCCTTCGTGCACAAAGGCGGAGGTAGCGGTCCTGCTGCTGGGTTGTTGCCCTCCTACGGCCTCCTCCACGTCTCCTGGTGTACTGGCCTGTCTCCTGGTAGCGCCTCCAGCCTCTGGACACTACGCTGACAGACACAGCAGACCTTCTTGCCACAGCTCGCATTGATGTGCCATCCTGGATGAGCTGCACTACCTGAGCCACTTGTGTGGGTTGTGGAGTCCGTCTCATGCTACCACGAGTGTGAAAGCACCACCAACATTCAAAACTGACCAAAACATCAGCCAGACAGCGTAGGTACTGAGAAGTGGTCTGTGGTCCCAACTGCAGAACCACTCCTTTATTGAGTGTGTCTTGCTAATTGCCAATAATTTCCACCTGTTGTCTATTCCATTTGCACAACAGCAGGTGAAATTGATTGTCAATCAGTGTTGCTTCCTAAGTGGACAGTTTGATTTCACAGAAGTTTGATTTACTTGGAGTTATATTGTGTTGTTTAAGTGTTCCCTTTATTTTTTTGAGCAGTGTATATACATATATATATGCAATATGTATATACCAATGTATATTGTGACCAATATACATTGGTCACAAGGTATATAGCATTGTTATAACAACTGAACTTAACATAGTTAATTATGCTTTAAAATGGCAATATATGCCTGAAAAACACACAATACTTCCCCTTTGAACCTTGATGAAATCTGATTGGACCACACATACACATACACACCTGCACTCTGAGGTACTCTGAATGCTCCTTGGTGTATTTCTCCTGAAGACGTTTTTTCAGCGCCTCCTTCCGAGGAAAAGCGACTTCTTGGAGTTTCTGCAGATACAGAGAGTCCACATAAGCCAGAACTACAAAAGGAGTCTGGATCAATGTGTGTAGGCTGGAATGGAATTGTGGTGTAGTGATGGATCGGTCAGAAACGTTTCGGCTCAAAAGGTGCTTTTCTGCTAGACTGCCTCTAGTCCACCCCAGCCAGATTCATTTTCCATTAGCAAATCCAGTAAATCTGTCCGATTGTTCTCAGGTTTTGGTGGAACTTAGTGATGGGCTGGTCACAAACATTTCGGCTCTAAGAGCCGGCTATCACTGAGAGCTGTTCTTCATTGTAGGGCCGGGCTACACAGCAGCACGATTACTGTTGAAAGGGGCTGGGGGTTAGGTGATGTCACCAATTGACTATGTGAATGTGATCAGTGCTGGTCTGTAATGACAAATAAGATGTCTGATACAGCTGTGACCTATGTGGAAGTTATTCCACCTTGATGTTTCATGGCAACTGGGAGGGATCTGGGGAGGGGAAGAGAGAGAGATAGATCTCCGATTACTCCATTAATCCTAAAAATAATCTATAGAGTATTCGATTACTAAAATATTATTTTGGAACAGCCCTACACATGTAGGGTGAAAACAAATTTCATGACTGTTGGTGAAAACATGGCTTGGGGCTGATGTTTTAAAGATTTCTAGGGGGCGCTATGGAGGAATTAGGCCAAGTCCACCAAATATTGGACTGCAGTCTAGGATCGATCGTAGCGAGTTTGGTGCATCTTGGCTGAAATATGTGGAATTAAGAGGCAAATGTATGGCAAAGGCGTGATCTCTGAATTCGCTTTCCGTGGTTGCATTACAGTCCAGCATTGAGAGGAGTCTTGTGTTTTTATTGTAGCCAAGGATTTTCAAATCAGTCCCTGCTGGGACAAAAACTAGATGCCGCATTTATTAGTGCAGGCTTCAGAAACTGGCAAAAAGCCATTCAGAAATTTACATTGCATCAAAACTCCCAACTTCATTATCATTAAGTGACTGTGAGAGCATATCGGCTGAACCCAATTACTGTCCAGTTATCAAGCACATGGGGTAAAACAGCAGGAGGTGGCACAGCATTGTTTATAAAAACTTGTTAGTTCTGTTAGACACATAACAGAACTAATGTTATGTTCCCTTTAGAGTAGCCTTGCTGAAGGCCACACTAAAGGGTGGCCTTTAGAGGCCACACTGATTAAAGTGGCAATTTGTATGAACTTCTCAGACTTAGGGCTGACGAGGATGATCTTATTTTCCTGAAGTAGTTAACAGACTTTCACAGAATGAAACTCTAAACATCATGGCAAATTTGATCATTGGAGGCATTGCACATGAAATCGGGTCCAATTCTGTTGTTCAATTTTCAGTCATTGTTGATGGAACACAGGATGTTTCTGGCACTGTTTTTTTAAAGCTTTAAGATTCTATGAAGGTGTTGTACCAGAAATTACATTAGTGACACTGAACACAGCAATATATGAACACAAGCCAAACTGAGATTTAAAGAATATTTAAAGGGGACCTATTTTGCAAAATTCTCATTTTGCTACTTCACAAACATTTTTCATCCATTCTAACGGACAATGTTTTTACCTTGTGTTCAAGTACATTACGTGCGTTTATTGTCGTTAGTGTCAGAGACCAAGTAACGGGGATTTTACGGTTCAGGCTTTTTGCTTCTGAAGCCTGAGGAACAACAAGCCCATAGCTTAACAGTAGAGCAGCTCTGGTGTCGGAGTTCTAGTTCAGCTGACGGTTCAGGTTCAGAGTTGTAGCTTTTAGAAAAATATGGCCGTGTTCCTTAAGGTCTCCGTGTTATTTTGCTTTATTAGTTTTGCATGCTTCTTGTGAAGCAGGACGGTGTTTACAGCAGTGTGTACAGGCGGATCAGTTGCTCGGCTGACTGGCTCTGGTCTGCTCTCTCGTTCCCGTACACTCGCTCGTTCAGGCTGAATACAGAAGTGATTCCATGGAAATAACACAGGAGGCTCCTTTACCTTCTTCTTTAGGCTGAAGAAGCTGATCCGGAGTGAAGTGAAGGCTGTAAACTTTGCTGTGCGGCGTTAGCTTTAACTGGTAGCAACGTCTTCTTAATTCAGGACTGTTTGGAAATCCAGGGAAAACTTAACAGCCCATTATATTTGGAAGACAGCAATGTTCATAGTACTGTTTTATTTGCGTCTGAAATATCACTTTGTCTTTTCTAGCTGTCATGGTAACTCAAAGCGAAAAAAAGAGAGCCGCATTTGCGCATGCAGTTGTGATGTCAGCGCAGCAGGTGCAAAGAGCCCATTACGGAGGGAATCCCAAACAGCTGATACAGCAACCCGAAGTCCAGCGGACATTGGAAATGATACATGGAAACAACATTAATGTTTATTCAACATTTTGTGCAAAGAATATAGAAATGACAAGAGGAGGAGTTGGAACGAAATTGCTACCACAGTTGATAAACCCGGTAACTTTTCAGCTGTTCTTCGTTACCGTGACATAAATAGGTTCTAATGATTTTCATTCAGTCAGGACTTTACGCTGACACTAGCCACATGCATTGCAGGTAGATTGTAGTAAAGCATTGATTAATGCCTGGTTTTAAAATGAGTTCACTGGACTTGTAGCCATTATTTTGTGCCCAT
Source organism: Xiphophorus couchianus (assembly GCF_001444195.1). Taxonomy (NCBI): domain Eukaryota; kingdom Metazoa; phylum Chordata; class Actinopteri; order Cyprinodontiformes; family Poeciliidae; genus Xiphophorus; species Xiphophorus couchianus. The sequence goes on from NC_040236.1 coordinate 2,111,175, forward strand.
TGTTGGACACCACACGGCACGATCGAACCCGATGGAACCGTTATACCTAGGATTTCTGTCGGTCTGTGTGGTCTGTCAGGTTTTGAAAATGGGCCGACAATCTGACAACTCTAAAACCGGGTAGTGTGCGCTGGGCATTACACTAAGGAAGTGAGGAGTCAGTGGAGAGCACCAGATTTGAGCCTTTTTTCATTCAGTGGCATTAGCAGAAAGAGAAAAAGGCCGGAAGAGACATAATGCCGATAATTAAAATGACTTCGATAGTTTGAATTTATCGTACGATTAATTGATTTATCGTTTATAGCGACAGGCCTAAGTGACACTATTGTAATGATTAATATTACTATTAAGACTAAAAATACATGCCATTTAAATTAATATTATTACTGATTATTCTCTATAGTATATGCATGCAGTTCAGATAAGCTTCACTCTGTATTACATTTCACTGTAACTTTGCCGATTTGTTGATTGTCCCCCCAAACAATGAAATGGGATTTCTGCCCTTGTTCCTGTCTTGGGAGAAGATCTCACTACCTTCATGATGAGCTGCTTTTCTGGGATGGCCGAACACTGTTTGTAATCCCTGTGGTTTGGCAACTTCTCCACAAACAGCCTGAACAAAGGAAGATTGAAATTAACTTCCTCCTAGTTAAAGACCATCCCTAGCACACAGGCATGCCCCCGCAGGTGTTCCTCACGTGATGAGCTTGGTGTAGAGGACATATGCATTCTCCAGGCTGCCCTCCTCCAGGTAAACTGCTGCCATGCGCTCCATCTCCACTCCGGAGCGGAAGTAGCGTCTGGGTTCAATATCCTCATTAATTTCTATGCAGCATCCCATTTTTGCCAGAGCTCGCACACGCTCTGCTGCTGTCAACGTCACGTCAGTGTAGTCTGGTTCCGCTGCCAGCTTCTTCTATGAAACAGAAATCAAAAAGAAAGATTTAACCCTAATCACTGAAACTTTTATAGTAACCATGGTAACCATAACAAAAGCATGTACAGAGAAAAGAGTTACTGTCTGTGTTTGAATAGTACACTGAATAATTTGAACCATAAACACTGAGCTGGAACCCTGTTTCCTTCCAGATCCACTGAAAGTATGAATGCAGCGATTGTTCTTTAGTTCATTAAAGTGAAGAGAATGATGTGTCATTCATCCACACAGAGAGGGCCCCCAGAGTAGGAGACCCGATGGTTTAAATGATCAAACATGTATGTTAAAAACGGGGCATCGCAGGGGAAGAAATAAAGTCATGAAGCAATTGTTTTTCAGGGTTGAAAGGGCTGCTGCCTATGCTGTCCAGCTTTTGAATTGGTTTGTCCCACAGAAAAAACAATGATAAAAATTCAAGGTTTAAATAGAAGGTAGGCTTATGTATAAAAAATAAATATTCAGACCTATCTTAGCTAGCAAATTTAAACTAGCTTACAGTGTAACTAACTCCCAAATTACAGGTGTTTTTTCTTTGCTGATAAACTGTCTAAATTGGTCGTTTAAGATATTTTGCTAAATCGACTTACATCATGTTGTAATGTTATTCCCTCATCAAAAACATACCCGGAGTGTTGTTTTGATTCTTTCAAGCATGGCTGGCTGCAGGAGCATAGATACTTGTACCAGGGTCCATCCGTTCAAATAGGAAGACTGTGAACTACCAGATCTACCTGCTATTGATCAACCAGAGACTCAGCCAATATTGACAAGCCATTCTGTAACTGTGATACTGGAAAAATTACACTGCTCTTCTTCAAATTGGTATAAGGTCGTTAACACACTAACTGTGGCCCAGAAATTACATGTAAGAAATGAAAGAAAACGATCAAACTTAAATTATAACTTATAACATATAAACCAATTTTATACCAGAGGGGAAAACACACTAGATTTGGTTTGCACCAATGTCAAGAAGGTCTTCAGAGCAGCTCCCCTGCCCCATTTTGGCTCTTCAGATCATCTTTCAGTTATGCTCATCCCAGCATACCAGCCGCTGCTCACCAGACAAAAGCCTATGGTGAAGAAGGTAAAATGAGCCCTGAGGGAGCTATGTCTGCACTGCAGGACTGTTTTGAATGCACAAACTGCAGCATGTATGCAGCATCTGTGTCAGACTACATCCAGAGGTGTATGGAGAAGGTTACAGCAACAAAGTCAGTGTTGTCAATGTCGGTCTGTCACTGATTATAAGGCTACATCTTTCCATGACAAGATGACATTAACTGCCTTAATGAGCTGAACAACTTCTTTGGAAGGTTTGAAGCCCTAAATAAAACCCCTGTGAGGAAAGCTACCCTTCACCCTGATGAACAGGCCCTAAGGTTTGAAACATCTGCTGTGCGAAAGTCCCTGACACTGACACACGGAAAGCTGCAGGTCCTGACAACATTCTAGCAAGGCTGATCAGAGTGTGCAGATCAGCTAACCCATGTGCTCACAGACATCTTCAATACATCACTGTACCAGACCATTGTCCCCTCACGTTTTAAGTCATGTATAAAGATATACAGTATATATAAAGATATGCCATGATCATGTATAAAAGACTGAGTGCTGTAATAAAGGTGTTGCAACAAAGTATGAGTTTAGGGGTGTGCATATTTATGCAACTAGTTTAAGTTTTTTATTTTATATTTTTTCCCTTTAAAAGGATCCATGATTAATTGCCACAATATACTGTATTTAGGAAATATTTATTTTAGATGTAAAAACAATACAGTAATAATATTACATTGTAATAAAATGAAGTCACACGAATGTCGCCATGTTGTTCACGCTGCAATGCATTCTGGGTAAATGACGCCTAAAGGTCCAACTGTGCTAGCTCCATCTAGCCAATTCCGCGATGAGTAACATATTTAAGCCTTTTGGAATTGAACCAGAACGCTGAAATTGATGGAAATGTAGATCTCACAAGAGTTAACGAAGATGAGTATGGGGAATTTTTCTGCCATAAATCAAGAGCACACATTTTCAGCCTCAAAGCAATTCAGCGATTTTCACTCTCTAGCCAGCAGCAGCAGAGTTTAGGCGTTTTGTGGATAAAAACTGTTGGCAGTGCATTTGTTTTTGTCTGGTGAAGGTAACGATCACCTGTTAGTACGGAGCCCTCTAGGGGACATGGGGAATTTTTTTTCTTTTGCGTTCCCTCGCAATACTTTTGCGTTACCTCGCAAAACTTTTGCGTTCCCTCGCAAAACATTTGCGTTACCTCGCAATACTTTTGCGTTACCTCGCAAAACTTTTGCGTTCCCTCGCAATACTTTTGCGTTACCTCGCAAAACTTTTGCGTTACCTCGCAATACTTTTGCGTTACCTCGCAAAACTGTACTGGTCAGTTATGCAGCATAATTGAATACTGCAAGCCTTTCTTACGGTGGGCGCCGTACTTTCTGCTTTAATATAAGGTTATGTGAGGTTTTTCCATGAATGTTAGTATCTTTTTGTGAAATATCTGAAGTTTTATATCTTTCTTTAGGATAGAAAGGCACCACAAACCTACGATATAAACAGAAACCTTCCGTAAGTAGGAAAGAAATAAAAATACATTATAATTTGGACTATTTCTGAGTTATTATCGCGGGTAATAAATCATCTGACAGTTTTGATTGTGTCTCTGTTGTGTTCGTAACCTGAATGGTTTAAAGAGCTGCTTTCAGTGCCGCTCCATCTCAGCCTTAACAGACATAAACATGCAGGAAAAAATACATCGATTTTCAATCAGTGTTTTACACCAAACAGTTTTTACTGTTAACAAGTTTTTATTATTAAAAACACGACAAACTAATGATGGTAAAGGGCCGCACTGGGTTAACTCTGGGAATCTCATCTGTCCGTTTATCAATCAACTCCAAACCTTTTCTTTGTTCTGTCACAATTATCGATTTATTCCATTTTGATGATCAGGTTCCAAACTTTGCAAGGACTGACCGCCCCGCTCATCTGCTTCCTAATACACACAAAGCCAGTATCCTTCCCATTCATACCTGGTGACGTCACTCCCACGTCGACACACCCACCACACAAGTGTCAAAGTCGCTGCTCCTGTCATATCAATAATTACTTATTTCATTCATATGGCTCTTACAGAGCCTCAGTGAAAACTTGTTTATTATTATTAACTGTTTGGTGCAAAACACTGATTGAAAATCGATTTATTACTGCTTGTTTATGTCTGTTAAGGCTGAGATGGAGCGGCACTGAAAGCAGCTCTTTAAACCATTCAGGTTACGAACACAACAGAGACACAATCAAAACTGTCAGATGATTTATTACCCGCGATAATAACTCAGAAATAGTCCAAATTATAATGTATTTTTATTTCTTTCCTACTTACGGAAGGTTTCTGTTTATATCGTAGGTTTGTGGTGCCTTTCTATCCTAAAGAAAGATATAAAACTTCAGATATTTCACAAAAAGATACTAACATTCATGGAAAAACCTCACATAACCTTATATTAAAGCAAAAAGTACGGCGCCCACCGTAAGAAACGCTTGCAGTGTTCAATTATGCTGCATAACTGACCAGTACAGTATTGCGAGGGAACGCAAAAGTATTGCGAGGTAACGCAAAAGTATTGCGAGGGAACGCAAAAGTTTTGCGAGGTAACGCAAAAGTATTGCGAGGTAACGCAAAGGTTTTGCGAGGTAACGCAAAGGTTTTGCGAGGTAACGCAAAAGTATTGCGAGGTAACGCAAAAGTTTTGCGAGGGAACGCAAAAGTATTGCGAGGGAACGCAAAAGTTTTGCGAGGTAACGCAAAAGTATTGCGAGGTAACGCAAAAGAAAAAAAATTCCCCATGTCCCCTAGAGGGCTCCGTATGTTAGAGACTTCGTCAGTTTTGCTTGTCCAAATTACTTCTGGAGAAAAATGTTAGAGCACAAATGTAGGTCTTTCGGAAGTTGTGTTCGGCTCCAGCTCTTTCCCACTGAGCTCTTCTTTTTTTTCTAGAAATGATCCAGATTCACTTATCTGTTTTTTTTTAACTACAGCCAACAGTGACACAGCGTGGCATTATCTAAAATTACACCAGTCAAACTCAAAGCAATATGATAAACAACTCAGGTGAAGTTAGCCTTCCTGTGTTTACTATAGATTACTATAGATTACTATAGATTCCAGTTAAAAATGGAACAAAACTTGTCATCAACCCATCAACCTATGATAAACAACTCAGGTGAAGTTAGCCTTCCTGTGTTTACTATAGATTCCAGTTAAAAATGGAACAAAACATGTCATCAACCCATCACGTGAAAAAATTGTGACCCCCCTGAGTGAAAAATATAACAAAAGATAAACATTTTTTGAAGTAATTATGAGTTTTGGTGCATCACACACAGCAATTTTGTAGTTAGGAAAATTTCAGCATATTTTGGCTAACATGTACAACTAATCCTGGATGCCTGTAAAGGTTTCAGTTTGTTTTTAATTGATGATAGATAATATCAAAGGTGGAAAAAGTTGTCAAATTATTTGTCTTGCTGTCATTTGTATAAATCATGAAAACCTGGTATTTGAACAGGGGTGTGTGGACTTTTTATACCCTCCTCATATACACTTACCAGTCATTTCATTAGGTACACCTGTCCAACTGCTCATTACCGCAAATGTCGAATCAGCCAATTACATGGCAGCAACTCAATGCAGGGTTTCCCCCAGAAAACTTGCTAAGCCCAGTGGTGGGGGCACCAAGGCGATCCACCTATGGTCCATCGTGTTTTTGTATTAAAAGATATTAAGTAGACAGGAAATGTAAAAGTATTACTGGGTAATTATATGTTACTGGAAGACATCGCCAGTGAAACGCTATTTAAATCCACAACTAGTCTTAAAAACAACAAATCAAAATATACAATTAAAATGAATATCAATTATTTGCACTTCTGTTTAATCCAAATTAAGTCAGCAGCTCCATAAGGTTGCCCAGGGCTTCCGGGGCCCCATAAATGCTAATATTTTAACACAGACCAGAGATATATAAATGTAACATTTGTTTATTAAGATGATCAATGCTGCTAAATGTGATTTAGTGGTTTCAGTATACATAAATTAAAAGATTTTAAATTGTTTAACATTTATATGAAAGATTTTAAGGAGCTGGCAAGTTTACTTTGTAAAAGTTCAAAGAATAATATTCATAGTTAAATTGTTTTGTTACCATAGCTACAATCTGATGCTATGAGTTTAATCTTTGAGTTTGAGCTATGTTTGTTCACAAATACAAATTAGTAAACTGCGATGATAACTTATTGCTTTGCCAATTAAACTCCTCCCCCTCTCCCAGATTTCACTAAATCTGACACAGAAGCTATTAGAGGTGCTGATGTTTTTAGCAGCAAAAGGGGCCCCTAAGTCAAATTCTACTCCAGGCCTCATACAGCCCTGCCTGATGAGTTAAATCCGCTGGCAGAGATGCGTAAGAAACGGGAGATTTAATTCAATGCTGCTAGTGTGGCTTTAGTAGCTCTTCCATTTCGTGTCTGTTGAGTTTTTAACAAGGGGACACAGAAACTATTTTGGTTGGTCCAGTTTCTGGGCCGAGTTTCTCAGATCTCCGCACATTAACTCTGTCTAAGTGGACAAAGCATTTGATATGATTTGATGCATCGTGTAAACAGAAAAATAATAATAAAAATAATAATAAAATTAAAGCTGCAAGCAGCCTCGAGCGGCCCTCGCAGCAAGCGCCGCTCCGGCCTATTGGCCACCGCGGGGGTTCCAGCCACCGCAGAAGCTCTCGCACAGTTTCCAGAGCCACAGCCCGCTCGCCACCGCAGAAGCTCTGCCGCAGTTTCCAGCACCGCCGCCCGCCAGCCACCGCAGAAGCTGTCGCGCAGTTTCCCCGCCCGTCCGCCGGGCTATATGCGTGAATGTGTTCGGCAGCGCCCACCGACGACTGTCAAAAAATCTGGTGCAGATCGGTCGATGCATCGAGGAGATACAGCCCATGTATCAACTTAGGGGGCGCAGTGGAGTCAAATTACATTTCAAACCTGTTGGGCTCTTTAGAGGTGAACAAAGGTCATACATATCCAGTTTGGCACCAATCGGATGATCTATGTGTGATTTAGAGCCAAACGTATGAATATGGTGAGGGACTGATATTCGCCATTTGGCCACGCCCACACGGTTCAGCCAGTAGCAAGCATTGACAGAGCTCATCATCAGAATCATCTTCATTAGGTCAAGAGAGCCATAGATGGAACTTTCCAAAGAAAAAAACAGCACTTCCCGTTGTGAGGGGCGGGGCTTAGATGACGTCATAATATGATGACATAGGATCATCAGGAATCCCACCAGCATCACTCATGCCAAGTTTGGTGCAGCTCGGTCAAAACATGTGGAATCTAGAGGCAAACGTATACCAACGGCGTTGCCGCCATTGAAACGTTTTGGCACTTTAACGCAAGTGAGACCAACTTCATATCTGTCATCCAACACAGAATCACCTTGATTAGGTCAAGAGAGCCATAGATGGAACTTTATAAGGAAAAAAATAGCACTTCCTGTTGTGAGGGGGCGGGGCTTAGATGACGTCATAATATGATGACATAGGATCGTCAGGCATCCCACCAGGATCACTCAGGCCAAGTTTGGTGCAGAAGCTATCGACCGTTCACAGTAAAATATGAGACTTCCTGTTGTCAGGGGGTGTGGCCTAAGTGATTTCATCATTTTACCATTGGATATTATTGGACACCCGATGATGATCAATAACTGAAGGTTTGGTGTCTCTGTGAATTTTTTGTTAGAAATACAAATTTTTCATTTTTTCCTCTTCATTACAAAATTGAACTCAGTGATTCGTAGGGCAATGCTGCCCTCTGGTGTCGAATTACTGAAAACGTTTCATTATTTAAGTAATTCGACACCAGAGGGCAGCATTGCCCTACACATGACAGGGATCCCCTTTGTAATTACATATTACACAGTCGATCACAGGGGAACTTTCAGCCCTGCTAACCCCCCTTCAACCTGTTCAAATCTCACCATTTTGATAACATTGAATCAGCCATGCCTTATGATCAGACTGACCGAGTTTGAAGCCGATCAATCGAAATCCCTAGGAGGAGTTCAATCAAATGCAAAGGCTGGAAACGTCAAAATCGGGGTCAAAATTGGAACTTCAATCCAAAATGGCCGACTTCCTGTTGGGTTCAGAGCATGGCTCCAAGAGGAGCCATGCTATATATAGATATATATATATACAGAATCACAGAATCACCTTGATTAGGTCAAGAGAGCCATAGATGGAACTTTATAAGGAAAAAAATAGCACTTCCTGTTGTGAGGGGGCGGGGCTTAGATGACGTCATAATATGATGACATAGGATCGTCAGGCATCCCACCAGGATCACTCAGGCCAAGTTTGGTGCAGAAGCTATCGACCGTATATATATAGAGGCGCTATAGAGAAATTAGGCCACGCCCACCAAATTTCGCTATGGATTCCTGTTGGCGGGTGGATAAGGTTCCATCCTAGTTAGTTTGGAGCAGGTCGGCCCGAAACTGTGGAATTCAGAGCCAAACGAATTTCGACGGCGTTCGAAACACCGCCACGCCCACCTGCTTCATCGCAGCCGGTCGGGGTTGGAATCCACAACACACCAACATGTCTTCTGTCTCTGAACACAGTTTCATGTTTATTAGATCAAAGGGCTAAGATAGCGACCGTTCACAGTAAAACATTACACTTCCTGCTCTCAGGGGGCGTGGCCTACGTAAAACAAAAATTTCACCACAGGGTATTTTAGGACACCCGATGACGATCAATCACTGAAAGTTTGGTCCCTCTATGTGTTTTTGTATAGGAAATATAAGAGTTTTTTCTTTCATGGCGAGTAGGTGAACTTTGACCCCTGGTAACCCCCCTTCAACATGCTCAAAAACACACCATTTTGATAACTTTTAATTGGCCATGCCTTATGATCAGACTGACCGAGTTTGAAGCCGATCAATCGAAATCCCTAGGAGGAGTTTGATCAAATACAAAGGCTGTAAATGGCCAAAATAGGGTCAAAAATGGACCTTCAATCCAACATGGCCGACTTCCTGCGATACTTGCACTATGACATTACTTGTAAATTCTGAGCATCTTAGTGAGCTCTACAACTGTACCGAATTTCAAGTCTCTACGATGAAGTAAGTGAATAGCAATGGGTCTTTTGAAAATTGCTAGGTGGCGCCGTTGAGCCATTTTTTTTGCAATTTTTGCGACGACCTTAAAATATGAAATTTTGAAACTCCCTGTATGCATCCGCCAAGTTTGGTGAGTTTTTGAATATGATAAAGCCTCCAAAAAGGCGCCTCTTTGGGGGGGCAGAAAAATAAGAATAAGAAACAGTACAGATACAATAGGCCTTCGCAGCGCTTTGCTGCTCGGGCCTAATAATATAAAATCAGTGTGATGCGTGACTGCGAGGCAAGCGCGAAAACTGCTCACTGGGCTGAACCTGCATGATGAGGTTAGCCTTGTTCGTTAACCACTAACGCTCCGACCAACCGGGAACATAGACATAAACTTTATCAGTACAGACAGAGCCGGGCGTTGGGCAGCGTGTTGAGATGGAAAAGCCAAATAAAATTCTTTGTCCACAAATATAAATCATTCTCACCACTTGTTAAACGCACCTCTGAAAAAGCCACTACAAGTTATTCCTGCGGTTCACGTAGAGCTGCGCAACCAGAGCTAACGTGGTGGGTTTGTAAACTCTTACCTTGATCAAAAACTCTGAAATGAAACATAATTCTTCACAGTCACTTGATGTAAATATCTATACAGGTCAGCCTGTGTCCAGTTTGAGTGAAAGGAGGCGCGCGCGGCTTAGGTAACTTAAGACATCCGGCTGCTGCAGCGCGCGAGGCAACGCGCAGAGGCGCCAGCGGTGTGATTGGTCCGGCTTTAAATGCATAAACAATAAATCTATCTTCTATAAACATATCTTTCAGGAATAAATCTGCTCAGCCAGTGAAACGCTCAAAGCAACAGAGATGCTTGCAATCTGGCTTTAAAAAAAAAAGAAGCAATTTTTAATTTATTTTTTTATTTTCCTAAAAACATAAACAAGAAAGGCGGTGGGGCTAGGCCTATAATACACTGGGGGAAACCCTGCAATGCATTTAGACATGTAGACATGGCCAGGACGATCTGCTGCAGTTCAAACTGAGCATCAGAATGAGGAAGAAAAGTGATTTAAGTGACTTTGGACATGGCATGGTTGTTGCTAGACGGACTGGTCTGAGTATTTCAGAAACTGTTGATCTACTGGGATTTTCACACATAACCATCTTTAGAGTTTACAGAGAATGGTCTGAAAAAGAGAAAATATCCGGTGAGCGGCAGTTCTGTGGGCGCAAATGCCTTGTTGATGCCAGAGATCAGAGGAAAACAACCAGTCTGATTAGAGCTGATAGAATGGCGACAGTAACTCAAATATTCACTTGTTACAACCGAGGTATGCAGAAGAGCGTCTCTGAACATGTTGAACCTTGAGGTGGACGGGCTACAGCAGCAGAAGACCACATCAGGTGTTACTCCTGTCAGCTAAGAACAGGAAACTGAGGCTACAATTCACACAAGCTCACAACAAACATGGACAATAGAAGACTGAAAAAATGTTGCCTGGTCTGATGAGTCTCCTTCGGATGGTAGAGTCAGAATTTGTCATCAACAACATGAAATCATGGATCCATCCTGCCTTGTATCAACGGTTCAGACTGGTTGTGGTGCAATGGTGTGGAGGATTTTTTCCTGGCACACTTTGGGCCCATTAGTACCAACTGAGCATCGTATCAATACCACAGTCTACCTGAGTCTTGTTGCTGACCATGTCCATCCCTTTATGACCACAGTGTCTGATGGCTACTTCCAGCAGGATAATGTGCCATGTCATAAAGCACCAATCATCTCAGACTGGTTTCTTGAACATGACAATAAGTTCACTGAATTCAAATGGCCTCCACAGTCACCAGATCTCAGTCCAATAGAGAACCTTTGGGATGTGGTGGAACGGGAGAATTTCATCATGGATGTGCAGCTGACAAATCCGCAGCAACTGCTCAATGCTATCATGTCAATATGGACCAGACTCTCTGAGGAATGTTTCCAGTACCTTGTTGAATCTATGCCACGAAGGGGTAAGGCAGTTCTGAAGGCAAAAGGGAACCAACCTGGTAGCAAGGTGTACCTAATAAAGTGGCCTGTGAGTGTATATTTCTAGACGAAAATGTATAAGAGTGAAGCAAAATACACCTACAATTCTTGATGAAACTCATGTGTAAGGAAAATCAAAACCAAATATATACATATACACAATTTATATACTTATATATATATTACATATATTTTTCTGCTTTTAGTTTTAATTAGAAATTTTGGTCAGCCCGCCATACTGTGCAAAGAATTAAATTTATAGAACAGTAAAATGATGCTAATAACCAATAGTGTTAGACACAGTAAACACTACTGTCAGCGGAAGTATTTTTATCTTGTCTGGACAACACCATGACAAAGGCTCACAAGACAGAGGCCTTGTTAAAAAAACAGACAAAATCTTAAAACTTCTAACAAATATTTATAGAAAGATAAGCCAGACAAAAACTATCTTTAGAGAGCACGTGTCTATACATCTTTCCAGGCATTGCCTACCTGTTGACAGTCAATACTGAGGGGATATGTAAATGCGAAGTAATGTAAATGAACAGTCTTTGTGAACACTTCCAGGAAGTTCAGAAGGTTTGGGAATAAACTTAGAAAATTGTTTTCTCTAACTTTTGGAATCCAGACTTCCAACATTCAAATGGCCATATATTCTACATGTATTTATTTTTATTTCCATGTCATTGGAAAGCTTAGAATCTACACTTTTAGAATCTGTAAATAACTCAAAACGCCACTGAGTAGACTTGTTCCTACTTTTGCTGTGGCCAGTCACAAATATCAGCACACACAAAAGTAACTCACCAGAGAATTTAAACTTGAAGCCTGATCCATGCCAAGTTGGTGTGTCAGCAGTTGGCCCGTAGTTGGTTTGATCATCAGCCACTGCCCATGATGCTTCACTGCAGGACAGTCAGAAACAATTTATCAACAAAGATGTTTGGATGGAAAGTGATTTTACAACCCAGCATCAGCCATGTCATCACACATCTGAGTAAAGCTAGCCCTTCAACATTTTTCAAATCTGACAAAAAGTCAGTGTGTTATTTTTCAGTTAGCATTTAAAAATAAGTGTATAGTTATATGTGTAAGGTGTTCAAAAGTAAACCTGGACAATGCCAGCCACCCTCTGTACACCGTCATCAGCAGACAGGAAATCAGATTCAGTGGAAGACAGCTTCTTCCAACGTGCAGGACCAACAGATGAGGAACTCCTTTGTGCCTCGTGCAATTAAACTGTTTAAATCCTCACTGAGGTGGGGAGGAGGGTTAACAGGAGTGCAACAGAAACAAATGGACTATAGGATTGGGCTGTTAATGTAAACATAAGTATTTAATGTATATCTAAGACTGCTATGTGGGATATGGAATGATAATTCCACCAAGGAAAAATCCTAAAGGGATTTTGTTATATGTATCTAAATATCTACCCAAATCAAACTAAGATAGTGTCAGTAGTCTGTGCTGACAAACCTGTTCGTGCTACGATAATTTTTAAAACATTAAAGTATCAGATATATAGATAGACAGACAGTTAGTCACAGCCCCCTCTGAGACTCATAAATAAAATGTATATCATTAAGTAAATATTTTTGCAGCACAGACTAACCAAAACAGAGCACAAAGGCTCTGATGTTCTTCATCTGACGCTAACCGGTAGACAAGCAGTAGTGTGGTTTCAGTATGTTTGTATTCACACACACCTTTCATACAACAGTGTAGACCCTGGGGGAATCCTCTCCCGCTACATTAACATTACCTCACGCAGCTGCCCGCAGGGATTCCCCCGTCCCTTCAGGAATTCTCTGTTCTGCTTTTAGCAAACGTTCTCAGAGCACTTCAAACCCTAAACCTAACCCTAAGTTGGGGCCTTTAAAACACTGACACAGGCTGGCCCAAGACTCCATGGGGTACTAAACAGATTTTTAAACAGGTTTTGGGGCCCTCTAGTTCTGCTAATAGTGTAAATTGTTGCAATCAACAGTCATGATTAGATCATTCACACACCTGCTAAAATTATTTCATCTCTGACAGTGATGTTTACATTATACTCTATATGCACGTATAATAAGGACACTTTTATTATCCGATATATCAGCGCTAATTTCCTTAACTTTCTGGGATTGGTGATCGGCCGATATTTACATGTGAAGCCAATCTCATCCACCGATCTTATCTACCTCAGTAAAGGTTTAAAAATTAGCCACTGTTCTCTTTTGCTCTCCAGAGAGAGATTTGACTGATATACCAGACCACCAGGTCAGGTCTGCATGACCCCACTGTTGCCAACTCAGCAACTTTTTTTTTGCTATATTTAACAACATTTCAGACAAACAAAATTGGTATTGGCCAAAATCAAAATTGGCTGGTCAGGCTTTTTAAAGATCGGCAATCGGCAAAAACTACAATCGGTGCAGCCCAACTCAAAAGGCTTTATGGGTTTAGTGCCCTTATAGTGGCACACACCTATATTTATTTTTAAAACTCTAGGCAGGACATATTTTGGCATCCAAAGATGGCTCATGTAGTCTCGGGAAAAGGAAAACATCAATTCAATCTATGACATAGGAGCTGGACTGTTAGAAACCTTCTTCAAGGAGGAAACTGTTACCTCGGCATTTGAATAGGCTTATTGTATTGTTCTATTATTGATGGAATACGTACACACATATTCATGGCATTCTTTGATTAAATTAATTTCTCCTAAATGTAATTACAATAGCTAAAAATTTTATTTATACCAGGAATCTTTCTCACCAGAGAATGTGGACCCATACTGAGCTGATTCTATGCCTTCAATTAAAAATGTTTATTTTAGATACATAAATGATCAGCAGCAAACAATATATCTCCAACCACATCTTAGAGTAGCTCATTGATATATTAATGCAGTAGCCATGTAGCCTGATGGAAAACATTTTGCTAGACAATGTCAAACATTGAGAAGTTTTAATTATTATTATCAAATGTTATCAAACACACTATTTTGAAGTTTCTATTAGCAGCTCCACAAATTTTTCTGAAAAATATTAGGCTACCAAGGCACATTAAAACATACCTTTGTCTTGGCTTTTTTTCTATTCCTCCTCTTTCTTTTCTTTCTCCCTGAAGGATTCAGTCTTTTTTCGACATTGTTTTGATAACTTATCTTCCACAGGCGCTTTGGAGGCGCCTGTGGGGCAGCTCATATTACAATGAAGTGCGGTACCTACTGTGGCCACCAGAGGCCCCCAAAAGCAATTTCCCCCCTTTTTGTCCATATAAGAAAGATTTCTACATTCATGATCAAATATATATTATAGTAAAACAAAAAAAATCACAACTTTATAATGAAGTCGTGTGTTTTTGTTAATATAATCACATAGAAATCATTACTAAAAAATAAATAAATAAAAAATCAGTTCCACCTAGGGGGGCATAGGCGGCGGCGTAGTTTGCTTTGCCTTGGGCCGGCCCTGTTTACAGTGACACATGTTAAAACTGGCCTCAACTATTAATAATCGCGTTAAGAACGGAATATTTAAAAAAGGGTCCAATGTTTTATTCTTCTGGTTTCTTTGTCTCAGACCACAACAAACATATTGAGACATCTGTTGGAGGAATCACATGGAGAACGATCAATCAATCAGTCAATCAATCAACAGGTGGCGGCCAGCTGTGACGTTTGAAGGGAATAGATCTTTGCACTATATCTGGTTTAAAGGATTCATAAAAACAATATAATCGGCAGCTCGTAGATAGATTCACCCGGTTCAGCTCTAGCGGACTCCAGCACAGATTTACCGGGTGCTGCTCGCTCATCTGTCCGAACACTGTCTGCATCCCAACAGCTGGTCCAGCGGAGAGGGGTGTGACGACAGCCGGTGTCGAAGGCGAGGAGGATCGTATTCTGCAGCCAAATGAAACAGGTGGAAAATGGCTGAAAGCTCCGGATGCTGCTGCAGACTGATGGAGGCAACAAAGATCGTCTTTAATCTATAACGACACACTACCTCCCTTTTTTGTCACACGCCCACACAGACCATGAGTTATGTGCACATGCGCTGTGTATTAATAGAGATAGGATGGGTTGTAAGATAACTCACTCAGTTTTACATGTTGAGGAACAAACCAAGTCAATTCGGGGACTGGTTTAGTTTCGCTATCACAGAGGGAAAAAAATTAGAGCGCTATCACGTTATAACATGATACTTATTTTGTATAACTGTGATATGTTGTATAAACGTGATAGTTATCTTTTATAAACATGATAGTTATCTTGTACAAACTTGATACGTATCTTGTATAAATTTGATAGTTATCTTGTATAAACGTGATACGTATAAACATGATAATTTCATGTCCAGTAGGTGGCGGTAATATGCTTTTCGTGCAGACATAAAGAAGGCTAGCACAGTGGCTAACAGGAGTTGGTCAAGTTTTCCTTCATGCGCGGTCTAATACATGGAGAGATAATATTTATTATTTATACAGGCTGGCTCTTCTTCTCTGATTATTTTAACAAATCACAAATGGAGCAATACAGATGGCTTAGTCTTCAAATGCTTTATCAAATTTAAAGATGCATTTTTTGCTGTCAAACAGTTTTATTGAGGAATCAGTCATGAAAATTGAAACAATACAAATTTGTCCTCTTTTTCACGTGAACATAAAACATAAAGACAATACAAAATCAAAACAAAACAAAAGTGACAAATAAACAGGGACACTCTCAAGACCCACCCACCTCTCCTTTCCCTAGGACTTATAGTATATCTTATCACACCGAGAATCAAATGAAATTCTCTTCAAATTGTCATGTTCTGTGTTTTTCTGTGTATTTATTTAGAGTTTTCTGTGTCTGTGTTGTCCAGTCGCCCCTCGATTACTCCCAGGTGTTTCTCATTCCCTGATTACCTCCTGTGTATTTAGTGTCACCTGTGTGTCTGTGTCTTTGTCGGGTCCTTGTCTCATTCTGACTTCTAGTCTGTCATCTGTGTTCCCAGTCCATCTTCTCATCCATTTGTGTAACGGTTACTACCGGCGTCGAGCCCTGGCTTCCGCTCGGCTGTGCTGCCCGTTGGTTGGACTGTTTTCTGGACATTCATTATTAAAATCATTTATTATCACATCCTGGGTCTACAGCGTCTGCCTCACCACCTCAACACCGCACCAATGCATAACACAAATAGTTATCAATATATTGCAGAACGGGTTGCCAAGTTCTATTGAATTGCTATTTGCCAATGAGAACCGTATTCTTTCCAGATGAGAGAGCCTTACCAGTTCCTCCAGCTACATTTTAACCGATGGAACCTCTGAATTTTTCCAAAACATCAACACTAGTTTTTTTTCCTATGATAAAGGCATAAGATAATAATTGTCGTTGGTATTTATTAAATTGAGAAAGCTGAACAGAAACTCCGAGTACAATGAGAAGTGGGTCCAGCCTCAACTCTGTACGGAATATATCTGATAAAGTTTTGAATATGCCAGACCAAAATGGGGTTAATTTTGTACACAAAGAGTAAGAATTTAGAAGTGTGGCTTCTTCAATATGGCATTTGTCACACAGTGGGGATGCTAGGGAAAATTTAATGTAACTTCACTTTACAGTAATGAAAACTGTGCATGATTTTAAATTGAATAAGACAGTGTCTAGAATTGGCAGAACAGTTGTGAATATTCTCTAGCTCAGCCTTCCAGAGTTTGTTACTTATCTCCGTTCCTAATTCCTGCTCCCAGCCTGATCTAAGGCCCTGCATGGACAGCAAGGATCTGGATAATAACAGATGGTAGAGTCAAACAGTACAAAAAAAAATGTTAGTAATTCGTGTGTGTTTTTGTGTGTTCCAGAATTGTCTGGAAAACTCTAAGAAGGATTTTAAAGCCCCCATCCCCACCCTCCAGGTTGTGCATTACGGCCGCGTAGAGGAAATACAATTAAAATCCAAAAGAAGATAGTAAAGCACAGTAACGCAAAGTGATTTCGATAAGTAACTGTGGTCTGACTACTGGAAAAAAAAAAGTCGCCACCTGGATTTAACTAAGCAAATAGGTACAAGCCTCCTATTGGATAAGTACTGCAAAGGCAATTATCTTTCAGCTGGCAACAAGTTATTTAAGCCCAGCTGATGCAATGAGTAACTCCTCATTTCTTAAACAACCATGGCAAAAGACACATCCTGTGGTCGTGGAAAAGACGTTAGTCTGTTTAAGAAGGGTCAAATCATTGGCATGCATCAAGCAGAGAAAACATCTAAGGAGATTGCAGAAACTACTAGAATTGGGTTAAGAACTGTCCAACGCATCATTAAAAACTGGAAGGATGGTGGGGAACCATCGTCTTCCAGGAAGAAATGTGGTCGGAAAAAAATCCTGAATGATCGTGATCGGCGATTACTTAAACGTTTGGTCAAATCAAATCGAAGAAAAACAACAGCAGAACTCAGGAGGATGTTTAATTGTGAACGAAAAAGCATTTCCACACGCACAATGCGAAGGGAACTCAAGGGGTTGGGATTGAACAGCTGTGTAGCCGTAAGAAAACCTCTAATCAGTAAGGCTAACCAGAAAAAAAGGCTTCAGTTTGCTAGGGAGCATAAAGATTGGACTCTGGAGGAATGGAAGAGGGTCATGTGGTCTGATGAGTCCAGATTTACCCTTTTCCAGAGTGATGGGCGCATCAGGGTAAGAAGAGAGGCAGGTGAAGTGATGCACCCATCATGCCTAGTGCCTACTGTACAAGCCTGTGGGGGCAGTGCTATGATCTGGGGTTGCTGCAGTTGGTCAGGTCTAGGTTCAGCAACATTGTGTGCCCAAAGAATGAGGTCAGCTGACTACCTGAATATACTGAATGACCAGGTTATTCCATCAATGGATTTTGTCTTCCCAAATGGAACGGGCATATTCCAAGATGACAATGCCAGGATTCATCGGGCTCACATTGTGAAAGAGTGGTTCAGGGAGCATGAGACATCTTTTTCACACATGGATTGGCCACCACAGAGTCCAGACCTTAACCCCATTGAGAATCTTTGGGATGTGCTGGAGAAGGCTTTGCGCAGTGGTCAGACTCTCCCATCATCAATACAAGATCTTGGTGAAAGATTAATGCAACACTGGATGGAAATAAATCTTGTGACACTGCAGAAGCTTATTGAAACAATGCCACAGCGAATGCGGGCTGTAATCAAAGCTGAAGGTGATCCAACAAAATATTAGAGTGTGACCATTTTCTTGGTATTCATAACCTTCATACTTTTTATAATATTCAACTTTTTTTAGAGGCGCAAATAGTGTAAAATATCTACTGGTGACCAGTTATTTTTTTGTTTAAAACACAAATAAAGATATTATCAGCCTGCATTTTTTTAAAGTACCTAGCTTCAAAACAAATAAATCCCAGTATTTTTTGTTGAGCAACTAGAATGGAGTTTTCCAATTTTGAGATATGAGACAAATGTAGGGGGTGTATAACCTAGAGCAAATGTTTCCATCTGTAGGATGAAATACTTAAACTCTGTAAATCACAAGTCCTCAAGGGCTGCTGTCCTTCAGTTTTTAGATGTGCCACAGGTACAAAACACTGGAATGAAATGGCTTAATTACCTCCTCCTTGTGTAGATCAGTTCTCCAGAGCCTTAATGACCTAATTATTCTATTCAGGTGGTGCAGCAGAGGCACATCTAAAAGTTGCAGGACACCGGCAGGACACTGGAGTTTGACACGCCTGTTTTAGGCTAAGAGCTGTTCTTATAGTCTATCAGTTATTATCATAGATGCTGAGATAGACTAGCGGTTAATGTCTTAAAACCCTAAAACAATCATAAACATTAGTTCCACTAGCAACAAATATTTGGTCAAAGCTAATGCTCAAGTGATAACTTAGAGCAGTGCTTCTTAATTCCAGTCCTCAGGCCCCCCTTCTCTGCATGTTTTAGATGTGCCTCTATTCCAGAACAGCTGATTCAAATGATTGCATGACCATCAAGTGCTGCAGAAACCTGTTGATCACCCATAGATTCAATAAAGGTGTGTAGCAGAAGGGAAACACCTAAAACATGCAGGGCAGGGGGGCCTGAGGACTGGAATTGAGAAACACTGACTTAGACCAAGCTGATATTCACCAGGTGTCAATTACACAACATGTGCATAACACAGCATATCACTTCAAACAAGGTCAAATTTGTCTTCACATGCCTACTTTCATGGATTGTGATTTAGAAAATGATTTTTTTGGAACAGACCTTTTACTCATGATTCCAGTTATTTAGTTATTGAGTGTTGCCAAGTCTGTTGACTGCCTAATTAAACACAGTAGGGCTTCAATCAGAAAGCGCGCAGGACATCAGTTGATACTGGCTTTAGCAAAGTGATGCATTCTGGGTACAAAATAATCATAATTTGCTGCACACCATCAGAGTATTCGTTATGGGGTTGTTATGCCATAATATTCTGGAATTATATGACAAACATTTTTCATAGAGAGAAAAAAAAAGCTAATAATGCTGTTTTTTTTGTTATGGAAAACGTGACCTTTCCAAATAAACATACATAACTTTCAGATTACTTTTTTTTTTAACAGTAATTATTATATTCATTCCTCCAAACCCCAGCAACAAAAACCTAATTTCCAGATTTTCTTATCTTCTGTTATATATATATATATATATATATATATATATATATATATATATATATATATATATATATATATATATATACACACACACACACCAAAACCTATATAACTGGGGGTATCAAATATTTTCCAGGCACAGGGTGCCATTTTGTAGCACAATCAAGAATTTGTCACCTTCAGCTTTTATGAAAATGCTATATATACTGAAAATAAATTTGACTTTGCATCATGACTGTATTTGACATCTTGAAATTGGTATCTGTTTTCTTGAAAAGACTTTTCTAACACCGCTTCTTCAAGACATCCTCACAACAATGCTTCTTCATGATGGCATTTACAACCATTTTAAAGAGCATTGAACTGAGAAGTAGTTTATTATGATAAGCAGATGCATAGTTCCAGCACGTGTTTGCTAAGCACCTGGTAGAACTGATATTTAGAATTATTTAAAATCAAGTTTAAATGCCAAAGCCACCCTGCTCTTCAAAGACTACAATCCTAAAGCACCAATGTAATTTTGATATAATTTACATGTTCTATAATGCCCTTCCCAAACAAAAAGGCATGGATGACTCGCTAAGTCCAGCGGCTACTTAGAGAAAGGAACACTGCTTTCAGGTGTGGGGACAATACCCTTTGCAGCTCGGCAAGGATCAGCCTAAAAAGAGGGATTAGAAAGGCTAACAGGAACTACAAGAGGAGGAGTTCCTCTCCTGGTTATTGTGCAGGAGCACCTGGACATTGTCCAGGAGGTTATTGTCTAGGAATACCTGGACAATAACAGCAGCAGGCTGGTTTGGGTGGAAATCCAGTACTTCACCAACCACATGACAAGCCACAGACCAGCTGAAGGTGAAATCTCACTAGCAGAGAAGTTGAACCACTTGAACTGCTCATTTCAAGGCCGAACCTCTAGTGGCAGCTGTTCTGAATGCAGCAGAGCAGTTACAGAGCAGAAATTTTGATCTTGGAATGGATCAAAATGAAAATGAACTTGACATCTTTGTTTTTGATGTTGACAAAAAGAACAGATTTAGAAACACCATTCCCCCTCCTTTATCTCTTGCCTTCTGTCTTCCTCTTAAACACATGGCAAATAGGAAAAACAGCAGAGGCTCAGTGACTTGAAGGATATGACTATATTTTTTACAATCACATCAAACCTACAGTCATCGGAACTCAATGAAAGCAAATAATTGATCTGAAGACAAAAATGAACCTGAATTGAATCTGTAATCTTAATTTTTCCCCAAATGCAACATTGAATTTCAGTCCATAAGAATACAAAGAAAATGCTTGTCTATCTGCAGCTGCAATCACTGTTATATCTACCATTAAGACCGGACTGAATATGTGAAACAACTGTCATGATGTGTACTAGTGGACCCAAAAACAGCAAGTAAGACTTAAACTTCTGTGTGTATTTAGTGAAGCAAAATGAAAACAAGGAACCAACTTACAAAAAATCCAAAGAACCAAGAAAATCCAAAAACAGGGCAAAACAGAAGACAGGAGGAGGTCCAAGTGAACCAGGGAATAGTGATGTGATGAACTGGGAACTACTGACAGAAACTGAGAGGCTTAATACAGGGAGGTTGAGTGTGAGAACAAAAGACCAGGATTGATGAGCTAAATGAAAAGTAGAGCAGGACTCAGCTGAGGGTAGAGGAAGAGGAACAAATAATCAAGAAGAGTAAAACAAAAGGGTGAACTAAGAAATAACTGATTAATAAAAAGAGGAACAGCAAAAACATAGAACACAAAACCAAACCCAAAAACCCAGAGTCTTGACAACAACTGATGAGTGTTTTTCCAACAAGTCGCCAAAGAGGAGAAATATTAAACAAATTTTTACCTTATGCATCATACAGAAAATGCATTTTTGTGTGGTGCTGAATGACTACTAATAGATCAAATACAGCAAGAAAGAAGATTACTTTAGGATACCAGAGGATCACCAGTAACTATGCCTCTCATCTGTGTGCCCACCCCTCAAATCTACATCCACCATATATATCCCATGAAAGGATTCCAGATGTTTCGAAATTCTGACAGTTTCCCTTTTATAATGTAAGTAATTTTTTTCCATTGTGGATACTTCATTGATCCAGTTAATACATTTTGGTGAAAATATGACTTTGAAAAAAAAACACATTTTTTTTCTATGACAGGCTAAATAAACCAAATAATTACTGTTATTTTTTCACAGAGTAACTTTATAAACAGTTCCCCATAATTCAGCTCTTTAATGGCTGTTGAATAACAGAGACTAAGTGGTCGGTTTATTGCTAATTACAATTAACAGTAGTCAAGAATAAAGAAATCTGCAAAACCACACTGATTCATTATTTACTGCGCAACACTTGTCCAAAATAAATACAAGATGTACCATGAAACAGTGATAAGTTTTATTTCAAAGTTTATCACAAGCATCATGATTTTTGCTGTTTTTGAGAAGATTACAGTACAACATAGCTCTGTAGTTCACAGTGTGAAATCTTAAGTTGCATGTCGGAAATTAAAACAGAAAATCAGAGCTAAAGCTGCAGGGTCTATAGCTAGAGATCATGAACCTCTCAGTTTCACTTCAGTGTTTTTAAACTTAGCAAATCCACAACCAGGATATGTTAAATGTTATGTTAATGGATCACTCTGATTATAAAGCAGTTCAGCTTTTGTCCTCAGCTTTTCTGAAGAAACCTGAGGACAAATTTTAGTAAATTTCCAAAGTTTGAATAAATGTGTGTCAGGTTCTGTCTGGATCAAAAGGCTGGTCAGAACCAGCAGACATGTCAAACAGAACCTCTAAAGTTCAGAACTTTACCTACATATTCAGGGCTGCTCATAAATCAGATTTGATTATGGTTCTGAGCTGAATTCTGAAATAAATCATTCAGATTTGGATCACTGAACACCTTCATTTTATGCTGTATTCAAGTTTCACTAGAACCAAAGTAGGGAGCTCAGATTCATTTAATCAGATTCTGTTTAGATTGAACCCAAGTTCAACGATAAATTCAAAGTTTAAAGCTTTTCTTTCTGGTAAGGTTTGTGTCTGAGAAACATTGGAAATCTAGGTAATCTAGGTGATGTTCTAACATTTAAAGATCGTTTTGTGATAATTTGGCATGTTGAAATTAACCCCAAAACTGATCTGTCTTTAATCAGCTAACTGCTAGTTGAATACAAGAAGTTCAGTTTGGACTTTTATGATACCTAAACAGAGCTAGGAGCTAGAAAATGGATGGATGGGTGGGTGGATGGATGGATGGATGGATGTATGGATGGATGGATGGATGGGTTTTGTGTAACTGATCATTTACCAGAAAACTAAACTCTGCTTGTTGTTCTGTGATTCTAGAGCCATGAACCTAGTCCCACTTCAGAGACTAAAGAACATTTGATATCTACAGTATGTGTTGGAAGAACTGTAGACACAAGTTAAAACATATCTGAACTGAAATTGAGACAATGTACTGCTGTTTTTTTTAAAGTCTACTCATTCCTCTCTAAAAACAACATTAAAAACACATTCCTGATTAAACCTAAACATGGCTGCTGGACCATCATTCCACACATCCTGAACTTGGGTGGTCCCCAAGAGGAATGATGTGTCCTTTGCGTCACTAGCGATGTTCCTGCAGAAGCTTCAAAATGGAGGGAAACATAATTTGAGGTGCATCCAGCCCCCAGATGAAATCCAGATGTTCCCAGTGTTCGATGTGCTGATGGTAGACTAGGTTGGACACCTGCAGTGAGATAAAGTTTTACTCATCTCTGCCAACAAAAAACCTGCAGGAGAAGGTCATTTAAAATTTGAGAAAAGCTTGAAGAACACCACATCAAATTGGCCCAACTAACTCTAAATAAAGATACACCTAAGACCTTTACAGTGAATGACTAGTGGACAAATCAAGGGCTTTTACGGTAAACAAATCTGTGACTTTAATTCAGTCTTTCTCAAGCTCCATAGTCCTAGGGAACCCATTATAACTGCTTGAGGTTCTAGATATTATTAACTTATGTTATTTTATTGTATGATGCCAATGTGTTTCATAATTTAAGCATGGAGTTAGCATGTTCTCCCTGTACATGGTGGGTTCTCTCCGGGTACTCCGGCTTCCTCCCACAGTCCAAAAACTTGACCGTCAGGTTGATTGATCTCTCTAAATTCTCCTTCGGTGTGAGTCTGTGCATGGTTGTTTGTCCTGTCTGTCTCTGTGTTGCGTAGTGATGGACTGGAGACCTGTCCAGGGTCTATCCCACCTCTCGCCCATTGACAGCTGGAGATAGGCACCAGCACCCCTCCTGAACCCGATGGGATAAAGGTGTAAGAAAATTGATGGGTGGATGGGTTTTGGGCATTTAATTTTACATGAGGCCCCAGGGGTCTCGTATATATAACATTGCATAGGATTTATACTAAAAGTGGTATGTACACCCAAAAGTTGAAAATAGTGCATGCCAAAAAAATCTCAACTTATTAAACTATATGAACAAAAAGCAGCTTTCCTTTTATAAATCACAGATGCATGCCAATGTTTGTATATATGGTTCCACCACATGTTCTGTCCTCTACATGCCCACATTCAACAATAAATGATCAATTCAAAGTATCTGGTATGTTTAAATGAGCCAGCTGATCAATGTTATACACAGCAGTGGCTTTGTGATTAGTGTCACATTGTATGTGTTAGTCTTTGATACACATAACCTTAGTGATCGTCAAGAATGTGATGGTGAGAGAACTTTGATGAAATTTTGTGCATACATTGATTTAAGATTTCAGTTGTTTTATTTGAAAGATCCTTATGTATAGTAGCTACGGCTCACCAGTAGAAACATAAATCTAACATTTCAGGAAACTGAAATGTTAGATTGTTTTGAAGAGGAAGCAGATCATGTACTTTGTGCTGTGGCTAAATAAAAAAGGAGAGTGTTCCGCCCTTGTGTCCTTGAAATGCACTTTCATGTTGAAGGGTTTGAGTATGCAGTGTGTCCCAGTTCTTCCTCATCTGTCTGATTGGTCAGATGTTTCTTGAGGTGCAAAATGAGGAAATACAGTCAGACAGAAATGTTGATATATCTCTTCAGCTACTCCGCTTCCGTTATCTGGTTTTTGTAACTGTATGAGACATGGATACTTCTGAGGAACATTTATCAGACGCAATGATGAACTATGTACATTTATACAATTCTCCTATAAATAACTACTATAAAAATAAGACTGGTGAATCGTTAAAAAATCCTGGACGAAAACTATAACGTTATTGTTCATGGAGGATGAGGAAAAGCGTGGCGCTCTCTATGTGACTGTTTTGTAAAAGCAAAACAGGATGCACAAGGGTGCATACTACCCTGTGTGACTACCCACAGAGTAGTAGAGTGACGTATACAAAAGCAGGAGGGTGTCCCCCAGTTGGTCTGTGCCGTTGTGTATGTGCGGATACAAACAATTCGCAACCACATTGCTGTGTGTCAACTGTGTTGCTTCGGATGAAATGTGTCGGGGCCTTTATGTTCACTTCGACTGAGCATACACTTCATGAAGGGTGTAATTCGAGCATTGGGACCAGCCCTTGACGTGACTGACCTGAGTAAGAAGAGCAGCCACATCTTTTGGGTCTGCCAAAGTATCATGTCCTCCAGAAAACAGGGCAGTGGGAACCTTCATGTCCTTGACACGGAACTCAGGAGGAGTTGACTGCAGAGAGGGAAAAGTGGAGGTCATGGGAAAGACAAATGCGACATTTATAACATTAAAGACCTAAGCACAACTTCTGTGATCACACTAAACATAGAAATATGAGCAGACAATAGAATGAAGTGGGTATAATTTTCATTTTTTACCTTGGCCTTCCTGAGGCAGTATAACTGAGCGGTACTTTTAAGTATCTGCACGGCACGTTGAATGTGGAGAGGTTCCTTGACCTCACTGCTGGGCATTCTGCAGGAGTTGGTGCAGGCGACTGGCTGCAGGAGTCACCGCTTTCAAGCTTGGCTTGCACTGGTGGACATGTTGGCAGGGATGGATTGGTGTCGGTGGGGTTTGGGATCCTGCATTTCTCCCTGTGCTCTGCTGGCCTAGGACTGCTGCTCCTGTGGTTCAGGAGCAGCACACTTAATCACGTTGCGTTGCTGATCTCTGCCTGCCTGGGGCTACTGTGACCTCTGGGAGACAAGGTTACAGGCCTGTTGCACTCGGCGTTGCGGAGTTTCCACCCTTTTCTCACCATTCTAACACCTGCACACTTCCGAGTGTCAAATTGGCACACACATCTATTCTACATTAAATCTTGTTCTTCATTAACTCTACAAAAGGCATTATTGCACTGCAAGATCACAGAATCAGTGACCCAGCTGCCATCGGTCCAGCCCTATTGTACTTCCTGTTTGAAGAGTTTCAGTCAGGTTACAGAGTTCATCATAGGACTGAAACAGCACTTGTGAAAGTTACAAATGATACTCTCTTGGCTTCAGATAATGGATTGTATGAGAGTCAGTTGGTGTAAATATTGTGTAAATAATTTAATTACATTTAGGTGTACACTATTAAGTAAACTGGCTAATTCAACTTTATAAAAAATGTTTATAGGTTGTTTTTAGATTGTTTTCCCCCCTCCATGTCAGGATGGGCGGCGCCCCTATGGATCAGCTGCCACTGCCCACATCGTTTTTAGGACACCACCTAGACAACCAGCAGTTAAATGACAACATGCGGCTAAACATGTCATCACTGGTCCAATCAGGTAGGAGACCAGAGAAAACTACTTAGTCCGATATTGTTTTGCCAAACTTACACACTGAAGCAACACTAACTTCAGTGACCTCCAATTGGCATAACAGGGTGTCATTACCACTGGCACCTTACCCCTAACCAGCAGTTTTAGGTAGGTAGGATATGATGTCGCCCGTTCTTGCCCCTGGAAAATATTTGAGTAAGGTCACTGGTGTCTCTAATGTTTCTGGCTATGGAGATGTCAATTACCAGAGTTGGCTTCTCAGCGGGTGTGTTGCTGAGAGGGGAAAATCTGTCAGAAACGTGGATGGGTTGGTGGTTCCTATACACCAACACCCAGGACAGTAAGCTTAAACCCTACAGGATTCCACCCTATAAATGGTATTCACCCTATAAATGGCTGCTTGATTAGCAGCAAGCCCATTTAATGGTTCTGATCCTAAGAGCTCACTATTTTATTTTCAATCATTTTTACAAATTTCTTCCCCTGTATATCTGAGAAAATGTCAAAAATATTCTAAGAGTGAAAAACAACTCTTTTCATTTTTTTCACCCAAATATTGTTCAGCTGTCTCACTGCTTTACATGTATGGTTATGTTCTTGCCAGTGTTGTGTCTGACATGCTTTGGAACAATACATGGCAGCTGAGCAACCTGAACACCTCTGAAGTGGAGCGTCAACTGATTATTCCTGGTGGCAATAATGGCAGCTTCAAAACTCCTGGTCCCGTGGCAGTGGACCTCCGATGTTTTCCAGCACCTGATGTGGAGCGCTGCATCCTTTGGAGATGTGACCTGGCTGGCCACATTTGAAGCAATGGGTCAGTCGTCTGCCTTTCCGTTGTCCTGGCAGGTTCTGTAGTCCCTCTTTCTTTGGGTATTGCCAGCGTCCGATGTCCTCTTTGCAGTCTGCCATTTACTAGATTTCAGGGAAGTGATGAACATCTGCTTTCCATCTGCAGCCTCATTCCATCTGCAGCCTCATTTCTCAGTTCGTTCACCAAGGATTGCATTTCAAGCTGTCATCTTGTCTTCCTAGGTCTGGGATCAGCTGTGTGGCAGTGATCTTTGTTGTTTTGGGGTTGGTTCTCTTTAGATTATTTAGTTGCTGTATCTTGAGGTTTGAAGCTTCATTAAGTTTCTCAATCAGCATTTCATCAGTCACATCTGGGTTGTCAAGTAGCGTCTCGATCTGAAATTTGATATCATTTTGCAGTCCTGTACCCACCAATCTTAAAAACGTCCTGGACTTTGAACACCTGGATTCTCTGGGACTCTGGTAGAACCCTGGTGCTACCAGGACTGTGTTTGACCCTGTTTATACCGGGAGTCTGTAAGTCCTCAATTTCCGTGGACTCGGATGTTTCCTGGTCTTTATGGTTCCAGTTTCAGACTCACCTGGTTGTAATGCCTCATGTTTCCTTCTGGTCCAAAGTCAAATGCCATCAGCTTTCCCCCATGGACTGCCTGTAATCAGTGGAGAAACATTGTAAAAAAAAACGTTTTCAGAGAAGCCAAATATATAATATTCTTGCCAGTGTTGTATCTGACATGCTTTGGACACAAGCATGTCAGTGTTTAAATAAAATCATTGATGTACTGTAGTTCTGGTTCACACAATGGAGCAACCAAGTTCACTGTTATTTTCACACTTTTAATGTCTGTGGATTTTAAAGGTGCTTAATGGGGGAACGTTAAGTGTAGTCATATTGCTCAGGTACCTGCGCCCAGTGGATCATGTTCTGGACAGAGGTCCCAGCAGGACAGTGAGTTGTGTAGACTGGAGTCCGAGTCTGGAACACATCACAAAGTCTTCCTCAGTAAGACTTTCTGATGTCTTGGTGACATCAGAAAGTCTTGATCTATGATTAGCTATGATACTAGCTATAATTACATAGCTAGATTAGCTAGTAATCTAGCTATGATCAGCTAGATCATACCAGTTTGTAGTAATCTAGCTATGATCAGCTAGATTACTACAAACTGGTAAACTAGCTGATCATACTGCTGATATCACAGCAGTATTATTGATAAAACCAAATTCATCCAATAAAATGTATCTTCTAACAGATGAACATGTTTTCCACAGTAAAGGTTTCCCAATGTAAATCTATCACTCACAGGAACATCTGACTGAGCTTCAATCTTTATGTAAATAAAATAGAACAAAGTTCTGCTATTCAGGCTTTTCAGGGTCAGAGGTACCGACCATGTTAAGGTTTTTCTCGTCAAAACCGCAGAGGATGAAGAAGAGATTTCCACACAGCTCGCTCAGCAATGTCTTTGCACACACATGTTCAGCCAACCATTTGATGTACTGGTTCTGTGGCAGGAAGTCCCGCTTCCCAAACAAGTTCTGCAGGGTGCATCAATGAGCATGTCATTAATAGGACACAAGAAAATGCAGGTCTACTAATAATTCAAAGTGAATTAGAATTTTTGAATAGATAATAAATAATATAATGAATATTTTAATGTAAGAACAAACAAATCATGTTGTTGGTCCTTTTTAAAAAAGCTACAATTTGTGGAATCTCTGTTTCTCAGCGAACAGAGAAATTCACTGCTCCTCCCCACCAGCCAAATAATATTTTGCATGATCTATTAATTTTGCATTGTTTAATCATTGTTTTTATTTCCACCAACAACTGAACCAGCAAAACCTTGTCAGTTTTTGTCACCTGTCCTGTGCTTCCTAAACAGGTGCTGTTACCAGGAACTAATTCTTACCCAGATCAGAAAATCTGGTAGGACAGACAGTTTGGTCATGGGGCTGCCAGTAAAAGCCACAGTCGCAACAGGAGCCAGTCCAAAGAACAGGCGAATCTTACTGGCAAGCTCTGGCAGAGTGGAGAATGCTATGAATGCTGTAAGATAAGACAGAAGTTATCATGTACAGGAAGTTAGTGTTTTACAGCAGACAAGAAATAAGTGTAAGACTTGATCGGGTACCAATGGTTGTTCCCTGGGAGTGTCCAATGTAGAAGATTTGTTCCTGACCAGTAGCCTTCAGAATGTGGTTGATAACTGCTGGAAGATCTTTCAGAGCCATTTCATCATAGCTGTTGACATACAGAATAGTAGAAGACAACATGTCTTAGAACTATCTGATTCATTTTATTTCAAAGATGGAGAGTCAGAACCAGAAAAACACATCATGACTCAGAAAACACTTAATTTAGAAAAAACAGTTCAAGTTAGTCAAATTGGTCAGAACCAACTATTTCAGGCCAATTTGATCCAAAATGATTTTTCAGAGGCCTGTTCTCCAGGAAAACCTCATCCAAAATAATCTATTTGAGAACCATGTTCCAGACCAGTGTGATGCAGAGTCACCTGATGTAAAACCTGACTGTGATAGTCTGCAGGTTTGATTCTATAAGAGGATCTAGCTGTAAGAAATAATCTGAACTGATCCAAAAATGTCTGATCCAGAAAAATCTGCAGGAGAAGTCTGGTAAGGTTTTTTCTAGAAGTTAATTCAGAATTTTTCTGCAGTCTAAATGACTAGATGTTTCTAGGACTGGTTTCTACATGTTTGAAATCTAAGTATATTTTGGAAACTGATGTTTGGACAAGAATGTATATCAGCTTCAAGTTCACACCTGAACCTCCAGAAGTCCTCAAGATCTGGGCTCAGAGTTTGATGTTTCCTGGACCAGGTGTTCCCTCGGCTGTTCCCAATCCACACATCATAGCCGGCATCTGCTAGTACATAACCCAGACTGGAGTTGGGAAGGTTGGTGATCCAATTGCTGCCGGCAGCCAGAAGTCCATGCTGAAGGAAGATTGCTGACCTTGGACCTACAGGATTGAAACCAGGACTAGTTGAAGCCAGGGAAGGAAGAACATCCTATTGCCTGTCAGTGTGTAAAGAGAAACTTTAAATAGAATTGGAATCTGACCTGCTGTATGTTTGAGTCCATGGGGGATCCTATTGACAGTCAGAATGTAGCCGTCCTCTGTCAAAACCTCATGCTCCTCTGAAGGGTAACCCCACCTTTGAATGATCTCTGTCTGAGTGACAGAGGTACAGAAACTCAACATCCAACACAAAAGTAACCTAAAACATTCAAATTAAAAGCAAAGGGACAATAACTAGCTGTGTTTTATTTTATTTTGTTCAATTTTAACAACACAGCACTGCCCAAAAAAGAAAAAACTGCTCATGACCAGAGATTTCATTCACAAAAGAGTGCATGTACATCTACTTCTTAAACACTCTGGTTGTTAAGGGGGTTGGTGCATTGATTTAATTGACTGGAACATTTTGCACAAGCCATGTGCAGATATAAAAACACTGCTCACATTGAGATAGGATGAACAATAAATCACTTACCTTCTACAGACTTAAATAAAAACTTGGGAAACACAATGGAACAACTATTAATTTAAAGTAAATAAAAACTTAATAACAATACAGAAAACATTGTTTAAAAGTAAAGACAGGATTACCGAAGATGAAATGTTATCCCAGAAAATTAGTTGATCAAGATTTTGAGCAAGCTGAGGGTTACGGTGAGGATGTATCATGTCAGGAAAAAGACGTAGAAGCTATAGTATCATCAGAACAAAAAACAAGGCATGTTGCTAGGCCTGCTGACTATCCCTCTGTCCAGACAAATGAGTGATCAATATGATCAGCTTAAAAGTAAAGGTCTCATTGTCTCCATCAGATCAAGAGTCTGTCACTATTACCAACCAGTGGGCTGATGGAAAGATAGAGTTAATACTTTTAGGTATTAACCGAAGAACTATCCAGTTTTTATCACTGTAGAAAAATTATGAGCACAGAAGATCCCAAGCACACAATGAACCAATTAAGATTTTTCATACAGCAAAGAAAGGCATTCTTTGCTTTTTATGAGTGCAACCAGTCAGGACTGTGCATTTGAGTCTACTGTCAGGATATTCAGAACAGAATGCTATGTAAAATAAAAAACATTTATTGACTGAGAATCTGATAGCAGCAAACTAATATGTTTCATACAATGCCAATTCCAATAAAGTTGGGAGGTTGTGTAAAACATAAATAAAAAAATAATACAAGGATTTGCAAATCCTTTGTAGCCTACATTAATTTGAATACACTACATAGACAAGACATTTAATGTTCAAAGAGATAAACTTTATAGTGTTTCTGCAAATATTCACTCATTTTGAATTTGATACCTGTAGCATATTAAAAACAGCTGGGACAGGGGCAGCATAAGACTGGGAAAGTTGAGGAATGCTAAAAAAAAAACAAACATTTTTCTACAATATTTTACAAGTGAACAGGTTAATTGAAAACAGATGTCATGATTGAGTAAGAAGAGAATATTCCCAAAAGGCTCAGTTATTCACAAGCAAGAATGTGGTGAGCTTCACAACTGCATGAGCAAATAGTTCAACAGTAAAGGAAAAAAAATTGTCAATATACAATTGCAAAAAATGTAGGAATTTCATCATCAACAGGCCATAAACCTATACACTAATAAGCAATATTGTGAAAAGATTCTGAGAGTACAGGGAAATCTGTGAAAATAAGCGACAAAGCCAAAAACCGACACTGAATGTCCCTTGACCATCAATTCATTGCATTAAAAACCAACCATCAAGGGCGTGCTGTGGTGGCGGAGGAGTTAGCGCGACCCACATTCAGGCAAAACGTAGCCTTGACGCGGCTGTCGCAGGTTCGACTCCCGGACCCGACGACGTTTACCGCATGTCTCCCCTCTCTCCTGCCCCCTTTCCTGTCAGCCTACTTTGAAAAAAGGGACACTAGAGCCCACAAAAAGACCCCTTGTGGGGCGATTAAAAAAAACAAAAAAAAAACATCATTCTGTAATGGATATTACCACATTGGAACAAAGTTGTCACTACATCTACAAGTGTGAGTTAAAACTCTACCTTATGAAGTGAAGCTGTATATTAACATCCAGTTTCTCTGGGTAAAAGTTCATCTGAGATGGAGTGACACAAAGTGGAAAATGTCTTGTGGTCTGACAAATCCATATTTCAAATTGTTTTTGGAAATAATGTACATCAAAAGAGGAAAATGATTGACCGGATTGTTGACAGCGCAATGTTAAACAGCTAGCATCTGTGATAGTATGGGGTTGTATTAGTGCCCATGGCATCAGTAACTGACACATCTGTGAAGGCACCATTAATCTTGAAAGGTTTTGGCCCACAGTCTTCCATTGAATATGTGTGGCACATTATAAAATGCAAATTATAACATTGGAGAGCCCAGACTGTTGAGCAACTGAAGGTATAACCAAGCAAGAATGGAAAAGAATATTCAACAATTAGTGTCCTCAATTCCCAAGAGCTTGTTGAGTGTTGCTAAAAGGAAAGTTGATGTCATGTTTTGTTAGTTTGGACCCAGAACTAACAAATACTGTATATGTATATATAGTACGCTTCAGCTCTCTCCATAGATTTTCTATGGGATTTAGATCAGGAGGCTGGTTAGTCCATTCCATGACCTTGATATGCTTATTATGGAGCCACTCCTTTGTTTTCTTGGCTGTATGTTTTGGGTCGTTGTGCTGGAAGACCCATCCACGACCCATTTTCAGTGATCTGGCGGAGGCAAAAAGGTTGTCACCCAGGATTTTGCAATACATGGCCATATTCATCTTCCTGTCAATGCAGGGAAGTTGCCCTGTGCTCTCAGAAGAAAAACACCCCCAAAACATAACACTTCCACCACCATGCTTGACGGTGAGGATGGTGGTCATATTCTGTATTTTTCTTCCTCCAAACATGTCGAGTTGAGTTGTGGCCAAAGAGCTCAATCTTGGTCTCATCTGACCACAGCACCCTCTCCCAGTCTCTCAGAGTCACTAATATGTTCACCAGCAAACTTGAGGCGGCCCTGGATCTGAGCTTTCTTGAGCAGAGGAACCTTGCATGCACTCCAGGATTCTAAACTATTACATCTCAGTGTGTTACCAGCTCCTCCCATGTGGTTCTTGGCTGATTTTTTAACCTTTGTCATGATCAATGAGACTCCACGAGGTGATATCTTGCATGGAGCTCCAGGCCTAGTTCGATTGACAATAATGCAGTTATGGCGTACTTCTTCGAATAATTGCACCAACAGCTGTCACCTTCTCATCCAGTTTTTTACTTGTGGCTTTGTTACCCATTCCAGCCTTTGTAAGTCAAAAATGTTGTCCCTGATATTTTGGACAGCTCTTTAGTCTTGCCCATGGTGGAGATGTTGGACATCAATTCACATCGATTCTTACCAAATAAACAGACCGAACACATTAAAAAATCATGTTACCGGGTTGAAGTTAAAATTTTTATAGAAAGAAAATCATCCTTCAGAGCAGCTATTATGTAGGTTATTGTGAAAAAACTCCATCAGGTCATGTATATGAATTTATTAAATCCAAGCTTCCTGTTTGGGTGAGAAGAGTCTGGAGAGGAAAACTCAAGACGCACTTCCTGCTCTCTTGCAGTAAAAAGGAAGCACAGCACCTTCTGAGGCTAAGAAATACATAAGGTGCACTCACAATGTTCATATCCACTTCAGGGTCCAGCCTACAGTATGCTTCATCTGAGTGGCAGTGGCCACCAATGGTGCAGCTTCGGTGAATGAGAGTGGAGAGAAACAACAGGCACACCCAAATGCACAGCATGATCTGAAAAAGAGAGTTAAAAGTGCTGCATTCAGGGACCAAGACAAAAATCTGCTAAACCTGCCACCTGTTTTATGTCCTGTGTATATTGCTATTTTTCCTATCTCTTTGCTGTAAAGTCAAAGACACAACTCAGACACAACTCAAGCGATTGTTGCTATGTGCTTGTAAAAGTCGGGGTGAATGCTGAAAGTCATTGACTCGATGCAATCTGCTGGGTCTATTTAGACAGAAACATTTTAAACTACTTTAAGTGAGCATACTGCAGGGTTTCCCCAGCGTTTTTTAAAGTTGATGCATTGAACAGACCACTGGCACCTCTGCATGTTGGCCGTTTTCGTATGAGATCAAACACTTCAGAGTGTTTGATCTGAAGTTCACCTCGGCACGGATCGCTCATATTGGCTCACCTATATGGATATCTATATCGACCCCCTGTGAGGATGAGGATGTCTTTGTAGAATTCATCAAGGTAAGAATCAAGTTTAAATCCTCTGCGTTTGCTCTGCTCAGTCAGCCGCTGACCAGCAAGTTAGCAAGCCTAGCAAGTTTTCTGGGGGAAACCTTGTACTGTATTGTTTGATAACTAGGACCAATTCGAATGTATGAATGATTGAATTGAAATGTAAGATATCTGGAATTAATTACTTACTATTTGGAACATATTTCAGATATCAACAGTTAGATTATGACTAGTCATAAAGTAAGTTCAAGATATATAACTTTTTTCTGACTAGTTATAATTCTGATTAAAGATATCTTGTAAGATACCATAATTCAAGATGTCTTAAATATATTTATAGGTATATAGAAAAGATTAGTGCAAATTAATTTCTAGATACCTCGAAAGAAAATAAAAACTAGGCTTAATTGAATTAAAAAATATCTGGAAAATAATTTTGACTAGTTAGAATCTATTTTAAGATATCTCCAAATGAATTAGAGATATATTTAATAGATGGCTTTTCTATTTGAGATATCTTGAATTAACATTTTGGCTAGTCAGAATGACAGTGTGACAGTGACAGAATGACATTCAATTACACACACACACACACACACACACATATATATATATATATATATGTAATTGCGGATACAGAGTCCCGTTAAATGACAGATCGGTGACATTTTGAAATATTTTTGACAGGAAGTTTGACGCGTCAAAACGTAATTGAAGATATCTTGGATTATTATTCTTACTAGTCAGAATGTCAATGCAGTTATTAATGACCATTCCGGATAGTCAAAATGCAGTTTTGTCTAGTTAAAATGCATTTTTAGAATTCTAGAACGAAACCGAATTTATGTAAAAACGGCCTGCCATAGCCAACATGGTTCTGTTTCTGTCTGATTTTAGCCATGTTTAGAATCAAACTATACCAGATGTAAATATTTACAACACATCTATATAACATGTTTATGGCCTGTTTTCACTCCACTCCCCCTTTATAATTTAAGCCCGTTTTGAACAAGATTACGTTTTAATTCGCTTTTTAAAGATTTGCAGTTTGGCCTTTACAGATTTATTAACTTATAAAGTTATACATAGTTAGTACTAAATATTTGAAGCCTGTTACTTGTTTATTTAACTGTTTTAACTCGCTTACCGGTTCCGTTCCTTTACCACCCGGATACACTTGCTTTACTTAATTCTGTCAGGTAAGAAGCTGTCATAACTCAAATATTGTCCAATTGCACTCTGAACTCTGCTGGTCACACGACTTCGTGTCATAGACTTACTTCATGACACGCTTTCTCTGATTGGTCGGAAGCAACATTTATTTTGAAGTGTCTTGCCGGATGTGAGGTCATCAAGGCGGCGCAATAGCTTTTGTTTTGCCTTCTGTAGTTCTGCAGGACCTGGTTTTATAACCCAGTTTAACTGTAGTGCTGGAACCGGTCTCTTCCGACGTGACTGGACACCTTAAAAGATGTCCCGGGTTCTGATCGTTGGAGCAGGCTTGACAGGCAGCTTGTGCGCATATGTGTTGAAGAGAGTGCTGCAGAGTAAAGCTCAGTTTGTGGTGTGGGACAAGGCAAGGGGTGCAGGTCAGTTCACAAACCATTTTAGCTTAATTAGGTTAAGGTAAGAGAATCAGCCTACAGATGAACATGTCTCATGGGTTCGACAGCGGTTGAATTCAGTCTGTAATTTGGATAAATGTCGATGGCATGCAACAGGAGGCGCTGTTACACTTTACCATACTTTGTCATACCTTGACCTCGAAGAAGAGCATCCTAGCTACACCGAAAACGTAAACTTCGAAGCGGGGAGGGAAGGGGTGTGTGCGTGTGTGTTTGTGGGCGGGGAGGGAAATAAAAAAAAAAAGAAAAAGCTGAAGAAAAAATAAGATGTAACATTTTACAATAATACTATGACTATTATGGAAATATAGATGTCACAGAATATGGTAGTTCTTATCAAATATTGCAACTTGTAAAAACATAAGTACTTGAGTAGCAGAGTTTACAAGTACAAGTTACAGTGTGGCCAAAAATATATAAGAGCTATACTCTGTGACCGTCAATATTTCCATAATAGTCATAATATTAGTAGTCAAATGTTAGTTTTTATTCTTTGTTCTTTAATTTTTCCCTTTGCGTTTGTCCCCCGCCCCCATATGCATAGCTTACGTTTTTGGCGTGACATAGGGTGACCAGACGTCCTCTTTTTCCCGGACATGTCCTACTTTTCAGACCTAAAAAGATGTCCGGGAGAATTTAAAAATCGTCCGGGATTTTGGTCAACTGCCTCAAAAGACATTATATAGCTTACAGTGCATTGTGATTACATTGCCACTCCGTTCCACTACTCCATTCCAGGTTTCTTTGTATGGCAAATTAGTCACGCCCTTCTCCCCAAATCCAATCACGTTGCAATATGTGTGCGAGTGTGTGTGGGAAAAGTAAAGATAGCTGAGTTGACTTGTACACCGGCCGCTAGACTAGTTAAACCTTAAGTGTGACAGGCGATAGCACATGTGTGTCCGCCGATTCTACGGCAAAAATGCCTAAACGAAAGTGTACGTTTACGGAGGAATTAAAGAAAAGATTCCCGTGCTTTCGTCAAGGTCGTGATCCCTATGAGGCGGAGTGTTTGACGTGTAAGGCAGGCACTTATGTGTCTGTGGCAAATAAAGGTGCCAACGACCTGCAAGTGCACGTGAATTCAGCAAAGCAGCCAGGGGCGAAAACTCTTCGGCTAAAGTCACAGATTTCTTGTGACATTTCCGAAATGTCCTGTGTTTTTAAATTTCCTTCATTGGACCATTAAATTTACAGGCACTAGGGCACTGCGCACGGCGCTGCGTGTCACGTAATCCCTGAGCCGCGTCAGTGCGGGCAGCCCTGTTCTTAATCAAAAGGTAGATAACGTGGCTGTCAGTAGCCAACAACATGCCAAAGCGCAAATGTATGGAGTTTCCCCGCTTTCAGAGCTCCCCCCCCTCCACCACCCCCAAGGTGTTCTGGTCCCCACATGGTGTTCTGCTTTACCCCCCCTCTTCCCCCCTCGATCCCCCGCTGCAGGTTGTCCGGGTTTTCCCAAAGTAAAATATGGTCACCCTAGCGTGACATCCAAAACAAATTAAAGAATTTCAATGAAAGATGATGAAATTCAGAACATTTTAAGGACTGCACAGGACTTTTAGATAGAAGCTCCGGTCAGAAGTTAAGTAAGCAAAATAATGTCTCAAAAAGGACTTATCCTTTAAGGTGGGAGGAAAGAAAGTGGAAGAATAGAAAAAAGCCAAGATAAAGGTTTTTTTTTTTAAATGCGACTTGGTAATGTGTTGTAATGTAAAAAATTTGTAAAGCTGCTAATAGAAGATTAGCTTGATAGCGACCTGGAACGGTCTAGTTCAATGCCAAACAGTTATGCTAGCATATTTGTGTGAAGCTGAGTTTTAATTTGAAATGAGTTGATTCTCATGGTTGGCTCTATATATTTCTGAGGTATTTTTGGCTGTTTGATAACGTTTGATAAGAATAATTAAAACTTCTCAATGTTGAACATTATCTAGCAAAATGTTTTTACGTCAGACTATATAGCTGCTACATTGATGAGCTTCTCTATGCTGTAGTTAGGGATTTGTTGTTCGCTGCTGAGCATAATTATTTTGTGATTAAAAAAAAACCACATTATTTTTACACCAACTTCTAAGTTATGTGCAACTTCTGTTAAAATCATTTGAAGGCTCAGAATCAGTCCAGTACCGGTACCGGTCCACATTCTCAGGGGAGAAAGACTCACCTGGTATAAATACATTTTTTAGCTATTGGAGTTACGCTTAAGAGAAATGTATGTAATCAAATAATGTCATCAATATGTGTGTATGTATTCCATCTTAAGTTGGGCTGCATCGATTGCAGTTTTCTGGCCGATCCCTGGTTACCGATCTTTAAAAAGCCTGACCAGCCAATTTTGATTTTGGCTGATATTAATTTTTTTTTGTCTGAAATGTCGCTAAATATAGCAAGAAAGTCACTGAGTTGGCAACAGTGGGTGAATATTGTTAACTGTAAATGTGCAGACCTGACCTGGTGAGCCAGTCTGTCAGTCAAACCTCTCACTGTAGAGCAGAAGAGGACAGAGATGATTTTTAAACCTTTGCTGAGATTAGGAGATAAGATCAGCTTCACATGCAAGTATCAGCAGATCACAATCCCCCAAAATTATGAAAATCAGCGCCCAGAAATCAACTGGTTGATAAATCAGTTGGCCAATAAATGTATCTTATTATACATGTATATAATGTAAACAGCACTGTCAGAGATGCAATAAGTTTATAGCAGGTGTGTGAATGACCTAGTGATAGGACTGCTGATTGCAGCCAGTCCACATTGTTAGCAGAACTAGAGGGCTCCAAAACCAAATTTCGGCTTGGGCCGGCCCTGCTCTTAGTCTCTGCTTGGACTTTCTGCTGGCTTAGGAAACATGGAACTGCCTTTTAGCACAGTCACCTAGCAACCTCTCATCCAATAGTATGAAAGTGTTGTACTGGGTGCGTTTGTTTCCTTCTAGCTGGTGTGCCTGTGTGGCTACTATCGTTTGTAGCAACCTGCGCCACCCACTGGATGTAGGGAGAAACAACGACGTCAGCTTTCTGCTCCGTAGTCTTTACACAAAATTGTCAAAATTTGCACAGAAACATAAAGATACAGTATATCCCTAAATAATCTATGGAGACAGCAAAAAGAAGTTGTTTTGGGGGTTTGTTGCACTTTAAGTGTATAAGTGGAGCTTTGTATAGGCATGCCTTTGTGCAGATTTTCAACCTGGAACAGGAACTCTTCAACCTTTGTATATCCACTCTGTGCCAGGGGGTAGGATGTCTACCAGCCGTCCTCCTGACCCTACATCTCATTCCGCTGACCTTGGAGCCCAGTACATTACAGCCACTGCTGCATACTCTCAGTCCCACAGCAAGTACGCCTCACTTGATCATTTCTGACGTTAACAAACATCCATGTATCAGTTTCTGATGATGTGTATGTTCAGTTTTTATACAGAGTTGCTGTCAGCTGGCCTACTTAAGTCACTGGACTGTCACATTGAAGGTCTGCAGCACAAAGAGGGAAACAAGAATTATGTAACACCACTGGGGACAAGCAGTGTGGTGAAACACTTCCTGTCCGAGTCAGGTAATCACACCTTTTTGATATTTCGTCTGAGTCAGTCCTGAGTCAGGTTATCATAGCAGTGTGTGTGAGATATCTGCTGTAGTCTGCTGCCTGATATTCTGGTAATTAGGGCTCCAAGCCTGCAGGAGTTAAGAGGACGGCTACTCCGTTTTTCTATTCTTGTTATTATGATGTTTGTCTGCTGAAACTCATACTGCAGCCTACATCCCCGAAACTTGTTACAATTTTTATTTGGTATCCAGGTTCACTACCAACACCGCTACTTGGATGCAAATATTCAGCCACATTCACCTGTAGGTGGCACTGTGGTAAAAAAAAATGCATTTCAGCTTATAACTACAAAACTAGAAGTCACATATGGGCAAAGTTTCTTAGAAATATTTTCCAACACTGTGCAAAATGTTTTGGTTCTGAATTTTTTTCAGCAGAGAGCCATTAAGATTGCAGTAAAACATTGATTAATGCCTGGTTTTAAAATTAGTTAACTGGCCATTATTTTGTGCCCATTGTTGGGCACCACACAGCACGATCGAACCGTTATACCTAGGATTTCTGTCGGCTAACGTGTGGTCTCTCAGGTTTTGAAAATGGGCCGACAATCGGTCGACAACTCTAAGATCGTGTAGTGTGCGCTGGGCTTTACACTAAGGAAATGAGGAAGGGAGGGTCAGTGGAGAGCACCGGAGTTGAGCCTTTTTTTCATTCAGTGTCATTAACAGAAAGAGAAAAAGGCCGGAAGAGACGATAATGCCGATAATTAAAATGAGGCCGATAGTTTTAATTTATCGTGCGACTAATTGATTAATTGATTTATTGTTTATCGCGACAGGCCTACTTACAGGCATGCCTAGGAGCAATATTAACCCCTATTTCTGCAGCTCAACCAGGTGACTTCTTTTCTGAAGAGGATTAAGCCCAACAAAGGTTGTTACACCTTATAAGGTGTTGGGAAGGACTCTGATATCATGTGCTGACCAGTTGGCAGGTTTCTTTTTAGACATTTTTAATCTGCCCTTTAGTTTTCCACTGTTTCTGTTTGCCTTAATTCTTTCATCATCATCCCAGTACCAAAAAAATCTACTGGGCCTGGATTAAATGACTATCACCTGGTTGCACAAATCCCAGTCATCATGAAACACTTTGAGAGGATCATCCTAAAACACATCAAAGTTAACTTCCTGTTGGTCTGGATAGGCACCAGTTTGCCTATAGGAGGAACCGGTCCTCAGAGGATGCTCTCTCCATTGCACTACACACACAGCCCTGACACATCTGCAGCATCCTGACACTTATGTTAGGATGCTATTCATTGACTTCAATTCATCATCATCATGGAGAAGCTCCACGACCTGGGACTTTCAGCATCAATGTGCTTTTGGAGGGACCTGAGGCCGGTTGTGAGGGACCAGCCTCAGGTGAGGGACTTTCTCACAAACGGCCTCAGGTGGTGAGAATAGGGGACCAAACACCCAGTTCTCAGTGCATTTACACCTCAGGTTGTTCACCCACAACTGTGTAGCCATCCATTCCTCTAACAGGGTTCTAAAGTTTGCAAATGATACCACTGTAGTGGGTCTGATAACAAACAATGATGAGACCCTGTACAGAGAGGAGATGTAGAACCTGTCCCGGTGGTGTTCAGTGAACACCAGCAAGACCAAGGAGCTCATAGTGGACTACAGGAGATCCAGGAGGACAGTGCACACACCTGTTACAATTCCAGGGAAGGTGGTGACAACACCACCTTCCCTTGACAACATCAAACTCCTGGGCATCCACATCTCCTTGGACCTGACTAGGAACACTTCTTTTCTGATGAGGTGTTCAGCAACTCTTCTTCAAAGACTGTTTTTTTTGTCAGGAAACTGAAAAGGGCTGAACTCCCTACTCAATTGCTCAAGAAGCTGCATAGAGCCGTGATTGAGAGCATTGCTGTGGCTAAGGAACAGCTTTTTCCAAAGAGCTGTGAAGTCTATCTGTACACCTTCCATCCCCTCTGTCCCCCTGTAGACACACTCACACCCATCTGCTGCACCCTAATGAATGATCAAGACTTTATTTATTTATTTATCTATTTGTCACTGAGGATACCCCTCCAAATTTGTTATGTTCTGGAAACATAATAACAAATGAAAAATCTCATAAGACATATAAAAATCTTAAATGTTTTATATTCTAATTTTAAATGTATTTTCATTTGTTGTAAGTAGAAATTAATCATTACAGTAATAAAGGCTTGAAAACACCAGTGTGTAATTAATCTATATATGAAGTGTTTTATTTTGTAAATTGAGTTACTGACATGAAATAACTTTTCAATAAATTCTATATTTTTGAATAGGACTGACTATAGAGATCTGTTTTTCTCTCCCCTCCTTGTGGGCAGCATAACCTACTGCCCACAAGAGGGCAGTATTTTATGCAAGTGTTCCCCTTGTTTTTCCAATTAAACAGAATTATCTTATTCTTAAACTGTGGTCCAACAGTTTGATACTCGGATTAGAAACAGATCAAATCATTATTGGTTCACAGCAACAGCAGAACTAAATATAACTTAAAGGTATAGAGTTCTTCAGGTCTGAAACTGTCTTTTTGCCTCAGGAGCTGATTTGTATCTGGAATATCATGTGACTGGCCTACGCCGCTGTGGAGCATCATGGAAAGTGGAGAGGAAGGGAGGCAATGAGAAGTTTGACGCTGTTGTCTTGACAATTCCTGTGCCTCAGATCCTTCAGCTGCAGGGAGACCTGGGGAACTGTAAGACTGTCACAAACACAACCAGAAGCAGATCAAGTTTGAGCCTTTGTGTCACCTGACCTATGTAGAGCTCTCGTGAGTTGCTGCAGAGGAACATTTTTGATGTATCTTATGTGACCTTTGCTCTGATTTAGGTACAGCCCATGAACACAAGGATGAAGCAGTAGCTTTGTAACCTCTGTGGTCCCATAGAATAATCCTTAGTTTTTGCTGAACAGACATTGGTCTCAGAGCAGTTAAACACATGCATGTTGTATTTCTAACCATATTAGGACTGAGTGTTGACTTCCATTTAATGTAGTGACTCAATTTGCATCTTTAACCTTAATGTAATCGTACACTCACCAGCCACTTTATTAGGTACTATTATTGCAGGTACTTGTATTCATGTGCAGTGAAGTAAGTTTCCGTTAGTTGCTGATGAATACTAAATTATGTGTATTCTGCTGCAAAAAACAAACAGATAATTGGTTGGAACGCAGCTGAAAGAGGGGTTTTCCCAAGGGACC
Source organism: Xiphophorus couchianus (assembly GCF_001444195.1). Classification (NCBI taxonomy): domain Eukaryota; kingdom Metazoa; phylum Chordata; class Actinopteri; order Cyprinodontiformes; family Poeciliidae; genus Xiphophorus; species Xiphophorus couchianus. The sequence continues at coordinate 2,154,246 of NC_040236.1, forward strand.
ATTCCTGCAAGAACTAGGAATGGTTCCCTCTGTGCATATTTATATTTTAAGCTTACACTGTTAGGCTGTAGTGTGATTAATCTGATTACATTTTTTAATTGATTGACAGCACTATTTTAAATATAACCATTTTAAATTGAATGTTTTTTGAAAATACATTTATTTACTATATTTACAGTGTACAACTGAATTGCAGTAATTTAATGGTTATTTCAGTTCATCTGGGTCCCAGCAGCCAGATTCTTTGTGCTTACTTTTTTCTTCCCTCCCTCTTCCTCTGTGCTGCTCTGATCTGCCTCACTATGCTCACCTGTGTAGGAAGATGCATCCTCCTGCTCTGCCTCTCGACTTGGTGCCTATACACAGCAGAGGAGGTGTGGAAATGTTGAGGACAGATGTAATTGATATTCCAGAACATAAATATCTGTGGAACACCTGGTGAAAGTCCATTAAGTAGAATCAATCAGTTATGTTTCACGCATAAAGTTATTTACAGATGTTAAGTTTGCTCAGAGAGGTTTAAAGGTCATAAGCAGTTCATGTGTTGTGTGGAACCTCAGGGAGCAGATAAGACTCCAGGAACACACTGTATTAGCAAAACTCAAGTCTCCAATAGCAGTAGTCATGGTGACAATTGATGAGTTGAAGTACCTAGGATCAAGCATCCAGGTATTACATTTCCCATGATGCAAGTGGTATTACAGACTGTCTGTCATTCTGTTTCTCAGTACTGTCTGTCCAGCAAAGAGAGCAGTTGGAGAGTGTCAGGTACTCATCCCGCTTCGCTATCGCACTCTTCTTCTCTCCGGATGTTGTCTTCAGTTTTTCCTGGGGAGCGCGGTACGTCACTGACAGCCACTGCATTCGCTACATCGCTGTGGACAACAAGAAACGCAGTTCAGGTGTCTTCACCCATCTGTATCTGACAAATTATGTCACTAGCATAAAAAAAAATCAACTATTGTAAACAAAGTTTTGCACTTGAAAATATAAATTGTTTGTGTAACATCACAACTTAAAGTGTAACTGACCTGTGAAAGCATAACCCTGCCCCACAAAAAAAACAACTAATGACAAATCTAGAGACTTTTTTTCTGTTGTTGGCAATTTTGGTGGTGACAACACTCTGCAGCTCAGCTGCAGCCAGACTCTATCATGAATAGAGCAGGTAGGGCTACCTAAGCACTCCAGTACCATGCTGATTTGAACACCATACTGTCGCCAGTATACAGTCAGAGCAGCAGATACCCATTCTACTCCATGTCCACATTGCAAATGCATTGATTAAAACTGATTAACGTTTCAATCAATGCTCACCACAGTCACGCTTGGCTTGCTATTCCAACTCCTGACTCCCCACCGGGTGGGACTGTGACAGAGTTGTACCAAGCTTTGTAACCAATAGATCACCAACCTTTTTGAGACTGGGAGCTACTTCACGGGTACAGAATAAAACGAAGGGCTACTTGTTTGATACAGACATTAATTTTCTTGGCTCAGCCATTATAATAAGAGTATATATACGTATATATATGATCACATGCTGCCTGATCATATTAATGTTAGGGACTACTGACAATAGTTATCAGTAATAATTTACCATGCAGCTATGGCTAATTGCTATTATGTGATTAGAAATTCTTAGTTCAGAGTTTTAAGTTTGATTCCCTGTTGGAGCTTTTCTGTGTGATTCTAAATTGCCCACAAGTGACTGAAGAGTATGGATTGGTGCAGCTGCAGCTGTACAGATTTTCCTTTAAATAAAAAAAAGAAACGTTATTGTATTTTTTTTATTATCCAACCCTCTTTACTATTAACAAAATTGTGGAGAGAAGAAAAAGTTATTTTGTGCCAAAACATCTTGTCTGTAGCGCACATCAGTGTGAGTCTGTGGGGGTCAAAGGGCACGCGAAAGCCTAAATCTTATTGGTCAGTTTGCTTTTTCTGTGAGCTAAAAATGATGAGTGGAGTTTGAATCTCCCATAGTTCTAAGATCCCATCTGAGCTTTTTTACAGTGTGCAGTTCTGGCGGGTCTCCGGTTTATTAGGTTTTTTTGTGGTTTCACAAACTTAAAAGCTGACGGGTCACCCGTTGGCTGACCCCAGATGTCGGAAAAAAAACTGTCCGACAGATTGGAAGGTATGTACAAAACTATCACTGCACCTGACCTGCAAGAGCACAACCACCTCTCCAACGCGCATCATGTGCGCGTCGCACAAAAGCCGCACAAATCTAAACCACTAAAGCAGCACAACCTTTTTTTTTTTTTTCCACAAACGATGCTAAATAATAAAGACATGGAAGAGAAGCCTACCCGTGCGATCCACAGAAAGAGGAGGATGTTGACTCCCAAGTTCAGGTGGTGTCAGACGTCCAAAGGAGGAGAAGGTGAAGCAACAATGTTTGCTTAATTTTTACTCTTGTGGGGAACGTTTCGACTAGATTAAATTGTTTAACTCCCCTCCACCAATCACAGCCACTCTCTGGGGAAAAACCCGCCTGATGAAAGAGTCCTGTCTCAGTCGCTACAACATGAAGAGAATGGAAGCGTTTAGTGACTGGAGGAGTCCTTCTCAGCTGCTGCTAACAACATTTGCAGACACCCTTCAGATTACAGGGAAAGTTCATCCCAAGAGCTTTGACTGTTTCAATAAGTTATTCCTTAAATATGTCAAAGAATCATTGAGATCTGCCTGCTCTACGCATGATCCAGACACTTCTGAGGTCCAACACATTTGTTGGTCGGACGCAATGGATTCAATCCTTCCACATGCACTCCGGCTGATAGAGGAACTGTTGGTATGTCGCTGTAAAGAACATCGTCAGACAGAACGAAAAGCTGCTGAAGACCAGCAACAGAGAAAAGACCACGCAGGTGCTTGCTCTGATGTTGGCCATTTCCAAGCTGAAGATAAAGACACAACCAAAACTCATACCGACCACTGTGGGAGTAAGCAGTTTCATGTAAACCTGATACCAGACATCCTTGAGAAATTAGACTCGGAGGTAACAACAGACGAGACATATGACAGCAATCCTGTTTCTGAAAACGAGGAATCAGACTTGAAGATGGTGGATGAATTCATTTTGGAGGATCTTTCAAAGACCACTAATGTAAATGATTTGATCTCTAATGAGAGGGAACCAGATATAAAGATGGTAGATGAATTTATTTCGAGGACTTTTCAGATCCGGCACAGGCAACTCATCTTACGTTGAAGGAAAAGGAGTTAAGTCTGGAAATGATGGACGACTTAATTTTTGAGGTGCTGCCAAAGGTTAGGGAAGTGAAAACCTCAATCTCTGACCAACACCGTTTAGAGATCCCAGGAAATTCATTGGATGACCTTTCACCAACTGAAAACCAACAGTCTAGAAATCAAGCTGTTCCGCTTCCCATTGCACAACAACAGAACAAAGCAGCTGGAGTCAAAATGAAGAAGAACCTTCAAAATTACAGCATTGAACAATGCAATAGAGATTTACCGGCACCAGAGGATGAAGAAACAACAGTACCATCAGTGGAAAACTTAATTTCAGAGAAATCGACCCACTCAAAAGGCAGGCAGTTAGTTGATGCGGAGCAGGAGTCAGTGGTTACCACAAAGGTTGCTGAACCGCTGCCAGTCTCAGAGAAGGAGGAGCAGAAGTCATCCATCATGCTGCTTGTCAATGCAGTTCTTATCAAGGCCATAACAAAATCAAGGATAACATGCAAGCACAATCATCTCCAAGACATCGTAGAGAGGTTGTCTGAGAAAATCTGTGCCGAGGTCAAGGTGCAAGATCTAAAGGACATTCAAAGTAGTCTGAACAATCTCAGCAAGGACATACTGAGAGCAGTCACAAAAAAATTAGGCTGCTCAAAAAAAGATGTTCTCGTACTGTTGGGTTTAAACAGTTCAACGGTAGATGAGGCATTCATTTCCATTTGCAAAGAGAAAATAGTAAAACCAGCCAAAAAACCCAGCCTCATCAAACGTTTCTGGGCCTCTATATCCAAGACTAATTAATATTAATATCATTATATTAATAGTTAAAAAAATATGTTGTTTGGTTGGTTCGCACCAATCTATGTTTTAAGCTAAAAGAAATGGACTGTATCAAATGGACTGGGTTAATCTGACCTAGAAGTCAGGAAGGAATTCAGATTTGGAGAGATGTGGAATAACAATCACTTAAGAGAGGAAAGATGTTAGTTTTAAGCTGTTGTGCATGAAAATTCTGGCACCCAACCTGCTCGCCTGCAAAGGAACCGGGCCGTAGCAAAAGACTGGAGAAAGAACCTCTGTTTGGAAAGACAAGGAACAAACAATATGACTAATAGTTCGTCTGAAGTGGAGCAGATGTTGAGGTCAAGACGTCTCTAATTATTCCAGGAGGTCAACTCCTAGTACGGCAAGAGGCCGTGAACTTAGTAGGCCTTGTGAAAGGCCTAAATACAACAAATATTTACTTAAAGTGTGATCTTTTCATGACATTTAATTGTCACCTTTATTGTTTACTCTTAAATGTTTAAAGATGGGCTCTTTCCTCTGGTTTGCTTGTTTACATTAAATGTTTACTGGAAAATGTCTGATTATGTAATTGTTTACTTTAATCACATGTTTATTTAAAAATATAATCTTTCACTACATGTATGTTTATTACCTGAAATATTTTAAATATCAATTTTTTACTTAAAATGTGATTCATTTCATCACCTGTTTACATGCAACTTGAAGAGCTTGAATCAAACGTTTCATGAATGTTTTACCACATTAAATGATTAAATGACAGAAAACAGACACTTCCAACTGAACACATATTTCAACGCCAATGGTTCATGTTCCTCTTCAGAGGGTGCAGCCTTGCTGAGCTTCTCTCCTGGGGTTTCCTCCTCAGCCTCTCCAACTTGCTCCTCTTCTACAGCCTCCGCTGCTGTGTTTTCATTATTTACCTCTTCTGGGGTAAATAATGAAAACACAGTCTCTGTAACTTGTTGATCCACCGTAGTTTTGCTGTATCACCTCTTTAATTTACGTGCATGTCGGTCCGATGTTGTGGCGTTTACCTCGCCTTACCATTTCAAAGGTCGGTTTGCCTTTAAGAGGACATATCAGAACACACATCAGTATTAATGTGGTAAATTTGATAACACTAGTAAAATAGTTTACTTCACAATAATGGAATAACCTCGATGTCCACTGACAAAACTCGGACTATGCTACATAAAAAATAGAAGTCCAACCTAAACAAGGTTGACCCACTTAAATGAACTCAACTAACTGAACATGAGTGACCCAGACAAAATCATAGCAAAACATTATGACACAACAACAACAAAGCAAATTTAGACACTCACCAGAATGGACATGTCTGGAGCAAACTTGTAGATATCTTGGGATGTTGGAGAACGTAATATCAGGACGTCTCACCGCTGATACCCAGGATATTCGTCTCCTTTTCGTTAGCTCAGATAACTTAGCCCCCTCACGTTGTTTACAGGCAGGAAAACAGTGAAACGAAAGTCCGTTTTCCATCTTTTTACCGTTTCGGTTGTCACTAGACATTACATCCAATAACGCAGCAAGTACGAACCATTGATAAATCATTTTAAGTAACTTAGATTCAAAAATTCAAAATATCTGTGAGACAGCCGTATTGTCGGTTATGTATATGGCCTCACAAGATGGCGCTCATATCCTACGCCTAAAGCAGTGACGTCACGTTCCAAAGCTCTATAGCAAAATTCAACTGCTTAAGAAATTTAAATGAAAATGTTAAAGTTTGCACAGTAACATAAGGATAAAACCATAAATAATCTATTTAGACGGTTTCAGCAAATAAAAATTGATTTGAGGGTTAATCCACAAGAAATAAAATATTTGTCTCAAATTTTCACAATTATCCATATATTGTCTCAGATACTCCAGGTCTCGGTCCATCCCTTGTCGTTCACACCAGCGTTCCGTTTGGTCTGGAGCACTTGGAGAATGATAAGGATGCCATCCAGCCAATCATCTTGCAGGAGCTCCAAAGGCTACTCCCTGACCTCCCTCAGCCAGTCAGCATCAAGTTTCAGAAGTGGAGGTACTCCCAGGTGAGTCAGGAGTGTATCTCCTCCAGGTGAGGCAAGGACTTACTCAGCTGTCCATTCCTTGTGCAGGTGCTGACCTCAGTGCCCAATTGTCCAGGCCACATGACTATCTTGGAGCAGCCGCTGCTCATCTGTGGAGGAGATGCTTTCACCCACTCCAACTTTGACGGCTGTGTGGAATCTGCACTGAGTGTGTGCAGAGCACTTCAGTTGTTACTGGATGTCAAGCAGAACATTTCTCTCTAATTTGCACACTTGTCCATTTATTAACCTATTGACCCATTGACTGGGGTCATTTACCTAAGTGCATCAAGTGACTCAAAGATAAAACCAAAGATGTCTTGGTTTTTCTAAGAATAAATGATTGTGATTAAAATCTTCTCTCCACACCTTCCACACACCGACCTGCTTATGGGGGAATTTTACTGCCACAACTAAAGTCCTTACATTTTCAATTTGGATTGAAAGCAGGAGCCCATCTGTTTCCTCGGAAAACTTGTAATGCTTGCACTCAAAGATTTGAAGAAGAAATGATATTTGAAAGAAAGTAAAAGTTTTGAAGCAATTTTCCCTGCATTATTTGTATCTACATTATGTAGCTGAATCTCGTATTCTGGTGTCGTCCTAAAGGCAAGAAAAGCATCTTCAGCTTTGGTCATGCTTCCAGGACAGATTGTGTCACACTGTTCTGTGTTACAAGAGTCAGGAAATCATTAAATGCTTACAAAAGAATAATAGTTTGTTTTTGTCAATTTAATGGTTTTCCAACTGGGCAAAACTGCTGCTGATTCATCTGTTCAAACATTTTCCTGGAAAGTCGCCTCAGAGTAAATGGTTCAAACAGAGAAAATGGCTCTCAGTTGGTTTACTCTAAATTCTAAAAGCCTGCAGGGACTGTAACCCTACAGTTTTGAGCTGTGGAACAGCAGAACAAGCTTCTGTACGGTTTCCTAAAACCGTTCCTTAATTTCTCCTCAGGGTTCTCCTATACATCTTGGAAGTTCTCAGACAGAACCACATTCTGTTCTCAGAGAACTGGATCAAACCCTACAGAATATGGTGCATTCTGGGAGCAGAACCGCAGCTTCAGGGCCGGAGCCGGCAGGACAATCGATGTTGGAAATGCTTTAGTTTCACAGCTTGCTTCTAACATCATTCAGGTTGTCATCTATCTTTTGACTTCTTGAAGGTCAATAAGAGTCGTAGTTTTTAAAGAAAGAGAAGCACCATGGCTGTTTATAAATAGTTTATTCACTTTACAGTGTTTTTTCCATTATAAAATGGGTAGCGGCAGATAAAAGAGGGGAGGGGTCAGAATAATATGTGTGTATTAATGTATGTGTATAGTAACAACTCAAAGTGTCACAGCAACTCTGCTGTTTGACTTCTGACTGAAAGAAAAACATTTACAAACATCTTTTGAAGCTGATGGTTCCACAACTCAGAAGTTGTCAATGTGTTACTGACAGCCATTCTACAGGAACAGTCTACAGTTGTGATTGAAGGTTTTTATTGTTTGGAACTTAAAATATCCACTGAGTAGCAGAATCAGATATTCCACTAAAACTGAACACTGATGTCATGAAATGTACAGGTTCAAACACCAACATACGAACAACATTTTGCTAATCAGCTGAACAAACGTTACTGACTGGACAACCAATGACCACTTCAACCCAAAATCACACAAACATCCAAGTGAGCTTTTTGTTGATGGGAATGGAGATTGAAATGGAACCCAAATGGTCAAATCAAAACCTATTGTAGTTTTGATTCAAACATGAGCAATGTGATATATAATGTCTTATAAGACATGATTCTGTCTCCTGGTCTGTCTGATAAAGTCAAATGGCCCTCAGTTGATGTGACCGTTAATACCTCTGATCCATGTAGTCCACTCAAAACCCATTTCAAAAGTCCAGAACCCACTTTTCGGAGCAGGAATCAACCCGCCTCTGACATGTGAACTTCCTGAATGAGCTGCAGCTTAGCATCTGAAACCCAATGAGATGGGCTGAAGATCCAGAACAAGCAGAGGCGTTATCTTGGAGCTTGTTGCTATTCATACAGGGAGTTCAACAGGATTGTGCTTCCAATTGAACACCTTACTGGTTCCAATTCTTACTCAACAAATCTAAACATTTGAGAATCTTATCTGAGGATCAGTTCTGAGACACTTTAGGATATCAGCACCTTCAGGAAAGGCCATAAATTCATCCACCTGACGCTTGTCAGAAAATGAGCAGCTGGTCAATGTTCTGATTTAGCCAATTCTGCCTTAACTCCTAGTGCCAGGCAGTTTCCCTTACAAAGTCCAAATCCCCCATTAAGATTATATTAACCCTAAACCATTAAGCTTTGGAGGGGGAAAAAAGCTCCAAGAACCAATATGGAATGCTTCCTCATTGATACAGGATTAGGAATTTGGAAGACTGTTGGAAAAACTTCAACAGCTCTCAGAAACCTAACAATTTTTGCCCAGTTGTCAGTTCTCTGTTTTCATAAACCTTCATTTGACATATCGAACCCTTACCGACACCAGACAGAAAATTTTCAGTCCCCTTCAAAAGTATTGGAACAGCAAGGCAAATTGCTTTGAAGACATTTGGGTTCAACATCAAAACATGAGCATGACTAGAGTTCAGAAAGTCAACTTTTCCTTCCTGGTTTTTACAGTAGATGTGGTAAGCACATTTGGATATCTCACCATTTGTGTTGCACCACAGCATTTTTAGGTGAGCAGAAGAACAAAGAAACTTAATGTGAATAGTATTTAATATTTGGTGGCATAACCTTTATTTGTAATGAGTGCCTCAAGCCTTCGACCTATTGACATCACCAGCTGTTGCATTCTACATTTGTGATGCTATTCCAGGCTTTTACCGCAGCTTCTTTCAGTTCTTGTTTGTTTCGGAGGGTTCCTCCCCCAACTCAAACATTTCAGGAGGTGAACTGCATTCTCTTTTGGGTTAAGGGCAGGTGATTGACTTGGCCAGTCTAAAACCTTCCATTTTTTTCCTCTGTTGAAGTTCTTTGTTTTGCTGGATGTGTGTTTTGGGTCATCGTCCTGCTGCATGATAAAATTTCTCCCAATTTGTTTGGGTGCATTTCCCTGTAAATTGGCAGACAAATGTTTCTGTACACTTCTGAATTAATTCTGCTGCTACCATCATCACTTACATCAATAAAAAATAATGAGCCTGTTCCTCCACCATCCTTCACAGATGACCTTGTGTGCTTTGAATCCAAAGCAGCTCTTTTCTTTCTCCAAACTTTGGCCTTTCCATCACTTTGGTAGAGATTAATCTTGGTTTCATCAGTCCATAAGATTGTGTACCAGAACTTTTCTGGCTCATCTCTGTACTTCTTTGCAAATTTCAATCTGGCCTTCCGATTCTTACTACTTATAAGTGGTTTGCATCTTTGGGTATAGTCTCTATATTTCTGCTCTCCGAGTCTTCTTTGAACAGTGGATTGTGATATGTTCAGCCCTGCACTGTGGGGTCGTTAGTGATGTCACTTATTGATGTTTTGGGATTTTTCTTCACAGCTCTCCCAATATTTCTATCATCAGCTACTGCTGTTTTCCTTAGCCGGCCTGTTTGCCGTCTGTTGCTCAGTAGTTTTTTTCTTATTCAGAACATTCCAATTGTTGTGCTTGCTATGTCCATTGTTTGGCCAATGGGCCTGATTCATTCCCCTTCTTTTCTCAGCTTCAAAATGGCTTGTTTTTCTCCCATAGTCAGCTCTCTGGTCTTCATGTTGGTTTATCCTCTTCAACAAGAAACTCCTAGCTACTAGGTTTAAGCATAAGCCAAAAAGTAGACTAGTCAAGCAGAGCTATTTAAATGTTTGAACAATCAACGTTAAAGGCAACACCTGGTCAACAAGGAACACCTTTCAAATGTTCCAATAGTTTGGCTCATTTGAAAAATGGGTGGATTCAAAGAAAGGGTGGTATGTGTTGAGTTGTTTAACACATCTACATGTACAAACCAGGAAGTAAAAGGTGACATTCTGAACTCTTCTGTCATGCTCATGTTTTGATGTTAAACCCAAATGTCTTCATTGTTCAACAAAAACAATGCAATTTGCCTTACTGTCCATTTTGGAAGAGACTGTATCTGACCCTGAGAGAAAATGTTCTACAAGGTTCTACCACTCCAATATGTGATCAGAGCTTCAGCTTTCACCCCATGGACTTGATCTAGGTCCAGATGGCGAAGTTTCATGACCAGTGAAACTTCTCCAATTAGACAACTTCAGAGTTTTCATGGATCTGAACTAAGAGACAAGAGTCCTTCATAGTCAGATACGCTCCAGCTAAGTCAGTTTCCGTGTGATCCAATCTGAAGACTGCATAGCAAATAGAGTTACAGCGCTGATGCAACATAAGAGGAAAAAAAATATGTAAAACTAGAGGAGGAAAAAACTGACCAGAGTCAGGATCTAAACTGGAACATCTCTAAGTAGCTTCAGAAAAATTTAAACTTGCTGTCTAGATTACATTATCTCAGTTTGAACAAACATTAAACATAAAAAAAAAATCTAAGTTAAGAACTTTGAAATGCCTTGTTGAAAATGTGCTATATAAATAAAATTACCTTACCTTAAACATTAGATTCTGATTTGACAAATCTGGCCCATTAGGAGGCTCTATCATTGAACCTTCTGAAATGTTTTAGCACCAGAAACCTTACAGAGAACCAGCTTAGCTGTAGTGACACTCCGAGGGATGGGGCACAGCCTTCTTAAACAGTTTCAGACCAGTCATTCTAAAGACCTCATGATCCTTCCCAAACCTGGATTGCATTTCCAGAAGGCTCTGTAGCTTATATGATAGTTCATAATACTAACAGAAAGCTGTCGAACAACCAGAAGAGCTTTTCTAGCTGGATTGAACATGTTCAGGAATATTTACAAGGCTGAAGCATCCGGAACAGGGATGGTTAGAGAGATGAGCTTGTTTGCTGTTTAGGTTAATGACAGATAGAAGCTAGAGAAAAACAGAATACACTTCCTATACCTGGGATTGGACAGACTCCAACAGCTGATTGACAAAATGCCAGTTGATTTGGAGTAGATTTCATTAACAGGGTTGGAAACTCCCTCTGAGTGACACATGGATCCGACACTTCCAAACTAAGAAATCCAAACACATACTGTGCCAACACAAGGGTTTGAATCGATCTGAGCTGGAAATCCACAACACTATGTCAGGAGGACATCTTAGGATCAGAATCCAAAGCTAACCTTAAAGATTTCTTGCTCTGACTAGTAAAATAAATTCTAAACCAATGGTTAACAATTAGCCAGAAAATCTGCAAACTAAAATATCCTGCTGCGATCTAGACTGCTTTACATCCTCCTCAAGCTTCCTACCAGAGCGTTGGGATCAAACTCAACCAAATGTTCTAATTTTAAAACTTCTGGATTTCTGGAACTTCCGTGCATCTGGGTTCACATCTGAATCTTTTTTGATCCTGATCTTGATTGGATTATGATCAATTTAAAGAAACATTTCAATAGGAAAGCAGCTGACATGATTTTGGACAAGAATTTAATGCTCAGAGAGAAGAACCAAGCCGGAACTCAGACAGGACAGAAATGGAAACAAAGTTAGAATATTTTTGTTTTCAAAACAAAAACATTCTTCTGGAGGAAAGAAAAAAAGATGAAATAAAAGATTCTAGGAAAGGTTAGGTTTACCTCAATGAAGAAAACCTCTGACTTTCTGAGATTCAAGTTTTACTCAGTTTCTGTTAAAATGTCCCATTCTGTGCCTCAGTCACTTCCAACTGATCACCCCATCATGATTGTTTGGTTGTGCACCGAGTAGATAAAATACGTTTGGTGTCATTATCTGATCCAAGCTCTTTAGACCCCGAGTCCACAGATCAATTCTGGCCCAGACTTCTGGTCCAATACTGGTCTCCATCCAGTGTTCCTGGCCTTGTGTATTTATGTACACGTTTACACTGAATATGTGCGTGTCTGTGTGTGTGTGTGTGTGTGTGTGTCAGACTTTTGTGATCTGACTATGGAGATCATCTTCAAATGGTTCGTTCTCAGGATCTGAGTCTGTAGTGTCCGAGTAGCGATAGTGATCCGGCTCGTTGTCGCTGACATCTGGGGTCACTGAGGTCGACATACTGCACGTGTCACAGTTGGCTCCTTCCTCCACAGTCTTTGTGAAAAACAGTTTGACCTGAGAAACAGAAATAGCAAGAATGTTCTCAATGAGCAGAAAAATCTAATGTTCCTGCACCCAAATGAGCAATATGATTTATTCTTTTTATTTTTATTTTTCCATAAAGAAATCCTGAAAAAGTTAAAGAATGATTATCCAAAAGTGATTCAGAGAACATCTGTGAAAAGTGGACATTGTTTCAGTCTGAATGAACAATGACTGAAGCATCAATCTGGGTCTACCTTAAAGTTTGGGGAGAAGTTCTTGTTGGCTTTATCCTTATTGGCTTTATCCAACTCATTCTTGTCAAGTGTCAGAACCAAGAAGTCTCTGTCGTTGGTCTCACTCCCCATCATCAATTCTGGATTCTGAAACATTCTGTCAGAAAGATCTCGAAGTGTTGCAAAGCTACCGTTCTCCAGTCTGTCCGAGGACTCCTCTGGCCCTGGGATGAAGAATGTGTTGATCCAGAAATGAAACATCTTTTCCTATAAGGACACAGGAAGAAGAGTACCAAGGATCAGTCAGCTGAGATGGTTTGTGTTGTAAGTTCAGGTGTTCACAGTGGTGAAGATTTAACCTGAGCTTCATCATTAGGAATGCCTGAAGATCCATGCGGAAACTCAAACTCAGATTAAACTGGAAAGACGGGATTGGCGGAACATCCTGTAGAATGTAAGAACATCTGGAGCCGGAAAAAATGAAAAGAGGTTCTTGCCCTACTTTTTGCAGTGGAAATATATGTTTACCCAGAACCTCTGAAATTAAACAGAACCCATTCAGAAAAAACAACTTATTTTTAAACAACATTCCTAACCCTCACCTATTAAGTTGCAGGTGTTTTACATCTGGTCTGATCCGGATCATGTTCTAGCTGCAAAACCAAACACTTCCCCAACTTTTCCAGGGAAATCCCAAGGCACGCCAAAAGCACAGTCCCTCAGTGTGTTCTGGAGTAGTCTAGAACACAACAGGATCTATTCTAGACTCAGTTGTGTTGCTAAGAACGTGGGTTGGAAGTGCCCGGAACACTTCACCTGGGAGGCGTTTAGGAGGCGTCCTAACCAGATGCCTCAGCCAATTCAACTGGCTGCTCTAGATGTGAAGAAGCAGCGGCTCTACTCTGAGGCCGTGCTGGATGATCAAGCTTCTCACCCTATGCCTAAGGGAGAGGATAAACTGTGGAAAAACTTGTGGAAAAACACTGTGGAAAAACTTCATTTCAGCCACTCCCCAAAGCTTGTGACCATAGAAGAGGGCAGGAACATGGATCAACTGGTTAATAAAGAGCTCATCTCTTGAGCTCTTGAGGTGAAGTGCACCTCTTGAAGTATGCACAAGATATGCACTGATCCTCATCCTGGCTGCTTCGCATTCAGCTGCAAATTGTACCACTGAAAACTGGAGATCACAACCTGATGAAGTCAATAGAACCACATCATCTGTGAAAAGCAGAGACAATCCTAATGCCACCAAAACATATCACCTTTTAACACTTTGGCTCCATCTAGAAATTCTGTACATAAAGGTTGTGAACAGAACTGGTGATCAAGGGCAACCTTGGCGAAGTCTAACTCTCACTGGAAACAAGCCAAACTTAATGCCAGCAACACGGTATGAAGTTGTATAGGGACCTAGCTTAACAAAAGGTGTGGTACCCATACTCTGGAGCACCCCCTACAGAATTCCAGAGGGACCCAGTCAAATGCCTTCTCCAAGTCCACAAAAGACATATGGTTGGGCAAACTCCCATGTGTCCTCCAGAACGCACTAAGGGTGTAGAGCTGATTCAGTGTTACACGACCAGGACGAAAACCTGGTCGTGCAACACTAAAAGGAGTCTTCTGGAATCCGAAATTTGACTAACCGGCAAACCCTCCTCTCTAGGACTCCTTTTCTAATTCAAAAAGATCAAATGATCTCAGTTTTAAAAATAAAGTCAAGAGAGCGAGAGCTTCACCATAACATCCTTACCATCTCCTCTTAACCTTCTTCACCATGTACTGCTGCTCACCTTCTTCATCATCTTGTTCTGCTTGTGAAAGAACTCCACCTTGATGTCTCCGCAGACAGGTAGTGGCTGAGGGAACTCAAACAACATCAGTTTGTCCTCCCTGCGAGTATAAGCAGGGTTGTAGGTGTGGATCTTCACTTTTAGCTGGTAGACCACGAAGTGAGGGTCTAAAGACACAAAAACACCTGAGCGTCACTCCCTTCTCCTAGATCATGTAATGAACTGAAATGGAACTCAAATATGGCCTGCAACTGAACCGAGAGCAATTTGGGTTATTGTCTTTGTCTGGGTAGGGATGTAGAATTGAGATTGTGTCAGCATACAGGACTAACCTTGGTTTGGGTCCGATTCTAGAACTGAAAAGTGTCTGGAACCAATATTACATTTCTAACATGATTTCAGTATAAACTAAAGCAGAGACTGAAACTAGGGCTCTGGACTACGAAAGATTAACTAGGGTCTGGATCTGGTTTCTAGAACTTACTGCATGTACCAGCCGTAAACATGGGGATGGTTTCGAACAACATTTTGTGGAAGAGCAGGGCCACAGGTCTGTAGTGCAGCCGGTTCCTGAGCAGGAAGTTGTAGTAGATGACGTAGCGGCGCTGGCTGGGAATGGTCACACCCTGAACACACACAAAGAATAACAGCGTCAAGATTGGGTGTATTCACACCAGAAAAGTCCTTTGGTCCACTTGTTTCATTCAGACCAAAAGCGGACTTTATTTTTTTTTTGTTTGGTGCAGTTTACTTTCACATTGTACTTTTTGAAAGTGAACTATACTTTGTAAACAAAGCCATGTCATTAATGATTGTTGCTAACATTTGATACAAATGATGAGGAGCGGAACAGAGCACAGACCCAGAAAGAAAGAAAACAAACATGCAAGTCCTGCATGCTGAATTTATGTTGTACGCATTAACATGTGCTGTTATTACAATAGCAATACAATTTTGAATGTCAAGAGCTGGTCATTCAACTCAGGTTTCGCGATATGATATTTCTAATTTTGGAACCACGTCAGCAAATGCGTGCTGCTAACTTAATAAGCCATGACACAACATGCTGGCAGCAGCATTGCTAAGCAGAAGACGACAGATCAGGTATGATTTCATTACAATTAGTACATGCAGTAGTCGTATTAGCAACACTGAAGGGCTCATTTTTACCATGATGCCCAGCAACGGTGTCTCGAGAAGTCCAAAAAGACGTATGTTTCCTGTAGTTGGTTCAAAACGAGACAGGTCTGTATTCACTCCAAAAGCAAACCGTACCAGTGTTAGTTTAAAAGTGGACTCAGACCACTAACTCAAAAAGTGGGTCTCTCTCTGTTTGGGGAGCACCAGGGTCCGCTTGAGTATATTTACACCTGCACAAAAGGTTCAAACCAAAGAGGAAACGAACTCTAGTCCATTTAAAGCAAACCGAAGATGACAGCTCAGTTCAACCAGCTGCAACAAGAACATAAGGATCTTATGTTCTGCTCATTATTTCTTTCTCCTTATTGTTAAACCTCAAACCTAACATACTCGGCAGCTCCAACTTTATTTGCATTCCGACCTGACTCATGATAAGGAAGAGAGATCAGGAGAAGGATCAAGGATGTCGGTGTAAACTCAATAACCAGAAGGACATTCCTGCTTGTAACATATGGCAAACACACGTGTTTTCATCTTTACCTGGTCTTTGCTGTTCCTGACTTACTGACCTTCTTGTCTCTTGTCCGGACCTCTCCATAGAAATCTAGGGCCTCTTGAGCTTCCTGGAACTTCCCTCGATGCAACAAGTAGGCACAGATCATGACTCCAGTGCGGCCCTTTCCTGCCTTGCAGTGGATGGCAGCCACATGATGCTCATCTTCACTAAGCCACTGATCCAAGTCCTCACAGAATGGCTTGATTAGCTCCAGCTGTGGGGGGTTGTGGTCTTCGAATGGATACTGAGCCACTGAAACAGAACTGAGTAGTTAGTAAGGACAAATACCAAAATCTGGTCTTCCAGTAGGTCAGGGACTGTCTCACCTCTACAGCTGAACTTCGAAGTGTCATAGTGTCGCTCTGCACATCTAAGGAAATAGGGACACCTTTCAAGAAACTCAAAGACATTGTACAATAATAAGATTAAAAATAACAGTAATAAGAAATCATGGAAATGTTACACAGTAAGAGAAATTTTAAAAAGAAGGGTTTTGAGTATAGAATCTGTATGAAATCTCACTTTAAATTTGACTTGTAGATTTCAAAGTGAGAAGGTCAGAACAGTGACAGATGGTGGTATTTTGAATTCAATGAGCTTAGAGTTAGAGAGCCAGTGCATATTTTGAAGAACTGTGGTTATGTGGTCATGGGAGAGGGTCTGAGTTAAGGTTGGGCGATATCCAGGATTTTCCAAGCCAATATTCGTCAGTCTATCAAATGACAATGGGTGATATATTCACGCAGGTGACTTTTGGACTTTTTTTGTGTGTGTGTAACAACTAACCTAACAACGATTCGCCAGCTTAGAACACAAAAGCAAAAACAAATGGAGGAATTAGTTGCCAAAAAAATACAAAGTCACCTATTTGGGATTGCTTTGGCTTTAAACAGGATGAAGAGGTAAACCACAGGCTGTGGACTGCAACTTGAGCAGTTTCTCTAGCAAGCACTGAAAAAGTTTTTTCACTAGCAGAAATACAAAACACAGTTCAATAAGAAAATTACCATCCCGTATGGACACAGGGATCCTTAGTTGTAAATATCTCTCAAAGGAAAATGCATAAAAGACATTTCCAATTGATGTCACAAATAGCAGGCAAACATACTGATCTGTGGGCAGCAACTTGTTGAGAGGAGCTAACATCAGCTGGTTTGCCTAACCACATATTTGTGGCTCACAAAATCATGAGTGCACCTTCTGGACTCGTCTTCAGATCCACCGGTAAAATAATTAACCACGTGCGCAGGCTGCACAAACTGCTAAATTCAAAGTAGGATTTCATGACATGCTTGTTTCCTTTATAAAAGCATTTCTAAAATTTATCTAGAAGAGATTGCAGTTTCCCTTTTTCCTCCTTGTTTGAATTCTGCATAGTTTTTAGATGTTTACATTATGTATTTATTTTGAATGCATCAAATCACTCAAAAACTGTGGCAGAGGTTTGTTTTTCTTCTTTTAATTTTAGTTTGTGTTTAATTTGGTATTTGTGTGGTCATCCAAATCCATAAGCACAATTAAACTAGGGAAAGGCCAGTCACCCCTCACTGTATTTCAATAAAAGTATTTTCTGAATATAGTGTAGCGTCTGTAGGCCTGTCATGATAGCAAATTTTGCTAAACGATTAATTGTCTCAAAAATTATTGCGATAAACGATAATATTGTTTGAAGACTTTTTTACACTGATTTAATGTAAATGATGTAATAATGCATGTGATTTCCTGCCAAAGATAGATACACTTTATTTTCAAAAGAACACTTAACACTTGAGCTGATAAACAAAATAAACAAAACAACCAAAAACAAAAATAAAATGGATTCTCAGTCTCCATGAACAAAAAACTCACTTGAAAAAAAAAAAACTAAACAACATAAAGCCAAAGTGGAAATAAATACTGCATTCAACCAAAAGAGTGCAGATTATGAAGTCTGTATACTATGTTGCCCTTCAGTAATAATTAGATTTAAATAGAGAAAATGGGCACATCGACTACCTGATGCAATAGTTCACACTACACGATTTTTTGCTCCTATTTTTCCCCTTATCTTAGAACGTTGGTCTTTCTAAGATTGAAAGTACTGGGTTCGATTCCCGGCCCGGGGTCTTTCTGCATGGAGTTTGCATGTTCTCCCTGTGAATGCGTGGGTTCTCTCCGGGTTCTCAGGCTTCCTCCCACAGAACAAAAACATGACTGTCAGGTTAATTGGTCTCTCTCTCTAAATTCTCCCTAGGTGTGAGTGTGTGTGTGAATGGTTGTTTGTCCTCTATGTCTCTGTGCTGCCCTGGACAGACTGGCGACCTGTCCAGGGTGTACCCCGAGATAGGCACCTGCAACCCTCCCGACCCCATTAGGGACAAAGGGTGAACAGAAAATGGATGGATGGAGGATGGATGGATGGATGGGCACATCAACTACCTGATGCAATAGTTCACACTACATGATTTTTTGCTCCTATTTTTCCCCTTACAACAATCTTAGAACGTTGGTCTTTCTAAGATTGTGTGGTGTGTTATGGTAGATCGTCGTTGCCGCTCTGATCCAAATCAGGGGTTTTCCCCGACTGGGAGCTTAACGCAGCCTGTTGAATGTGACAGGTAGCCAATCAGAAAGCGGGGATTCTCCTCCGTTCTTTATGAGGGGAAATTACAGACTGGAATCCCAAACAGCTGACACGGCGCAACCCGAAGTCCAGCGGACATTGGAGATGATATGTGGAAACAACATTAATGTTTATTCAACATGCAAAGAATATAGAAATGACAAGAGGAGGAGTTGGAGCGAAATTGCTACCACAGTTGATAAACCCGGTAACTTTTCAGCTGTTCTTCGTTAACGTGACATAAATAGGTTATAATGAGTTTCATTCAGTCAGGACTTTACGCTGACACTAGCCACATGCATTGCAGGTAGATTGTAGTAAAGCATTGATTAATGCCTGGTTTTAAAATTAGTTCACTGAACTTGTAGCCATTATTTTGTGCCCATTGTTGGACACCACACGGCAGGACCGAACCCGATCGAACCGTTATACCTAGGATTTCTGTCGGCTAACGTGTGGTCTGTCAGGTTTTGAAAATGAGCCGACAATCGGCTGACAGCTCTAAGATTGTGTAGTGTGCGCTGGGCTTTACACTAAGGAAATGAGGAAGGGAGGAGTCAGTGGAGAGCACCGGAGTTGAGCCTTTTTTCATTCGGTGTCATTAACAGAAAGAGAAAAAGGCCGGAAGAGACGATAATGCAGATAATTAAAATGACGTCGATAGTTTAAATTTATCCTACATTAATTGATTTACCGTTTATCACGACAGACCTAAGTGTCTGTCTGTTCCAGGTTTGGTAAATAAATCGCCGCTGCAGTTGGAGGCACTTTGGGTGAAAAAAACTGGAATGGCAGTAGTTGATGGAGTGCTGCGTCTTTTGGCTTCAATCAAGAATTGTTATTAGTGTAATAAAAAAGTAACTCGTAGGCAAAAACAAAACGTCCTTACGAAGAAACAACTGGCAAAGTGCGCAGCCTTTCGTCGATGGTCAATAAATTTATCCAATTGCCCAACTTAGTACGCAGTTGGGCAGGCAGCTGAGTTTTGTATGAGCTGGAGTTTGTTTAGACTTCTTAATTAACACCTTCATAATTCCCTGAGGAAGGAAAATCTGGAGCAAGAAATCTTTGACCTCTAAACGTCTTTACCAGGAATGCTCCTAAATGTGAAGAGTTCAAAAGTTGAACCAGGCTAACAAGAGGAAAGTAGTACTTACAAGTTATAGATCTTATAGTGATTCTTGTGCTTGGAATCCAAGAACCTAAAAATAAAAATAAGTCAATTAGGTATCATAGATCAGTTTGAGTTTCCTAAAAGTGGTTTCTTCTACAGAGTTTCTCTCTCAAAGTGAATATGATCTGTTGCAGTGGTGATGTTCAGTCTCTATAAAGGCGGATGCTGTCCCATGTATCTCTGCCCAGTCCAGATCACCAGAGGTGAAGGTCCAACACGCTTAGGGCAGAGGTCTCAAACTCTCTCTTTTTTTTAACTGAACCAAAACGCACCAAATTCCACAGCACATCTGCATGATAGGGTTGTCAAAATCAAGCTAGCATAACTGACTCACTTCTCTCTACCTCCCTATTTTTTTTTTTATTATAACTTTTTCCCCAACTAGTTGCTATCTAGTTGTGGTAGTGTTGACAATTAGTGGAAAAGCAATGCATCCCTTATTCTTTTATGTATCGTGTATATTTAAGATTTAGTGCACAATATTAACAGCTAAAATCAATAGCTGTTAATATTGATTAACAGCTATTGATTGTTAATCAATAGCTGTTGATTAACAATCGACAGCTATTAACAATAGCTGTCGATTGTTTTCGACAATCGACAGCTTGTCGATTGTCGAAAACGATGAGCAAAAGACTGATGAGTCTTTTGCTCATCAGTCTTTTGCTGATGAGCAAAAGACTGATGAGCAAAAGACTGCTCATCAGCAAAAGACTGCTGATGAGCAAAAGACTGCTCATCAGCTAGCAGTCTTTTGCCCTCCAGCAGGGAGCTGGACGATGGGATCTTGCATACGTGGCATCACGTTGCAATACCACAAGATAAGTACCAAGGGCATCACATTTCACCAATCAGTGAAAAGTTTTAATTTAAAAAATAGAGATGAAAAGGGAAGCAGGTCAGTTGTGCTAGCTCGACTTTGACAGAATTCAGTGTTCTTGGTTCAGTAAAAAGAAAATAAAGGCGACCCACACATTAACTCTGACAGATCATCGGTAGAGCAGGTGCATAAATTAGCTTATCAACCACTGCTAGTGTTCAGATTTAGTTTTAAAAAATAGATTGGAAATTAAATGTTTAATTAAAAAAAACCCCAAAAAACAACTTAGTCTTAAGCTAAATATTTAGCTAGCAAAACAAATATTTAATTAGGTATTAACTACTTAGTTTTGAAAACTAAATATTTAGCTCCAAATTAAATATTTATTTGGAATTCTGACATTTATAAATGCATGAGTAAGACAGTGGAAACATGACTAAAAATGGACACCTAATTTTTTTAACTCAGGCTAAATAAATCAAATTATTGCTGTTATTTTTTTACTGTGTAACTCTACGAACTGAACCCCATCGTAACGGACTGCATGTTCTGCTCTTTGTGTGGGAAGTGTCTCCATGTTTTTTGGTGTTGAATCCCAATGCACTCTGGAGCTGTTGTTAGTCAGTTGCTATGGCAATGGGTCTGTGTGTAGCATAGCCAACAGAGTGATAAAAAAGAATGAGTGGTTTTGAGTTGTTCAACGGTTTTTCTGCATTATGTCACCTTTCCTCTTGCGTACTGCACCGAATTAACAATATGTACATCTCCAGGTTTAATTTTGTTAAATTAAATGTAAAACCACGGCAGCGTGGTTCAGGATGCCAAGTAAAATATTTTTTTTGCTCTCCACCGTTGTGCACATACGTAAAATTTCCAAACGAAAGCAATAACATGCAGCATGTCTATATTCGACATGCTGCATGTTATTGCACTTTAGAAACCACTATGATTGTTACAAGCATTTGATTTTAAGATCGGTAGTCTCTCCTCTTTATTTCTTCTTCTGTGGTATTGTTTGTTAAATTGTGCCCCTTAGATCCTCCCCTTTTGTGATGTTGTCTTGTTGGTGTTGGTTGCTTTTTTATCTAAATACATCTAGGTTATTTTTAGATTTATTAAGTGCATTTTTGTTCTCATTGCCATTATAATATATAAATCCATCCCATAATGTGAATATTTAAGTGAAGGTACGACTGTATACATTACATCACGGTCACTAATAACCAGAACAACACAGAAAGGATTTGGTTACACAGAGAGGTAATAGTTAGAAGTTACATTGTCACAGTGCAGAACTTATCTAACTGTACACAGTATGATTATCACATGATCCAACTAACATGTAACAACCCTCCCAGTTTAACAGTTACTGTGGAAAACATGGAACATACAAGCATCCAAATTTCTTATTTATGACATATTGTTTGAGAACGTTAACGAGGCAGATGTCTGCATCTCGACTCTAAAGCAAACCCTCAGTTTGATTTTTTCATAAAGCTGCTTTGTCTGTGGCCCAGCTGTGTTCTTGTTCTGTCTGTGACTCACCGAACAACATCATCGATATTGTTCCTGTAGACGCCCTCAAGTCGCTCAGCGGGAAAACCCATGGCAATGATGTTGGGATAGATATCTGATTGGTAAGTTCAGGAAAAAAACCTGTGGAACAGCTCAGAGAAAAGTTTCTAAATCGGCAACATAAATAGTTTACAACTCATTCTCTTAACAACTCAAATCATTCACAGTGTTAGTCTCAGATTTGTATTATATAAGCCATGACAAGCTCTCAGCTCCGCTGATTGAAGCGCAACAAATTTTTTAATCAATATCCAGGGCATGGCAGAGCCTGTGTGGCATTAGGCACTATTGACATTCAGATCCTCTGGTTGTAAGAGTGGAGGTGGGTGGGTGTGCTCATTCCGCTCCCCACAAGATGCCGGTTGCCCATGTCACTCATATCAGAAAAAAGATGTCCCAATCCGATTATGTGATTGGAAATCGGGCCAATCACATGCTTTCTAACTGATCGGAATCAGGCGTTATAACCCGATCAGGGACCAGATATATATGCATATTGATTCTAAACACAAATGGGAATAAATAAGAGTATCTTGGTTATGTGGTGGTACAGAATCTGAATATCTCGAAAGAACACATGCGCAGCTCATTGCAGCAGTGATGGCTGTAAGGCAAAGCAGAACACAGCATCAGCTTGGAAGCACTGTTACCAACTTAATCACGATGTAACGGGGAACTTTTCAGACCCCTGCTTAATTTTTTTTTTTTTCTCCAAAAAAGCGACTAGTGACAAATCCAGCTCTCTTTGGTTTATTGGGGACTTTGCTGACAAAACGGGAAAGAACCTTTAGTACTGCAGTGAGAGCTGCCATGAGCCCCTCCCTCCTCCGAAGCCCTTGCTGGCTCATCATGCAGGAGAGTGGAGGAAACTCCATCCCGTTTCCATATTCCAATGGAATTACGCACGCACAGAGCTGCCGGTGACCCCGCTCTGGACGAAATATAATGCAAATATAGCTTTTTATGTTGTCCAATGTCTTTTTGAACTGAAACACCTGTATTTGATTTACACTGCCTGTGTTCTGTTAAATGATAAATAAGGTGGATAAAATTAAAAATAAGTGACAACCTGGATCTGTTTCTTCACCCTTAATTTTTTTAAATGTAGTTTTGAAATATCGGATCAGGACCTGATATCAGCCAATACTCAAAATCAAAGAACTCTGAGGCAAAAAAAACCCTAAAGTGGAATCTTACTTAGGGCTGCAGGGAACACTGATGTTTTTAAAAGCAACCTTGACACTATTCTGTAAGCAGCAGCTGTAAACCAATGAGCTTCTTATCTGTCATGACCAGGACTGGAGTCTGACATTTACATGAGGTTAATGTACAGCATTCCCCCTGCACTCTGAGCAGAGCAACTCAACACCAAAAGAACAGGTTCAATTCCTTAAACTATACTGCTTCCATCAATTTCCTTATATTCCCTACCCAGATATTTCTGAGAACTGATCAGAATTTATGATCAGCTCTCAGGAAGATTTTATGGAATCAGCCTGAGGTCAGACCAAACCAGACATAGTACCTGATGCAAGCAGAAGAAGCAGAACAAGCAGAACATCAGTACATCCATTTCTTCTTGTTCTGTCTGGAATAATTACGGTTTTGCTGGAATTTACCAGCAGCAATGTGACTGTGGAGTCACATTTCAATGTGCTTAAATCCTAACAAAGGAAAAGTTTTGGATTATTTATCCAACTTCTGAATCCATTCAGATCTTCTTAATTCTGCTGCACATCAGCACCACCTTCAGTCAATTTTCAGAAACTGCCTTTCTGACACTGCTCAGTCAGACTAGACGGTGGACCCACAGACACACAAGGTCATTTAAAAAAAACAAACAACATCTAAGTTCTGATTGTATGTGGGTCTAGATCAGGTTTATACTCTGCTCCGTACCAGATCAGCCACTCTGAAGATAGCAGAGTCTCTGCTGTGAGAAAATATTTTAAAACAAACCTAGGTTGGTTTAAAACCAACCTAAACCAGGTTTTAAACCTAGGTTTAAAACCAACCTGGGTTGGTTTTAAAATCTGCTATCTTCAGAGTGACTGAAGCAAACAGTGATCTGGTGCAGAGCAGAGTATAACCTGATCTGAAACCAAACCAAAATGTATCTATTAAATCCTCTGGCAAGAAACTCATCCTGCTGTTCTGGAAAAGGAGGACCCAACATTTAATGCCTGGATCGCAGTATTGACTGATACGGTACATTCTCAATGACAAACTGGGAGATTTTGAAAAAATCTGGAAACCAGTACAAAATCTGGCTGCAAAGAGGTCCTGCAATCACTTATGAAAGAGAAAGACAATTAAAAATGTACTGTACAAGCCGTAGTCTTACTGTGCCTAGGTAGAACTCACTAGGGAAGTTACATAAAGAGAAGTGGGTGATGTTATCCTTCAATCCCTTTGTCTATGTTTTTTGTTTGTTTTTCTTTGCCTTCTTATACTGTGTTTATTGAAGGACAAAAATGTCAGAGGCAGTAATTCCATCTTGATCTCTGCTTAATGGAAGCCTTGCAATAAAAATATTGTAAACAAAAATATTGTAAACTAGACCAGAACCCAATTTACCTGAGCCAAAGTTTCCTGAGCTGCAACATGACCCTAGTGCTCAGAAAGCTGCAGCTGGTCAGCCTCTGTGCAGACAGAACTGCTTCAACGACTGGAACTGCACACGTGCAAACTGAGTTGTAAACTGCTCT
The DNA here is from genome assembly GCF_001444195.1 of Xiphophorus couchianus. Lineage (NCBI taxonomy): Eukaryota > Metazoa > Chordata > Actinopteri > Cyprinodontiformes > Poeciliidae > Xiphophorus > Xiphophorus couchianus. Next base: position 2,179,105 of record NC_040236.1, read on the forward strand.
CTTATTTCTTTTTTAATTTCCTGAATGTGATTCAGGCTGAATCATCAAATGGAATTTCTAAATCTGCAGACCAAACCTCATCAGGATCTGTATGGAGGAATTTTTCTGCCATAATTTGAGAGCACACATTTCCAGTCTGAAAGCAGGATCTCATTACTTTAAATACTTGTGCTTGCATTTTCAGTTTAAAAGCAGAACTTCATGTCTTTCTTCTCAAACATATTATGCTTGTGCTCAAAACTTCTGCTCTTTCAATTGTTCACTGTGCTTTCTCAAACCTGTCTCTGCTCAGATCAAAACTCAGCTTGTAAACTCTTCTTGCTTGCAAATTCTTTTCTGCTTGCTCTTAAAACAAAAAAGTACAGTTGCCTGGCAACCTCTCAGCCAATGTTGAACTGGGTGTGTTTGTTTATTTCTAGTGGGTGTGCCTGTGTGGCTATTGATTGTAGCAGCCTGTGCTGCCCACTGGATGTAGGGAGAAACAACAACATCAACTTTCTGCTCCGTGTTACAACTTAGAGATAAGGAATTTGGGCATACAGTCTTCGATCAATAGCTTAACATTGACTTACATGACAGACAGTCTGTGTTGCCTTCCTCACTAAAACTCAGCCAGCAGTGTGCTACTGATCGCTAACAGCCTACTGGAGCCAGAAAATGGATCCACAGAACCAACTGTGTTTCAACTTAGATAGAGAGCATATTGTGACTAAGTTGACTAAGATAAAGAGACCAATTAACCTGACAGTTATGTTTTTGGACTGTGGAAGGAAGCCGGAGTACCCAGAGAGAACTCACATATGCACAGGCAGAACATGCTAACTCCATGCAGAAAGACCTGGGGCCAAGAATTGAACTCAGGACCTTTGTCCTGCAAGGCAACAGTGCTACCAACTGTGCCACTGTGCAGAACAAAAGACATGAAATCCTGCTTTCAGACTGAAAATGTGTGCTCTCAACTTATGGCAGAATTCCCCTATAAACCTCGCTGGTTCAGATCCACAAACAATCCACACATAACACTGTACTGTGCTTGGGAATATCCTGGCATTACAGGATATTTCCCTTCTTTAACACACCATCAGTGTGACCAATGTAAAACAGAACTGTGAGAATGTAATGCTGTCTGCAGATCATGTTCTAAAGCACAAGAGCCCCATCTGACTCATTACACATTCCTATCCTGAGTTCTCACAGTATTTCCCCAACTCATGTAATCAAGACCAGTCTGTGGAACCTTGTAATTTCTGTCTGAAGATCTCACCTCAAACTCCACCAGGAGCTGACATCTCCACTGATTCTATAGTGGATTTACTGCCCCATGATGTAAATTAAGGAAGAGGAGGATGCTGCTGCATCATAAGATCTGTCTGAGTGATCACCTGACCTGAAGAGCAATGCTGCAATGAAGATTAGACTCTGAAACAGAACTCAGAAATCTGTCTGCTTGGTTCTTCACATGCCTTTTTTCCAATACAACCATGTAAACTGTGTTACTCAACAGGTGAATTCAAACCTTTAATGAAATAGTCATTCAAAAAATCATGCTTGAAGGTAGAGTGTCATTAAGACTACTTGAGAATGTGCATTAAAGAGAAATTGCATTTGCTGTTTTCTGCTGTGACTAAAGCATGAAGCTTTGCATAAACCTTTACCTGCAGATCATGCAGGGAGAAAATAATCAATCTAAGTCCATCAAAAGCTGCGCTCCTCCTGCCTAATGAACCTGTCACCTTAACCCAATGGAACCAGAGGACAAGCAGCTGAAGTCCCACACTCATCTCTGGAACTTCAAGATGTTTTCATTATATTTCAACAAAACCGGGAAGGACATCCCTCCGAGCTGGAACCCAAAGAGGCTTTGCTGAATTTGAAAAAATACGTTTTCCTACTACAATAACCAATCTGTGACTTCTCACAATAACCCTACAGCTATGAATAATCTATAAATACAGGATATATTTGCAGCTATATCTGTGATTCTGCAGTAAAAGTTGCGTTTTTAATGCAATTATGCGGGGAGTCCCACACTAACAGGTGAAAGATACAAGTGAGGTCCAGGTCAAACCCATCCTCCTGATACCGCCGCTTGTTCCTGCTAACGATCTCCTTGATTAGATTAGCAGCCATAGTTCCCAGAGGTCCGTTAACCAAGCACCAGGGCACGGCTGGGAACCCTCGATGCCCCGCTCTGTCGGCTTAGGACAGATGAGCTAACGACGACAGCTAGCTATGAGCTAGCTCCTCGCTAGCCCTCCAAGCTCCACAGAAATGATAGAATAACACTAGAAATCCTCCGAAAAATATTCTCACAGCAGTCAACGGCCTGAGTATCTCTCCGGGTTCCGCAGCAGCAACCGGATGCTAACCGTCATGCGTGTGGACAGCCAGCCCCTGGCCGTCGGCGCTGCTTTCTGGGTCAGCTCGGGGGCTGCTCCCGCTGTGGGCCCGGATGTTCAGGTCCCCCGGTCCAGACACAGAACCACCGCGTCGCTCGCCAGTGCAGACCATTACCTCCGGACAGATCCAAGGGAACTGTTCCCGGCCTCGGAGAACTGCAAAGACGCAGTGATTAAATGCAGCAACGCGGAGAGTAAAACAATCTCCGAGCAGCGACCACAGAGCGTCAAGTCTGCGGCAGTATGGAGGACATTCAGTGGCTTTCAAAATAAGGGATCGATCACAACAAGAATTTTACTCTTGCAATGTAATTTCTGAACTGCGTAAATTTTCCACCAGCGTAAATCATTAATAAAATGACCTTTTTGCCTCCTTGTCTTTTCTTAAGTACATTTGAAGAATTAAAACCAACAGATTTTGACTATTTCCTATGTTCTATATAAACTTCGGTTACGTCATGCCACATGCTTTTATTTTCTACAAGACGAACATCCTGTTGCCGCCTTGTTCAAAATAATAGAAAATCACTGGTTCAGTTATTTTGTGTCCTCCCTGCCACTGTCGCCAGAGTCCAGTCTTGTACCGACCACTGAGCCAGCACGTCTGATTTGTTTCTCCAGCTTGGAAAGGTTTGCCTTAGAGAGATCTGCCACCCCAGCACATCACAGCGTATAATGAGACGCTGATGACAACAGACTGGTAAAACAACCCCAGCAGCTTTCCACATATGTTGAAGCAGTGGTGCCCAAAGTCGGTCCTGGAGGGTCGGCATCCTGCGTGTTTTGGTTCTGTCCCTGGTTTAACGCACCTGGATCCAATGATGGCTCTTTAGAAGGCCTAAGAAGAACATTGATAATAGAATAGAATAGAATTACTTTATTCATCCCAGCAGGGAAATTATTTCGCAGTTACAGCAGCATAGAGACAAGACACACAACAACCAGCACTGAGTAGCAATTGTAGACAAAATAAAATATAACATGCTGTCAATATAAAAAGCAACTTAGAGCAGTCCTTGCAAAGATTCAAAAAATGCAGATACAGTATGTATATGTAAATATATGTACCGCAAGTGTGCCACAGTGCAGTTGTGCAAAATCGGACTGATTAGTGCAGAACAATGATTTAGCTTTTATTGTACAGTGAGATGGCATGTGGCAGGAAGGATTTCCTGTATCTGTCCCTACGACAGCGGAGCTGGAGCAACCTATGTGAGAAGGTGCTCCGCTGTCTGTCCACTATGTGGTGGAGAGGCTGCTGATTATTGTCCATAATAGACAGAACCTTCTTCAGTGTCCTCCTCTCCACCACAGTTTCCAGGGACTCCAGCCTTAGTCCCAGTACAGAGCCAGCTTTCCTGATGATTTTGTCTAGTCTATTAGAGTCGCTGGCTCTGATGCTGCTTCCCCAACACACAGCAGCAAAGAAGATGGCACCGGCAACAACACTGTGATAAAAGGTCTCCAGCATCTTGCTGCACACGTTGAAGGATCTCAGCTTCCTTAAAAAATAGAGTCTGCTCATCCCCTTCTTGCACACAGCGTCAGTGTTAGATGTCCAGTCCAGTCTGTTGCCGATTACAATTCCCAGGTATTTGTAATCCTCCACCTCCTCCACCACTTCCCCTTTGACCTTTAGTGGCCGTGAAGGTATCTTCTTCCTTCTGAAGTCAATCACCATCTCTCTGGTCTTACTAATGTTGAGCCTCAGGTGATTCTGCTCAGACCACTCCACAAAGCTGTCCACCAGTGTCCTGTACTCCCCTCCATCCCCTATACACCCGACAACCGCTGAGTCATCAGAAAACTTCTGTAGGTGACATGACTCAGAGTTGTACTGGAAATCAGTGGTGTACAGGGTGAAGAGAAAGGGAGAAAGCACAGTTCCCTGTGGAGCTCCTACATCACTGACCACTACATCAGACAGAGAGATGTGATTACTGTGGAAAATATGAAACAATAGAACATATTAGAATATCAGAAATATAATAATAATAATAATAATAATAATAATAATAATAATAATAATAATAGGCTGCACAGTGGCGCAGTTGGTAGCACTGTTGCCTTGCAGCAAGAAGGTCCTGGGTTCGATTCCCAGCCGGGGTCTTTCTGCATGGAGTTTGCATGTTCTCCCTGTGCATGCGTGGGTTCTCTCCTGGTACTCCGGCTTCCTCCCACAGTCCAAAAACATGACTGTCAGGTTAATTGGTCTCTCTAAATTCTCCCTAGGTGTGTGTGTGTGTGAATGGTTGTTTGTCCTGTATGTCTTTGTGTTGCCCTGCGACAGACTGGCGACCTGTCCAGGGTGAACCCCGCCTCTCGCCCGGAACGTAGCTGGAGATAGGCACCGGCAACCCTCCCGACCCCATTAGGGACAAAGGGTGAACAGAAAATGGATGGATAATAATAATAATAATAATAATAATAATAATAATAATAATAATAATAATAATAGAATGTCATAAATATGAAAGAGAGAGAAGATATATGAGAGAGTTTGAATGTATTAAGGAAAAGGTTAAATTATTAGATATTTTGAGGAAGAATTTGGGGAGTAAAAATATACAAATAGTTATTTGATAATTTAGTTTAAAACAAAATTATTTCATAGAATTTGATTATAGTAGGTGTGTTTGTGAATGTGTTTATGATATAGATGGGTAGAATACAAAGTTATGTATAAGTATGTATATTTGTGTGTGTGTGTGTGTGTGTGTGTGTGTGTGTGTGTGTATAGACCATCACGAACCACACTCCATACCAGTAAGTGGCGGTAATGCTACTAAAAGTTTGTTGCCAACCGCCAGTAAATCCAAGAAGAAGAAGAAGCAGAAGAAGAAGAAGACTGCACCGTGCTTTCAGACGTACGGAAGCCGGTCCTGCTGGGATAAGGTGAGTTCTTTACTGCTGATATCAGCTTTGTCAGGTTTTGTGTTCCCTGGGTCAAGCGGAACTACTGTTGGTCCGTTGTGAGGATTGGTCAATGGTTCCCTACATATTGTTGCCGGAGTGAGCCATTAAGCGAAGGTCAACCCTTGCTAATACGAGTTAGCTTCAGGTCACTTCCAGTTTCGTTATACCTGGAGGCCATTACGGCATAGAGGCTTAACTGCATTTGAGCTGGTAAAACTTCCTTTGTGATCACGTACCTCTCATCATGCCAGATTCCCCTTAAGCTTGTGTCAATTTAAGGTTGTAATGTGTATTACCACAGAGACCTGATCTTCCAGCCGAGACCACCACCAGATCAGAACGTACGTTAACGATCTGTTTTTAATTAAAAGAACCGACCTTCTCCGCTCCAGATCATGAACATGAATTTTCAGACTTTTGTTAATTTTGACATTGAGAGCTTTCATCTGAGACCGGAGTTCAGAGATTAGTTTAAAAATCTCAGATTAAAGGCTTCATCTGTTAATCGGGGACATTTGCCTTTATTTTACGAAACATTCCCACAGGTTCTCCTGTAGCAGGGGCCACGAGTCTGTCTAATTGGGGCCTGCCATAACAATGCATAGGGAGAGCAGCCACTGCCTCATATGCAATACATGGAAGACACCTATTGTTCTACCGTCAATAGAACGTCTCTTTCTTTCTTTGTTCCTTTTTATTCCGTCACTTTTAATGCATCTCGTACCGCCGCTACTTACACCCTCACACAAAATGTGCGGTTCGATCTCGAGAAGGGAGCTATTACTTTTAAGGGAAATCGGAGTTACCATGGCGACATAATTCGCGAAAACGATGCCCCAAATCCCATAGAAAGCAATGTTTGTTAAAAACAAACAAAAAAATCAATAAATTAAAAAAAACAAACAAACACTATTTTTGAGGAATTTTTGTGTGGTCATGGATTGACGTAGAAATGCCATTCAACTCTCACTTTGTAGATACGTCCGTGTTCTGTTCAGAGGTAAAAACCGTTAAAATGATTTACGGTTTTTCCACAACTTGTCTCCTCTAGCGCACCAAAGTTTTTAATTTTTCCTACAATTCTACCGTCAATAGAACGTCTCTTTCTTTCTTTGTTCCTTTTTATTCCGTCACTTTTAATGCATCTCGTACCGCCGCTACTTACACCCCCACACAAAACGTATATTGTAACGGAAAATAACTGTCGCTCCGCTAGAGTGAGAAACGGAGTGGATTTCTGACCCCAAAACATTTTTTAACTTGCCCTCCCGCCCACAAATATCGCTCTACTGATATGTAATACGGTCATGACATCACACCGAATGCCTGCTTCCATAAAATGTTTTCAAAATTGCTCTAGGGCTGTCAGTTTTCTGTCAAGGTGCTCCAGAGCACTAATATTAGCCCTTTCCATAAAATAAGTATTTTAGCTATTTCTTTCTCACAGGCATTGCAATAACATTAGCAAAAACTTTAGCTGGGTCAGTCTCTGAATTCGGTACATTTTGTGTCTCACAGGTTTATCTCAAAGATTTTCATATAATGCAAACCACTTTTTCTTTTTTTTTTGAAAATCAATAAATGGAAATATCAATTTTTGCAATGTGTCTTGGTAATGTAACTTGCAAATATATTTTAAAAATTATGTTTTGATAAATTTTCTGGGTTGTTGAAGCGTAAAGGTCAGCCAAATGAGCATGTTCCCCACTGACCAATGTTAATTTTTCAATGAATATAAAACAAATAAAAATAGTCAGTAACTGCAAGTTATTTCTACTAATACAACCATTTTTGGGTATACTTTAACCTAAATGAAAGAAATATGAGAAAAATCCATGAATTATTAACGAAATGGCACTTTATAATCATGTCCCTCCAGTTTTATTCAACCCTATTTCAATCTGGAGAGACTCAGACGGAGATAAGAAGACAATTAGAAGAGTTTATTGACAAACAGGATTTAAAGTCTTTGGCGCTCGGGCCCCGGCTGGGGATAACGGTTATCGCAGCGTTAGCAATAGGCTTCAGATGAGCATCCCGATGCTGTTAGGAACGTCATCCCCCGGCACTGGTGGTGGAAGTTGAAGAAGGGTGCGGGTAGGCCTGTCGCGATAAACGATAAATCGATTAATCGTACGATAAATTAAAACTATCGACGTCATTTTAATTATCTGCATTATCTCTCTTCCGGCCTTTTTCTCTTTCTGTTGATGACACCGAATGAAAAAAGGCTCAACTCCGGTGCTCTCCACTGACTCCTCCCTTCCTCATTTCCTTAGTGTAAAGCCCAGCACACACTACACGATCTTAGAGCTGTCTGCCGATTGTCGGCTCATTTTTAAAACCTGACAGACCACACATTAGCCGACAGAAATCCTAGGTATAACGGTTCGATCGGGTTCGTTCCTGCCATGTGGTGTCCAACAATGTGCACAAAATAATGGCTGCAAGTCCAGTGAACTAATTTTAAAACCAGACATTAATCAATGCTTTACTACAATCTACCTGCAATGCATGTGGCTAGTGTCAGCGTAAAGTCCTGACTGAATGAAAATCATTATAACCTATTTATGTCACGTTAACGAAGAACAGCTGAAAAGTTACCGGGTTTATCAACTGCTGTAGCAATTTCGCTCCAACTCCTCCTCTTGTCATTTCTATATTCTTTGCATGTTGAATAAACATTAATGTTGTTTCCACGTCGGCTGGGCTTCGGGTTGCGCGGTGTCAGCTGTTTGGGATTCCCCGAGGTAATTTCCCCTCATAAAGAACGGAGGAGAATTCGCGCTTTCTGATTGGCTGCCTGTCAAATTCAACAGGCTGCGTTAAGCTCCCAGTCGGGGAAAACCCCTGATTTAGATCAGAGCGGCAACGACGATCTACCATAACACACCACACAATCTTAGAAAGACCAACGTGCTAAGATTGTCATAAGGGGAAAAATAGGAGCAAAAAAATTATGTAGTGTGAACTATTGCATCAGGTAGTCGATGTGCCCATTTTCTCTATTTAAATCTAATTATTACTGAAGGGCAACATAATATACAGACTTCATAATCTGCACTCTTTTGGTTGAATGCAGTATTTATTTCCACTTTGGTTTTATGTTGTTTAGTTTTTATCAAGTACATTTTTTGTTAATGGAGACTGAGAATCCATTTTGTTTTTGGTTGTTTTGTTTATTTTGTTTATCAGCTCCAGTGTTAAATATTCTTTTGAAAATAAAGTGTATCTATCTTTGGCAGGAAATCACATGCATTATTACGTTATTTCCATTAAATCAGTGTAAAAAGGTCTTCAGACAATATTATCGTTTATCGCAATAATTTTTTGAGACAATTAATCGCTCAGCAAAATTTGCTATCGTGACAGGCCTAGGTGCGGGCCTCAGGACCGGGCAAATGGAGGAGAAGGGGTGGTGGTGGGTTGAGCTCGGCTGGAGAGCGAAGGACGCCATGAATGAAGGTCCTTATCAGCTGGGACTTGGTCGATGTTTGGACGTGACGTGGCTTGGTCCAGCGTTGATAGGTCGACAATTGTGGGCAGGTCGCTTCAATTAAGGGTCCCGGTGGGGATAAAAGAGTCTTCCAGTTTGAATTTGCGCCTAGGCTTCATAACAACATACCAATTCCTCCTTTTTATAAATAATGGTTTATTTATAAAATAAGGGTGCCAATTTCTCAGCACCCTGGAAGTGACATCACTTAAGTCTCTTCCCGCTCACACTGTAAAGAGATTTAAGTGTTAGTTTGGTTTCTTACCTATATTGGATTATTTCTATCCATAGATTGTCATCGTCAAGGTCAACCTTTCAACACCGTTACACATGTACATGATATTTATTGTTGTTTGGGAAAAAAGTAAAGAATTGTCTTTGAAACTTATATTAATTTCTTGTTTTCATCATCTCATATGTTGCTCCAAACCCTAGCTGAATAAATCTGAACGTTTTCATCTAACTTCTCGTTTGTTACTGTTGTTAAGCCAGCCAGTGTGTTCAACACCGTTACAGTCTGGTCAACTTTTACACTGGGGTCAACCCCGTTACTTGATACATTCTTATGATTTTTTATTTTTTTTTATAACAGCAAATATGAAACTAATATTTGTTGGGCTACATACAAAGTTTAAAGAATGAGTCAGAAACATAACCTCTGGTTATGCCTTATTTGTCTTATTGCTCAGAAATCTGGGGAAATGAAGGTAAAACAACTATTGATATATTAGTTAAGTTGCAAAAAAAGCTATGCGGCTTATTAATAAGGTGGGATACCATGAACCAACTGATAAACTCTTTATTCAAAGTAATACATTAAATGTAAAGATATTGTTTATATAAAAATACTGGAAATAATGTATAAAGCATTGAACAAAAGTCTTCCTTCTGGTATTCAGAAATTATTTAAACTAAAATTTAAAAAATATATAGTTTGCGAGGTTTGTTTATATTTGAATATGCAAAAGAGAAGAGCCAGATAAAGTCTAGATGTGTTTCAGTTAATGGTGTGAAACTGCGGAAAGAATTGAATGTTGATTTTAAGTTATGTCCTTTCTTGGTGAGCTTTAAAAGAGCTTTAAAATGTAAAATGATCAAATCTTATGCTGTTAAGTAGATTTATATACAGTATGTATTGTGAAGATATCCTGGTAGGTTGTAAGGTATAAAAACAGGGTAGGCAAGAATAAGCTTTGCTTCAGCCTACTCCTTTTTTGGTAAATTGTGGGTTTGTTTATTGTTGGGTTTTTTTCTTTTCTATTCTTTTGTTGTTTCCTGTGTTTAATGTGGACAATTTACCCAAATAAAGTGATTGATGATGATGATAGTGCATTAGCCTTCTCTCTAAATTAAGCAGTTGAGCTATTTATTTATTAGCTATATTTCGCACACTGGAAGGAGCAAGTCAAAGAAAGACATCATGCTAATGATATCCCACTTACCACTGACAGCATTTATGCTAACATTAGCATTTTGGCTAATTTTTGCTCATACAGGTTTAACATATTGAATGGAGTAGGTCCTTGTTAGTCAACATGCTTGTGATTCTCCACATGGTATTAATATTATTTTAGCTAAACTTAGCATCAATGCTAATTTTCAGCTGGGTTCCTACCGACACGCACACATTGGCAGGCCCCGTTTAAATTTCTTCAGAGATTTTCTAGTGAACTCTTGTTCTCCTCTCATAACTAAGTACAACTAAGTAACATTGCATATAGTCAGGTGTGTGTGTGTGTTTCAGAGAGTGACCATGGTTCTCAAAGATATTCCAGTTGATAACATTGCCCGTCCTTTGGGGAGGAACGAGGTAATTGGTCTGCTTTTCCGACTCACCATATTTGGAGCTGTAACCTACTTCACCATCAAGTGGATGGTGGACGCTATTGACCCAACTCGAAAGCAGAAGATGGAGGCTCAGAAGCAGGTGAGGGTGTAGCAGCCTTGTTATACACAGCTTTGTGGCTGTTCATGAATTTTATGAATTGTCGCCAACAGGCTGAGAAATTGATGCGTCAGATCGGAGTGAAGAACGTCAAGCTGTCGGAGTACGAGATGAGTATTGCTGCTCATCTGGTGGACCCATTGACCATGCAGGTAGTTTCTCCTCACGAGAGTTGATGGAGAGTCAAGACTGTGTCTGATCTCTGACATCTGACAGATCACCTGGAGAGATATCGCTGGTCTGGATGAGGTCATCACTGAGCTGAAGGAGACTGTGATCCTGCCTGTTCAGAAGAGACACCTGTTCCCGAACTCCAAACTGCTGCAGCCTCCCAAAGGTCAGAGCTCATTCACCTGCCTACTGTGTCATGTCACTGCAGCTGCTAGGTAGGTTTAAGATCACGTTGAACTTGAGAAAGAGTAGTGAGTTCGGAGACTAGAATTTCTAAAGACAGATATGCAGGTTTGGTTTCAGCATTTCTGACTACATAGGTCTGCAATAAAATGATCAAATTGGTTAAAACCCTTAGATTTTAGTGATAATGGAGGTTCCCTCGAAATTTGTCTCCAATTTGTATTGTGACATTTTCTGGAGATGGAATCATGGGTTAAAGAACTCTGAACTTGAGGTGGTGTGAAAACTGTCACCATGTCATGACAGTATAATCTGAGACAGATAATCTTTGAAAAGATCAATCTCCTCCACATCCCTGAACTCATCATGAGTTTGGAAATAGGAAGTTATTTATGATCCGAACAAGTTTTATTCTGAAACTAGAAAAGTAAAAGTCAGTGTTGGCTTTATCTTGTCGTCATTTTAACAGGTGTACTGCTTTATGGCCCCCCCGGCTGTGGAAAAACACTGATTGCCAAGGCAACAGCGAAGGAGACGGGGTTTCGCTTTGTCAACCTGCAGCCAAGCACACTGACGGACAAGTGGTACGGGGAATCACAGAAACTGGCTGCTGCTGTATTCTCCTTGGCTGTTAAGCTGCAGCCTTCTATAATCTTCATTGATGAGATTGGTGAGAAATGTGCACACAGTGACTGACTACAGATAGTTGTAGTCTGTTTGCGACCTGTATGAATTAAGCACATGTATGTTGTAGTATCTGCCTGGCTCCAGTACATATCACTGCTTTTGAATTTAGACTCGTTCCTGAGGAGTCGCTCAAGCTCAGACCACGAGGCTACAGCCATGATGAAAGCCCAGTTTATGAGTCTGTGGGATGGACTAGACACAGACCATCATTGCCAGGTGCGTCTGCAACTACAGCTGCACACTCAAGAAGGTGGATGTGGTCTTATAGTTTTCTCCATGCCAGGTGATCATAATGGGCGCGACCAATCGTCCTCAGGACCTGGACTCTGCCATTTTGCGGCGGATGCCAACCAGGTTTCACATCAGCCTACCTGTATGTACAGTCTTAGTATTTACAAGTTCTGCCATAGATTCTGTTGTAGATGATGCTAACACTGTTTGTTTCTGCAGAGCGATAGGCAGCGAGAGGACATCCTTCGACTGATTCTGACGAACGAAAACGTAAGTTCAGCTCGGGAAAACAAACTTGCCATTTGTTTTCAATAAATTATAAATTTTGAAAATACCACTTCTAAACATCAAGTCTGCTCTGGGCGAAAGGCGGGGTCACCTAAAGGCAGGACAGACTAATTTGTAAATAAGAGCTAATGATTTTAAACTTGACTCTCACTTCAGGCACGTACAGGGGGGATGGAAGGGGGGCTGGAGCCCCTTTCATCCTTTAAGCTTCAAGTGCCCTTTTTTGAGGGTTTTTAAAAAAATCTGTGCATCAGGAGGCCTGCTTGTGCTCCTCAACAATAGTATTTAGCTAAATATAACTATTTAGCAAAAATAAATTAGTCTGGCTGCCCTCGGTCTAATAATGGCTGAGCATTCTCAGTGCCTCTGCCTTCATGTTGTTAAGATACTGAGCCCATGCTATTAAATTATGAGAATGTTTCTTTTTTTCCAACATACTCTGGTTTGTTAATAAAAAAGAAAGTTGTCTCTGCCACATGTTGGTGGCTCATACCGCAGGCGTCAGGTATGGCTCACACCTGAGGTATGAAGTGACAGAGTCAACTTTCTACATTGCTGCGGCATTTCTTACAAATAACAATAAAGATCAATTCAGAACAGACTGAACTGATAGATCATCTGATAGTTTATAATCACCTGCAGGTGGATGACCGTGTGGACCTTAAACTTGTTGCCAAGGAGACCGAGGGTTTTTCAGGAAGTGACCTCAGAGAAACGTGTCGTGATGCGGCACTGCTCTGCGTCCGAGACTTTGTCCACAACCAGAGCACCAGGTAAACTGCAGAATCCTATTCCATCACATTTTGCGTGACCCAGATACGCCTAGTGTTTTCTCAGATGTGTGTTTTTGTTTGCTGTTTCTCAGCTCGGAGGTAGATGACCCTATACGTGCTATATGTCAGGCTGACCTGCAGACCTCAATCAACAAGATGAAGCACTCCAAGGCAGCAAACATTCATGGTGTTCTGGTGCACGCCGCTCTGGACTGAATGCTTGGGTCATATAAACTTCCAATGCCTCAGCTGGTGTGGAAACGCATTGAGCATGTGCCACTTACTGCTTTCTGACATCTTTGTTTCCTGTCTCCTCCATGGTTGGGTACCCATCCATGGAGGATGGGTAACTATGAAAACTATGAACACACCATAACTATGTGGTGTTCATAGTTACACCACAGTTCTCTGTGAAGCTACCTAGGGATGTGCCACCTCACCAAAGTTCTTATAATCTTTCCGCTGTTGTCACCTCCGACCTGAAGACGCTGAGATGTTCTGAATTTGAAAATAATCCTCACTGTCTCAAAGCTAATAAATTTTAATCATTAGGCAAAACCCATAAATTTGGTAAAACAATTAAACTGCTGACAAATTGGTCAGGAGCAGCACTCTGTGATGACACATAGCAAGCAATTATCAACATAAAGTCATTTATAATTGATTAATACTTTTATTGTTCCTTTATTCTATATGTTTTTGTGACTTTTATAATTTTCTGAGGGATGGTTGTGTATTTATTATTTATATCTAACCATGGTGGGGTATTGTGTTCTGTTCAGCTCTGATTGTAAACAATCTGAAGAGTTTTTTATGCAGTAGAAAAATAAAAAGCAAATTATTATTTATTTTAACGCATCTCTGTGAATGGAGCTCATTTTGTCACTTCACTGTTTGGTTATTGAACATTTTGGTTGTTTCCTATGTCAGAGCTGTCTACCTTGGGATGTTTCATACCTGCTCTGACAGCTCATGGTTGAAAGTACTTACACACCTGGACAAAATTGTTGGTACCCCTCGGTTAATGAAAGAAAAACTCACAATTGTCACAGAAATAACTTGAATCTGACAAAGGTAATGAATAAAAAATGAAAATGAAAGTCAGACATCTTTTTAAACATGCTTCATAATTATTTTTTTAAAAAAAACCCTCATGAAACAAAAAATGATGGTACCCTTAACTTAATATTTTGTTGCACAACCTTTTGAGGCAATCTCTGCAATCAAACGATTCCTGCAACTGTCCATGAGACTTCTGCACCTCTCTGCAGGTATTCTGGCCCACTCCTCATGAGCAAACTACTCCAGTTGTCTCAGGTTTGAAGCCTTTTCCAGACAGCGTCTTTCAGCTCCTTCCAAAGATGCTCATTAGCATTTAGGTCAGGGCTCATAGAAGGCCACTTCAGAATAATCCAATGTTTTCCTCTTAGCCATTCTTAGGTGTTTTTAGCTGTGTGTTTGGGGTCAATATCCTGTTGTAAAACCCACGACCTGCGACTGAGACCAACCTTTCTGACACTGGGCAGCACATTTCTCTCTAGAATCCCATGTTAGTGTTGAGATGCACAGATTCAAAACACCCTGTGTCAGATGCAGCAAAGCAGCCCCAGATCATAACAGAGCCTCCTCTGTGTTACACAGTAGGGACAGTGTTCTTTTCTTGATGTGGCAGTGTAGTGGATGTCCGCCACACTTCGTGGGAACAAACCAGGCTGACCCAGACGCAGACGGCGGATGGATTTAAGAGTTCCGGCGACGCGTTTCCTTGACAAGTGGAGCAGAGCTGCAGGAACGCTATTTTCGGAATATGGTTCTCTGTTAAGGCCCTTCACCTTGACCGCATTGGATCACGTACGTTACCTGGACGTGAGATGGATTATTCTTTATAGTATCTGAATATTCATGTGTGCACAGCCGAGTAATTCAGAATGCGTGCTGCAAAATTTTCTTTTGAACAATCTCTTCAAGTCGGAACTTTCTCACAGCACTCAGCTCTATGCAGGTGTTCTGTTATGGTTTGGAGTACGACAGAACCCTACATGACCGTAACCATATTTGTAAATTGCTTTATTTCTAACGCCTGGAGGTGGGGTTCAATACCCCCGTCCCCTCCATGGAGGTCTCTCCCTGCTCCAGACCTGTGGCCAGATCTGTGGAAATGTGATTACTGTGGAGTAAAGCGGGACTGCCACAGTAGAGCCTGGGAAAAGGGGAAATGGTCTCACATGACTCTGCTTCAGTAAATAAGCACAAATATTTAAACTGAAAATCTTGCTTTATTAAAGCTTTAATTCAGAAACATTTGGAACTAAAAGCACCCTGAAAACTTATTTGGCACATACACCAATTCTTTCACCCACAAGATATTTTCTAAACCCAGAACAGGAATTTGTGCAGTCACAATTTCAAAACTGTTAAAGCTACAGTATGTAAATTTTATTAAAAATATTAGTTGAAACTGTCACTATGTTGCAACAGTATGGTATGAGGGAGATAAGCTGTGGAAAAAAAAATTGTGCTCCTTTGCCTTCTCCCAGTGCTAACTAGTAGCGGCCAATCAGAGCCAAGAGGAGGGTCTTAACGCTATCCATCAACTTATGTAAATGCTGTTCATACTCCATCGCCACTTCCTCCGGATAAGCTCCAGTTTATGTGATAAGCTACATAAACTGGAACTTAGTTTATATATATATATATCAGTAAACTAATAAACTAATATACATATTAGTTTATGTATATATGTATAAAAATATTTATGTATAAAGCTATGTTGGCTTATCACAACATAGCCTGCCAGAAAAGTTCAGGTTAATTGGAATGGCCATCGATGAAGGGTTTCCTGTAACAGCAAATTATTTCTCTGCCATTAGCACATTTAGCAGCACATAAAGGGTATGATTGACAGCCTTTTCTCTTGGCTCCCGACTAGCAGCAGATTGCAACAGTAGCTGCCATCTATGAAAAGAGATCCATCTTTACATATTATGCTTATGTTATGTTGTCAAGGCACAGCAACAGTTTTAACAAATATGTAGAAAACATTTTAAATAAAAGTTTCATACAGCTGCCTTAAATAAAACCAGAGTCAGCAAGAAATTAACTTAAAGCTTCAGACCGAATCCCAGATTAAAGAGTCAGTTCAAAAATTAGAGTAAGGCCTTGCTGCAATATTCTTTGTATTCATCTAAAAACAATTTCAATAAATTTCAGCTAGTTGAGTGGAACACAGAGATTTTTCCAGTTGATTCCATTAATATTTTTGTATGCAGAGGCTGGAAATGGTACAGAAACAGTTTGCTATTGAAAAGGGCTGGTAGATATCTGGATGCCCTTTAATAATAGACAACAGTTTATGAACAGAAAACATTTCAATGTAGTGTCACACCTCCACTAAGAGGGAATAAATCACTCCAGTCAGTTTTTGCAACACTTAATTAAGAAAGTTCAGACCTCGAAGAGCAGTTTTGCAGCTACAGTATCTGATTGGATGATGCCTGAGTGAGTTTGAGGCTTTGTCACCAGGTGGATTAAGACAGAATAAGATTTTGTAAGGGTTCAAGCTGTCAAAGCTCAGTGTTGGGTCCCCGGCCTTCGGGTTTCCTCTCACACTCTCTGTTGAAGTCACAGCCATCTAGCAGGTAGCGGTATGCTGCACGAACATCCCTGTAAAGTGGTGCATCCTCAGTCTGAAAGTTTGGAAAGTGTAGTGGAGTCTCATTGATGAGCAGCTGTAGTCGGGGGCCACGCTGACAGTCATAGAGAACGAAGAGCAGGTTGGCAGCGTATGGAATGATGTGACTGGTCCGGAAACTTCTTCCTACAGAGAGATGTGCAGTTATTGTTCTGACCAACAGGACATGTTCATTTGAAAACAGCAAGTGACTTCTGAAGGCATTTGGTTACAGTAGATTTTACAAAGTGATATCAAGAGTAAAGAGAGCTGAATAAAGATTTTTATGAGCTTTATATTATGTTATTATTCCTTCATCAAAAACATGGCAATAGTGTCGCCTTGATTCTTTCATGCATGTTTGAGAACTCCTTGAATTTCCTGTGGCAGTCATTCAGAGGTGTTGATGTGCTTGCTCCCACAGGGCGCTGAGTATTTCCACAAAGCTCCTCTTAGAGCTGTAGTCTCCAGCTGAGCTTCCACCTCACAATACACCTCCATCCTCACCTCCCTCACACAGCTCTACCAGAGAAGCAGCAGTTAGCAAGCACCTGCTGCTGGTGAGGTTAACATACATGCTAATTCCCAGTACTACGTTCCAAACAATGGTTGCTACAGTCATAATGAGAAGCATTGTTGTGATGACACTTCAAATTATGAATTTCAATTTCTTTTACGTTATGTTTGATATACAGCATAAAACCAATTTTATAGCACAATCATAGTTAATTGATTGTGCTATAAAATAGCACTGTGTGCCTGGAAAATACATACTACCCTTTTAATAATTCCGCCAACCATTCCAGTATTGCAGTGTAAACTCTATTTCTTATAAAATATAATTTAAAAAAAATAAATAAATAAATGCTTTCTTTTATTTAGTAATGTGGGTGAAATTTTGAATATGCCCAGAAAGGAGTCAGGTTTTCCTACTTTTTTTTTTTTTTTTAAATATCTTTTTAACACAAAGTTTCCCCAACACTTCTAGATGCCTTCAAATTTTACTAAACTTTTGTTTTTTTACTTATTTTTACATAACATAGAATTAAAAGATGCTTCCAGCACTATAGTCTTTAATCATTTAAAGAAAATTTCCTTGTAAAAATGTATCTTTCCTTTTTGGAAAAAGTGAGACCTTTTTTTCAAAAACGGGAACCTTTCCTGGCATGTAGAAAGAAATACATACATATTTTAAATTTGATAAATGTCAGACTTCATACCATGCTGTGAGTGGTAGTTGCTAGCAGTGGGCAGAGTCTGGTCTTTGTACAGTCCAAGTAGGGAGATGAGGGGGATGAGCGTCTCAGCATGTCCCACCAAGACAGAGGCCGGTTCTGGACCTGCCTCGGTGGATCTGGAATCAACCAGGGTTCAGTCAATAAACAATAGGGAATCAATAAGAGGCTTCCTAGAGCTTAGGGAACACCCCACCTGCGAGGACGACCAGCTTTATCTAGGGTCCTGAAGATGTGATGGAAGAGTGGACAGCTGGACAGACTGCTGATTAAGTGACCATGAGAGCGCTTCCAGAACTGCTTCAGATCAAAACTGTACTCCAACACCTGCAGAAAAATGACAAGGAGGAAACGACATCAAAAATTATTGATCAATTTAATCTATTCTGGTCTCTGATCTTTGCTCAAGATCCCAGATGATAAACCTCAGAATCAACATTTTTCCTGATTGTTGGAGAAATGGTATATACGCATTTATCAGGCATTTGCTTCATACATTGCATATTCTGAATTGCTTTAACTATATTTTTGAGTGTGTTTAAGGAGGCCTCACTGCAGGGAGCAGTCAACATGAATGTTTTGCTGAGGGATGCAGAGACAGCCGACGCCAGCTTGTTCTAATCAGAAGGACATCAGCAGAAGGACATCTTATTCTTCATGTCTATAATAAGATAATTTATAGTGTAATGGTGTTGATTATCCTTCTACAGTTATACGGTTCATAGTAAATGTTCTAGTTTATTTTATAAAACCGTGAATCACGTTGCAGCTGCATATGTTTTTGTTTCCTCCTTTTTACCTTTTAGAGATGAATGTAATAGGGATGTCTTTTTTCAATAAAAAGAGAGGTGCGGCGGAATGTGTTTTCAGAGAGGTAAGAGATTGTAACTGGAAGCACATCTCTGTCCGTTCTCCTCGCGAGTAAAAAGAATCTAATTCTCTCTTGTCTTTTCCTGTCTTGTATTTTGATGTTCTAGGTGCTTAAACCTGACACTAATTTAAAATGCAAAATGAATCAGAAGAAGTCTGTGTTTCTGCCTCAGAGGATAACCCTTTGGACCAAACTGTGTTCCAATTCAAAGATTCTAAATGCCTGGACCAAACTTTTCAATATTCCCTCCCCTATCAACCATTTTGTTTTTATAGTAGGGAAAACTTTAAATTTGACCTTGAAAGTTTAAGGTGTGAAAATTTTGTGACATCTTATAAGACAAGATGTGCATTCTCTGTCAAAATGATTGATTCACTGTGCTTCTTTTAAAGAAGAAAATGTCCATAACATTTTGCTGTGGTTGGTTTTTGCTACCTAGACAGACGTTACTGAAGGCAGACCTTCCACTTTCTTCACCCACACCTGTATTGATTCAAACTTTATTTTTGATAAATTGATTGATTTATCAAAATCAATTAATTTTGATAAATTGATAAAAGTTTGTATTGATTCAAACTTTATTTTTGATAATTCAGCATTTTAAACCAAAGTAAATTGAGGTTCACTGTGAGCTTATTAAGAAATAATACATTTCTTTGCATTTTTTGGGGTTTTATATCAATTTTGCAAATATCTTTCAGAAAATATTGCTCTCATACCTTTGCATCACTCTCATCAAACAGGAAGCACCAAGGTGAGTGGATGGATTTGATGGACAGTTCGTAGGAACAGATGAAGAACGCTGCTTCCACCAAGTCTAGAAGAGCCCGAAAGGGGAAGAAAAGGTCAAAGGGAACATTTCCTTTCTAACATTACAATCTGATAGAGTGACTAAACATACAGAATGAGAAAAAGATCTGCAAAGTTGGTAAAAAAGAAAAAAAAAAGAAATGCTGTAATATTCTTCAACTTCCAAGTACTATATTCCATCTCTCTTTTTTTTTTTTCTCCGAAGAGTTTTTGCGGCGCTAGTGGCTCGTATTTTTTCGACAGTAGGCAGACAGGAAGGAGGGTGAGGAGAGGGGGGAAGACATGCGGTAAAGGTCGTCGGGACCGGGAGTCGAACCCGCGACGTCCTACCCGAGGTCTAAGGCCTCCAAACGTGGGGCGTGCTAACCCGCTGCGCCACCACAGCATGCCCCTATATTCCATCTCTAACCTGAGGGAATGCCTCCAGGCTCCTACCTGGGGTGAGTAGGTGAAGAGAAAGGCCGAGTTTCTCAGCCAACCTCTTCCTCACTGCCTGCATTTCCTCGCCATGTTTGAACTTCTCAACTTCCAGCAGTGCAGTGTGGTTGTTCTCCACGCCTTCCACATAACCACGGCAACGCTCAAAGAAGCGCATTAGTTCATCATCCACCTCATAGTTGTATCCTTGAGCACTGTCTGTAGGAGCAGAGGTCAGAGGTCAAAATTTTAGATAAAAGGCTTGTCAGGTGTTCTGACCATCTGTGCTACTCATCAACCCGTCCTACCTTGTGGTAATGCGCATGCACACAGTGATGCTACGTCACATACTGCTTACTCAGCAGATTTCTTATCAATACATCCTACCTGTGGAAGTTTCATTTCATCTGTTTTATTTAGTCAAAGATTAAGGTAAGCTTTAATTTATTTATTTTATACCTGGCTTTCATTTAGCTGCTGTATTACTTCATGTTTTAAGTTTACATGACAGGCAGCTTGTATTTGCAAATGGCTTTATTTGCCGTCCGCAATGTCGTTACTATACTGTATACTGTAAGCAAGAAAGTCATTGCTTGTCCTCAACCATGTGAATCAGGACAAAATACATTGGTTTTGTGGGACATTTTGTGCCTATTTAAAATATAGAGGCTTTAATTGTTTTTTTAAACTGTGCCGAGTAGAGCATGCTGGTAGCGATATTGAAGCTGTTTATGTCTATGGTGTAATATTAGTGTATATTAATGTTAGGTAAATTGTATATATTATTATCAAATATTTGTTGTTTCATGTGCCTTTATAATGTTCTTGTCTTATATGCTTTTATTTGTTTCATCTTAGCATAAAGAAAGTTTCTGTGTTGTTGAATTACTTTGATTCCTTTCTCAGAAGGCCTCTCTGAGGAAGAGCAGAGAAACTGTTTTCAACAGGTTATCGCTCAGCAGAAACCTCTGCATCCTTGACCTGCTAGATAGCTAGAAAACCATCGCTGTGAAGACGTACAACTTGCTCTGTGTTATCCTGTGTCTGGAACAGAATAATCTAGTGTGTAGATACCAAGTGTTTTGTTAGTGACTAGCATTTGCGTTGCAATTATGTGATTGAAGTGTTTTCCCCGCCCCTTTGAGACGCTCTCTGTAACAGGGATCCTAACAGCAATAAAAAGGGAGAACGGACACATATGTTTTCAGAACGGAAGAGATGTGTGACTGAAAACATCTCTGGCTGTTCTCCTCGCGAGGACAAAAGAATCTAACTCTCTTGTCTTTCTTGTGTTTGTTAAATCCGTCTCAATAGGTGTTTAAACCTGACAATTAAGCATAGGCTATCATTTTAGGTGCACAGTGACCTGCACAGTTTGGTGGACACATTTTGGCTGCGTTTCATTTGATAAAGACTGTCATACAATGTATTAATGTGCAAAAAAAGTTTGCGGGGATCTGTATTTGTAGATGTCTGTTTGATAAAAACTTACCTTGTCTGATACTGTTTCATTCTTACAAACACTTACGATTAGAAATATATTACAGTGGTATGACACTGACTAGCTTTGTATTTTTTAAAAAATATATTTTTTAAAAGGTAGGATATTCTGATGCAGGGTCTTAATGCACCAATATGAGCTACTGTTTCTCTACCTCTCTACTTTGTAGAAGAGGTAGAATTTTTTGATGAAAGAGTTTTAGTGCGTCAACATGTGCTACTTCTGTATTTTATTACGATATTCAAATGAAGGAATCTGCTGCAGCAAAATGTGCTATTTACGTATTTACCAGGTAGGATATTTGGATGGAGTTTTGGTAGATCAACATGTGGTACCATGTGTATTTTATGAAGGTAGGATTCTAATATGAGATTTTAGTGCATCTAAATGTACTAGCTTTACATATTAAAACAGGCACGCTATTCTCAAGAAGGATATTAGTGCATTTACACAAGCAGGTATTTTAAACGGGTTCGGGTGGTTTTAGAAAAGTTTTCGTCATTCACATATTTTTATGCTACGTATCACTGCTAAGCACCACTTAAATAATGATTTCCGATTAACATTGACACTGACTGATATGGTCTTTGGTATCTAAACATGACGACAGCGGTTTTCGAAAGGTAGCTGTCTGTCGGTCACGGTGTTAAAAGATTTTCTATCGTAGCGCTGACCTGACGAGGTAGCACAGATAGTCCGAACACCAGAATATCTTTCAGTGGTGGCAGCAGCGGCAGTGGTGACTGTCACCATGGCAACCCCAGTGCTGCTGCAGACCCTCCTGGAATGCCTCCACGCTGCTCACACAGCGATGCTTAGAGCTGGTTACAAAGTGGATTCTCCTCTTCCTCACGTTTTCTTCCGACAGCAGAGATGGTAACAACGTGGCCAGCCGCTGGGCCAGGAACTGGAGGTCTTCCCTGCCCTTCATCACCAGCCGACCTGATTAAGGCATAAGAGGATACATTTTTCTGGACTATTTAAAAATACTAGATGCAAATTATACTTTTTTTTTTTTTTAAATAGGCCTGATTTTTTAATCCTGTGCAATGTAAATACGTTCCCCCCCATTCTTTTATTACCTTAAATTCAGCTTCAGAATTTTAAGTGGAAAACAAATTCCTGCAAAGAAATTCCCTGCAAAAGTTGCCAGCAAAAATTCCAGTCTAGAATACTTACCGTCCATGTCCTCGGTGTACCAGGGTTCCCAACGGTTCCGAAGCTCATCCAGCCAGCCAGTGGGGCTCTCTGAGGTTCTGGAAGCTTCATTCTGGAGTAGCTCGCTCAGTCTGTGTATTCTGCGGATGTTCTTGACGGTAGGAAATCGGCTGCCATGTCTAATGACGGCGGTCACATGGAATGGGGTGCAAAACTCACCTGGCGGGGGTCTGAGGACCGAGGTGTTCACGGTTAAAGGGTCTCGGAGTAGGTTCGGTTTCACCTCCTCATAGCGGGTCTTAGTTCCGAAGTAAGTGGCAATACTAGGGACATCCGGTATTTCCGCGGAAGAGCAGAATACACGGGTCGGAATCAGGCTGAGAGCCGCCAGCCACAGGAATCTGTGTGTTCCGAGATGGAACATATCAGCTGATAATCTTTGTTTGTCGTGTTTATGTTCCCAGATCTGGCAACAAGACCTTCTAGATGCCTTTTAAGGACCCATTCTTTAGACGGATCAACCGAATCAAACCAGGAAGTCAGCGACGGAACCGTAGCCATAGATAGGAATACGTCCTTAGTTTTTTCTCCTCCTCCTTCTTCTTCTTTTCTATTATGGTGGATCGCAAGCAACTTTGAGGTACGTACCTCCACCTACTGTACATGAGTGTGTAGCAACACTACTTTACATTTATTAAATTCTATTTTCTTATTTTGTATTCTGAAGATAAATAAATAATGCCTTCCTTAATCTGTAAATATCCACTATGTTTCCTTCATTTCCCAGTATTCTCCATTCCTGTTCTGTCCTTCCAACCAATATAATAAATTTCTCCCTTTCAGCCTCATATGTTTTACAATTCCTCAAAGCATGTTCTAGATTTTCTTTTTAGCCACACCCTTCACATTTATGATTTTTTCCCCTCCCTGTTAGACATATAATGTCATAGATAGGTATGACCTACTCTTAATCTCATTATTATTATTATTATTTCTTCCCTTCTGTTACTCAGTAATTTTTAAATTAATACTGACTTCTGTATTTTATATAATACTCTTCTTATATAAACTCTTTCTTTTATTATTTCCATTCCACCTTTTTGCCATATTTCTGTTTGTTTACTCTTAACTGATTTCCCTTCCCTTTTCCCAATAGGAATTGAAATTGTTGCCCCCTGTTGGGTAAATTGTATTATTAGTATTATCAAATATTTGTTGTATTATGTAGCCTTGTAGTTACATTTAGATAATGTTTCTGTGTGTTCATTAATTCTGATTTCTTCCTAATCCCTCCTTGGAAGAGGGAGGTGACAGATATTTATAGCAGGCCTCCCTGAGAGATGGAGGTGTTAGTTGTTCCAAGCTGAGTTTTACAACCCTGGAGGAAACTCTGCTTTGTTCTTTGTGATACAAAGCCGTTGCTTTGAAGCTATACAACGTGTCCCATTCTACGCCGTGCTTGGAGCAAGAAGGATTTAGATTGTAGATACCATGTGTTTAGTTTAGTGATTGTCTTGTAGCACTGCAACTAAAATGCTTTGACCCCACCCCCTAGAGTTGCAGCGCCCCGTGTGGCAGGGTTCCTAAAATCAATAAAACAGAGGAGCGGGAGATGTGTTTTCAGAGCGGTAGGAGATTTGTAACTGAAAGCACATCTCTGTCCGTTCTCCTCGCGAGAAACAAAGAATCTAACTCTCTTGTCTTTCCTGTGTTTGTTAAAATTGTCTCTAATAGGTATTTAGACCTGACACCCCCGTAAAGCCCTTTTTGCTAATTGTTTAAAAATGTTGAAAAATTGATTGATTGAATCACAAGCAACAAAACAGCAAGTGCAAGGAGATGATCCAAGTCTGAAACCCAAAAAGGAGAGTCTAAACTACATGAACTTGCTGACAGTTTTTCCAAAACTGTTTTGATCAAGGGTCTGAACCTTGAAAAAGCAGGCCTTGAGGTTTTTAAATGTATCAACAGAGGCTCTCCCTCCTCACATGCACATAAAAAGGAGGCTCTGCCGCACGATATGAAGCCAGATAGAGCCTCACCGCGAGTCCTCGCACCAAGAAAAATAAGAAAATAGGAAGTCTTTACAACTCCGTTCACACATTTTGCGTTACGGACCCGTAAGACATATATAACAATCTAGACTAGATTGCAAAAATAGAACCAACTAAGGATGAAAGAGAAAAAACAGAGAGAGCAGCAAGAGAGGCTTACTGCTCTCTTGAATCCTACAGAAAGAATGTAGAATTCTTTCAGTTGAACTTTCAGCTCAACTGAAAGACACCTTGAAAACAGAAAAAGGACGACACACTTTTTCATGAATGTTTGAGAAGTTAAATTCTCTCTGCAACCAGAACAGTAACAACCTAGGCTCCCACAGCCTCACCAAAACAAAGATAAAACTTGTTTTATCTTTGCACACACATAGAACCAGAGCCTGTCTCTGCTCCTGATTAGTACCACAGACGCAGAAGAAAAGGTGTTACAAGTGTCAAAACTCAAGGCCCACGGGCCAAATCCAGCCCACCAGAAGTTTCGTGTTGCCTTCTGGACTGTAGAAATACAGTTTTTGATACAGCGATGGTGTGTTTAACTGACATTTTGCCAATCAGCAGTTATGAATGTATTTTGCCAGATTGGATCAAAATGAACGAATGTATAATATTTGATTTCAGGAGGTGCTCATAGCATGCATAGAGAGCCATTTAATCATATTTTTACAACTTTATAATGGGCTTTATCAGTACATTCTGCCATAAACCGATTTTTAATGAAATTTTGATCTTTGAATGTGTCAAAATGAAAATAAAATTGACATCTTTGTTCTAGATGTTGACAAAAGAACAGGTTTAGAAACACCTGAAAGCACCTGAAAGCACACACCTGAAAGCACTCTCATGCTTTCAGGTGAAATTTCAGGATGAATAGAAAAAGAACTATAACCTCTGCAGGTGAACTTAATGTGACCTCTAAACTGTTCTGTGCACATGCCCAACTCTTCATCGTTTCAGTTGGACATGTGCAACTGAAACTGCTGCACATGGAGCTTAAAATCAAAATTGACACCAGATGTTTGATCTCTGACCAGTGCATTTGTTTGGTTCACTCAGAATTGAACTCTCCTCATTAAGCTCATCACATTTTCATCATGACATCATGAGACTAAAACAATCAGTACCAGATTCAGTGAGACTCTAAGAGTCAGAAAGGGATTGAAGTGGATGTCCTTAAGGCACATCCTTCACCTCTAGATAATGGGATTACAAATAGTTTAGCTATAGACTTTGCTGTTTAATAGGTCCAATATTCAAATAAATTTCTGACTGTTTTTTGGTAAATTTGAGATTAATAATTTGTTATTGATTAATTTTGACACAAATATTAATTATATAGCTTATCTAGTGCTACAGTTAAAAATCCACAAGGCTTTATTAGTTGGAATTTCTACTTCTCTGCCTGCTGGTGCAACTCAAGCATTGTGTTAGCTGTACTGAGACATCTTCATTGATTCACTGCAAATAATACTAATTTAGAATAAACTAGTCAACCAAAGAAATGAAAACATCAATACACTGCTTCAGTATTTCACATTTAAAACATGAAATAGAAAAACAAAACTGTTTTCAAACCTCAGCTGTTTACATCCTGCTGTTGTCTTTTGTTTCAGAGGTAACATTATGTATATTAATTTATCAGGTTGTTTAAAGATCTGCTAACTTGCAAAAATATCACCTGACAACCAACACAATATCAGCAATAGCATTTATCAATCCCAAGCAACCAATACATCTAAAGTGCTTCCATCATTATTGTACAGTTTATGATGTTTACACCTGTTTTACGATGAAAATATTTTTGCCTATAAAACTGGTTGTTATGACAACAAAGATAATCAACAGTTACATGAAGGACAAGAATTATTTGTGTTTTATTGGAGCTCTTTATTTCTTCCTGGAAGGTCATGTCTGTGGTGCTTACACACTTTTGGCAAGACCACACCTCCTAATCATCTGTTGTACACTCTGTGACATCATCATAAGGCTGTGCAAATGTGCTCTGCTCCCCACCAACATTCAAGGTTAATTTCTAAGCAAAAACAGAACCAACATGGAGAAGGGAAGGGTAGGGCACAACTGGAGTAAAAGGTGTTGTTACAGTGGCAGGACAAAGTAGCAGATTCACAGTTTGAATTGGGCTGACCTAGGGTGTAGTTGCTGGTGCTCAGTGCAGGTTAAACTAAAGGCAGTGCTGAAGATGGAAACTGAGGGGAGGCTGCAGAGCACATCAATCTGAGGAAGGGAGTGGATACTTTAAAAGCACTTTCGGTGGACAATGGAGGGTCCAGCCTCATCGTACTCCTGTTTACTGATCCACATCTGCTGAAACGTAGAGAGGGAGGCCAGGATAGAACCGCCAATCCACACAGAGTACTTCCTCTCTGGGGGAGCGATGATCTGAGGGAAAGAGTTAAATGTTAAATATCTTCAAACGTAAATGATATCTCAACATTTGTTCTATCAATAGGGCAAATTACTTTTTGAAATACATGTGAAGTTCAATTGGGTACAATTATTTAGACTATTCTGTTTATCAAGAAGTCCTTAAAC
Organism: Xiphophorus couchianus; assembly: GCF_001444195.1. Classification (NCBI taxonomy): domain Eukaryota; kingdom Metazoa; phylum Chordata; class Actinopteri; order Cyprinodontiformes; family Poeciliidae; genus Xiphophorus; species Xiphophorus couchianus. The sequence goes on from NC_040236.1 coordinate 2,206,463, forward strand.
CCATGAACAAATTTTCTTTTTAACAACTACACATACAGTAAAGACGACAGATAACTAACTTTTGTTGGAAGGAAGTTATATATCCATTCTCATTCTGTCACATTGAAAGCCTAAACTCATCCTGGAATATGGGATTGATTATGAACTCAGAGCTGACCTTAATCTTCATAGTGCTGGGAGCCAGCGCTGTGATCTCCTTCTGCATTCGATCAGCTATTCCTGGGTACATGGTGGTTCCTCCTGACAGCACATTGTTGGCATACAAGTCTTTACGGATGTCAATGTCGCACTTCATGATGCTGTTGTAGGTTGTCTCATGGATTCCAGCCGACTCCATGCCTGCAGGAAGATTGAAACACCAATATGTGGCTGTGTGCTAATGAATAATAAAAAAAACAGCGGTTTTGTTAAAGTTATAACTTTTTTGATCATCCTTTAACTAGACAACTAGTTAACTCATGAACATGTTTTCATGTTCATATGAAAACATTAACATGTGACTGACCAATGAACGATGGCTGGAAGAGTGTCTCTGGGCAGCGGAACCTCTCATTGCCAATGGTGATCACTTGACCATCAGGAAGCTCGTAGCTTTTTTCAAGAGAAGACGAAGTGGCTGCCGTTGCCATCTCATTCTCGAAGTCCAAGGCCACGTAGCACAGCTTCTCCTTAATGTCACGCACAATCTCTCTCTCAGCTGCAGGACAAATTGACATGGTGAACCAGACACATCTGTGTGATGGGGTATCGTGAAAGTTGAAATTGATAAAGGGGCAAGTACAGGTGTATCATTGAAGGGGCATACCTGTGGTGACAAAACTGTAGCCTCGCTCGGTTAGGATCTTCATGAGGTAGTCTGTAAGGTCGCGGCCTGCCAGATCCAATCTCATGATTGCATGTGGTAGGGCATAGCCCTCATAGATTGGGACGTTGTGGGTGACACCATCACCGGAGTCCAACACAATACCTGAACAACAGAAAGGAGGTGTAACTCAGCTGGTTTCAGTCTTTGCTCTGTATCAAACATATTTCATACTGGTCTTAAGGAAGAAGGAGAAGGAAGAGTGTGTGATCCAACCTGTGGTGCGTCCAGAGGCGTACAGTGACAGGACTGCCTGGATGGCCACGTACATGGCAGGAACATTAAAAGTCTCAAACATGATCTGAACACAGATATTAAATTTACATCAGTAGGGACATAGTGCCATTATATTTACTTAACTTATTCTTCAACTTTAACTCAGAGAAAGAGATATGTTACATAGCATCAGATTTCTTTTATCTAATCATATCAATTCCTGAGCTCCATGCTGCAACACATTCCAGTTGTACATCTGATTAGAGGAGTTGTGCACCAGTGATGAACCTTTCTGCACGTCACTAGTTAGAAACACTTAGGACATTTTTAATGAAATGTAATTCAGTTGCAGCAGGGAATCCTGGCAAGTGTGGCCAGCATGTGAGAGGAAAAATGCTGCTACAGGAGAGGAAACTGTGTTTAGAGAACTGAGGGCTGCTATCACAGATGTGCATCTGTGAAGTGACAGCAGTAGGAATATGTGATTAAACACTTCACAAGTTGTAAATTCAGATTACAAGCAAATCAGCTGCAGAACACTTCAGTCTTCTGGAAGAACTATCACTGAACAGACATGACAGATTAACTGGAACCTCCTACAGAATCTGTGAGTTTCATAGGTACCAGAAGACATTCTGGTACCTGTGAAACTAGTTTGGGTTGTATTTATGTACTTTTTTGTATTTTGTACACAAACTACCTGAGTCATTTTCTCTCGGTTGGCTTTGGGGTTGAGCGGCGCCTCGGTCAGCAGGGTGGGATGTTCTTCCGGGGCAACTCGCAGCTCGTTGTAGAAAGAGTGATGCCAGATCTGGCCAATCAGAGAGCAATAGCCGGTCAGGAGGTGCTGTGTGTGTGTACTTGTCTAGCTATCCTATTTAGGACCTTTTTTAATATATTTAATAACTTTTGAAGACCAATGTACCTTAAGGGGGCCAAAGTCCAGTTCTAATACAGTGGACCCCCTTGTTTATTGTCAGGGGTTAGGTTTAGAGGTAAGGCACGAATTAGGTTTTGATTAAGGTTAATGTTAAGAACTGACTGTAATGGTTAGGGTTAAGGAAAATGTCTGGGTTATGCATAAAAAGAATGGAAGCATATACATAGTAAATACATGGGTAAAAATACAAACTTGTGTATGTGTGTGTGTGTGTGTGTGTCAGACCTTCTCCATATCATCCCAGTTGGTTATGATTCCATGTTCAATAGGATACTTCAGGGTGAGGATTCCTCTCTTGCTCTGAGCCTCATCTCCCACATAGCTGTCCTTCTGTCCCATTCCCACCATCACTCCCTGACACACGTACACACAGTCTGTTAGTTTACACCTTTCTCTTTGTCTATGATTGCTGTAGCATTAATCATTTAACAGTCACCTGGTGCCTGGGCCGACCCACAATGGAGGGGAAGACCGCTCTGGGAGCGTCGTCTCCAGCAAAACCCGCCTTACACAGACCGGATCCGTTATCGCAGACCAGAGCGGTGCTCTCCTCATCATCACACATGGCTGCGAGTGGCACTGTGGACAAGCTGGAAACCTAAAAGAATGACTTGCACTGATGAAGAGAGATGTGGGAAAGAGATGTGCTTTTACAGTTCAGAAAAATCAGAGCAATCTTCATCAACTTGACTATTGCTCATATATATATATATATATATATATATATAGATATATAAGTCAGAAAGGACTCAGATTTCTCAGCTGCTTTATTACCCCAATATAATACTCATTCAGATTTCTTTTAATTTCACACATTATCTTATAAATTATTTCTAACTCAATCTGATTTTTATTTATTTTATTAAATACAGGTTTATTGTTTTCAAATAATTTCTCATGCTGAAGTTGTTTTCTGTGAATTTTCACACTGTAATGTGTTAGAAGGTTTCTTCAAAAACAAAAAGACTGTTGCATGGTTCAATGACACTGTTCTGTAATAGTTAATAAATATTGATTAATGCAAAATTAGCTTAATAGGGACATTTGGGGATACTCAGTTATCTGTCAGTTAAAGATGAAACAGTAAAAACGACCCCAGAAACTGAAACTTTACCATCCAGTTAAACCAAATTTATTCTAAAATCACTTTTCCACATTAAAAACAGCTAGGAGGAAGAAAACCTGAATGAAATTTATCAAGGTTCTGCAGCATCACCAAAACCGGAGCTGTTAGGTAGTCACATGACCTTCTGCTCAGAGAAGATTTCCTATTTCGGTCATGAGTGGACTCCTGCCTGTGTTTGGTATGCTCTCTCTCTCTGTGTTAGCTGTGCCTTGCCCTGCCCCACTCCACTCCATCTGTCCTTCCTCATCTCTCCTCATGTTCCTCTCCTCGCACAGCACTTTGCTCCATATTTAGTCATGAACTCCAGGAACTGAATATTTCTGCTGTTTCTGGCTGCAGGACAGGCCTCTGTGCGTTAACATTTCTCTGAGTTCTGCCTGACACCCCTCTCTGCAGCTCCTGTTTTCCTAGTCAGTTAAATTGTATCTCCATCTTTCTGTAAACTGTAAATTCCTTGTGCAGCAGCTGCTTCTGCTGATACGTTAGAACATCACAGAATCTGGAACATCACATTCTGCAGCTGAAGGTGCTAAAATACTTTGAGATAAACGTATGCTTTGTCAGTCAGTTACGACAGATACTGAGCAAGGTTCTACTGTGGTTTTCTGTTTACTTTTTAGGTTCAGGCTTACATTGACTGCAGAGACTGCTTTAGCTTAACAAGCTTCATCTGTGTGTGTCTCAGCTTCATCCTTCTTAATGAATTTTAACTTCAAAGTGAAAGCATCAGAAGCACACAAATAAGAAAGAGTAATTAGATCCAAACACAGCAGTGAACATAGAAAAAAACTAAAATAAGAACTTTTGCTTAACTCAAGTTTTTGTCATTGTGTGGAGTTTAAATCCTCAGCTGTATGTACAGAAATTTCTTTTTGACAAAGACAGACTATTATACTAAAATTGTTTTTCTTCTATCTTCACTTTCAATTCTGATGAATGATTTTTTTTATTTATTTATTTATTTTAATCAAACTCAGGTTCCATACATTTAATTATAAATAAAAATTAATTTCTAATCAATGAACCCCCCTAATGTTAGACCTCCCAAAATTCAAGTCCAAAAGCAGGTTGGGTAAATATTTTTGGTTATAGTAAAAATAAAACTAAATGTTCTTCCAAACAACGGAAATGACTAAATCTTCCAGACACTGAGTTCCACATACATATTTATAATATTGCCAGGAAACAAGTATCTGAAGATGATGGAAAATAAATCCTGATCAGATTGCAGCTGGATGAGAGACCCAGCTTGGTTTAGATTTAGTTGGTTCTGGTACTGGTCTCATCTGGAAAGTTGGTTTTCTAACCACTGCAAGTTGTTGGACCAAGTCCTTGCCCAAATCTGGAAAGCTCCTATAGATTCAGTAAGAAGCCAATCAGAAACCTGAATAGTGACTGGAAAGATTCAGAAATCATCAGATCAGGAATATCAGAGGTGACTGATAACAGAGACATTTAGATAGAGCTCCCAGAATTGAGAATGATGCAGCAGAAATCAGAGGGATTTTGCTGATTGACTGACTGATTTTCTAATATAGTGCTTCACAACAACCAACTAAGGTGACCAAAGACTTTACAATAAAAAACACAGAAATAACAATTACAAATAAGGGGAAATATCACTATGCTACATGGTATTAAAACCTTGTCTAGGCTTTAAGGCTGATCTTAGCTATTCCCAGGTCAGAGGTGGAGTCGGGGTGCTGCCACTGAAAAGGCCCAGTCACCTAGTCCTAGGGACATTTAATAAAGGGATGGATAGGAAGGTTTAAAAGTGCATTAATATACGGTGGGGTAAGACCATTAAGAGCTTTAAAAACAAACAGTATTTTATGGAGTTATTCGGTTGAAACCCCAAACTCCAAAATACAATGAATATTGTACATATTTATTTTAATGTGGTAATGAAAGGTTCTGTGGAATGTCTCAAAGATGCCCTCTGCTGGTGGATATTTTAATGAAACATAAGATAGCTTTTAGATTGTTTTTTTCCTGATTTGATTTAGAGTTGAATGATATAAAATGGACTCAGATGTTGGGATATTTCAGTGTGTTTGAGACAGAGACTATCAATAATTTGGTCTCTTCTGTCACTGATAGGAAACATTACAGAGTCTGAACATTTGGACCAGAAGGCATCATATTTGGTTTATAAAAACAATTTACAGTATTTTTACAAACCAGTTTTTATACATTGAACATCTGCTGCAGAAACCAGGCTTTTCAACATCTTAGTCAGAGTCAGAGCTTGGGACACGAAGAGGTAAAGGAGTAACATCCTGACCATTTTCGTAACATAAGAAACTTCCAAAGAGATAATGGACAGTACTTCACAAGAAAAAACATTCTTAGACACAAAGAACATGATCCTCTCTTTGCAGGAGGAGAGAGGAGAACCAAAGGCAGAGAAAACATAGCTAACAGATGTTTCATTGACAAGAAAGTAGGTAAACAAGAAGAAACTTTTCACTAATGGGAGAGGACATGCAGGTAATAACTGAAGGAGAAAATATGGTTTAGCAGATGCAACATTAAAGAGAGAAACTTGGAGAAATATGTTCGCTGAGAAAAGCAGGAAACACCGGAGAGAAGAGAAGAGGAGAAACAGCAGTAGCATAAATGAGGAGAGAGGAGTGAACACAAAGTAGGAGAAACAAGAAGTCAGAAGTGAAGAGTAGAGGAATGGAAACGTTTTCCTACTTTGAAGTGAAGATGAAAGTTGTAGATTAAAGAGGTGCGTTGATGAGAGTTTTCCTAGAGATTAATTACAGAAAGAAGGAAATGATGGCAGAAGCCAGAATACATCATTCAGGAAAATAATCATGATCACAGAGCAGAGTGCAGCTGAGGAGGTCTTACCGTGGCAGTGCAGGGCCTGCTGGGATGATGTGGGATGGGAGCAGGACAGAAGTGAGAGTCTAAGGAGCTGCCTCCCAGTTTATCAAGCCTCCACCTCCTCCATCCATCCTCAGTCCAAACAAGGCCGGGGCCTCCTCCTCATCCTCCTTCTGGCTGTCTCCTCGGCTCCTTTCCTTATAGGGCAGGACCCAAGGAAATGGCCAATCAGACAGAGGATGGTATCTGTGGACTTTCTCTCATCATTCACTGCATTCCTGTAGGAGGCAGACACAACTGAGCATTAAGACTAGAGTGTCAAGGAAGAGTGCTTTTATATTTTGATAGTAGATACAGATTAAAGTACTTCGCAACTTTAGATCACTCTGTTACTCTGAACTGGGTTATAGTACTCTAACACTTTCCTTATAGTGCTCTCATATCGATTATACTACTGTGATCCTTAGGGGTGATTGTGCCTTAATGGGTACAATATTTGTCTGATAAAGTTTTGGGATCAATTCCAGCATCCCTTGTCACATGTACACTTTCCCCTTGAAAAGATGCTTAAAGTCTTTCTTTATTACTAAATCACTAAACACTGTTGTCTGAACCTAATTCTCAGTGTCCTGAATCCATTTTTCAAAAATGGTTCCTCTGTTGGCAGAACAGAGTGACCATTCACCTAGATAGCCACAGAACGCATGTAACAAGTGAATTGTTTGTTCTGGTTATGTTTCCCGGGGATGTATTTGTGTGTGACACAGACTGTGAGTGGGCTAGAGAGATTGTGCTTGTTATGTGGCTCTGATTCCAGAATAAAGTTTACAGTAAGCAATAATACTGCTTTAACTGTCCATTAAGTATAGTTGGAAGACAGAACAGAATGAAACATATGGCAGCTGTTGTGAATCCAGCCTAACTAAGTTTGTGCCGAACCATGAAGAGTTACAAACTTTGTTAGTGTTAAAGCTTCTGGTGTTATGGATTAACTGGTGGCTAAATTAAGTTGTGGTGGCAGCTGGGAGAGGCAGATATTTCAAACCAGGAAATAAACAATGCTATAAACTTAAAGAACTACAAAACTACTACTACTACTACAAAACTTTGCAAAATACTATCTGTTTCTGTAAGACATCATTAAGATCTCAAGAGTAGCTCATTAGAAAGACTTTTATTGTATGTTGCCTTTTTAAAACATAATTGCAAAATTGCTAAAGCTTGTAAATTATGCAGAACTTGCCCTTATTTTATGTGTTGTTTCAGTCTGAAAATCATGAAAGGAAGATTAAAATAGATCTCAAGATGCCATAAAACAGATCTCAAAGCAAAAATTAATCCCTGAAAGCCGACATAAATGTTGAAGACCCATGGGAAATATAATAAAATGTTAAAAAAAGATCAACTGGCTGTTGTTTTTCATATCACCCTCATATTTTATGATATCTCAATTAGATATCCACTGAAACAATAGCAAAAAATCTTTTTTAAACAGTGTTTTTGTTACATCTTATAGTTTAGTTCCTAGCTCATTTCCAGAAGACATGGCTACCACAGATCTTTGTGACAGTGTCATTTCTTTCTTATTGTTGATATATTTCTTTCTCACAATTTAACTAAACCTTCAGACAACAATGAGAAAAACTGTTCTCTTATATACTTTTACATCAGAATTAGGTCAAAATCTTCACTAAACTGAGATTCTGAAAGTGTCACCAGTTGATCTGGGTTTGTTTTGCAAAGCGCCAAGTGTTGGTTAGTTGAGAATCAATGACATGTGAAAATATCAGACACCTGTCTGCAGGGCGGCGCTCTTGTAACTCGGAACTGTGGAATTGCTGGTGTGAGTTTGATTAGCGTTTCCATCTAATTTACTTTTTCTGACCAGTTTATTGTCCAAAAAAATTAATATTCACTTGCTGCCAAAGTTTTGGAGGTAATGTTGTTTAACAGGTTTACCGGGCAAACTTTAACCGTAAGAATATTGTTAACTTGTCAAACCTGTTTCCTTAAACTGTCACAAACCACATGTGCTTTTTAACACATTGAAACCTCTTATTTGTCCCCGTGACAGAAATGTTGCTATCTCTTCATCCAATCCCTCTGAAGACTTCCTGACATTTTTCAGAAACAACATTTCTGATCTTGGATTGTCTCCTCTATCTAGTGTGGGTCCAGTGGCTCCATCAGTTTGCCATGCTGTCTTTTAATGTTTTGAGCCTGTGTCTCTTAGTGAATTGACAAAAATTGTTAAAAGGTTAAAGCCTTCTTCATGCCCTCTGGACCATGCCCAGTCATTGGTTTATAGATGTCTTTGACTGTTTTGGTCCATGTATTGTTAAAATGGTAAATGCTTCCCTGATATCTGAATGTTTTCCCACTACTTTGAAACATGCTGTGGTCCATCCGCTCATTAAAAAGAGCAACCTTGATTTAAATGTGTAGTGTGCATGTTTTTCTTATTTTGTAGTGGTTGTGTGTAAGTGGGGTGTCCCGTGTCTTTTACTCCATGCCCTTCTTTGACCCAAAATCCAGTCGCCGAGCCTTAGATTCTTAAAGTCCCCTTTGTTTGTTTTGTTGGACTCAGTAAATTTGAAAGTTGACAAAATACATTACTGTGAGGAAAATAAACATTTCTATTTGAAACTTGAACTGCATCTCCTGTCCACAAAGCTGCCAAACTAGTTGACCTTCTAGTTGGTGGTGTGTTTGGAATTGGGGGTTGCTAACTCTCTCAAGTCCCTACAATAGAATGAGAACTTCAACTTGGAACCAAACCACAATTTTCAGTTGTGAAAGCCCAAGTCTGTTCTACTGCACCAGCAGCTGTGATCTACTGTATGTTTTTGACTGGACATTTGGTGCTCTGTTTGAAACATGAATCCTGCTTGAACCAAACATGAACATCTGAGACAGAAAAGAGGAACTCCACCTGCTGCAGATGGATTCATATACAACTTTTGTCTCCACCCCCTCCCCAGGCACACTCACCACACACACACAGATCCCCACCCACACCATTCCCCTCCCATGTCCCTGCCTACGTACACACACGCATTGACTAAACCTCTGACCAAAGATGGGCAAACAGCCGGACTGCTCAAAGTTTCTGAAACTCTTTCTGACTGGCTGCAGTAACATAGAGCAGCTCGGGAATGTGTGTGTGTGTGTGTGGGGTGTGTGTGTGTGTGTGTGTGTGTGTGTGTATTTCTTCTTTTTTTCTGTTTGTGGCAACAGGACTGAAAGCTGCATCAGCAGCTAATCTGAGAACTTGTTGGTGTCTGAAAGAACCAAAAACTGTGAGTAAATCTCTGAGTAAACCAGCTATTTGTTTATGAACCTTTCTGGATGATTCTTGTTCTTGTGAAAAGGAAGTTATCACCGAAACTTTTGTCCAAATGTTTGCAATATAATGACTGTTCCTGTCTTTGGCATACTTGTCGCACTTCGGTGTATCAGAACATCAGATTAAATTATTGGTAAACAACAGTACAACACAAAATGTAGTTTTTAAATAAAGAAGTTTATAATTAATTTAAGGGACAAAAAGTCCAAAGCTGTGTTTTAAAAAGGGATTGCCCTTGTTAAAACAAAACTGTGATTTATCACACCTTTCTCTAACCACACCCAGTCCTGATTACTGCCAAACCTGTTCTCAGTCAAGACATATGTTAGCCGCCAACTTTGAATGGGCAGAGGGTAATGTGGAAATTTGGTTCTCTCAATGTGTGACGCTGTGATATACAGAAAAGACGACACACACACATTGAGCTTCTTTCAGCATCTAATAGGAAGGTTTATTTTTCTTCTGTGTAATGAAGATACTCCATATTCAATACTTCATATGCAATACTTCAATTATTACTGAGTAGCTACAACAGATAACCCTTAGATTCAGTACATCACAAATGACCATATTATCTCTCTAAACTTAATGAGAATTCTTTTAACATGGTCCACTTAGCATTGGGAATTTTAGCAAATGACAATCTATTCAAATATGGTTTTTAATTCTATAAACCACGTTAGGTTTTTTAGTTAATGCTATAACTCAAATACCTTGTCACTTTTTCTCAGATCGTTAGTATTTTTAACTATCAAAAGAGAAGTATGTGAATTTACATATAACTTTTTAAATTACTTTTACAACTTTTATTCTGCAAAAATAAAATATACTTTAATATTTAAGCAATTTAGCTTTTTACTGTATTCATTGTTTTAACAGAATAACCATATTTATTATCTTACACAAAAACTACTCTAACTACAAAACTGGAACAGGTGTAAATCTTTAATGCTGTGTATCCTTACTAAGCTTCACATAGGAAGCCACTACTTATTCACCGAATGTTCTAACAATAGTGGTTTTATCAATAACCATTAAAAAAATTACATTTTACAAATAGAGACCAAAGTAATATATTTTGTGTGATAACCATTTTGAAATATGTAAGATACAATAAATTCAAAGTAAATTCAGCCCAGATAGAAAAATGTAAGTGAATCAATGTTGAAATATAGTTAGGCAGAAATATTGAATCAGCATTGAAATGATATTGACAGTGGTTGGTGACTTACATGTTGAATCAACATTATGGTTTTAACCATAACTAACACTACTGTATATCAATGTTGATTCAACCATCATCTGAATGTGGATCTACATGCACATTTGCATTGATTTTACATTGAATCAATTCTAGGAATGTAACATTCCTAGGGCTGCTAGGGTGAGAGGTGACAGAAAATAACTGAGAAACACTGGGCTAACTCAAGTTTGACTCTGGTTGGCATCAAATTTGTTTCCTTGAGATGTCTTCACTGAAGTCCTTGTCAGTGAGTTTTGGTTCAAACTGCTGAGCAGCAGCTGAAAAACAACAATAAGAGTGAGGAAGGCACCGGTTTGAAAGATGATACAAACATCACTGTGTAACATGTGTTACTGTGTTTATGACAAAACAAAAGGATTTATGACATAACAGAAGGAAGCACTGATGACAACACAAAAAGGGTTGATGAAAACACTAAAGGATTTATGACAAAAGAGGAAAGATCTATGACAAAATAAGAGGATTTATGATTAAACAGAGGATTTTTGACAGAACAAAATTAAGGATTGATGACAAAACAAAAAGATTTTTGACAAAATGAAGCATCTATGTAAAAAAAGGATTGATGACAAAACAAAAATGATTTGTAACAAAAGGATTTATGACAAAACAGAGGAATAATTTATGACAAAAGCAGGGATTTATTACAAAACAAGAGGAAGCACTGATGACAAAACAAAAAGGGCTGATAAAACAAAATTAAGGATGGATGACAACACAAAAGGATTCTTGACAAGAGGAAGGATTTATAACAAAAAAATAAATGACAAAACAGAGAAATAACTTATGAGAAAAGGAAGAATTTATGACAGAACAAAAGGATGGACTAATGACTAAACAAAAATGATTGATGACAAAACAAAAAGGATTTATGACATAACAAAATGATTTTTGACAAAAGGAAGGATTTATGACAAAACAAAATTAAGGATTGATTAAATGTTTTTGTCCTTAAAAGGATTTAAAGTTTACTCATTCCAATTACAGGGCATCCAATGAGTCCTTTATTGTTATTTTTCATCAATACCTCCCCAAGTTGGGAGTGGTTAATTGCCTGCTCCCTTCAGTGGATGTGGTGGCCGATTTTAAAAATTCTTTTTCTTTAAATAAAATTTTAGCAAAAACAATTCATCCATCATGGAGCATGTTTATCCAATTTAGAGTGCACTCTATGTTGTACGTTCACACATACTGTCCTACATAAGATGCTAAGCATCTTATGTAATTCTGCAGGATGTTGGCCATAAGATTTTGAACATGTTAGGTTCAATGTCTTATCTTGAAGATGTTCTTATATTGAACATTTTCAACATGTTGAAGTAATAAAATGCTTCAACATTTTACTTTGCCAACATAAAAGCAATAAAATGCTTGTACAGGTGTTGAACATAAATGTTTAACATCTTATATTGTTCTTATGATGTTGCTCAACATAAGAACAAAATTGTTCACAAAATAAAGCATATTTTGTGATATAAGAGAAGTATTTTTATAATTCACTTCCTAAGAAATATAAAAGAATGAACTGCTGACAAAAAGTTACAAATTGTTGACTCTTTCCATTAGCATAGTTAATTCAGAAATAAGTATCAAGTATAAGCTGATGCCATCAAATGGACCAAACACAGAGCTTGTTCTCCATTCTCTAACTGATTATCTAAGCATAACTTTGATTTCATAATGAAGGAGGTTATTTGGTCCCAACCAGCTGATGCAAAAATCATGATTTCTGATTCCTGGACTTAGATAAAAATGATCAAATTTAATGTTTTATGCAAGGTAAACCTCTTTAATATATATTCCAACAATGTTTTTATGCACATATAGTTGTGTGGTTCTGTGAATGAAGGCATGTTGGAAGAGGTCCTAACCGTTGCTGCAAAAAGTGTAACACTGAAAAAAAGCTTGAGGATTTTCTGAAGCTGACTGATGAACTGAAGAGTCATTTAATTTACTGCTTCTCACAGCCAGCCAGAGAACTGCTGCTCTTCTCTCCCGATATGGACTTGCTACGTGTTCAAACAGACACACATTTTATACACCAGTCCATTGAAATGACATCATTGGTTTATGCAATGTACACAGTGATTCCCATTTGAGGACATTTCCAGACCTTCCTTATGCCAGACAGAGACATAGCTCTGTTTTATTTGGAATAATTTTACATATTCCAAGAGCGCTGTCACAGACAGGTAACCAATCGAGGGTGTACCTCGTTTCTCGCCTTATGGCCACTACAATGGCTATGCTATTTAAAATACCTTATTTCATTAGGTTGATTATATATATTTTATATATATTATCATATATATTTTGTCACCTGCTTCAACAGTTCTGTTTTAAGGGATTTGTGATGTGAGGCATCCTTTTTTCAGGTATTTTGTAGTCACTTGGTCATTCACAGATATCTTATCATCTTTTTATGCTCTGTCTTTGAGATATAATGGCATATAAAAATGTGCAAATATCTTAGTTTAGAGGAATAGTATGATGTATTCTCCAGGCAGTCATTTTATAACACAATCGAATGAGGATGTGCAATACGGTACAAAATTCATATTGCAGATTATCGCCACCCATAATGAGGGTATCACTTTTAAAAAAACAAAAAAACAATAGAAATGAAAAAATAGCATATACTATTTAGAGGCTTGCAAAAGTATCCACACCCCTTAATATTTTCCATATTTTGTTACATTGCATCCACAAACAAAACATACATGCTGTGTAATTGGAACTTAATGTGAAAGACCAACACAAAGTGGCAATTGTGAAGCAAACAGAAGATTCAAGACATTTTTTTACATATAAACTGAAAGGTGCAGTGTGCAAAAGTATTCAGGCCCCCTGAGTGCCCAGTACTTTGTGGAACCACCTTTTGCTGCACTTCCAGCTCCATGTCTTTGTCTCTATTGTCTTTGCACATCTAGTGACTGAAATATTTGCCCGACAAACAGCTCAAGCTCAGTCAGATTAGATGGAGAGCATTTCTGAACAGCAATTTTCAGATCTTGCCACAGATTCTTGATTGGGTTCAGGTATGAACTTTGACTGGGCCATTCTAACACATGTACATGTTTTGTTTTAATCCATTCCACTGTAGCCCTGACTTTATGTTTAGGGTCATTGTTCTGCTGGAAGGTGAAGCTGTGCCCCAGTCTCAAGTCTTTTGCAGACTCCATCAGGTTTTCTTCCAACATTGACCTGTATTTATCTCCATCCATCCTCCCTGTTGCTGCTGAAGAGAAGCACTCCAGGGCATGATGGTGGCACCACCATGTTTGACAGTCAGGTTTATGTGTTCAGAGTGATGTGCAGTGTTAGTTCTCCACCACACATAGTGTTTTGCAGTTTGACCAAAAAGTTCAACGTAGGTCTTTATTAGGGCTAATTTAGGTCTTAGTCCTTAATAAATCTGTGGAAAAAATAAATCTTGTGGAAAACCGAGAGTGGGTGAGATATCAGTGGCTTATAGCCCGGTGCGGCTTATATACACTGCTCAAAAAAATAAAGGGAACACTTAAACAACACAACATAACTCCAAGTAAATCAAACTTCTGTGAAATCAAACTGTCCACTTAGGAAGCAACACTGATTGACAATCAATTTCACCTGCTGTTGTGCAAATGGAATAGACAACAGGTGGAAATTATTGGCAATTAGCAAGACACACTCAATAAAGGAGTGGTTCTGCAGTTGGGACCACAGACCACTTCTCAGTACCTATGCTGTCTGGCTGATGTTTTGGTCAGTTTTGAATGTTGGTGGTGCTTTCACACTCGTGGTAGCATGAGACGGACTCCACAAACCACACAAGTGGCTCAGGTAGTGCAGCTCATCCAGGATGGCACATCAATGCGAGCTGTGGCAAGAAGGTTTGCTGTGTCTGTCAGCGTAGTGTCCAGAGGCTGGAGGCGCTACCAGGAGACGTGGAGGAGGCCGTAGGAGGGCAACAACCCAGCAGCAAGACCGCTACCTCCGCCTTTGTGCAAGAAGGAACAGGAGGAGCACTGCCAGAGCCCTGATAACATGTGCGATGACCTCCAGCAGGCCACAAATGTGCATGTGTCTGCACAAACGGTTAGAAACCGACTCCATGAGGATGGTATGAGGGCCCGACGTCCACAGATGGGGGTTGTGCTCACAGCCCAACACCATGCAGGACGCTTGGCATTTGCCAGAGAACACCAGGATTGGCAAATTCGCCACTGGCGCCTTGTGCTCTTCACAGATGAAAGCAGGTTCACACTGAGCACATGTGACAGACGTGAGAGTCTGGAGACGCCGTGGAGAGCGGTCTGCTGCCTGCAACATCCTTCAGCATGACCGGTTTGGCAGTGGGTCAGTAATGGTGTGGGGTGGCATTTCTTTGGAGGGCCGCACAGCCCTCCATGTGCTCACCAGAGGTAGCCTGACTGCCATTAGGTACCGAGATGAGATCCTCAGACCCCTTGTGAGACCATATGCTGGTGCGGTTGGCCCTGGGTTCCTCCTAATGCAGGACAATGCTAGACCTCATGTGGCTGGAGTGTGTCAGCAGTTCCTGCAAGATGAAGGCATTGAAGCTATGGACTGGCCAGCCCGTTCCCCAGACCTGAATCCGATTGAGCACATCTGGGACATCATGTCTCGCTCCATCCACCAACGTCACGTTGCACCACAGACTGTCCAGGAGTTGGTGGATGCTTTAGTCCAGGTCTGGGAGGAGATCCCTCAGGGGACCATCCGCCACCTCATCAGGAGCATGCCCAGGCGTTGTAGGGAGGTCATACAGGCACGTGGAGGCCACACACAATACTGAGCCTCATTTTGACTTGTTTTAAGGACATTACATTAAAGTTGGATCAGCGTGTAGTGTTATTTCACTTTAATTTTGTGTGTGGCTCCAAATCCAGGCCTCCATTGGTTAATAAATTTGATTTTCATTGATGATTTTTGTGTGATTTTGTTGTCAGCACATTCAACTTTGTACAGAACAAAGTATTCAATGAGAATATTTCTTTCATTCAGATCTAGGATGTGTTATTTGAGTGTTCCCTTTATTTTTTTGAGCAGTGTATGTATGTTGCCAGTTTTAAAAAAAAACTTTGTGGGTGCGGCTTATAGTGAGGTGTGCTCTACAGTCCGGAAAATACGGTAATAGTTTTCCTGTGGACAGATGTTTATCTCTTCATCTGGTCCAGAATCACCATGAGCCTTTTGGCTGCATCTCTGATCAGTACTCTCCTTGTTCAGACTGGAAGTTTAACTGGTTTAGCCTCAGGTTGTGTCAGACTCTTTCCTTTTCCAGATGCTGGATTGAACAGAGGTCTGTGGGATGTCTAAAGCTTGGTAAATCTTCTTATAACCTAAACATGTGTTAAACTTCTCCACAGCTTTCTCTGTGACCTGCCTGTTGTGTTCCTTGGAATCTATGATGCTATTTGTTCTCTAATATTCTCAATGTCTAAAGCCAATTGGTTGTAGTCACAGAAAAGGGGGTTAGGGGTGGTTTAGTGTCACAATGACATGCCCCTGAATTGGTCCTTCGACCGAAAGAGTTTGGTGTAGGGAGTCAAAGGCATGGCACTGACTGGTGCATGCCACTCTAGAGCTCACGTCCTTCTGTTTAGCCCAAGTATAAGATACAAAGATAAATAGACAGTAACTGTAATAATCTTATAAGATGGTATGTATAACCTAAAATTTGGAACACATCATCAGTAGTGAACCTCGGGATCCCGGGGTGTTTCGGCCATTACCACTGTACACCCTCACCCAAGGACGGCCCAGAGAAGGTTGATCAAGTCTCACTGTGTGTCATATAAAACCAACTAGGAATCTATACCATTAAGTTAAAGCATGGGCTACAAAGTTTCCCCCCTGTGAAACAGGAGACCAACATACTCCTAAGTGAACAGATAAAAGTAATTATTGAAATATTAAGTTACCCTGGATAGGGTGAGAAAAAACCAAAAGGATGAGGTTTAAATCAACCAAAAAGGTTATAAAGTGGTTTTCATCCATGAACCAAGGTAAAATTGTGAGTCTAAGTAGAATAAAACATCAAGCCCTAAGGTTAGGCCTTTGGTTCTCCCCAAATGCCAATTCATTTAAATACCCATTTAGGCAAAAAGGGAGGGTTAGGGTAAGGGTAAAGGTTAGACTTGAGTAGAAGATGGTTCGGTGTTAGAGCTTCCAGATCATTTGGATCGGTGGAGTCCAGTGTAATAGGTCTACTGTTGAGGATTGAGTCCACTTCACAGAGAGCAGTTTGAAGTCCTTCCTCGCCCAAATGCTGTGTCTGCAGGATAGAATTAAGAACCTTTCTGATGGAATGAATCAATCTCTCCCATGCTCCACCATAGTGTAACCCTGCTGGAGGATTGAACATCCATTTCATTCCCTTCAGTGACAGCGCATCAGAGATCTTTTCCTGATTCCAGTCTTCGATGGCTTGTCTTTGCTTGCACTCTGCTCCCACAAAGTTGGTACCAGTATTGGACTGCAGCTCTTGTACTTGGCCTCGCATGGCAATGAAACGTCGTAAGGTGTTAATGAAAGAGTCGGTGTCACGAGATGAAGCGACCTCTATATGTACAACTCTGATTGCCAAACATGAAGATAATATATCTCTTTACAAGACTTCTCCCATGCTTCACTTCAAATGGACCAAAGTAGCCCAACACCAACAAAAATAAAGGGGATTTTCTCAGGGATTGCTCTGCTTTCAGGCAAGTCAGCCATTTGGAGCCATGAAGCCGTCTGCAGATCACACACTTCACCATGATCTTTCTAATCAATGCATCAGCACCAGGAATCCAATATTTCTGATGCAACTTTGAGAGTATGTGGTTCCTACCACCATGACCCACTCCCTTATGGACGTATTGAAGAATAACACCAGCAAAGTAAAGATCTTTAGCAACAATGATAGGATGTTTAGAATCTTCAGACATGACAGCCCTGCTGAGACGCCCTCCAACACATCATCCATCAGAACAGGATTTAACTTGTATATGTGACTGCTTCATTTCACATTCTCTCACTTTTGGAGGCAGGTGATTTTGTCAGCATATCTCTCCCTCTGACAGAACTTGATTATCTGCATCTCAGCATCCTCAATCTCTCCCACTGGAAGAAAGCCAGTTGGGAGCTCAACCCTTTGATGAGCACCTTCAGACTGGGTTGTTTTACATGCAGACTGAAAATGTGTCTTCTTTCTTTTGTGATGCAAGAGCAATGTTTTGAATCTCAAATCCAACCCATCATCCTGACTAGTCCAGGATGAAGCATGATGAATTAAAAGAGCCAAAGGATGATCATCATCTTGTGCAAGCGAAACACAAACAGAAGCAGACACTTTGACTTCAGGGTTTTCATGTGGAAGTTCCTGTAAGTTCTCTGGGTTTACAGGCCAATCTGTCTCTGGCTGTGTCAGGAATGCAGGACCAGATAACCCTGTTGTGTCATGTAGAAAAGGCTCTGCCTTCATACCTCTGGAGGCAAGGTCTGCGGGGTTATGTGTTGTATTCACGTATCTCCACTGGGAGGTGCCAGAAGCCCTGAGACACTGTTCACCACAAAAACACGGAGCCTGTTTAGACAGTAAATAAGTTTGAACCTACAATGCAGACCTCATAATCTTCAAATTTTCCTTTTTGCACTTCTGTCACTGAGATAAAGCTGTTTGGACCCTCTCAGTTGCAATTCTCATTAAATACAATATTTTGACGTGATTTTAATTTCAAACCACTAGAACTGTTCCTTCCACCCTCAGCATGGTTTGGTCTCCCTGCTGTCCTCTGGGGAAAAAAAATCCAGCAGCTTCAAATGCAGAACAACCAGATTCCACAACAGTTTCATCCCTCATGCCATAACAATTCTAAACTCCCATTAATTCAATCTTTTATTATATATATTTACATTGATAATTTTCTTATTTCTTATTTATTTATTTTTATTGGAGTCTTGGAACAAAACTTGTTTCAATTTGTACATTTATAAATGTACAACTGAATGACAATAAACTCCATCTATATCTTTAAGCATTCAAAGGTGTTTAGACAGTAAATAAGGTTGAACATAGAGAATATGAGAATCTTCAAATTTTCCTTTTTGCACGACTGTCCCTGAGATAAAGCCGTTTTGATCTTCTCAGTTGCAACTCTCATTTAATACAATATTTTCCACATCATTCTAGTTTCACATCATTACAGTTGTTCTTTTTCAGCATTCTGAGGTGAGATTTAGACAATAAATAAGGTTGAATAAAGAATACAGATAAAAAAAACAACTAAATGTATGTCTGCACTCACTCAAACTTTGTACAGAGGCATGAAAGAATTGTTCATCATGCTGAATAATAATGGGAAAGTTATTTATTTAAAACTTTCCTAACCAATTAATCGACTTCAATTAAAGCTAGTAATTTGTTACACCAGGACTAAAAGTCTGTAGATTAGCTTAGGTCGAACTTCCTCCTTAGAGTTATTGACAGGAACTTTAATCACACACCCCACCGGTGAACATGGGGAGCATGTCCATCCGGTGGCGCTGTCAGTGCTCCTCATGAAGATGTGCGACTTCTCTGGTGGGCCTTCCTGAGCAGGTAGACCAGACCTTGTGTAACAAACGGCCACAGCATGAACAGTAGAACTGTCTGACACGACACATCAAATGGCCACCATGTCTCCTCCTGGGAAAAGCATAAACAACAAATCACTGCAGATCACCAAACAGTGTTTTCTATCGGACACAGGTAGCAGCAACTGTAAATGCAGCTAACACAAACCAGAATGATATTCAACAGAACTTACATTTTCATTTGTTGTGCCAGAAGGAGCAACTATATATTTTTTTGATTTTTGTGGGCTATGAATAACTGTAATAATTGCTAGCAGCAACCATTAGTAAAACACAAGTTTTACTAATGGTTTACCTGAGTGTTTATTGATTGTAACAGATTTGTTTGCATTTTTACGTTTGTTTCTCTGCAGGCAGCAGAGCTGCTCACCTGGCTTTCTGACTCAGTTAAATCAAGACAAAAGCAAACCTTCAAAACTAGGCTTTATGGACCAGTACCATCCAACATCACCTATCAGAACATTAGCTCCTCACCTGCTGTGAAGCTGCATCTGCACACTGCAGGCATGGTCTCCAGTCTGAGCCCTTAGTGGGTCACACACACAAACCAGCAATCACTTCAGAACATTGAAGAAGCATTTGTCAAAAGGCACGCAACATCAAACGGAATGAAATGAAGCCTTAGACATGATTCTGCATCAGCACACAAACTTACATGGGTGGCAGCGAGCCTCTCCACCACCTCCAGTCTGTCCATCACACTCCTCATGTCCTCTCTGAGCCTGCGTAGAGCCAGGATTATCTGTTGCTGCAGGTGTGTCTCGTGCATCCTCTCTGCTCCACCCTCTGAGCCGTCCCCACCTCCGCGTCCTGCCCCCCCACCACCACCAGGGGCCATCCGCCTTGGGCTTCCCTGTGGAACACCACCTGTGGATCATACAGAGTTAGATGAATGCTGAAATAACTACCAGACAACAATATAACCTTGTCATTAAGCTACACTGCTGGTTTGTAAACTGAGCCCCAGACAACCTCATTAGGTATTCATGTTTTGGGGAGTCCAGCAGAAAAGACTGGAGTGTGTAACAAAATATTTGGCAACATGATGAAAGATGATGAAATATTTGCAAATATTGAAGCAACATCTCAAGACATCAACCATGAAGGGGAAGTTAAGGCTTAAGTGGTTTAAATAAGTTTAAATCAGATAATAATTAGTATTATCAAACAGTAACAGCCTACGTTCTCTCCAGCCGTGGTGGGAACCTTCCCGCCCGTTGTGCCAACCTCTCCGGGGCTGACCCGCACATTTCTCATCCTCTGCTCCTTCTCCGCCTTGACCGGCGCCGACCTGCCTTCCCTCCAGGTGAGTTCCCTGGCCAGGAGAGGACTGTGGGTAAATGCTGCTGTTGTGAAAGCCGTTTGACTTGACAAGTGGAATCTGTAATAAATAGGAAACTTTTACATTTTACTTCATGAATATCATATCTTTATGTGCATTTTAATTGTTGGGACATGTCTCGCTGTGCTGTGGAGCTGATGATGGTACCACCATACCTTGATGTTGCTCAGTTGTTCCACTGAATCCACAGAGTCACAGAAGATTTCACTCTCTGAGTCGCTGGTCAAGACCAAACCCTCAGATGTCCCAGAGTCTGCAACAGTTCAACTCAGTTCATTTAGATGAACTAATGTCCTTTCAAGGCACCTTGAAAGACAAACAGATCTGTTGTGTAGGTAGAAATATATAATCAAATAAATTCAGTCAAATCCTCCTGAGCATACATGTGGTGACAATGGAAAGGAATAACTTTCTTTTAAAGGTACTGCGCAGAAGTCTTCAACTCCAGGTGTCCTGCAGCTTTTAGATGAGTCATGTAATCAGGTCATCAGCAGGACTCTGGACAACTTGACTGAACACTGACAAGGTCACTGACATGATGCCACCTGCCAGTCCACCCAGTGGGTTTGTCAGCAATTTGTCAATGTATTTATAAAGCACTTTAAAAACACCCATCAACTTGTCCCAAAGTAAACATCCCTCACCTGGAGGAATTGAATCTCTGACAAAGTTGTCAGGGTTTATCATTACAAATATGCTGCAGTCATAGAGGTGAGGTAAAAATAATCAGAAAAAATTATTAAAAGTTGTCAGTGAGGAACATCTAGTTAAGACACGCTTTACCAGAGAATTTAGAGCACAGAATAAAGTTTATACTATTAACAAAACTCTTAACAGTCTGGGAAAATGTCAAAGATAAATAAATGCCTGCAGCCAACCTCATGATCATCTGAATACAACAGTGATCAACAGTATAATGACAACATGTTCGTCTGTATGAAGGTTTTTGTCATCATTACATCGTATGTTTAGTGGTTAACTCAAAGATTAATGTGTCAAGCAGAGACCAAAACAATAAATATGAGTTGTGGCTACATAATGGTGGTTTCTGTGTAAAGCAGTAAAATGGTCCTGCTACCAACAGAGTTTAGCTTCCACGGTTTGGCTTAGTTTTTAACGTGTGTCCTGTGTTGTTCATGTGAGATTTGCTGAACTTACAGCTTTTGATGAAACATTTCTTCTATTGATGATGTCGTAATGTGAACAAGGATGTTTCCACAAAAACACAAGCTGTCTTTAAAAGACATCTAACATTTGTTCACTCGGAAGCTTGTGTGACAATTAATTCAACATCAAAATCCCACAGACAGAAACATGACAGCTGGAGACGACCTTCCCATCATGCCTTAGTCCTGCTGTACCTTTAGGAACGCTGTTGGTAAGCAGGTGGGCTTCGTCAGCCATGTTCAGCTCCGGCTCTGGATCAGAGTTCTCTAAACACTCCTGAGGTGGCTCCTGCTCCTCACCTTGAAGCTTCACGTCTGCTGAACCGTCAACCTGCTGCCTGCCTTTAGGACCTGAATGAGATGCAAACATGTAGAAAACAACGGCAGAAGATATGTGGTCATATACAGCTGGCTAGAGTTCTCAGACTTTTAACTAACAGTATACATGTCAGAGAGCTATGATCAGTCACCTTATTGTTCCAATAATCTCTATTCATCTCTAACAATTAGAGACACAGCTGGAACATAAAACCAACAACTGTTCATTAGAGAGAATTCGTTCTTCCTGTGCTCCCTTCAGGTCTGGAAGATAAGAATCCCACCAAAATTCTTCTCAAAACCCACACCCCAGCTGATGAAGTGTATACCAACCCACCTTCAACAAGTGTGAGCAGTGAAGCTGGAGGCAGCGGCATGTCGTCAATGACCCTGTAGAGAGGCTCGAAGTGGTGGAAGAATGACGCTGTTCTCTCATCCATGGGCATGGTGTGGATGACCTGCACACATCCAGGACACACTCTGCTCAGGGTCTCCTGCTCTCCTCAAAACACATCAAGTTATCCATTTCAAAACAAATAGAACAAATTCACAATGGTTGTGACAGCAACTATAAAAAGAATGATAGAAAATGTGAACATTTGTTTCTTTGTAGAAAGCAGTGTAAAATATCAGTAAGATGGAATCTGGAGGAATTTTGCTTAAAAGGACAAAAGAGCCTATCTAAGGCAACAACATGTGTCATCACTAACAGCTGATAGAACATCATAGAAGAGGCGTCCAGTAATGCAACTCTAGAGAAGGACCAGCTTCAGAGAGGTGGACAGGAAATTACAGCAGAGATCAGTGGAACCTGACATGGAAAAATGCTGACTGTACCTCTCGTGCCACTTTCTTCATCTCTTCCACATATGCTGCCATGGCGGTCTCCTGACTCATCGCCCCCAGGCGGCTCCACGCATCCCTGAAACGAGCCCACAGGAGGAAGTGTTTAAAAATACTGGTGCTGAACTCTTCATTACCAGAATCCCACAGCCAAAATATTGGACAAATTCTGTTGGGTGAACTGGAGTTGAAGAACCTAAAGGACCCAAGAAAAGCCGTCTGTTGAAAAGCTGCCACCTCCAGCAATGCATTGATAATTATGAGCAAGACTTTATGTGCTTGTACGATAAGATAAGATAAATAGATAAACCATGATACTATACTACCATGTATTGGACCCAAGCAGTTGTTTGGTATTGTTCCTTGATTTAATTCAAACACCAGAGATGCTAATGGAATTTGCCTAAATATTCTGGATAAAATGGCACACTGACCACTTGTAGCGACCCACTGGGTCCCAGAAGCCAGGCCGAGGCATTGTACATGGTCCACACACTGCCTGCTTGTACAGACTGTAGAAACGCAGCATCACCTCATAAGAAGGTCTGTAGGAACCTGCAGATCAACAGATTTGTCATACATAATAACATAATGGAAATGCATAAAGGAAAACAATTAAAATGTATTTCCATTGTTTAATTAATTCCCCATCTAAAGCAACAATTTTAATTCAGTTCATTTACACAGCAGTAATTCTTCCAATGTCATAGTTCTTAGTCATATCAGGGTTTCCATTGGTGTATTATAAGCCTGGCAGGCCACCAGGCTTTACTTGTGCCCCCATCAGGCTAAGCATTGCTTATTTATTTAAGTCTTTTTAAAATGTTTGCATTTAAAAAAATAATAATATAGTTTGTGTTCAGGTATTAATCTTCCAATAACACATAATTATCAAGTGATATTTTCAAACTTCCTGTCAACTTTAAACATTTTTTTAACTCAAAAACATGGCAGGCTTCTGGAGTGCCCAAGCACCCAACCACCGGGCTTAGCAAGTTTTCTGGGGGAAAAATTGCATATACAGAAAACTATAATCCAGCCAACCAAATAATATTAGATTTTTTGTTTGACAGGTTCAAACATTCCAATTTCACAATTCGGGCCATGTAATGTCATACCATGGATATTCTTACCTATTTAGTTTGATTTCTGGTGTTATGCTCAACCCAAAAATGTGCTTTTGTTTCTCTCCCAAAGTTTGTAAATTGATACTATATTCAACTGGTGTTTCATAATTACAAATGATCAATTCAGGACTGTATTATCTGATAAGATTGCACTATTGAAACTAAAACTCCAGGAGGGGAACCGTTTTTACTGTTTTTGGGGAGTTTGTGGATGACATCCACGGCAGCTTGAAAGCGCCTCTGATGATCCACTGCAGGCTCTGCCATGGCCAAGACAGGCATGATCCCAGCTCAGGCTAACAGGAGCTGGTGGGGGAGGACAGACAGACAGGACAACAGCATCTCACACTGATACCTGGACACAGCACAGAGAGCTCACTGTGGGCAGTATCATGTTACTGAATATCTGAGCAACACTGACCGCATACACTACACTCAGCTGGGACCTTTCAGCCGGGACTCTCCCTGTCCGGTGTGGTGCAGCTTAGCGTCGTTAGCTTGCACTTCGTCTTATCTCTGGAACTCTCCTTCTGGTCTCATTTCCTCCGCCAGCAGCCACCCGGCCTCCGCAGAGACACACAGATGTCTTCAGCTTAGAAAAGTGTCAGAGTTTCAATGTTCGTCCTGGAGACAGACTTGCTGAGATCAGGTTAACGTCAACGTCACACAATACTTCCGTGTCAGATCACGTGACAAGCGTACCACCGGCACAACCACGGTCACGTTGATTTTTAAAGCTACAGTAGGCAGAAATGATGTCTGGAGTTCTGCCTTGATTCTTTCATGTAAGACTTGCTGGGATTGACAGTCCAACGCTCATGAGAAAGGTTAAGGTTGTTAAAGGCATAATGGAGAAGCATTGTTGGGTTGATGTGCTCAAGGTGCAGTATCGGAACGAGCAGGAGCTTCTTAGAGACAGAGGTCTAGTTTCAAGGCGTCACAATACAAAATGAAATTAATTTTCAGATGATTGATAAACACCAATTTTGTGAGACAGAATGGACGTTAGAAAGAAGTACACCCCTCCCTTTTCTTTCTTTAATTGAAAACTTCTGTTTTCAATTAAAGCAGAATTAAAGCAATTCTGCTTTTAAAATTTAAATTTGATTTTTTAAAAATTATTGTAAAAACTATTTTAAAAATAGAAATTATTTTTAAGCTGCGCTTCTATACAGACTGAGGGAGGATTAAACTGTAGTCACAGCAGTTCGCCACTAGTGGGCGTATGAACAGTGAGCACTCCTGACTGAAATTCCGCACAGTAACGGCGCTCACTGGCGTTCTTGTCTGTTAACAGTTGTCAGCAATAAAAGAACCTACGAAATTACACAGATTAATTAATTTGTAACAACTGAAGATAACATTGTTGCTTAGCTGCTATAAAACAGCACCATGTGCCTGGAAAATACCCAATACTGCCCTTTAAATCCAAAGGTAGAAAATAGAAATTCCTTTCAGTTCTTGACCCGTAAACCTAAATGGGAACAACTGGAAACAAAAGAATTTTCTAAAGGAAAGACCCATTCTCAAGAAAATGTTTTGAATTTTTAAATGAATGACCAATGAGGATTCAGCCAAACATCTAGTTGTTCTCTATTGCCAGTGTACCATAACATGCATCCACGTAAATCTCTAACAATAATGACTCTCCCATTTATTTCAGTAATTCCATTTATTCCTAATAGTGTATCAGTATGTTTCTGTATGTATTTTGTACATACAGCATTTGCTGTATTGTAATGACAATAGGATCCACCCACACACCAAGTGGCTGAGCAGAATGTGAGTGGTGGGGAACCAATACCAATCAGGCTTAATCATAACATATATTTAATCATAACAACAACATATTTATGAGCGGCATGTTTATAGATATAACAAATACTAAAGTAAGAAATTTGCTCCAAAAATGAATCAATCTTCTCCAGTCTCCCCCATAGTGTTTTCATGTAATCAGAACGCAACAGACATAAAATATTGGAAATTAATGTCCTATTACATATACGCATAATATTTTGTGTTGCTTTTTATTTATAAATGTGCTCCTTTAAATAACAACAGTTTGAGACCAATGTGTTCTCATTTGTGATGAGCAGAAATTTGCTCATCAAAAAGTAAGTAAAGTAAAATTGTAATGAGGTACTTGTTACTTTTAATATTAGTAGCTGTATTTGTATTTTTTATAAATTAATTTAGCATCACTGTTATTTCTTTGGAACAAATTAGTTATTGTTTTCTGCACTTTCGCTTGAATTAAAAATTCACTGTCCCGCGGTGTTTTCCCGTTTTTTATTTTAAAGTCTATGAATGATAAGCGATTTATTACTCATCCTGTGCAAACCACCTGTGTAAAATGCCCCAGTCCATAAATCAAACACACCAATCCGATCAGGATTCACCGTTTTCTAGAGAAAAACGCGCGTACTATAATAATTTAACACCAGTGAAATCTCCGGTTATAAGTTAATAAGCAGATGTTTTGGAGTTGTGCTGTGTTGTTTTAATTGAGCAAAATAACATAAAGCACAACTAGATACTCTCCTTTTGCTTTTAATTTTAATTGTCTAATTTTGTAATAATCAGACAGGCGCTAAACATAGCGGAGAGCAGTCTGAAGGCTGCTGATGAAAACTACGAGCTCCGGGAGGAGAGAGAGAGAGAGAGAGGCTCCAGCAGCATGGACAGTTCAGAAACAATTGGGAATAAGACAAAAAGCTATTTCTAAACAAATTAAGTCGTGTTTGAAATTCCCTACAGAACTGTTGTGACTCGAAGTGCAGCCGTTCTGAATGAGGCTTTATTGCAGCCGTTCTCCCGGTGCTGCGTACCGGCTCAAAATCTTTTATCGGTTTGCTCAGAAAAAGAAAACTGGGCAACGTTCAACAGCGTACTATAGTTCCCCCCGTTTTATTTTGAAAATCTGCTGAGGAGGACTTAGTCGGCTCTGACGTCAGATGGATGCCAGTGACATCATTCTGAAGAAGTGGGGCTCTCAGACCCCTGAGCAGGTTAAAATGCTGAGGAGCGGCCAGCGGAGCGCCGACTCGCCGTCTTCCACCCTGCGGCTCACATAGACGGAGCGGCCGGAGCTTCTGCGCATCATGCTGGGCGCCAAACACAAGAAGAACCGGGCCGGGACGTCCGAACCAAAGGCCATCGATCCCCTGAGGAATCTGGGTGAGTGTTTTCCTCTTTTGGCCCAGACAATCTCAGAGCGCTTGGCAGAACCTGGAACCGTCATGTCGTCTCTTTCGTTTGAGACTCAAAGGATCAATCACAGCGCTGTGCTGTAGTCATCCTGAAGGCTGCAGATTCTCAGCAGGGAAACCGTCCAGGACCGACCAATGTTCCGTTCAACTGGAGCAGAAGGGATTACTGCTGGGCTGAGGCGCTCTGAATCCAGAAACACTGGTAGGAGAGGAGGCAGCTGGAGCTTTCAAACAACAGCAGCATGTTTTTAGTCATTTCATATTAATTACTACATATTTCCAAAATGTTGCACATGAACATTAACTTAGTTGCTGTTTTTAACTACAGCTTAGTACAAATATATTAGTATTGAAAAAACGTATATACAATTATGTCTTTATGGCCAAGTTTGGCCATTTCAGTTAAATTCAATTCAGTTTATTTATATAGCGCTAATTCACAACAATGTCCTCTGAAGGCATTTTATAAAAATATTTCAATTCAATAATACATTCATTCCAACTGACCCTTTATTAAACTGTACATTACACTTGATTAATTATTGAAAGTAGATTAAAACGTTTCTTTCTAAGCTAACCCAGCAGATTGCATGGAGTCATTCACTCCTCCAGGACCAGCATGTGAGTTATTGCAGCACTAAAACTGTCAGAGACTCACTTTGTTCCCAAATGTGGAAAACGCTACACAATGAAGTTTCTCTAATCTCCTGTCAGATCTTTGCATATTTTTCCTTTTGACAAATTTTTCCTATTTGAAGTATGACTCCTCTGTTGTTGTCCACTCTGCTGGATCGTTGCTTCTTTGAACGCGTTCTACTGCTGTGAGCAAAAAGGTTTGTTGGCAGAATTTGTACTGCCAGGTTTGAAGAGGTCATTAAATGAAGCACACAGTGTTTAATAATGTGATGGTACACTGCGGGCTTAATGCCTGCATTTTATGGGTTATTTTTAAATTTCCTACTTCCACCGACCATTTAAATATATTCAGAGGAGCTTCACCTGCATGCGAAGCGAGATTAATTTTCCAGTGTTCATGAACTGCACTGATTATTACCATGTGTGTCTGAGTCTGATATTACTGGGCTGTTGCTGAAGGTTCAGCAAACTTCATGCAGTCTTCAGCATCAGAGGAAGCATTGATCTTCAGCTCTGTTCAGTGAAGTGATGATTCATCTACTTATTTGTTTGAACACTTTCAGACTAAACCACTGACACTCTATGTGTAATTGGAGTGAGTGCACATTACATCTCATGCATGCCTAACTACAGTCTGTGTGGGTAGTGCACAGGATCTTTTAACATGTTGCTGTTTGTGTGTTCAGACATCTGAGTTCTTTCCTGCTAATCTGTTCCAAGATAGTCAGAGTAGTAATAATCCTTCGGACTGGCAGCAGAGAATTAGGTCCTGGATCAGTCCTCATCTGAATCCTGGCACCAGAATTAGAGCTGTATTTACTCAGAGGCTGGAACGATGGGACCCTGACACTGACCAGGGAATTAAGACTTAAATCCCATTGTCTGCTGTTGCACCCTCTCTTCTGTTCTTACTATTATCCATTTTTCCTAGGATAATCAATAGTATTACATTGAAAAATACAGAGTAAGATCTGCACAATATTGTATTAGAATCATTATTGCAAGTGGCATATGTCTTCTCACTCTGCTTATTGATAATATTGGGGATGCTCTGATTGCAGTTTTCTGGCCAATCGCTGATCACTGATCTTTTAAAAAGCCTGACATGCCAATTCAGATTTTGGAGAACACTGATTTTCTTTTCTGAAATGTTGCTAACGAAGTCCCTGGGTTACCAACAGTGTAATGACTATTGTGAACTGCAAACATGCAGACATGACCTGGTGGGTCTGTAATTCAGACTCTCAAAGCAGAGCACTAGAGGACTGTGGCTGACTTTTAGATCTTTACTGAGGATGATAAGATCGGTGTAAGTAAGATCATAGATCTCCCAAAATTAAGAAAATCTGCATTGATTTATCATCTGTCCAATGTATCGATGCACCTCTATATCAAGCAGTGAGAGGTGATGGTGGAGGGAGGTCTGTGTGTCTTTCTTGACGCCGAGTAGGACCAGAATACATATATATTATAATGACTTGTGATGGTAAAATATTTAAAAATAGAAAATATAGCATTATTTTATCATGCTGATGCCCCCAAATGAAGTAAGGCAGAGGTGCCGAGTAAATTTGTAGATTTTTTTTTCACAATACGTTATATTGGATATTTTTAATACCAAAAATTACAATTACTAACTGGCACAGGATCGAGAACAATATCAATTAAGTAGACATACTTTAAATAAAATACTTTTACAGTGACATAACACAACAAGAAAAAGACAAAAAGCATGGGGTACGAGTAATCATTAAGGGTTAAATACAATTATATAGGAATCAGAGATACAGTGAGGGACAGATTGTATCACTATTGTTCATAAATACTGTCAAGCCCAGTTCAAGTACAGGAAGGTTAGTCAATCCAGTGTGCAGGTAAGTTTTGCATATATCTTAAAAATTGTTGCCGTATTTTATAAAAGGTTTTCTGCCCTGCATCCAATAGCTTATTTACTCTAAGATCACACAGCTATTGATTTCACAAAGCCATATTTTAATTAGAAGTGGGGCATCAGATTTCCATTTTGTTGTAATAGATTTCTTAGCAACTGCCAAAATATGGTTGTTACAACCTTCTTTAACAGCTTTGGTAAAATTTTACTTTACAGTTTGTTGTTAGAGGTTGTTAAAGTTACAGTGTTCAGTACTGTTAATTGCTTGCTGTCTGTTTTGCATGGTCAGATCAGATGTAGGAAGTGCCTTGCTAAGTAACAGAGGATAGCAGTCTGCAGCTATCAACAGGATCTCTACACTGATTCTCATGAGATTCACTACCATACACTCTCTGGCAATAACCAGATGTCCACACCAAACTCAGGTTGGGATCATATGTCTTTCTTCCTGTGTCCTTGTTCTTCCCAGGGATTCAGGATGATGAAGATGTGAAGCAGATGTTGCAGGGTTCCAGCATGGTGAAGGTTCGATCAGCTCGCTGGCAAAAACAACGAACCTTGAAGCTTCTGGATGATGGTGTGACTGTCTGGTGTCAATCCCAGAAGACATCCAGCCGGGCCAAGGAGCAACAATCCTGTGAGTTCGTTTCTCTCTTGCACATCTAGACAAAGTTCTTACAGGAAGGTACATGACATACTGTAGCAAAGACACAGAAAACCCCGAGCTATTTTCATGATCTGAAGAATATTTTTTCAGTACAGTCAGTATTTTCTTGGTCTTATTTTTTCAGTTCTTCCTTGGTGGAATCCAGGCTAGATCCATTATGACAGTACACACAGTGTTTCACTGTTAACTCTGCAGCAGGGTTGATTCATTTCATTCAACAACAGTGTAGAAAAAAAAGCTCTAATTTTCAGCATTAAATCTACAACTGATGAGTTTGTTACAGCAGCTACATTTTAGAACTCATACAGTCTCTACAAAGGAACCAGGGATGTCTAACATGGAAATATCAATGTTCCTTCTTTTGACCAGGGCAACAGAAGGCAGCAGAGAGAAAGGAAAGTTTTGGTTGGGTTTAAAATAAGGATGCACAATAAATCAGCATCTACATCGGTATCGTCCATTGTTAGTCAGCTTTTCATATTTGTATCGGTCCAATTAATAAGACTGGACTGTTTGTGTGTTGGGAGTCGGGGGGGGAGCCATTGTTGAGGTGTTTAACCAAAGCAGAAAATCAATGTGTGTGGTTGCTTTAACACTGTGTCCAAAGTGTAGGGAAATATATATAATATTGGTAAATATTAGTTAACAAAAGAAATAATATTGTTTATCGATAGGGCTGCACAGTTGCTACAGTTGGTAACTCTGTTGCCTTGCAGCAAGAAGGTTCCCGACCCGGGGTCTTTCTGCATGGAGTTAGCATGTTCTCCTTGTGCATGGTGGGTTCTCTCCAGGTACTCCGGCTTCCTTCCACAGTCCAAAACTATAACTGTTAGGTTAACTGGTCTTTCTAAATTCTCCTTAGGGGTATGTGTGCGTGTGGGTGTGTGTGTGTGTGTGTGTGTGCATGATTGTTCGTCCTGTCTGTCTCTGTGTTGTCCTGAGATGGACTGGTGACCTGTCCAGGGTGACCCCGCCTCTTGGCTGTTGACCACTGATAGTCACCAGCACCCCTGCTGACCCCACTAGGCAGAAGGTGTAAGATAAAAGATGGATGTCAGCCCACATCCCTAGTTTAACACTCGCTGTTCCAGTCAAACAGTTTCACAGCATTTGCAGAGTGCAGGTCCAGTCTGGGATGAAGGAGACACCTGGACCTTCAGGTTCTCTGGTGACAGCTAAAAACATGTATTTTTAAATTTGTTCTATATCAAAGTCTCTTGTTTTCTATGCCTTGTTGGCTCTTGTGAACCGCTAATTGATTTTATACCTTTAACAAAGGTTTACTGACTTGTTTTTGTTTTTCTTGAAAATCATGAAACAGCATATGCTGAGTCGTGTTTTGCTGCAGTTGTAGACATTTTCTAGCTCCAGTTCTTGTTGAGACCTTGTTTAAGTTTCGGGAGCCATGCCTGTAGGACATAGCACTTGCTGCTGGGTGTGTTCTGTAAAACATCAGTACAGTGTGTCTATTTTGGTTGGTCTTAAATGCTAGTTGCTGCATTCGGAGTACCCAGTCCCTGCTGCACCATCTAAGGGGAGCCTACCTTGATTACAGAGTTGGAGCTTATTTTAAGATGCTCGCCTATCCTGTTGCAGTTCAAACATTTAGATTATAGAACACTGGAAGCTGGGAGGGTCTGTGGTTTGATGCCATATCATTACCAGAAGATTTTACCCTTTTTTAACTTGACAAGTAAAGCAGGTCTTCTGAGATGTGACCTCTGAGCTCTGGGACCCCCAGGGCCTATGGGGTTTTCTTGAATGTTGTAGATTGTCCAATTTTAAGTCAGAACCTTTCGATTGATCCTAATTGATTTAATCACACAAAAACCACTCAGATTGTCGCTTATGTTTGTGAAAAAAAAAGTTTGCAGATGCCAGTGATCAACATGTGGACAACACACAGTGAGAACCTATCATTCATGTTCTGTATGTAATTAGTGCCACTTAGTTTAGATCCCAGGGGCTGGCTGTAGCGCAGCTGGGTGGCCCAACTCCTTAGCTCCTCGCCCCTCTGGCTTTCAGTCAAGTAGAATCAAAGGTTGAAATTAGAAACCCCAGCTCAGTTGGAGACCGCCTGAGCACATTTAAGGAGCATGGTTGTCTTCTTGTTTAATTTGGAAGAGTTTAAAGGACAAGTTTGGCTTTTATAGGAGACTTTACCGGAGTTCTCACAGCAGTCTGACAGTGAAGCTGTGTCAGTTTGGAAGAATAGAAGACGAATTTTACTAAAGAGCCGAACTGACGGCTACTCACAACCGGACCTGTTTAGAGGAAAGCTTTGTCATCTAAAAAACTCTGTCAGCTCTGATTCAGAGTATAAACCTTTTATTCATGATCAGAAAGTGTAGCTTTAAAGGCCTATTTTGATGAGAAGTGACCTTTGACCCTTTGATTAGGCATCTGTTGATTGTTGCTGCAGAGGTTACAGGGCATCTGGTTATCCATGCTTACTGGACACCACTTTTCTGTTTGTCAGAGCTGAAGGTGTTTTCTGAACAGTCTGGTATGTTTGCAACTGAAGTTACTGATACACTGCAGAAACACAAAATCTTACCAAGTATTTTTATAGTTTCTAGTGCAAATATCTTAGTAGAAGGAAATAAGACAAAACTAACTTACAAGCTAGTTTTAAGTCAATCGTTTCTTAATATTAATGAAAAGGTACTAGTTACATTGGCATATTATTTCACTTATAACATGCTAAAATGTTTAAAAGCAAAATTAAGAGCTAATGTGCCAGTGTGATGTTGTATCTATTTTATTTGCAATCAAGGATTTTTTACTGTGCATATACATCTATAACAGAGCTATGTACCTAGAATAGATTGACAGTGGTGCAGTGCAATCAGAAAGTTGTAGATTTGATTCCGCCTCCTCCCTGCCACACGCCTCTGGGCAAGGAACTTAACGGCAAGTTGTGTGCATGTATGTGAGTTAGACTAGGTAAACTTGCTCTGCTGTAAAGCACTTCCATAGGTCCCACTTTGTTTCAAAAATCTGTTTTTACTTCTTCTCCTGAAGCAAGCCACAGATTTTCTGCTCTTGGACTAAATATCTCCTGATAAAAGATTCTCCATTCTCCTTATTCTTGTTCCTCCACTCTGCCTTTCCATCCCATAGTCTCTGTCATGGAAGTAGAGTGTGTTCGTGAAGGCTGCCAGTCAGAAACCCTGCGGCGGATGGCAGACTCAGTGCCAGAGGGTCGATGTTTGACGGTGGTCTTCAAAGGACCTCGGAAGAGCCTGGATCTCCTGTGCAGCAGTCAGGAGGAGGCCCAGCATTGGGTCCGAGGCATCCGCACTCTGCAGGAGAGAGTGGACAACATGACCCACAAAGAGAAACTTGACCAATATCCTTCAACTGCTCAGCTCAAAACTTCCAACACAAACATCAGAGCTAAGCTGTTTTCCATGTTTCTTGTCTATATTAAATCAAGTATAAGTGGAAATGCAGCAGCTGCCTCCTTAACCATGTTTGTGTCACTTGGATCCATGCTTATCTCAGTCGAGCTGATCAGAACCGTGATGACAAGATGAGCTATGAGGAGGTGCAGACGCTGCTGCGGATGATCAATGTTGACCTTAGTGATCAGTACGCTCGCAGCCTCTTCCAGGTAGAGCCGCCACAGCTGTGACCGTCTGTTGGTCCACAACACTTACAGCCTGGCTCTGTCTGACCCACAGAAATGTGATCGGTCTGCTGATGGACGTCTAGACCATGAGGAGATCGAAGTGTTCTGCAAGGAGTTGCTACGGCGACCAGAGCTGGATGCTGTCTTCATTCGTTACTCTGCCAACAGCTGTGTCCTTTCCACTGTGGACCTGAGGGACTTCCTGAGGGAGCAGGGGGAGGATGCCTCCCTGACACACTCTCAGAGCCTCATCCTCACCTACGAACTCAATGAGTGGGGTGTGCAAACTTATTAATTAGGAACTACTATGTTCAAACATTTACAGTTGAAACCAGAGTCAAAAACAGTTAATTCTTTCTGCCTGACATAAACATTTTCTGTTTTTATTTAGGCTAAGATGACATTGCCTTCAGGCTAAATGTGAAAATGACATGTTAAGACTAAAGCATGGAAGTTGAAGCTTGAGTCAGCCCGGTGGACAATGATACAAAGCATAGCATCAATTATTGACACTTAGCTTAAGATAACCAAAGTCCATGCTAAGGAGTGATCATAACGAAACCACAATCCTCAGTTGTGGTTTTGTTCTATTACTTGTGCTTTCAGAGCTGAAAGCACAACTCATACCAGTCACACTCAGGAAATACTAGTAAGTCAACCTTTAAGCTGGAAAAAATATTATTGTATTTAAGAAGCTTAAATAATTTACTTCATCTTTATTGACCCAAAACAGGAAATGTTTAGTCGGATTTTGTCTTTTTAGACAGAGCATCTTTATATCTGGGTTCAGCTGTGATTAAACTACCCTCCTAATGAACATCTTACTGACAGTATTTACCCTCAGGAAGAGACAGGGGTACTATGATTGTTTATGTCTGATTGTTTACTGAATTTATTTAATCATATCTTATTTGTACCATTTACCTTCTGCAGCTCAGAGAAACCAGTTCATGACCCCTAATGGTTTCACCATTTACATGCTGTCTAAGGAGAACTGTGTGTTTAACCCCGAACACCTAAGAGTTTACCAAGATATGAACCAGCCGCTGTCACATTACTTCATCTCCTCATCACACAACACCTACCTCACCAAGGACCAGCTGACCGGGGACAGCAGCACAGAGTCGTACATACGGTGAGCAGCATCCTGTAAGACATCACCACAGTTAAAAGGAGAACTGAAAACCTGGACAATGAGTCTAATTTGCTCATGTTCTGTCTCATCGACGTCTCATAATCCTTCATGCCAGGTGGCAGAGCAGTTTATAAATGATGTTGGGACTTGAAAAAACTACTCCAGTGAAGTTTTGTGAGAAGGAATAAAAAACATTTCAGAGAGGTAACAGGATGAACGGGCTTCAGCCAGTGAGAGGACGGAATTGGGCAAATCACTAATAATAAATGCATACAATGCTTTTCTAGTACTAGTACCCAATCACTCTCACTTATTGACACATGCATGTGCAGATTGGTTGGCAATTTTGGGTTAGGTGTCTTACCCAGGGGCATTTTAACATGAAAAGCTAGAATTGATTTTGTTGGCTTTACACAGTTTGTGTTAGTTACTTTTAGGCTGTAAATTTTGGTACTTGCTGCCCAAAGAGAAAAGATGGGATTTATAGCTCTTTGAAGTGAGCCGGTTCTAGTGGATTCGTTTCATTTAAAAGAACCCATTTTAATGATTATTTGTTTGCAAGAATCCAGCATTAAGTAAGATAAAGATCCACTAACTATTACAAACAATTTGGAGAGAGTAGTAAACCTATATGCTAGTTTTAGAGACATGGTTTGTTCTCAGGAAACCAGAGTATCCTGAGAACAAACCAATGCAGACTAGAGCAACCCCAGGTTTGAAA
The DNA here is from genome assembly GCF_001444195.1 of Xiphophorus couchianus. Taxonomy (NCBI): domain Eukaryota; kingdom Metazoa; phylum Chordata; class Actinopteri; order Cyprinodontiformes; family Poeciliidae; genus Xiphophorus; species Xiphophorus couchianus. The sequence continues at coordinate 2,242,366 of NC_040236.1, forward strand.
CAGGAACCTTTGGGCTACAGGATGACAATCAGTCAAGTTTATTTGTATAGCACATTTCAGCAACAAGGCAGTTCAAAGTGCTTTACATCATAAAAACACAAAAATGAAATAATAAAAAACACCATGGAGTCAATAATTGAGAAACCAGAAACAAACATTAAATGTTGATGAGTTCAGTCGTCAAACTCCTCAATACACAGTAAATGTTGGTTAATGTTCCAGTGACCGTGAATCAAAGGAAACTCGAGACAAGTGAGATTTCAGTCTGGATTTAAAGGAACTCTGTGTTTCAGCTGTTTTGCAGTTTTCTGGAAGCTGTTCCAGATTTGTGGTGCATAGAAGCTGAATGCTGCTTCTCATGTTTGGCTCTTGTTCTGGATGCAGAGCAGAACCAGAACCAGAAGACCTGAGAGTTGACCTGGAAGGTTGATACAACAACAGTAGATGTTTATTGCATTGTGGTGCTAAGCCATTCAGTGATTTATAAACTAACAAATACATTTCAAAGTGCATTTTCTGATCTACAGGGAGCCAGTGGAAGGACTTTAGAACTGGGTGATGTGATCGATCTTCCTGGTTTTAGTGAGAACGTGAGCAGCAGCGTTCTGGATCATCTGCAGCTGGAGGATTGATTTTTTAGGCAGACTTATGAAGACATTGTTGCAGTGTTCAATTTCAAATCTTAACTTAAGCTATTAACATATTGGTATAAAGATCAGTCTTTTGTGTTGTTGCAACATTTAAGCATTTCCTTAAATAAAATTATTTAACTTAAAACATTTTTACAAATGGGTGAATACATTTGTGAATACAAAACCAGAAATAGATATGGCTTTGTAATCTGGCATGATATTTTTGTTTTTGTTTTGTTTTTTAAACAAAAATACAATGGATTTAAATGTTAGCCAGAGGATTTAATTGTTAATATCATAATTTGACCCTTCATCCCCTGTTAGTTTTCTTATATCAAAACTTTAAAACAGAATAGATTTCATGTACAAGATCCACGTCTGATAGTCTTTCTCTAAGAATATTAGTGAAGTTGCAGTTGAAAATAAAAACACTCTTTGTTGTCTCAATATCTCAGTATTAAGATTCACAGGAATTGGTATTTATATAAAATTTCTGAATGTGCCCTCTGTGATGTGTCTGTCAGAGCTCTGAGTCATGGCTGTCGCTGTGTGGAGCTGGACTGTTGGGATGGAGACGGAGGAGAACCCGTCATCTATCACGGTCACACGCTCACATCCAAAGTGCCCTTTGTGGAGGTGATCAAGACCATCAACGAGTACGCCTTTAAGGTGAGGACCTCGACATCCATCCATATCTCAAGCCCCTGCTCTCCATCCATTACACTACTGCCATGTATTCTCCATAGATACACAGAATCTATAGGCAAAATAAATAGAGTAGATGGACAAAAACAGTTTCTGTCCAAGAGCTGTTGTTGCCCTGAACACTGCTAATTCATCCTGATCATCATGTTCTGAATGTCTCTGTTGTTTCTCTGTGTTTTTACTGTATATTTTTAGATTTATTTAAATGTAATTATTTATTTATTTGCACTGCCTTCAAGAGTTGCTATTCTTTACATTTTGTTGTGCTTTCAAAGACAATAAAATAATTCTGATTGTAAAATAAAGCAGTCTTTATTTAACTTATTTAAAAGATAAGTTTCTAAAATATTTATTTAATATACAAATAAATATTTGCTGACCTTTGACCTGTTGAGGCAGTTCTGACTGTTGGGCTCCCCCAGGCATCTCCCTACCCTCTGATCCTGTCTCTGGAGAATCACTGCTCCGTGGAGCAGCAGGCTGTGATGGCTCGACACCTCAAAGCCATCCTGGGGGACAAGCTGCTCCTGAAGCCCCTCCCTGGGCTGAAATCAACTTCTTTGCCAAGTCCAGAGGTAGATAATGTAACTGAACAGAAGCTTATTTCATTTGTGTTAAAGGTCAGAAGTTGTACAGAGTGACATTTGTACTTTCTTGAAGTCCAAAAAGATTGAAAATTAATTTGTTGACTTCTAATAGCAAAGTTAAAGGGAAGAATATTTCTTTTCTGAAGGCCACTGCTGTTGAAAGTTGATGTGGAATGTTGGTTGGATGTGCAGGATCTGAAGGGTAAAATCCTGGTGAAGGGTAAGAAGGAGAAGGTGGTGGAAGAATATCCGTCCAGTTCTTCAGACTTGGACTCATCAGAAGAGGAAGGCAGCTATGGCAAGTCCTCTGGAAAGAAAGACAAGAAGGTGGTATAGCACCAGCGGTTCCCCTTCAGTAGACTTTGACTCTGATTTGGTCACAGACTTTGGCATTTTACTTATTAAATGACTTATTTATTTACTTATTAAAAGATAAATTAAGAGTGAGCATTTTTAATAATGTGATAAATGTTTGTGGCCCCAGCCAGGAGTATCCAAGTTGAGTCCGGAGCTGTCAGAGCTGGTGGTGTACACTCGCAGTGTTCCCTTTAAAAGTTTTGAACATGCTGCCAAAAATCCGCCAACTGACATGTGTTCATTCTCTGAGAGTGAAGCCCTCAGGCTCAGCAAGGACTCAGGTAGGATTTCTGTTCAAAACCTCCAGTCCTTGAGGACAAGAGTTTTGAGACCACTGAGCAAAGAGTGTCAACTAAGAGTGTTCCTTGTCCTGCTGCTGCAGGGATGCATTTTGTACGTCTCAACTGTCACCAGATCAGCAGGATCTACCCATCAGGCCAGCGCTTTCAGTCGTCCAACTACAACCCTCAGGAGATGTGGAACACTGGCTGTCAAATTGGTAAGAGCAGCACACCAGGAATCCTGGAGCAAACATCTGGCCAGATGGTTTAGTTTCCACTGGCCCAATATGATTGGTCAGAAAAGATCTCTGCAAACAATCTTCATAGATATGTGCTCCTAGATTGCAATTAGGATGGTAAGCAATTTAGCAAAAATGAAAGAAAGTTGTCAAACGTTTTATGTAAGAAACACAATATATAATATATATTTGTTAAAACATGACCAGAAAAATTTGCATTTCTGGTGAAGATGAGGTGTGAATGCTGCAAGTTGAACAATATGAGGTGTTGTTTAATTTATATTTAACATTGTATTTTCATACATTTATGCTAGGGTTGCCCAAGTCTAGTTTTCCAGACCTATCACTCTGCAACTTTAGATGCGTTCCTTCTCTAACACACCTGGATCATTGACTCATTCATAGGCCTCTACAGAACTGAGTTGCTGCTAATGAGGGAAGTCAACTCTTTGTCTGGGGTATGTTTTAGCAGGGACACATCTAAAAGTTGCAGTCTGGAGGACTGCACTTGGGCATTCCTGATTTATACCGTCAATGTGGCCCATTGAGGGTGGCCAATATGCTGAAGTGGCCCTTGGTGAAATTGAGTTTGACACCCCTGCACTAGCATGTAAGCCAACAATAGACATAATTTAGTATGATGTCTAACAATAGCACATTAGGTGTCAGGTATCAATAACTGGATGATTCATAGAAACAAGTTCAACTGGAAATAAAATATCACCTGTACAACACAAATGATATTAGGTATTGTAGTTCTCAATTGTGCCACAGGACGGAGCTAAAAGAACGCCTACTCCATGTATTATACTTACAACATCCTATATAAAGAAGTCTATGAAACTACCCTTTAAAACTGATCACTATTGTCCAATTGTTGGAACAGCAGTAGAAGTGCTAGACAAAAAAATGACTGCTGTTTCTTTTAAAAAATCTGCCTAATTTTCCATTAGTCGTAAGAAATTCTCCAAACAATCTGATGAAGTATACAACTGTAACAATGGTTACATTAACTGTCATTCTTACCTTTAAAGACCTGCCTGCTGATCATGGATTTCACTATTCTCACAAGAGCTATAAATAAACAGACGTGTGTGTGAGAGAGAGTCCAGCTGCATGAGGGGCAGACACTATCAGAGGTTTTTCGTAGGGGTTTAAAGCAGCAATTGATGCCTATGAACGAGTCTCAATACACTATATCACCAAACCTATTTGCTCATCTGCCTTGACTCACATATGAGCTTAAGTCACATCCCTTTCCTAATCCATAGCGTTCAATATGACGTTGGTCCACCTTTGCAGCTAGAACAGTTTCAGCTCTTCTGGGAAGGCTGTCCAGAAGCTTTAGGAGTGTGTTTAAGGGGATTTTTTGCCATTCTTCCAGAAGCACATTTGTGAGGTCACATACTGATAACTGATTGATTGACAACACTTGAACTCTATCAAGTGGTCCCCGAACTTGATAGAGTTCCCAATGCGCTTCACACTACATTCAGTCATTCCACCCACCCATTCACACACTGACGGTGGTCCTCTAATCGTTATGCTGGACCATTATGCAGCGGCAAGGCGGGGGAAGTGGCTTCCCAAGGACACAACAACAGAAATGGACAGAGTGGAGATTGACGTGCTAAATTTTCTCTCTCTCCCTCTCTCACTCACTTTCTCTCCCACTTTTTCTTTCTCTCTCTCTCTGACTTAAAGAAATGCACCTGCCCATTGGGAAAATGCCTGGTAGTTCAATCTAATCTAGCAGAGTAATGAATGTGTTCCTCAATAATCATGTTGTCTCACAACTCACCCCCTAGTGGACAACTCTTGACTCTGCTGTGATGTGTCCTCTAGTTGCTCTGAATTTCCAGACGTCCGGTGAGCCGATGGATCTAAATCAAGGCCGGTTTTTGCAGAATGGTCTTTGTGGGTTTGTCCTAAAGCCCCCTTTCATGAGACAGCCTAGCACCTCCTTCAATCCGGAGAATGTTGGAGGTGGTCCGGCCCACAGACCCCTGCTGCTCACTGTTCGGGTAAGATGGACCATTATTATTTCATGAACAAATGTAAAAACAGAACTGTAAGCTTTAGCATTTTTATTCTGCTGATGATAATGTGATACACCATAAAGTGGGAGAATTCAATTATCACTTGGTGATAGTCCAGAAAATCTGTTTAAGAAAATATACGCCACCACACAGAAATTAATAGTATTGCAACTAATTACATATATGGGTTTTAAAAAAAAAAAAAGAGAAAAAAAAAAAGGGTAACGAAGGTTCGGGCAACGTCTCACCAGGAGACCGGAATTGAGGAGCCCCGCCCCTCGCTCTTCAGACAGAGTTTGGGGAAGAAGACGGTGGTTGTCCTTTTTTTCTCTCACTGACTGTTCGTCATTACAGGTCAGTAGTGTGAAGCTGGTGAGGGCTGCCCCCCGTTAAAAATGTGGAGTAACAATGTATATTTGGATATGATTTGTAATTTGATTGATAGATGTGCTGAAACATTGAAAATAAATAAAGAAAAAAAAGGATTTGTTAGGATCGCAGTTAGCTACATTTTAGCTACAACGGTCGCATAACGGCCGTTCTGAAGATCGCTACATGTATCTTTTTTAGCTCCGTTCCACTCCCCGATTAAACATTGGTACCCTGAGATACATTGTGTTGTTTTATCTGTTAAAAAGGAGTTATTATTATTATTATTATGATTATTGTTATTATTATTATTATTACTATAGACTTTACTTTTTCTCCCTTGCGATGTAATCAATTAAACTGTAGTTTATTCAGTCGGACAGTAGTTATTGAAAACACATTAGAGTGAGCTTAAGGTTTTGTCCATTATTACATCTCCCTCTTGCAGTATTCAACATAATTAATCCTCTTATTTGAGAAATGGGTTTTTTAATGTATATCGCTGCACTCTGGATTGATTGGTGAGAGTTGATACCTTTTTTTACACAGGTGAAGGCTGTGTGTGTTTTTTGTAGCAGAAGAAAGGACACAGGAATGTGATTGTTCTAGGAAATGTTAATAATTTCATAATTTCAATAATTTGTAATAAAGACAGAGTTTGGGGAAGAAAAAAAAAACGGAAAAACAAAACATCATTTGTTATATTCGTCACTATAAGTAGAGACGAGTAACAATAAGTTTATTTAAATGCAGCAGCTTTCTGTGGTGTACTTTGTTTTTCTACTCAGATTTTCCATTTTGAATGCAGAACCTGACTAGATAATTTTTTTTCTGTCCTGATTCATAAAGCTCTAGCTTTGGATGAGGAATAACTTTCTTTTTACCATCATTGCAAATATTTATGTTGGCTAGGACACTTGTAATTCAGAGGAGTTTTCTGATTTAATAAATATAAAATTATTTTAAAAGTAATGAGGTCTAGATGACCAATTCCATTCTTCACTAGTATCTTCTCTGTTGTTTTGGTGCTGAAGGTTATTTCAGCTCAGCAGCTACCTAAACCGGAGTGGGACAAACCCAGCTCCATAGTGGACCCTCAGGTGTTGGTGGAGATCCATGGAGTTCCCATTGACAACATTAAGAAGAAAACTCATCATGTGGACAACAATGGTATCAACAGTGAATGAGAGTGTCCAACTGCAGGGACACGCTACATGTTTGACTGACTGTTGTTGGTTTTAGGCTTCAACCCACGCTGGGACTGTACGTTTAACTTCACCGTTCACGTACCTGACCTGGCTCTGGTCCGCTTCGTAGTGGAGGATCATGACTATACCTCTAGTAATGACTTCTTGGGGCAGTTTACACTACCTTTCACCAGTCTTCGCACAGGTGTGTGTGTGTGTGTGTGTGTGCACATGTACACTATATCGCCAAACCTATTTGCTCACCTGCCTTGACTCACATATGAGCTTAAGTCACATCCCGTTCCTAATCCATAGAGTTCAATATGACGTTGGTCCAACTTTGTAGCTAGAACAGTTTCAACTCTTCTGTCAAGGCTGTTGTCAAGCTGAGTGTGTTTAGGGGGATCTTTGACCATTCTTCCAGAAGCACATTTGTGAGGTCAGATACTGATGTTGGATGAGAAGGTCTGACTTTTCACTCTCTGCTCTAATTCATCCCACAGGTGTTCTGTAGGGTTGAGGTCAGGACTCTGTGCAGTCCAGTCAGGTTCATCCACACCAGACTCTCCATCCATGTCTTCATGGACCTTACTTTGTGCTCTGGTTCACAGTCATGTTGGAAGAGAAAGGGGCCACCTCCAAACTTTACCACTGCATACAACACTTTGTGTTGCACATGGTGATGTATGGCTTAGATGCAGATGCTCCACCATGGAAACCCATGGTGGAGCATCCTGTCAGTTCCACACTGGAATTCACTGAGCTCCTGAGAGCAAGCCATTCTTTCACATGTTTGTAAAAACAGTCTGCATGCCGAGGTGCTTCAGTTTATACACCTGTGGCCATGAAAGTGATTGGAACACCTGATCCTAATAATTTTGATGGGTGAGCAAATAATTTTGGCAATACAATGTAGTTTAAAATGGAGGCTTGAAGCAAAGACGTGCTAAGGGTTCGTAGGTTTGTGAGCTTAGCTGTATCTTGACTGTGTCTCTTGTCTGCAGGTTATCGCCATGTGCGCCTGCTGAAGCTGGACGGCTCCAGCCTCTCTCCTGCCTCTCTCTTCATCCATGTTAAAATCACTCCTGCCTAATCATCAACTGAACCTTCAACTCAATCATAGGTCAAGCCATTAGCTGAGCACGACCTCTTCACCCTATTGGAAGTGGGAGACTTGATATTTGTGCCTGGATATAATTACAGGATCAGGATCCTGACTGTCTCTTGTGAATAATCCAGGTGGATCCTGTTTATGGGCATTTCTGTTGGGTCAGTTGATTTCTGTTGACACTACGTTGGAAGGTTTTAAAGAAGCACGTGTTCAAATGAATGCCTGTAAAGATCACATTCACTGTGGTTGGTGGATACTTGAAGGCAGATATATCTCATATGATTTTTGTTTACACTGTTTTATTCCATAAGACATTGATCCAGTCTACATGTTTTGAAATATGAAGTATTTTTATCTAATCTCAATAAGACTTGAAAATTGTTTACTGTGTTAATTTAATAACACCAACTTTTCTGGAGTAGATATTTATCTAAAACTATAAGTTATCTTTTTTCTAATGGCTCTAGATGAGTTTTATTTGGCTGACTTGTTTGGCTGTGAAGGTTGCAGACCTCTGATCTAAATGAACCTAGGATCAATGTCAGGTTTTCTTCTTTCTAACCTTGTGTCCAATCATATTTTATTCACTCATTCTTGAAGTTGATTAACTTGATTTATTTTCTTCAGGTTTGTTTTCTGCCTAAAATATTTTCATTTAGCCCTAAAGTGGTTATGCTTTATTTATTTGCAGTTAATCCTGTTTGATTTTCCCTTGAAATTCTTCTTGTAGAAATGAGCAGCATGCCACTTGGCTGCTAGCACTTTATCCTGGCGAACTAGTGTTTTTTTCTATCAGACATGGAAGTTATCACAGGCTATTGTGCTAATGTTATGTGTATTTTGTGCTTATTCATGTTTTATACATAAGACGTACTATGAATATATCTGTTCTTTAAGTCATGTGATTTAAAGAAGGTGATGGAAGAAACATCGTTTGGTCTGCTGTAAACGTGCGTGTGAATGTTTCAACAAACTTTCTGTCTTATGAATCCTGTCCTTCGTTGTCAATAATTTTGTTTGACCATTTCTGTGTTTGATTACACAGAATGAAAGACATTCACACATAATGAATGAGTTGATCAGATCTTTGCCCTTGTTTTTTTTGGCAGATTTTTCCTTTGAGAACAAGACTTTCCATTCATGTTGGAGATTGGTCACATTTGGTATTTTTTTGGGTTTTCTTAAGATCCTTTAAAATATTTTCATTGGCTACTTTCTCACTTGTTTTGAAGCGAAGACCTTACCAAGTTTTAGAGGAACAATTTATATTTTTGATTGTTTTAAACTTTGCAACTCTGACAGAAATGGTCAAGAGGAAAGGCTCCTAAAGCATCACCTGCATGTCTTTTGGAACGTTTTAGAAAAACTGTTTTTATCAGTATCTAGTGTTTTACCAGTAGACTTCCAGAAATACATTTCCCATTTCTGTCAGAAGTTACTCTGTTGGATGAAGAAAACTTGTATTTTAGCACCAGCAAGGTTATACCAAAAATGACAATAGCTAAGTTTTAACTGGTAATCTGAAGAAAAACAAATTAACTTTCTGAAAACCTAAAGACTTACTGAACACTGTTTTATAGCACATTACAAGAAATATTGACTCATTGTAAGTAAATAGGAGAACTACTTGGATCACTGTAAACAGGAACACTGTAATCTATAAAAGACAAAAGTAAGATGGAATAAAACAAGCTGTAATTTATTGCTGTGTGTAATATTTGATATTAGATCAGTTACTTCTGTTCCTCCACAGACCTTTGTCCACAAAGATCAGTAAGTCATCGCTGCTACAGCTTACACTTTTAAGCAGCTGTTTGTTTATACCCTCTAGAATGTCAGAATTTACACAGTTAATGTAGATAACAACAAATAAGCATGAGTACAAATAAAGCAAGATCATGAACCTTTGTTAACCCCTAAGAAATCTTTAATCACAGCAAAGCTCTGATCTGATCACACACATTACAGGGTCTACAAGCAACTTGTCTATGGTGAAACACGAAACCAAAAACCAAACCGTCTGAGCTGCTGGTTGGCAGCTTATGAACATTGCCTTATGATGCAACATGAAACAAATCTGATGTCATTTCCTGTAAATGTAAGAAAAATGTTTTCACTGTTAAAATTATAGTTTGACTAAAAATTAAATTATTGCATTGCTTTCTGCATAGCAATAACTAGCAAATAGCAAAAGTCAATAGCAAATGGTCCCATTATAAGTAACTGAGAAACAACTGTATAATGAGTTAAAAAAAGAATTTAGAAGTTTAAAAAAAATATTCTGATTGATTTTTAAATAAAGAAATTACTACATTTCAGTACAAGTGTGACTACTGATATTCATGATATCTTACGGATGTTTTCCTCAGCATTCATGGACTTCAGGTTCTTGGTGTGTATATGTGGTGTGTGTGTGACAGAGCTGTGCTGGATCTGATAACAGATGATGAGGCAGCTCTGGCTCTAGTTTTTAAAGCTCTCTGCGGTGCAGCCAGCTCTCCAGATGCAGTCTTCAGTCATTCTGCCCTGATTCACCTGGTGAGGAGGCACAGACAGGATCCTCACTCTTCTGTCAAATCTCATTTTTCTCTCTTCATCTGTCCTCCAATGTGTGATGTCATCTCCTGTAGGTCATTCTGTCCCAAATCATCTTATTTGTTTATTAAGGTAAATTAGGAAAGGTTGTTACTGTTTAAAATCTTAAAAACAAACAAAATGATTTTAAAATGAACTCTAAAATACACGGGCAGCCAGTGGAGAGAAGCCTGGACCAGGGTAATGTGTTCTCTCTTACATGCTCCTGTTAAAAGACAGGCAGCAGCATTTTGCCTCAGCTGCAGACATGTACTGTAAGTGAGGACTGGCTGACTTTGTGGTGGAGGGCTTACAGTAATCCAGTCATGATGAAATGAAGGTATGGATTACTGTTTATTTGAAAGAAGAGATTTTGTCTTTGCTATTTTCTGTAAATAATAAAAACTAGACTTGACTGTGGCTTTTATGTGATTATTGAGTGCAAAATCACTGTCCATCTTAAAACCTCCACAATGTTGCCAAATATAGAAATTATTTTGACTAAATCTTAATATGTTTATAAAAATGAAAACAAAAAATATGAATACAAGTGTAAGCAAGGTCTATCCTGTCAAGTTCAAATATAATTTACTAAATCTATATTTAAAAGGTATTATTTCCCACTGATATTTGAACACACATGTATATTATTTATTTGCACTGCTTTTGAGAGTTGCTATTTTTAAAATGTTGTGCTGTCTTGTACAGTGATAATAAAGGAATTGTGATTCTGATGCAGGGCTACAGTCAATACATCGAGCATATCCTTCCCAACAAGGTGTGGTAAAACCCATAAACTAAACAAGTTTAGGTAGTAAATAAAGAAACAGGTGAGTGTTCTTTCCACAGAGGGATAATTAATGACACCTAAACCTAAAGAAAATATCTCCACCCAATGGATCAATCTGGTATTACAATCTATCTAGGCTCCTTTCGGGAGCCAACAGCCTGCCTTTGATTAAAATTGGGCTTTTTCCTGTTTTGATTCCACTGGCATATTAATATATCCCTAAAGGTTGTCCGGAAGGTCTTGTTACACAGAGCGTAGCACATGGGGTTCACTGTGCTGTTAACATAACACAGCCAGTACCCCAGAGCCCACAGAGATTCTGGAATACAGTCCTGACAGAAAGTGTTGACCAACACCATGATGTTGTACGGCAGCCACGTGGTTATGAATGCAAACAGAATAGCGCTCAGAGTTCTTGCTGCTTTCTTTTCATTTGCTTTCTTTTCATTTGCCTTTTTTTCATTTTTGCGCTTATTGATCTCTATTTTTGCTTTAGTGGCAAAGCGTTTGGCAAGCACAGCATCTCTGGTTGCCTTAGCAACTGACTGGTCAAGAGAAGATGAGGGAGTAAGTCCATCTGAACCTTTCTGAACTTTGACGCTTTCATAATGTTGGCTGTTCTTGTTCATCTCTGAAGCAGCAGCCATGTCCCCGTTAACGCTGCTGCGCTCGGCCTCCTCTACTGTACTTGTTGTTGTGTTGCAAGATCTGTTTGATGCAGGAAAACGAGTCCAGAAGGCTGAGAATTGAAAACATAGCGTTCTACAGCACTTTTGGTTTTCCACTCCTGGTGAGGTGGAATTATTGTTCCTGTTTCTCTCTGGAGAAGACAAACAGATTTCACTACTGCTGGCGCTTTGGGAGCTGATCTGGCGCAGCATGATTGATGACATCCTCTGGCTGCCAACTGCATCTTTTCCACCGCCATTGTCCAGGTTCTGAGCCTGGCTCGGGTTGGTGCCTGACCCAGATCCCTTGAGACCTTGTATATCTTTAGCTCTCTTCTCTGTCTCCTGGTAGATCTTCCAAAACAAAATGGCCATGATACTCACTGGTAAGTAGAACGCAGCAATAGCAGTGCAGAAGGTAATTATGGGCTCGGACAAGAACTGGATATAGCACTCATTTGGCTGGACCGTGCGCTCACCCACAATGTACTGCCAGAACAGTATGGCTGGGGCCCAGAGAATGAAAGAGATGGACCAGGCTAGTCCAATCATGGTCATGGCTCGCTTGGTTGTTCGTTTGGCCCGATAGGTCAAAGGTCTGGTCACAGAAAAATACCTGGGGAGACAGAAAGTAATAAACAGAGACTGTAACTTGTTTGTTCTTTGCAGTACGATATATAACAAACCACAAAGTTCCAGTGGTGCTTTTTTGTCACAGGCAACTGGAGTGTTGCTGCCTCCACTTGGTATTTAGAATATTTATATTTCTGTGTGCGTCTTTCTTTTGATTTCTTGCATTTTTATTGGTTTGAGAATGACAAGAGAGTCTTGCCCAAACAGCAATAATAGCAGAACTGTCACATTGTTCATATTTACATAGAAGTATATAAAAAAATTAAATGCAAAAGACAAAACCATACAGTCATTTAGAAGAAAATTGTAAGTTAAAATACTTTCAGCTACCTGTCAAAGCTGATGACGAGCAGGTTCATGACGGAGGCGTTACTGGCCACATAGTCTATCGCAAGCCACAAGTCACAAACCACCGGCCCAAGAGCCCACTGGCCCATGATGATGTAGGTAGTATAGAGATTCATTGACAAAGTGCCGATAGTCAGGTCAGCGAAGGCCAGACTGAGCAGGTAGTAGTTGTTAACCGTCTTCAGACTCTTATTTACCTTGAAGGACACTAAAACCAGGATGTTGCCAACAACAGTGACGAAAGAAAGGGATCCGGTGAGGAAGACGATGATGATGACCTGGGAATGAAGAGGAGATGTAACCGAATAAAGTAATAAGTAGTCAGATTTAGGTGCACTCCCAAAATATACGCTATATTTAAAATTGTTATGCAAATTGGATTTAAGTGTCATAAAGATGACATTTTTTGTTGTGCTATTAAATTTATAGATGGTATTGTGTGTCAGGGCTCTTTGAATCACTATAATTAATTTCAGAGAGCTCAGTTGATTAGTTTGTCTGGTGAGCTCAATTAAAGGAAATCTACTTAAGAAGGATGTTCCACATTATTACCAGGCCACAGGTTTCAAGCAATATGGGAAACAGAAAGGATCTCTCTGCTGGAAAATCATCAGATAGTGTAGTGGCGTATGACAAGGTATGAAAACATTAGATATTTAACAACTGAAGTGTTATCGTACTGTGAAGAGATTTGTGGCTGATTCAAAACAAAGATGGGTTTGTACAGATAAAGGCAGAATAAGGAAGGTTTCTGTTAGACAAATTCATCGGATTAAGAGAGCAGCTGTTAAAATGCCATTACAAAGCAGCAAACAGTTATTTGAAGCTGCTGATGCCTCTAGAACCTCAAGGTGGAGGATCCTCCAGAGGCTTGTGGTGTATGAACCTACTATTCGGCCACCCCTAAACAGAGCTCACAAGCAGAAACGGTCTCAGTGGACCCAGCTGTACATGAAGATTCATTTTTAGACAGACTTGTTCACTGATGACTGCTGTGCAACCCTGGATGGTCCAGATGGACGCAGTAGTGGATTGGTGATGGATGGCCACCACATCCCAACACGTCTGTGACATCAGCAAGGAGGTGGTGGAGTCATTGTTTGGGCCGAAATCATGGGGAGAGAGAGAGAGAGCTGGTTGACCCCTTCAGAGTCCCTGAGGGTGTGAAAATGACCTCAGCAAAGTATATGGACTTTCTGATTGATCACCTTCTTTTATGGTTCAAAAAGAAGAGCTGTACCTTCCTTAGCAAAATCATCTTCATGCATGACAATGCACCATCTCATGCTGCAAGGAATACCACTGCTATGGGCATAAAAGGGGAGAAACTCATGTGTGGTCACCATCCTCCTCTGACCTCAACCATATTGAGAACCTTTGGAGTTTCCTCAAGCTTCAGAAGATCTGAGTGTGGGATGTAGTTCATATCAAAACAGCAGCTCTGGGAAGGTATTCTGACATCCTGCCAAGAAATTCTAGCAGAAACTTTCCACAAACTCACAAGTTCAATAGATGCAAAAATTGTGCTGTGATATCAAAAAGGGCTCCTATGTTAACATGGAACTTGGTCTGTTAAGATGTTTGTGATTGAAATAGCTTTCGTAGTACATGTGACCACTTAATGCTGCACATTCAAAGAATGACCGTTTTGCAGTTTTTTATAATCCATAAAATGTTTAGAAAATCTGCTGTGCATAATAATTTGGAACAGTACATTTTGAATTTTTTATTTTTGAAAAAAATACTGTTCTCATGGGGAGCTTTGTTCAGTAAAATTTGATTTATACTGTAATAGTTCATGACTTGAAAATTATACTGACCATCATTTGCATTGACCATTTAAGAAAATCTGAGAAAATATCACTTGCATAATAATTTGGAACACGGTGTAGTCCGGTGGCCCTGACTCCTGTAATTAGGAAGTGCTTTGAGAGACTAGTTCTGCAGCACATCACAGACCATACGCTCCAACACTACGACTCTCACCAGTTCATATCATGCTAAGAGATCCACAGAGGACGTTGCTTTTTATTGACTACAGTTCAGCCTTCAACACAATAACCCCGGACAGACTCATCACTGAACCGGTCACTCTGGGTGTTCTTCCTCTCACATGTGTGGATAAAGGACTTCCTCACCAACTGACCCCAGACTGAGACTTGGCTCCTCACAGGGCTGTGTACTGCCACCTACTCTATTGCCTCCATCCCCAAGATGTCAGTCCAGCCCACAACAACAACAACCACTGCATCGTCAGTTTTGCTGATAACACCACAGTGGTCAGACTCATCTCACAAGGTGATGAGGCAGCCTACAGGAAGTCCTGAAGCTGGCAGCCTTATGTTCAGAGAACAACCTCACTCTGAACACTAAGAAAACCAATGAGGTCATCATGGACTTCAGGAAGCTGAATACCGACCCAGCTCCTCTCTACATTAACAGCAAGTGTGGAGAGGATCCACACCTACAGGTTTCTTGGGGTCCTCATCTGTGCAGATTACTGCAAACATCACAGCAGTTATCAAGAAGGCTCAGAAGTGGCGACACCTTATCAGAGTCTCAGGAAGCACAAGCTAAACTCCAAGCTGCTGTTGACCTTCTGTTGAGCCTGCTGACAAACAGCATATGGAACAGCAGCTGTACTGTTACAAACAGGGTGAGGCTGTAGAGTAACATTGACTGACCTCCTGCTGCCTCAGCAGAGCTGAGACCATCACCAAGGATAGCCCCCACCCTGGCTTCATCCTGTTTGACCTGCTGCCCTCTGGGAGGCGCTACAGAGGCATTCAATAAAAAACAAACAGACTCAAAACCAGCTTCTTCCCAAAAGCATTTAACACCCTGAAGCCCAACACACTAATTATATAGTGGTCATATGTATATTTGTGTATATGTGTATCCATATATATGTGTATATATTGTTGTAACTATGTATTTCTTTCTTTGCACTGTTTTTGGAGTTGACTTTAATCTTATTGTACATGTGTACAGATACAAACAATAAATTCTAATTAAAAACAAAATCCTGCTATTTCTCTTTTGCTTTATAAAAAAGGTCAAAATCCCAGAGTTTCAAAGGACTGTCAGCAGTGTTAGTGTGTCTCACTCCCATCATGTTTAATTGGAAACAAATCAAATCTTGAATGTTTTCTGCAGATAAACATAAGAATTTTCTCTTGACTTTGTAGTTTCTCATTTATGGAAAAAGAAGAAGCTTCTGTCAAAGTCATGTTGGTATTATGTTTAAAAGAATGATGGAATTATTACAAATTTGTAGATATCAAGTTAAAAGAATCCATTTTCATGTCATTTTATTGATCCTTTACCAATGACGAATTAAACTGTTATTATGGAAAATATGTTGAATAAAAGTGTCAAAAAACCGAGTTGAAAGTAAAGTTTTTATCCATGTGTTACCTGCCACACAGTGTGACCTCCCAGTGGATCAAATTCCTCTTCAGGCAGCTGGAAGGTCATGTTAAGAGCGGACTCAGAATTGTTTCCTCCTTTTCTTGACAAAATACTAATGTTATGCAAATTCCAGTATCTGGACCATTGCTGGAAAGAGCCACCTGAAAATGTACAGTTATAAAGCATTTTAAACATCTGTTATATCCTAATTCAATCTGCAGAGTAAATGTGCACAAACTAAAGGTTATGTGCATTTCTACTTGTGGCTCTTTGTTAGATTGAGGTGTAATTTGGTCTCATACCAGAAGGTTTATCAGGAAAGAAGTGGGCCGGATCAGACCCAGAAGTCAGATTCATTGTGGTTAATGACCATCTGGAAAAACAAAAGCACAACAAAAGACAAAATGTAGTTTAAATGGTGACAGTTGACTGTCAGAGTTCTTGCTTTACTTCTGTCCAGCATGGCAAGATTTCAAGTATTTCTAATTGTTTTCTTGGAATTGATTCATGATTTTGATATATTTTCAAGGTTAGACAGGCTAGATACATATTTAATATATACAGTAAGGTTATATGGTTGAAGTAGCCTTAGATAGTAGATTTATGCAGGAAAAGTTTAAACTTTTGGCACCTACTAGAGCACAGAGGATACTGGAATAAAATATTTATATTTTTAGCAAGCAGTGACAGAACTATGCTGAATATTTGCAGGGAGCCTTAATCAGGTGGAAGTGACTGCTGAAATAGAAAACAACTGGACTTCCTTTCTTGTTTCTTGGAAACATTTGAAGGAATCTTGATGCATCAGCATCAGAACGAAAGGAATGATGGAAAACATTACCTTAGAGAGCCTTTTGTTAATCCGTTTTAAATATGCTTATACTTATTATTTATCTAATTTGTCTCCAAGAGAACCTTTACAGGTGAAACTGATTCAGATTTGGCCAGTGTTTAACCCAAACGATTTTGGATCCAAGCAGGTAAAACATGCAGAATCTGAAGACAAAGACAGCAAGAGATCTACACAACACAAACAATATATTTCAGTTTGTTTTCTATCCTTGTGATCCAATGTTTTGCTGATTCTGGCATAGATTAGCATAGCCTGTAAAGAATACGTGACATTACTAATACAGGCTGTACTAATTAAAGCCAAAATCATCACATATTCCCAGAGCCTTTCTTCAGTCAATGACTTTAGGTGTATGTACAGTACTAAAAAAGAGGGAAAAAAATATTTTTTAATTATTACACTGGTCCACTGACATAAAAGAGCACACCTTTAACTGCAGTCATATTCTACAGTCATCTCTGAAAACAGCTGCTGAAATAAATGAGTGAATTTTGTGTCATTTCCATGCATGGAGCTTTATGAAATGTTGGTGTTAGTGACCAGCCTGAACAAACCTGAAGTGATCCAAAAAATGACAGTTTCTCAATGAAATGTTGCTTTTTATAAGAAACCTGGCAAATGTGTTAATTTATCAAAACCTCATTCATATACTGTGAAGATGAAAATCAACACCTTAAGAGATAAATCATATTTCATGTTTTCACTTTAAAATGAAGATAATCTCTATCCACGTAAACTATATGAAATATTTACCTTTATAAACAGGTTAAAAGAAAACGCTTTAGTGCAAAGTTGAAAGTCTTTAAAAGTGCAATCTTACTTGCCAGTCAGCTGTAGCTCCAAGTGTTCAGTGGAACATCCTGCAGAGAAGCTTTGCTCCACCAGAGCAGCATTCAGCTTTCAGACAGTCCATTGGCTGTATAGTGCAGGAACTCTGAGCTCCGCCTCTGACAAAAACTCTAGTGTGTCTGCAGAGGAGCGTCTCTGGCACAAGATCACTGTAGTTAACACAAGTATAGAATAGAAAGGGTTAATGCCGTGGATAGGTTAAGTACATAGCAAAAAGTATGTATACAGCTTGATTTTATATACATAATAAAGTATATACATGCTTTATTTTATATATTTTATTATGTTACAAGCACAGACTTTAATGTAGTTTATTAGGATTTAACATGATAAAAACAGAATGTGGGGCATGACTCTGAAGTGGAAGGCAAATGATGTATGGTTAAAGAACTTTCACTAATAATTTGAAAAGTGTGGCATGCATTAATATTCAGCCCCCTTTACTCTGATACTAAATTCCAGTTCAAGTAGGAAGTAACTTTGGACATCTTTGGACTGCGCTCCGTCTGATCCCTCACCTAGGAATCTTCAGCGATAGATAACCTTCCCAGGTGCCTGGGACTCCTGAAAATGAAAATGTAGCTCCATCACTCAAAGTAAAAGATAAAAATATAATAATAATAAACAAAGCTGCGAGGTTTCTCTATATATATACACTGCTCAAAAAAAATAAAGGGAACACTCAAATAACACATCCTAGATCTGAATGAAAGAAATATTCTCATTGAATACTTTGTTCTGTACAAAGTTGAATGTGCTGACAACAAAATCACACAAAAATCATCAATGAAAATCAAATTTATTAACCAATGGAGGCCTGGATTTGGAGCCACACACAAAATTAAAGTGAAATAACACTACACGCTGATCCAACTTTAATGTAATGTCCTTAAAACAAGTCAAAATGAGGCTCAGTATTGTGTGTGGCCTCCACGTGCCTGTATGACCTCCTTACAACGCCTGGGCATGCTCCTGATGAGGTGGCGGATGGTCCCCTGAGGGATCTCCTCCCAGACCTGGACTAAAGCATCCGTCAACTCCTGGACAGTTTGTGGTGCAACGTGACGTTGGTGGATGGAGCGAGACATGATGTCCCAGATGTGCTCAATCGGATTCAGGTCTGGGGAACGGGCTGGCCAGTCCATAGCTTCAATGCCTTCATCTTGCAGGAACTGCTGACACTCCAGCCACATGAGGTCTAGCATTGTCCTGCATTAGGAGGAACCCAGGGCCAACCGCACCAGCATATGGTCTCACAAGGGGTCTGAGGATCTCATCTCGGTACCTAATGGCAGTCAGGCTACCTCTGGTGAGCACATGGAGGGCTGTGCGGCCCTCCAAAGAAATGCCACCCCACACCATTACTGACCCACTGCCAAACCGGTCATGCTGAAGGATGTTGCAGGCAGCAGACCGCTCTCCACGGCGTCTCCAGACTCTGTCACGTCTGTCACATGTGCTCAGTGTGAACCTGCTTTCATCTGTGAAGAGCACAAGGCGCCAGTGGCGAATTTGCCAATCCTGGTGTTCTCTGGCAAATGCCAAGCGTCCTGCACGGTGTTGGGCTGTGAACACAACCCCCATCTGTGGACGTCGGGCCCTCATACCATCCTCATGGAGTCGGTTTCTAACCGTTTGTGCAGACACATGCACATTTGTGGCCTGCTGGAGGTCATTTTGCAGGGCTCTGGCAGTGCTCCTCCTGTTCCTTCTTGCACAAAGGCGGAGGTAGCGGTCCTGCTGCTGGGTTGTTGCCCTCCTACGGCCTCCTCCACGTCTCCTGGTGTACTGGCCTGTCTCCTGGTAGCGCCTCCAGCCTCTGGACACTACGCTGACAGACACAGCAAACCTTCTTGCCACAGCTCGCATTGATGTGCCATCCTGGATGAGCTGCCCTACCTGAGCCACTTGTGTGGTTTGTGGAGTCCGTCTCATGCTACCACGAGTGTGAAAGCACCACCAACATTCAAAACTGACCAAAACATCAGCCAGACAGCATAGGTACTGAGAAGTGGTCTGTGGTCCCAACTGCAGAACCACTCCTTTATTGAGTGTGTCTTGCTAATTGCCAATAATTTCCACCTGTTGTCTATTCCATTTGCACAACAGCAGGTGAAATTAATTGTCAATCAGTGTTGCTTCCTAAGTGGACAGTTTGATTTCACAGAAGTTTGATTTACTTGGAGTTATATTGTGTTGTTTAAGTGTTCCCTTTATTTTTTTGAGCAGTGTATATGCCACCAGCTGTGGAACTGAAAGGTTGGTGCATCAAACAATTAAATGAATGTATTTTAGTTGATGTCTCCTTTTTGGCAGTGAACCAAGACGGTTAATATGAGAAGTGTACAACATCAATCATCATGTCTTTGGTCATAACTGAAAAGTCCATGAATAAAAACATATTTTTTTTGCCAGCAACTTCTCTGACACGGAGGGGAAGCTTTCCTTCCTCATCAAGCATCAGTTGATCGACTGGAATTTTACTGCTTTGAGAAATACCTGTTTTGTTTGTTTGCTCGCTCATGGAAACACAAAGACTTTTTTACAGTTTTTTCTTTTTTTTTTACATTTCACCCTCCTACTGGGGATTATTTCAATTTTGTCTTCAATGTCATTATGGAATTTATGCCAGCTCTACTCTTTTGGCTGATTATGTCTGAGTGCAAACAAAACATCTGACAACCGAGACATCTGTTCCTCAGAGAAAGAGACAAGTCAGAGCCTTTGTGTTTTCTTAGATAGCATCACATAGTTATAGTCTTTGTGTTTGTTTTGTTAGCTAACTCAGCAGGTTGGTGGCATTGTTTCTTTGCTTTCAGATAACATTGAGTTTTGTTTGGATCTTTAAATTTAACCCTTATTAATTTTATTTTCTTTCAGGGTGTATAAGGTTTCTGGATATCTCATATATTGTTTGTGATATCTCTGGTGTACATTATATAATTGAAAAAGTACATGCTTACTAAGGAGGGACACTATTATATGAATTTACATCTGAAGATGCTGATGTTTGCTCATTTTTAGTAAAAAGATTCCATACATATAGGCTTATTAACAAGACATTTATTTCCATCGTGGTTATGTGGTATTTGTTCGGTCATGTGACAGTGATGATGATGATGAAGGATTCTGCAGTGTTTCGTTGAAGCAGAGAAGAAGTATCAGCTGTGTGGTCGTTTTCTCTCTAATGCCTCAGTGATTCTTAGGCTGCCATTTTACTCACCTTTACATTCACTGAGGGTCTGAAGCTCAACGGGATCCTTTTCCTCAAGCAAACACTTTCACTGATACAGCACCAAGTTTTCTTTTGTTGAATTCAGGATTAAAGTCCTGAATTCCTCTGTCAAGATTAAACAAAGCCCAGTTTAAATATGTGTAGTAATAAGTAAAGAAAAAATAGGTAAGGATATAAAGTTGCTACTGATCAGCAGTAAGTTCTCAAGGTTTTATAGTCACCATCAAAGTTGTTTTATCGTGAAAAGCATTTCAAACTGCCTTGTTGCTGCAATACTACATATAAATAAACTCGATGTGACTGGTGGCAGGGAGTCTTTAAGAATCTATGCTTTACAAAATGTCTAGAAGTGTGGAAGTAAAAACAAGTTAGCTTCTGTAGTTACTCTGATTGTGTGTGTAAGAGTTTTTCAGTAGTTTCATTGAAAGCTGTCAATAGTGCATGTGGGAGCATTTTATTACAAAGTTTTCCCATTTAATGTGAGGACCATTGTTTTCACACTCAGCTTAGTTTCACTTTGTAAATGTCCCAATCTGCAGACAGAATGGAAAGTACAATCCATCAGCAAATGCATGAATTATAAATATGCAACAGCTCACAAATGTATAAATAAAGATTTATTTTCCAGACCATGCAATTTCATTTACCCAATCCCTCTTTTACATTTCCCTTGGTCAAAAGTAGCAATAATTTATTCAAAAGGTCTACATAATGCACTACTGAAAGGCAAACTAAACATGCCTCCTCATGGTAAATATTGAAAATGTTTACGTTCACATGATCCAAATACTACAAACTGTATTCATGGCATCATTCAGTCTGAGGCGGTACTGCAGGAGTAGAAAAAAAGGCATGACATCAGCGTGGCATGACAACATGGAAACACACACACACACAGGTTGGCTGCCAATGTGACTGCCACTTTCACCCTTTTTGCTGGTCAGTTAGCAAGGCTAACTATGCATGCAATGTCACTAACCTAAATGTAACCAGTAAACATGGCTCTTCATGGAACAACTCCATCTCCAGTCCTCTAGTGGGCTGTACAATGAAGCAACTTCAACATATGAACCAAAAGACTAAAAATGATTCCATTATCATTTTGAGATCAGACAGAGCTTATAGAAAGACAGATCTAGCAGAAGCTAGCAAACACTACTTCAAAGCTGAAGTTACTTCACTGGATCCATCCTTGATTGTTGGAAACCCGGCCCCTGAGGATTCCCATCTTCTCTTTAATACCTAAACATTTTTCACCCTAAACGTAAACATGGTAGGTGTTCAGACAGCGCACTGTTCCTGACAGGGGCAGACCATAGTGCATTTGGTTTGATGAGGAGAAGAAAACCACCATGACCTGTTCAGTGCAAAGTTACCAGCTTGATTGTTTTCAGTCAAGACAGAAAAAGGACCAATTACTTCCTTCTATGTGCTTCATCTTTAAGGCAAAGTAACATTCAAACAAATTAACATAGAATAAATGAATAAATACATGCATTTATTTAACTGAAATAAACTTTCGCAACAACGTATTGTCCTATCTTTGTTTGCCATTAACAATATACAGTACAGACCCTCCAGTACATTCAATGAAGAGGTATTGCTTGAACCAAATCATCATTAAAGATTTCTCTTATAAATTGCATATAGTATGGAAAAGATACACGGTGAAATAAGATGCTGTCTCTTTAAGGGATGCAATGTGACAAAATACTTGACATCTAGATGTACAGAAAACCTAAAACTAAACTTCTTAAATAATCCTAATGAAAAGTTTTATGCAATTTATAGTTGACCTTAAATTGTCTCGGGTTCATTAGACTGCCAAAGTTTCCATGCAATGACTTTATTTCTAAACATTTTTTGAAAAGAATAACATATTTTGCTGTATTTTATAAGAGCATTTCTAAGCATAAAAACAGAAGAATAATTGCTGGATGGGTTTTGTTTCTTTGGAGCGACCTCTGAAACAACACAGCTCAGATCTAAAACTCATTTGATATTCTATTGCTGTTATTCTATTCTGATTTGAATGAAGGTCCAGATCTTAAAACAGAGGGACATATGGAAGGTGTTCCTGTTAGTAGCTAAAGGGACTGCTTTGTTTGGAGGGATGCATCGCTGGATGCTTGAACAGTGAAGATGGTCGGCCCCGGCTCCTGAGCTTCCTGTTACACGGCCTTTCAGGAGACGCTGTCCTGCTGTGACGCCTTTACTACAACAAACCATCAATATTGTCAGTAACATCAATTCTTTCTCAGAAAACCAGATAATCATTAGCATCAGGTCTGCTCTTAGGTTATCAACCAGATAGGCCAAAAATAAACTGTATTTATAAAGGTGACCAAAAGGAATTCATTTGGTTGTTTGCGTGAAAATATATAAATACCGAAACCAGCATCAGCTGAATTTTAAAAACTGATTGATCCTTGATCCTCTGTCAAAAAGCAAAATAAACATTCCTTATCATGGTATTGTGATGCATTCAGTAACACTAGACTGCACTCTGACTTTAATCCAACACAACAATCATGTCCTCTGACATGAATTTTTCTCCACTGCGTAACAAAAAGAACTGAAGTTTAGAAGCCTCCCAATAAAATCAAATCTGAATGCTGCCCCAGCAGCAGGTGGCACCTGTTTGTTATAGGCTGGATGAATGAATATACAGTATATATATATACATGTATATATGTATGTATATATGTATATATGTATGTGGGACTCTCAAATCAGATCAACATTTATAAGTACTGTCCCATTGGGACAGCTTATTGTGTGAATGAGGAGAAGTCAGCATTTAAGCACAGGCTGAGAATGAACAAACATCTGCAAACTTCATCAACCAGAAAGCTCTGCTTTCATCAGCAGCACCCAGTTTCTCCTCAGACTGCACTGTGCTTCAATGAAGCGTTCACTCTCTCAGATGTGCAACACAGTCATCACATCAACATGGCGGCTGCTGCTTTGTTCTGCTGGACATGAATGAATGAGAAAGTGAATTGTGTTGTGTTTTTACCTCCTGGATCTACAGCTAACATGAACATGTGGAACAGTTTTTTGCCCCGAATGGCTTTCAGGCTTTTTCGCGTCCTTTTAGTTTTCTTTGCTCTATTTTTTGCATGTTACCGTGTCCTGTATGTAGAATAAAGTGAAACAAACAACAACAACAACAAAAAAAGATCACTTGAGATAGAAATCTTGACATGCCATCAGTCACATATGGTACATATTATAATCTTATATTGTTTATGTACAAGAAGCATTCAAACAAAGTGGGCTGAAGGTTAAGTCAGAGTTAACAGGCTGACTGTCTAAATAAGGATGGCTTGAGGAAGGGAAGAACATCTGGATCCGCTTGGACTGACAAGTGGAACAGAGAGGACAGAGTTGTTAGGCTGCTTCTCGGAGAGCAAACAGAGGGCCACGATGAAGGACAGGCTGAGCTCAGTTGAGTTGATCCTCATACTGTTTCCGGAAACAGTCACCAGCAGGAAAAAACTCCCAGCAGCGCTCCTGGTACATCTTCCATACATAAGACTCCTTCAAGAGAAGCAGACAGCATGAGAAGGATTGCATCTAATTTTAGGACTTTAAAAGGGCAAGATGTAAGAAAAAAAGAATGTTATTAGAAAATATCCACCATGAAACATGTCGGTGCCTACGTGGAATGAACTGCATCGTAAATACTGAGAACAAAATGTCCCTCAGAATGAAAGAAAAGCTGAGTGGAGAGGAGTTGCTTTACCTGGCCTGTGTGCTCAGTTTCATCTTTGTTTATCAGATACATCAAAAAGAATCTGAAACACACATTTATTACATGTAAGTACAGATGATGGAACGAACTGTGTACAGAAATAATGAAGTTCATGAGAAAAACCATCACTTCAAACTTAAGGGGGGATGTTACGAAAAACCAATTTCCATCATGTTATGATGTTATTCCTTCATCAAAAACGTACCTGAATTAATACTTTGATTCTTTCATGCATGATTGAGAAATCCTCAAATCAAACCTCACTAGCAAAAGCCTGTTTAGCTAGTGAGGTATTTTTTATATTTTGATTCCAAATTCAGCTTACTGATTGGAGGACCAGCCATATAAAAACTCTACAGAGTTTAACATCAACCACTGTCTCTGAACATAATGAGATTTACAGATTTTAAATTCCACAGGAAGAAAGAACATGTAGGAGTCACTATCTGACCTTGCTAAAGGTCACCATCACAATAGAATGAGAACATGTTGGTTTTCACATTTCTTTACTAAATGTAAAACCTTTTGACATATTAGCACTCATATAAAAATAATCCTAGTAATAACTGCTACAGTGCCTTGCCCACTGAAACTTTGGCAAAGTGCAAGGCATCAGTTCAGCTGAAGGTTCCCAAGTAGCAGCTGCTACAACCAACTGGAACAACCAACAATAGCACAGAGGAACCTCTTATACTCACAAGTAGTTGGCTAAGTTGTGCTCTTGTAGTGTGTGAGTTTCAAACCCATGTGGTACTGTGTCAAAATACTCATTTCCTATTCCACAGATAAAACATTTGGTCTGCAAGAAAACAAAGACAAAGGTAATAAGTTCTCTCCAACAATTTCTGATCTTCATCTCTGACATCTGCTAGCTGTTAAACTAAAATTTGCTTCTGAATATCAAATAAATAATGAAGCTGGTAGAATGGTGGAAAATGTGCTGGTGGCGCAGAGACAAATGTGTTTCTGGTGACTGTGTGTCTTCACCTCCATGTCTTCTTTGACTTGTTCCTGCTGGTCTCTCAGTTCACCAAAAGCATCAATGATCAAGCCTAGAGTTGGAAAAGAAAAATCAGAATTACCCAGGCCAGTCAGCTATGCAGCACAATTGCAGCAGCACATTTTGACTTGCTCCTCAATACCTCTGCAGCATTACAAGTTGCAAAGTCCTGTACCATATCAGGTTAAGAAGACATCGCACATGCTCAGAAGCTTACTCAGTGAAGTAACTTAAGTAGTACGGCCATTTTTATGAAGGTATTTTTGGTGCAATATGATGAATCCTTTTCTCAACAGTGACTGCTGGCTGAGGTTTGTGGGGGACAGAATGGTGAATTCCACTTCCTCACCATTTGCATTCGGCCCAGTCAGCAGACCTGGGTGGACCCCATATAGGTCTGCCTATGTACTGCAAACCCATGTAGGGGTTTCCCCAAATCTATCTGGTTTGCCCAGTTAGAATTTGGAAACCCATGTGGGACCCATATCGTTGCCCACCTAGGTATGCTGGATGGGTATTGGCTCTAAATAACACATGCGTCATCTGAATTGCACCAAACTCGATGTCACTGACCTCTGTTGACCTCTAAAGAGGCAAATATTGGAATTTTACTCCAGTGCGCCCCCTAGATGATTCAGACAGTTATATTTCTCTGATACATCATCTGATCTGTACCAGATTTTTTGTGCATTATCACAGAGCACTGTTGCACACATTGATGTGGACATCCCTGTTGCCCCGCCCACTCAGAGAAGTCCCTGAACATTATTGGGCGACTCCTCCTGTTTCACCCATGTATGACAGCACTGAAACCATATCCACTAGCTGCTGATCTCCACACATGATGTGTATCAAACCTTACAGAAAGTCCTCACCAATCCACCACATACAGGATAACAATACTAGAACTCCTGTCTGGAAGGTTGGATTTTGGCCAAACTTTTAAGACTTGCTGATGGACTCGTACTGAACTGGACAGAAGGCTATTTGGAAGATTCGCCAAATGTGCCGACTAGTGGACAGGCATGGGATTGGTGAGAAAATGATGACAGAGGCGTTTTCTCGCCGCCATGACGTGGCGCTGAGCTGGAAGGGCCATGTGAGGCTACTTGTAGGTTTAATTTGGAGTCACGTTCCACAAAAAAAATCTGCAAATTGGACAGTGAAAGTTTTCGTGCTTTCTTATCTTTGTCAGTATGTGTTGAGCTTTCTTTCACCAAATTATAAGTTATTATGTTCATGTTCAGTTTTTCTCTTACTTTTGACCTCAGAGGAGACAGTGCAGTGGTACCATCATTCTGAGGCATTTTATCCATAGGAGCATATATTTGCTGCGTCCCTCACCCTGTATGATGGCCAGCAGGATTACAATGACAAAGAAGAAGAATGTGATGTCAAAGATGATCCGGTAGATCTCGTACTCATCGCCTGCAGGATCCTCAATTTGGTCGCCAATCCCTCCGCCTGCTCGAACGCCCACATACATGTGAAACATGTAACACTGGGCAAGAAATGGAGAGGAAGAAAGTGAAAGAAATGTGCTTTTTTTCTAAAATTGTTTTAGCTGTTTTGATCTGTTTTGATATTTAATCTGTAATATTAACTCTCTTCTGACTTTCAAAGCACAATTGAAAACTCCTCTGTTGAAGTTAGCCTTCTCACTTTACTTTTATAGTGGTTTTGTGTTTTATTGCTATCTTTTACTGTTTAGTTTGTGTTTTCAATGTTGTAAACTGTCCTTGGGTATTTGATCAAGAAGCGCCACATATTGGTTTTCATTCTTTAAAGGCAAAATGTACATTAATTAGCAGTATTTCAATTCATCACTGTAGTTAGGTGCAGACATACAATAAACAAAAGAAACAAGTTTTTGATTTTAATAAAAGGCCAACATTAGTAACTGGCTGACAAAAATGGGACAGAAACAATTATTTGTCAGTCACTTCTGATAAATATTTAAAAGGAAAAACATGTAATAAAATAGGAATTTAAGTGACAACATCTTTGCAAAGTAAGCTAGGAAACACAGGCTTTATTTAGGAATGTCGTACCAAAAGTTAAACTAACAGAACACAAAAAGTATAGTAAAATGAGTAAATATGAAGTATAGTGGTGCATAAGTAGATGCCAAAAATGTACAGATGACTTGTGAAAGGGTCTTAATTAAAGAGTTATATGTCATAGTACAGGAAAGAAACTGAAAATATCTTCGAACCACAATGAAGAGATGAAATGGAAAATAGGGAAGAAGAAGAAAACAGAGCCATTTTCCTCCAAGCACACGGGAAAAAGAAACAGAACAGGAAGAAAATGATCACTTCACTCCACTAAATAAACTCTGAAACCTGAGGCAAGTGACTCATGACTACATATAGACTTCCTCTTGTTCATCCCTCTAAGCTCCACAGCTCTTGTCACGTTATTGCGGTTTAATGCCGGCAGAGCTGCCACTATTGGCTCCTTAATAGGAGACCAGTTGCTTCATCAACTGCTATGGGTGGGTGACTAAAACGGATTAGTGTGTGTGTCCCAAAACGTCTGGGTGACACAAGGTTCTTCCTAACTGCAGAAACACAAACAGGCAGATTCCTTTTTATAGTGATCTCTTAAACATGGCAGAGAACAGACAGTTACTGTCTATATGTTCATAGATACTCATTAAAATACATAATTCTTGGGCTTTTATAATCAGAGGACACAATAGCGTAGCAGATTACCAGCTGCAGAACCAAGCATGCCTGGTTCCAGGCCTGAACGCTCTGACCCCTGCTTCTCCCACCATAAATGGAGGCCAATGATCCTGTTAAGACAGGCGGTAAGATACTGACTGGTTTCAGTTCCACAGCGGTTCATTGATGAATCAGGCAGAAAGCCAGACATCATTAAACTTTGTTCCACCAGCTTGATTTTCTACAAGATTACATTAACATATTTGACTTTCAGCACAAGTTCAGACATGACTTAAGGCCATTGGTGCATTCAATCAAAACCTACGTTTTATTGAAATACGTTCAGACCTACTTCATATTTCATTATGCATTTGTAGTTTGGAGAAGTAGTAACTGAAGTGTTTTTAGATACACTGTATCATGCCAAACATTTTTGTATTTGCATTATTACTGTATATTTGCACCATTATCCTGCAAATCTATTACATGTTCACTAAGGTTATAGTAGCCTACACACTTTTTCCTCTTTTAGACTAAGTCATGGTCACAACCATCTTTTGACATTATGTTCTTAAAAAGAAAACTTCCATTACTTTAGATTTTCTAACTGATTCACTCCAGCATGAAATACAGGAATTCACTTAGATGTCAAAGCAAATGTAAAAATGACTGCAGTTGCTTGTTTTTATTCAAACTCATAACAAATACAACCAATGAAAGTGGAGATATTTATCATACTCACTGTCAACATGTCATCACACTTCATGTCTGGAAGTTCTCCATCTTCACTTTTGTTGTAAAACTTTCTAAAGAAGTTGAAGGCAACCACTGTGTAAAGGTAAACCACCACAGCTAACAGACCGACAGTAAGCACAAGCTGGAAGACAAGAAGGATGAAAACACTACTAAATGACCCTGATGGCCATCAGGATCAGAACATTTATAATTCCATGATATGGAGATTTTCATTACTGATCAACTCTAACTGAGCTGGAACGTCTGTGCTGAATTCCTGCATCCGTTTGCAAACATATTCATCAGCACCCTGGTATAATGTAGAAAAATTCAATTTCATTGTGCTCAATCCTTCACACTTTTTAAAGAGGCTAATATAAGTCGACTTTTATTTTAAGTAATAAAAGTCGAAGTCGAAGGTCATTATCCATAGCTGTGTGGATACTGACTGCAGGGACTCCTAGAATGACTTCTAGGGGCCTTTTAGCCTTTATATTAACAAACGTGTTACACACACAAAAACACGCAACCTGCTTACCTGTTTGCCATTATGTGTGACTGAAGAGAGGATGGTCCGCAGGGTCTTGAAGCCCATAGCAATGTCCAGCAGATGGGCAGCAAAGAAGAAGTTGTTATAGTGACCCAGGATGGACATGGTCATGTACCAGGCCAGATACAGGAAGGACTGCAACGAGGGGACAACACCAAGATTACGGACCGATGCAGGAACCACACTTATGTCATGATATAGTATTTATAAACAATATGAAAGGGGTTTTGGATAAAAAGTTTTGGAATTAAAGTTATGCTTATTCTTGCACTTTCCTATGGGTTTCAAACATTAGAACTAACCTCAGTTAAAATGTTTAATATATATGTGAAAATAGATTAATTTCTTCTTCAGGCATGTCCTGTGTTACAAAACGTTTTGCTTAGTAATGCTAAGCAAAATGGAAATGAAAAAGGCCAATTTCTGTCAAAAATGTAGTGCTTAAATTAAGTATAATTATTCTTAAACCTTGATAAGTGTGTGGATAATGTCTGAAAATATCTGATTGCATTGAACTAACTATATACTTAACAAAAATATACAAAAATATGTTATGTCAAATATTGTTGCCATATGGAGTTCACAACTGTAACTCATTTAACTGTAACTGCATTTGCTGACATTTTATTGTACAAAAGTAACATTTCTCTTGATTTATGTATAATTTTTAATCCAACTTGCTGCCAGTGAGCATTTCTCAGTGAGTTGTTTTTTTACGCTGTACATGGGTGATGCATGTCCAGTGGGTGATCAGACGAAATGAGCAACAGTTGGATAATCCTTGGACTGGGGACAATAAAAGGCCACCCAAAAATGTCAAATTTTGTCACAAGTCATAATTCCTCAGATGTCGCAAGTTATGCCAGAGCATGCCATTGGCAGGTTGGATGCAGGGATGTCCACCAGAGCAGTAGCTGCACTGCTCAATGTCCATTACTGGTCCACAGGCTGTTTAAGAGTTGGTTTCCAACAGACTGGCACTAGTGTAAATCGACCTCATCCTCGTCGGCCACATGTGACCATTCCAGCACAAGATTGCCACATCCGGCTCGTCCATCTGTGAGATTGGCTAAGACCAGCGACACACATAGCTTATGAGACTGTTGATCTGCACAACAGTCACATCACTCTTCAGACTGTCCTTAACCGCCTACGGGAAGCCAACTGGGTCAAAATCAAATTCCTCAGCCTGACCCCTATCATGTTCAAAAGACTGTCAATCCGCTACAAATGAATGTTATCAATGCTGATATGAAGATCAGCAATTACTGAAAATATAGTTTGAGTTTCTCTATATATTGCGTAACCTAAATGTTCATAAAACTCATATTTTACATGGGGCGTTTATATTTTTGTTCAGTGTATTCCTGGATATTAAAACACATCTAATATTGTGAAAAGCATCTGAAAACCCACACTGGGTTTTAAATGTTTAGACGCTGTCTCTTTGTGCACATGGCTGCTGGAATACTTACATTATCAGTAAAAACAACCCCAAGCTTCCAGATCTGATACTTCACATCGATGGAGTTGAGCCTGTTAGGAGGCAAGACAAGGTTGGCTGTTCTTCATATCCATAAGCAATAATCAAACATTTAATGTATTAAAATGTGAAATCTATGGGTGATACTGTGCTTGAATCTCTCACTAGTGGCTTCAGTATGTACCATTTTGAGGAAGATAGTGAGGGAATGTGTTTCTTCTGTTTTTTTTTTCTGTAACATTCAAAAGTTCAATAAAGAAATTGATGGAAACAAATGTAAATCAATGGACTGATGCCAATAACCTTTTTGACCTTTTTCCTTAAAGTGTCTGTAAAGCCACTGAGTTTTCAAACATGGCTTCTAGTTTATTCAAAACTCCAAATCAAGACATCCCAGGTTATTATGTAATATTAGAATGACCTTGACATGCCACCATTTTACATGAGTAGGAATTTTAAAAAATCAATTATATTACAATCAGTCCAAATGACAGAAAGTACATCTCCCTGTTTAAAGAATGTTGAATTGTAGAGTAATTGGTTTGCTGTAAGCAAAAAAAACTTGAAGCCTCCAGACTACATCATGTTAATTATTCATCAATATTTAGCTTTCATTCTCTTGCTCTTAAAATGACACACACACCCACACACAGTTGGAGTAACACACTTACACAGCGGCCAGTGAACTGTCTTTCCTGGGTTTTCTTTTCTTGTGAGCATCACTGAAATCCAGAGCAGCCTTGTCCAACCCCAGCAGCTCACTGATGCGGTCATGGCCATAAAACTCCCCGTACTTATCCATCACCTGCACAAGGTAAAAGACTGTATGAAAAAATGTCCAAAATTAATTCAGTTAAACTTCCCATCTTCGTGAACTCCTTTGCCTACCTTCCTCTTGACAAACTTATCCCAGTAGTTGTTGGGGAAGGATCTGAAAGGACAAAGTTTTTATGGAAGTGAAGAGAAGTGTAAGTGGTAAAAAATAGAAAAAGATGGGTGCATATTAACAGATATTTTCTGGTTCCTTTTGGTCCTGTTCTGATCCACTCACTGTGTGTTGATCACAAGTCTGTCCCACTGTCCTTTAATGTCGTCCTCAGATGGTTGCTCGGTGATGTAAAGACCATCAAATTCAAGCTTCCTGGCCACTTCCTTTTCACGTTTGAAGATTACCAGTGGAACCTACATGAGTCGCACACAGCAATACAGGACGGCCATGTTCAAATTACTGAAATATCACTAAATGACTCGATGCAATCTGCTGGGTTTCCTTACATAGAAACATTTTAAACTACTTTGAGTAATTAACTGAGCATACTGTATTGTTTGATAACTAGGATCAGTTAGAATCTGTGTGATTGAGTTGGAATGATGTTTTTGTAAATTGCCTGGAGATGACATTGCTTGTGAACTGGTGCTATAGAAATAAACTGACTTGAAATATACTGTTAACATGAGGAAACCCAAACCAAACAAGGCTTTTTTTTGCTTTGTTTTGTAATTTGTCAATCTTACCTTCAGACAGTAGTATCCGATGATGCAGAAGAAAGAAATGACAGTATGGAGAACAGCCAGGATCCGCAACATGGGCTCCATGTATCCGCTGCTTTCCTCCAGAACAAAACGCACTGAGACCGGCTTCAGAGGCTCGCCCGTCTCATCCGATACCCGCTCGTTCGATTCCAGCCTTTCTCCAAGCAGTGGATCCCACTGGACACTGCTGTCTGCATGGCTGCTGGTGTGAACAGCTTCCTTCTCTTCCACCAGGGATGAAGAAGTAGAAACCTGGCAGGAACAAGTTAACCAGCTTTTCTCAAAACAAAGCAACAACAAAAAAAGACAAAAAAGAGAAAGAGAATACTGTTTCCTTTTCAGGAGCGCTCTACAAGAAAACCATATGTTTTTTAATTGCTCTATGCAATTAAAGAACATATGGTTTTCAATCTAATAACTGCTTCAAACAACAGTCTACTTAGATAGTTTACATGTGGATAACAAAGTACTAAACCTAACCCAACAGTTTTGTGTAGTAATGCTGCCTTTTAAAGCATTCTGTAACACTGATACTCTTTAGTTTTGGCCTGATTTTCTGACCTCTGACCCATGACCCAGGCTTCTATCCATGTCAGATGTTTGCAGATCATTTATTATAACCCTCAACTATTCAAAGCCTTTTTAACATAAACAATTGTTTCCAGTATTCCAGTTGCCACAATCTGATGTGGCAACTGGAATAGAGGGCTAAAAGCCTGACGGTGTGTGTGTGTGAGGGTGTGTGTGTGCATGGTCCCCAGTGTTATTTTTGGGTTAGGTTTATAACTGAGGTGTGAACTGAGTTAGCGTTAGACTGGAGAAATCAATGATAAATGAATGGAAGTCAATGCAAAGTCATTGTGAAGATACATGTTGGTGTGTGTGTGTGTGTGTTCCTCCCATACCCAGTTCCCTGTTACCTTATAGAATAGAAGTATAAAATTAATTGCAAATGCAACAAACAGGGCCAGCATCCTCATGTTGTAGAAGTTTCTGGCAAAGTAGTTCTGTAGGAACGACAGGAAGACAACGGCAGATTGTTGATTCTGGAACAGATTTCTAACAAGCTTCACATCAACTCATCTACTAACTGAATGAAAACATTCTAGTCCCTACACGAAAGTATTTCTGCTTTCATCAGAAGACCAGGACGGGATGGGACGGGACAGAACAGGATGGGACAGGATGGGACAGAACAGAACAGAACAGGATGGGACAGAAGTGTTGGTGATACCAGCAGTTTCCTCTGGTAGGCCAGGATTTTCTTCAGGACGGCCGACTCCTGCAGGTCTGGTTCATCAGACTTTGAGTTGTGATGCTTTCTCACTTTTGATTTCATCTTCTCATTCTTCACTTGTTTCTCTTGTTTCACCACATGTTCCTCTCTAAAATCATGAAACAGTGCTTAAGGCTTTATGCTGTGTCTCCATATTGATCTATTTCTCTCGTTTTTGCCCTCCCTAAAGTTATTCTTATGATGGAATAAAGACTTTTACTTACTCTGACATTTTTTCAGGTTCAGCTTCTGGTATTTCTTCCTTCTTTTCAGAGGGACCACTCTTTGACTAAAGCAGAAAACATGATTAGAAAATATGCATAGTAGTTGTTATTCTGCATGAGTCTAGACCATAGGTGGGCAACTCCAGGCCCCAGGGCCGGCCTCCTGCAACTTTTAGATGCGTCTCTACTTCAACACACCTGAGTCAAATAATGAGGTCATTAGCAGGACTCTGGAGAACTTGACTGCACTTAGGAGGTGATTCAGTTGTTGGATTCAAGTGTGTTGGACCAGGGAGACATCTAAGAGTTGCAGGACACCGGCACTCGAGGACCAGGATTTCCCACTCCTGGTCTGGACCTACATAACTCAATCATACAAGGTCTTACAAAAGTGTTCACACCCCTTTATATTTTCCTACATTTGTCATGTTGAATCCACAGCATGTTATTTGTTCTTTATTAGCACAACAACATATCTCAGTGAATAAATGTATGGTTTTAATTTTATTAAACAAAAATTGGAAATGCGTGATTAAGTTCTAGAAGAACATCCCAAACTTTGAATGTCTCTCAGAGCTCTGTTCTGATGGACCTCTCTCCATGGTGAGAGGCCCACAGCGGCTCTGGAGGAGCTGCAGTGAACCACGGCTCAGGTGGCACAATCACACAAATCAGGCTTTTATGAAATAGTGGAACAAAGAAACAATGAAACGTAAAGTCCGGTTTGCCTGTTACCTTCAGAAAATAAGGTCAGACAAGAACAAAATTAAACTTTTTAGCATACGTACAAAATGATACAGTTGAACCTGAAATTATTCATACCCCAGGCAGATTTAGATATGAAGTTATCTTTTAATTTGACCAACATGTTTCCTCTGACCAGAGGGGATATTAACGTTTCAGAGTGACCCAAACTCTGAGACATGTGAATTTCAGAGTGTGAACCTGATAGAAGAGGTTCCCTGTTACCTACTCTATAAGGTAATAGGGAACCTTATAGAACCCCCAGAATCTGCCAAAGAATCTATGGAAAGAGTGAAAGATTAGGGTGATGAGCAGGAGGCCATCACTCTAAACTGTCTGGTCAAAATACCAGAGGAAAAATGGGAAAAGCTGGTCAGAAAGAGTAAGGAGGGTTTGATCATTGCAAGTCCAACAATTATTTTGAAGGATTTTAGTAGATCATTTTGAGAATAAAAGAGAATGAAAACAGACAAATTAACTTAATTTCTCAGGACATTAACTCTGAACGCTCAGATCCAACCATTCCTAGATTCGAATGATTTAGACAGAATATTCTCTGGATGCCTCCCCAAAAGTCTTACAACTGAAACTACAGTGAGAACTGATTCTAGAAAGTCTGCTGAATACAGGTGCCTGCCACACTTTTCAGATAAAAATTTAAAAAACAAGATGCATAATTTTTCTTTTCTGATTACACTTCTACCTCAGCACAAATATTTTCTTTATTTTACATGATCGCAGGCTTTGTCAGATGCTTCAACGCAATCAGGATTTTATAACAGAGGAGTGTCAGCCTCATTGTTTTCACTCTGTCACTACTAAAGTAAGGCATAAGGTTCCTGGAGCACCATTTTGATTTTATGGATGCTGAATAAAGAAGTGCAGTGAGTTTTACACAAAAAAAGAATACTTTGAAGGGGAAACTAAAAAAAACCACACACACATTGAGATGATAATGACATGGTTAAGTGATTGTAGTTTCACACGTAGGCTAAACGAATCATTTCTAGCCCGTATTTCAGACTCTTTTAGCTTTAGGGTGACAAATACATTAAAATATGGGAAAGACAGCAGTGGTTCTAGCAATTCAGCCATTATAAAATACAGTTTATAAGAGTGAAGACAGCAAGAGATAATAAGTCAGCTATAAATGACATAATGAATATATCTTTTAAATTAATCTAGACAAAGAGTGATAAATGAACAAGAAGTAGTTGATGTTTGGAGTATTGAATTTAGTTCAGAAGGTTTAGATGCTGAACTATAAACATGAACCGATTGATACCTGAGCTTAGAACAAGTTCATGGTGATCCCTGCACAGATGAATATACATAATGAATAAACCCAAAGTAGAAAATGTTTCATTCACCTGGTGTCTTTGTCTTAGTTCTGGCTGTGGAGCAGGAGGAGGAGCTGAGGGGGGCACTGGGGAGCTGAGGAGCTCTGTGAGGGTAGCGTTGGGGTTATGGGGGGTGATTTTGTACTGTCCCCCCTCTCTTCTCAAGTCAAGACCAAAAATGTCTGACAGCAGCTCAGTTTCACTGGTATTAACTGCTAGGTCAGCCAGGTCCTCCTTCGGGGAGCTACGCTCAGACAGCCTCTTCTCCCTCTCATCTCCTTCACCGCGGACCTCGTCCTGGGTGGGGTCAGGCATGGTGGCCAGCAGTTCTGACACCTGTGGATGGAGACATTTCTTTATGAATAGCTGATGCAGAATCTAAATAGTTCTTTCTTCAACCATTTTTACATCTATTTTTAAATAAATAACCTTGACAGCTTTGGCTCCCTCTACTAAATTCCCTCCCATGAAGGTATTGTAGAAGATTCTGCAAAATCCTCGAGCCACACTGAAGGTCACATGAAGGAGACCCAGCAGCACTGACCAGTAGAAAGACACCAGAGTGGTCACCAGGTCTTTCAGTGTCATGTTCTTGATCTTCTTCATTTGTTTCTTTAGACTCTTCATTGACAACACCTGAAGCAAAGAACAAAGCCAAAGCTCAGGTCACCGAACACTCTGCTGCACATCACTGTGCCCTTCGAGGTGGACTCTGATCTGAACCTTCAGAGCCACATGAAGACTGTTACAAAGCCAGGCTTCTATCACCAGAAGAATATTTCATTAGAGAAACAAAACCAAACATGGAGAAGCAGCCTTCAGCTTCTATATACCAAACTTCCAGAAAACTGCAGCAGAAACACCGAGTTCCTCTAGAACAGTGCTTCTCAGTTCCAGTCCTCAGGCCTCCCTGCTCTGTATGTTTTAGATGTGACTCTATTCCAGAAAAGCCCATTTAAATGATTGCATGGCCTCTTCTGCAGCCATTAAGCAGGACCAGAATTGAGAAATAGACTAAAATTCAACCTGGGTAGGATTGCTTTTGAACCATAATAAATGAAACATTGACCAACATTTGATGTGTATTGATAATTTTGATGATGACACCCAACAAAATACTGTTTATTAATTGCTTCATAATTCATTATCATATTATGTTTTTGTGATATAAAGCATTTGGAACGGTCCTGTAGCAAGTTGCGTTGCATCTTCCAGCAGACAGACAACACTGCTTTCACCGTCTCAGGTTTAGTTTACATGTTTTGTCCAGGTAAAGATTAGAATCATTTTTTAAATTGGTCATGCATAAAAATAATATTTACCGTACATAAGACTGCATTTTTTCCATTACGAAGACTTCATATATGCAAAGTTTGGGAGAATCAATATATATTTGTATACAAGTATGTACATGTTAATAAATTGGCAGTGAAGGAAATGTGTGCTCCCACCTTTATGAGCAACATGACGTTATAACGAAGGGCGATTAAAGCCAAGCGCACAGTAGACACAGAGAAGAAGCCCATGTCAGGGTTTTCCTCGTCACATTTCTCTCGCTCACTCTCTTCTTTCACAGCTGAGCGCTCGCCAGCATCGGACATCTGCGCTGCTAGCTGCATTTCAAAGATGGTGTCCTCACAGAAATTCACAAACAGCTCCATCTTCTCTTTCTCTCCACCTTCATTCACCACATCGAAAATGAACTGGCGTTTTGATTCTTTAACCTGCACACACAGGAGGGATGTTTGGAGAAGGTTTCAGGGTTAACAGACAGATCTCTGATCATCTGAAGTGATGGACTGCTAAAAGTATTTTCACCTGAGGTTTCTCCCATTGTGTCCGACTGGACTCACTGATTTCAAAGTAAACCCGCTCAATGCGCTTGGCGCTGCCCATGATCTCAATCCGGCCCAGATATGGCTGGAAGTAGTTGAGGACGCTCTCGGCCAGCTCCAGGAAGGTCTGCAGGCGGGTGTCATGAGGCATGTGCTCGGACAGATTTGTCAACAAAACTGCCACATTGAAGCCAATGTCCTGAGTAACAAAGTGAAGAGTAAATAGGAAATCAAACCTTTATTGCTTTTAAGGATGTTAGGCATAATGGATAATGATGGAACCAAAAACATTAACTTAACTTAAAAGTTTGAGAAAACTAAATGATCCAACCCTTGTTATTTAAATAATCCTTGGGTGTGTGACGTCTGCCTGAAATCCAGACACACACCATTCTGGTGAAAACCAGCTCCTTGTTCTACGCTATTTGTTTCACCTAGAGGGTCTGAGCTCTCAGATGTTGAGAAACGATTGCTTCCTGCAGTCCTAGACTCTGCTGAAGTTTGAAATTTTACCCAGTAGCTAACGTTTGTCCATGACATATGTAATGCACCAGTTCTGTGGAGTTTACTGAACATTACCTGCACTGTGATCAATCATCACGGACTGAACAGCTTCTTCCTCCGCTGCCATTGTTGAAACTACAGGCAGACTGCAATTCTAAAACGGAGGAGAAACTCAACATCATCGTTCACAACTTCTCCTTCTGTCCACTGATTGACCTGGCAGAAAGTTTAGCTCCAGAAATCCAAGTCAAAGGGAGAAATCCCAGATGGAACACTGAGGCAAGATCGAGTGGAATGTGTAGGCAATTGCCAGATTAGGCAAAAACGGTTAAGTTGTTTTTTTTTTTGCCCTTGGGGTTATTATGGACAGTTTGATAAGTTATTTCAATAGCTGATTGATTTGCACAATGTTTCTCCAAATATAGCTTCCTTCTCTTTGAATTGAATTCAGTTCCATCCATCCATCTCTCTGGAAGCTAGTGGTCATTGGGTTAGGGGTGGAGTACACCCTGACAGGTCGTTACTCCATCACAGGGCAACACAGAGTTCATGGGTGCATGAACAAGTCCACTATTTAGACAGAATAATCAACAGTCAATTTTTAGACTGTGGGAAAGAGCTGGAGCACCCAGAGAGAACCAACATGGAGGACATGCTAAGTCCATGCAGAAAGACATGGAATTCAGACCCAGGACGTCTGCAACACTCCAACCTTCAATTCAGTTCAGTTTATTTGTATAGCAGCAATTTACATCATATCAAGGCACTTTACAAAAAAAAAAGAAAGAAAAAATCAATGTTTTGTTTGTTTCTTGAGGTTACAATAATTCTGTCAACTGTAAATGTGTTGGAAAAAATGTTTCTTTGAACCAACTTAAAAAACACCAATTATTATTCTAATTTGTTACAGCTAATTTTAATAGTTTTGCTCAAGCTATAATTCTGATATGATTTTCAGTCAAATCATATCAGAGTACGTTTTTTAAGTTGGTTCAAAGAAAAAAATTTTCAATGTACATCCACTGCTCTGTGTTCTGACTCACCTTGGCTGGTTCATGAAAACGCATCACAAACTCCTCATAGTCCAGAAGTTCATTCTCATCAGTCTCAGCACAGGAGAGGAGGAAGTCTGTTTCAGACTGGGTGTAGTGTTTGTGGCTCTCCATGGCTTTATGGAAATCCCTTTTGGAGATGACACCTGTAGGTTCATACATTTGTTAATCACAAACTATTTCCACCATGCAAAATACCCTATATGCAAAAAATGTCAAACCAGCACATTTCTCATTAGGGCTCATTAATAACTTGTTCAACACAAAAAGTATTCAGAGCGTTTTGCCTTTTCCATCGGGGTCGTATTCCTTGAAACCATCAGAGGAGGTCAGGTCTTTCAGTTTCAGGAACATGTCAAAGAACTTGAGGATCATCTCCACGTTGTTGGACGATTCCACCAACATATCAACCATTTGTTTGCCAATTGTGCCATTTACTACATTACCTGTGGGGGTGACAGTGAATATTTTTAGACAGGATTTAACAACCATTAGTAGACACAGCTTACCTCAACACAACTAATGTATGCTTCTGCTGTTTCTATCTATAACATAGATCTAGACTAAAAACCCACCTGTTTAGCTTTTGAAACATCAGACATGAAACATTAACCAACATTCTGACGATGGTACTTGACAAAATGTAATGCTTCAATTGTTGACTGTGTGTTCTATGACTTTGTATTTTTGTGTTTTTACTTTGACCTGCCTTGCTACTGAAATGTGCTATACAAATAAACTTAATTAATTGATCAATCTACAATAAATCATACATTTGCTATGAACATAACTATACCTTCTAGCATAGAGAGCAACATAACCACCATGTCTTTCTGCAGATCCATCAGCTCTTTCAGTAACTCAATCTGACTGGAGTCCTGAGAGGAAAGAGAAGGAACCATGTTTGATCAGTCTGGAACCAGTATTTACCCACTTATACTAGTCTAATTAAAAGAAGGTACAAATTGTTATTTAAATGCTTAATCTCACACATGCACAGCAAAGAAATGCAGACTTTCAATCTACTCAATTAACTAATAACTAACCAAAACATGAAATGGGTGACTTTGTGAGACCTGTCAGTTTCTACCCAAGTTGTTTTCCACAAACCTGAGATAATTTCATCTGCATGTGAGCAAAGACATGCAGGAAGCCAACCACAGCATCCCACAAGCGACTGTGTGCCAAACTCTGTTGGTTGCCTGTGCACGGTCCCTACAAAAACAAACTCAGTCAGTTTCACTGTACAGGGCGATGTGTCACCCTGCACAAACAATGATGCAAAACTATTTTTTCAAA
Source organism: Xiphophorus couchianus (assembly GCF_001444195.1). NCBI lineage: Eukaryota > Metazoa > Chordata > Actinopteri > Cyprinodontiformes > Poeciliidae > Xiphophorus > Xiphophorus couchianus. Next base: position 2,283,235 of record NC_040236.1, read on the forward strand.
CAAGAAAACAATAAATGACACTGCATGACGTGAGGGGAAGATAAGAAGCTTTTCATTAGGAATACATGTACCGCAACATACAGGAGAAGTTCATTTTTGGATCTGATTAAGGGAAGACTGGTTATCCGCCTCGTGGAACTTGTTAGTAGCTATTTTTAAAATAAAGGGATTTTTAGTAGAAATGAAGAACTTTCTTTCTATCTGCTGAATTCTCTTACCTGGATATACTCTGTAAGCGTGTTGAACACCTGTTTGGCCACATTGATTGCCTTGGAGAAATTCCTCTGGCCCTGCTCGTCAATAACATCCTTCCCAGAATAATACCAGTAAAAGTCACTGATAGACTCCTGAGGAGGAAGAATGGGAAATTAAAGTTTTTCAGTAAAATTACAAGCTTGGAATTTTACTGAATAAACAAACAACCAAATGCAAATTATAGATTAGGATAATTCCTTCTATGCCATGTCTGCATTATTCAGCAGTTTACTTTTGGAGTCTTCAGCCAAAAAATCATTTATTTTTGTCATTCTGTTACTAACTGATCAACTTGTTCCAAAAGATTTTTTTTCAATCAAATTAACTGCTTTGTATGAAACTGGTTACTTAGGATTGTTTGTTGGCAAAATATGGAGGATGTCACAGTGTCCATATAACCAACAGGGTTTTTTTTTCTTTCAAGCTTCTATGAGGAAATCTGCTTCAGAGTAAAATTGGATTTTTGTCATTTTGCTGTGAAGAGAAAAAACTAACCTGGACTCTGAGTAAGTAGTCAACAGTAGAGATGATGATGTTGACGGTTGTATTGTTCCCAGTTTGTGTCCTCAAGTAGTTCTGGAAATCTGAAACAAGATGAAGCAAAAGCAAGAATATATAAAGTTGAAAGAGAAAAAGCAGAACAAGATGTTTCAGATGCTTCATACAGAGTCTTTTAAATGTTTTCACCCCCCTGGATGTTTTAAACGTTATTGCTTTTACCAATCACCGGCTTCAGAGACCATTTATTCTCCAACTGGACGATGAGCCGACACGTCCAGCTGAAGATGCACACAAATGGTCTAAAGACACCAAGGTGGATGTTCAGAAGTGGCCCTGTCAAAGACCAGACCACCTGAGAGAGCTGGAACAGTTTAGCAGGAATAATGGAGGAAAACTGCAACATTCAGAAGAGCAGCCTGACTGAGACCAAAACACACACACTCCCTGCGAAGGGAACCGGAGGTGAAAATACCAAATACTGACTTGAAGGGGGTGAATAGTTATGCATTCACTTTATTTATTTAAATAATTTTTATTTAATTGTCATTATTTTGTAGAAACATAGCTTTCACTTTAAATTTTTTTTGTAAATTGTTCCAAAAAAAGCCAAGTGATTGTGATTGATTTATAAAAGCAAAAAAAAAAAAAAAGAGTGAAACATCCAAGAGGGTGAATACTTTTCATATAAGAATCAATTGATTGATAGATCAGATTTATCTTCCTCCCTTCTAAGCTAGAAAAAAAAACCTAATTTTAACAAAACAGAACCACTTTATATTATTTGTATTGTAAGTCAGAGCCATGGAGCTTAATTCACAGCCTGCTTCACGTTTCTCTATAAATTAATAACCAATAAGAGAGCTTAGTACCTGAGTTGTGTCCTTCGCAAAGCAGCTGAAGGAAGCGGAAAAGGTCACAGGTGAACTCATCATCCTGCATGACCTTCTCACCTGGCCAAAGAGAAGAAACAAACACACGCACACACGCACCCACACACCCAGGCACGCACACATGCAGGCACACATAAGCACAATCACAGACAAGTGTATGCACAAACATTTCAACAACACAAGCAGGAGCAAACATAAAAGCACACACACATTCATATACACAGACACACACAGAAATCAGAGAAAGGACAACAGGAGCAGACAACGTGAGAAACAACAGGACAGACAGGAAGATGGAGAGTGAGGATATGTTAAAAGAGAGATGCTAATGTAAGGATATCACCAGTGCTTTCTTTACTAGTGTCAATGATACTCCATTCTTATCTAACACAAACACACAGACACACTGTTGGATTAAAGGTGGGCAGCCAAGCACTTGGCACAAAACTCAAGTGTAGTCTATATAGTGCAGCATTTTACAGTCAGATTGGGACTTTGACTGGTTTTTATCATTTGGTTGAAAGAGTTTGAAGTTCACTGCTTGTAGATTCTATAAACCACTGAGGAAAATGAAGCTGGCTACTCTGACTGTGTAAAAATACTGCTCTAAGCCATGAAATGGGCAAAGAAAGGGTGAAAGACCAGAGACCATGTGATAAAACAAAACATGAACAGAAACATTAACAGAACACATTCATACAAAGTGACCAGAAACAGAACTGGCCTAGAGGAGAGAATCAGTCTGGAACAGGACTGAAAGTGTTCTCTGGCAAACGAGCAGATTCCACTTTTTTATGCATAGAGCAGTCCTACCAGGATGTCACATGCTGTATGTTGGGACTGGAAGGGGGAGGGCTGTGGATGGAGGCTATAGATTACACCTTGAAATCCTTAAGACTGAAAAAAAGTGTTATCAAATATGAGCCTATTGAAAAACATGGGTAGCTGTTTCAGATGAACAACATAGAGAAATGTTTACTCACATTTTTCTAGCACATTTCTCCTTCTGGCACTAGACAAGCACATTTGTTAAGGTTGTATTTACCCAGAATGCCCTGCACTGTAGTCCACTTCCTGCTTTTGGGGTGGTCTCTGGTCTGCTTAGCGTTTACATAAGCATTCCAACTGAACTCAAGTTTATTTCAACTGAACTGAGTCCTAGGTTTGTAGGCGAAACAGAGTTCAGTTCTTTGGTCTGCATCAAAGTTTGAATACATTCACACCTCCCAAACAAACTGGACCTTCTGGACAGACAGACTGGTGTTGGACGAAAGCGGTGGTGGACTAAAGTGGACCAAACAGGACTGGTCTGAATGCACCCTCAGTCAGAGTCCATAGTTTCAGACAGAACATTTGTCTGAACAGAACCTACAATACTCAGTTAGGTGAAACACTGTGTGGACTACAATACTCACCACAACAATATGAGAGTGATGAGGTCACACAAAGGACGATGCAGGTATTACTGCAGCAGCTGCTTCTATAGGTTCATTCATCTCATATATAATGGTGGTTTACAGACATAATGGGGTCTTTACTGGAGAATGTGCGGTCTCTGACTTATACCTATACTGGTTTTGGAGACGGGAAAAATGGCAATGCAGAATTGAGGTCACACTGCATAATGATACCTATAAGATTATGATAAATTTCTCACCATCACATTCTTGTCCCTGGATGATCACCAGGGAGACATGGACCAGAGATCAACACAATGTGATGAGTTGTGAGGATGCCAGGCTGCTTGCTGCAAGTGGTGACAAGTACTCTGCATTGACCAATTATGGTTGAATGTGGGAATGTAGAGGCAGGACCTTATGCATGTCCATATTCCAACTGTTATATATATTATTAATCGGGGGGCGGAGCATCCTGGACAGACTGGGAGGTGCAGTGGGTCAAATTTAAGCCTCTTCATAGTCAGATTATTACAGATATTTACTTTGAATTGACTGGTATTCAACCTGGGTAAATTATATGGACTTAAAGAAGATTTAAGTCATTTCAATTTGTGTGTTATTCTTTAAATTGGCCTGAAGCACTTAGTGAGAATATTTTGTACTTTCGGTCTTATTCCAAACAATATTAAACCAGATGGAGAGTTTGCATTGTTCAGAGTAAAATTGTTTACTTTATTCTTTAAAAAAAGGTCTTATTTCACAGGTGCTTTAAAAATGTTTCATACACCAACAACTAAAAAAAAAAAGTTCTTTAAACAATAACTTAAGCAATCTAAACATATACACAACATATTACATTAACCTTTTTTTAAATCAGCCGTTATCTAATCAGGAAAAATCTTGAGCAAGGCTTGAAAAGAAATGGAAAAGAAATGCATGTGGTCAGAATAGGTTATTTTTTTGCAGAAAAACTTTCAAATGAATCATTTCACAAACAAACAGCAAATACAGACTACAGCAAACAGCTTAGCCATCAAAAACAACAAAGTAGAAAAGCCAGAGTCCAATCTCCTCTTGGAAACAGTGTGGCCACAATCAGCCGATCTGAGGTCGCCATTAGAGATGGGGAGGAAGAAACATTTGACTTCTTAAAATGGATGAAAGGTGGCAGATGATAGATGAGAAGGGCTGCAACTACTGACTTTGGTTTAGAGTTGATAAAATAAAATGTAAACATTTTACAGCCCCTAAATTAGATATAACACATTTTATTGTGTAGACCATTTTGGGCTGTCCTAACCCATTTCAGTCTGGAATGGCTCATTTTGTCAGCCTATTAACAACAATGGTTAGAAGACATGCAGGTTCCTGTGGAGCACAAAGCTGCAAAGCTCAACAGTAGCAAAATCTACAACCTCTAAAAAGCCTTTGAGTGGACATCAACTCATCCATCTACTGTACTAAGGCAAAGTATTTACTTACATATACTATATTCCCAAAACTATTTGCTCACCCATCCAAATGCTCACAATCAGGTGTTCCAATCTCTTCCATGGCCACAGGTGTATAAACTGAAGCACCTCAGCATGCAGACTGTTTATACAAACATGTGAAAGAATGGCTCGCTCTCAGGAGCTCAGTGAATTCCAGTGTGGGACTGACAGGATGCCACCTGTGCAACAAATCCAGTGGTGACATTTCCTCGCTCCTAAATGTTCCACAGTCAACTGTGAGACTCATATTCTAAGAAAATGGAAGTGTTTGGGAACGACAGCAACTCAGCCACGAAGTGGTGGGGAACATAAACTGATGGAGCAATACAAAACGTCGAATGAAGTGGTGCAAAGAACGTCGCCTCTGGACTCTAGAGCAGTGGAGGCGTGTCCATCAGATTGCCAGAGGGAGAACAAGTCTGGGTTTGTAGGTTGCCAAGACAACGGTACTTGTCTGACTGCATTGTGCCAAGTGTAAAGTTTGGTGGAGGGAAGATTATGGTGTGGGATTATTTTTCAGCAACTGGGCTTGGCTCCTTAGTTCCAGTGAAAGGAACTCTGAGTGCTTCAACATACCAAGACATTTTGGACATTTCCATGATCCCAACTTTGTGGGAACAGTTTGGAGCTGACCCCTTTATCTTCCAACATGACTGTGAACCAGAGCACAAAGTAAGGTCCATGAAGACATGGATGGAGAGTCTGGTGTGGATGAACCTGACTGGACTGCACAGAGTCCTGACCTCTGTCAGGTCGAGGTCTATTGGGTTGATCTCAACCTGATAGAACACCTTTGGGATGAATTAGACTGAAGACTGAGAGTCAGACCTTTTCGTCCAACATCAGTATCTGACCTTACAAATGCGCTTCTGGAAGAATGGTCAAAAATCCCCCTAAACATACCCCTAAAGCTTGAGAACAGCCTTGACAGAAGAGTTGAAACTGTTCTAGCTACAAAGTTGGACCAACGTCATATTGAACCCTATGGATTAGGAACGGGATGTGACTTAAGCTCATATGCGAGTCAAGGCAGGTGAGCAAATAGGTTTGGCGATATAGTGCATTTCTGCCTTTTTTGTATCTTCTATGTTTGAGATAAATTCCAGTTTTTAAGTAATGATTTCATTCATCAAAAGAAAAAAAGCTATCCAAAGCAACCTTGACCTATGGAAAAAAATAATTGCTCCAACTGCAAACAGTTTTCTGCAACTCCAATTTGAGAAAAACTTGCTTATTCACAGATTTTGTCATAGAGCATTTCTAACATATTGTAAAGAAAATACGACTCCAGAAGCTGAAATATCTAGGCTAAATTTAAGTCCGGATTTGACCATGACACTACAAAACATGCACTTTATTTATTTGAGCCAGTAAAAGGTGAACTTGATGCTGTGCTTTGCTTCATCCTTCTGCTGTGTAACCAAAGTGTACTTTAGGTGAAGGTCAAGAACTGATCAGTAGACATTCTCTTTCACATTTTTGGATGACTTTCCCAAAGCAGCTCTCCATCACTCACTCTCTGATGGAGGCCATATTTGCCACATCTCAATCATCAACACTGGCATCACCTGAGGCCTGCAGAGCTTTAGATGTTTTGTTCTGTGTTACCTCATGAAAAGGCCGTTGTTGTACTCTAGAAGTTTTAGTGACTGGCCAAATCATCCCAAAGCTTTGGAAATGGGTAGTTCTTCTTTCCAGCCCAATATAATATCAATGAGTCTGTTTCCGACAGAGACACCATGTGTTCCTTTTTACATTTTTTAGTCCAACTCGTGTTGCTTGACAGGTTCTGTTGAGGTGATTTCTGCATTGTGCAGGTCTGGCAGTAATCAGGTCTGAAATATCTCAGTGCAACAAAACAAGCAATCTGTACAGGGGCAAATACTTTTTACTGCACTGTAGTTTGCAAATCTAAATTGTTTTTAAAACCCTATAAAAAACAGAAAAGAGTTTTGCACTGTTTTTTAAAAATGTTTGTTTGCTCTTATTTATGCTATCTAACACTAAGGGTATGTTGTTGCTATGAGAGATTTTTTTGATAAAAAATGTTTTTAACATTCAGAGTGATGCATTCACCAAAAGAGAAACATCCCTCAAACACTCATGTAGCTGAATATTGTGGCACGGTAAACTGCAGCTTTAACTAATCTGTGATGGATGTTTAAACTCGCTCAGATGTGTTTCATTGCAGCCCAAGTGAGTGAGTCAGAAAATGACTGAGAGGCTGAGAACACAAAAGGGACTGTTCACTTCACAACAAACAACAGCACAATAACCATCTTCCTTACTAAGACAAAACAACCAACTGATTCAAGGTTGACTGGAGGACTGAGAGGAAGTAGGTGGTAAATGTGGGTAGGACAGGTTCAGTACTTGTATTAGTTGTTTTCAAAATGTGCCAGATACTGTGCAGATCCTGAGGGGGCTATGGCGAGATGCCAACGCTTCCACCACTTGTTCCATGTCCAGATTTGAAAATTTTATTGAAGAATTTGGTGTTTATTTGCCGTTTTAAAAAAAGCAAGAGTAAAACCAGCCCAGGAGTAAACTGTGAGGAACTAACAACAGAGGGATTGGGATGGTGACAGTCAGGCAAAAAGTAACTGGAAACACAGATGTCTGCACTCAGGACCTGGACAGAACTGACACAACCAAACCAGCCAGGGTGAAGGAGAGAGAAAGACCAACCAACACACAAGAAAATGGCAGAAGGCATAATTACCACGCTCATGAGTGATGACTGAGGTAGGGAGGAAAGTGCAGTAAACAAAAATGAGAAAAGGAAAACAGAGGGAAAAAAGAGAGAGAAAGAAAGTAAGACACAAATAAAGAAACAAAGCTTACATATAGGGAAAAGAACTTTGAAAAGTTGCGTGTTTTTGTTTGGTCAATTAAAATGTGCAAAGCATGAGAGTTCAAATAAAAAAACATGGTTCCTGTTTTATTTAGGATCTCTTGGAAAGCATCCTTGATTACACCCTTGGTTAATGGTAGATTATTAATTTGAAATCTTTTGAGAGTTGAATTTATAACTATCAACAGTGGATATCTGTCTGCTCTTACTGTGTAATTTGGCAGCAATGTTAAAGCAAAGTTAGTTCCAGTAAACTGTGGGTTCTTTGTCTAAAAAGATAAAACTGCAAGGACATTTCAAAAATTCTTTAAACAGTGCAAAATCCACCTTTAAAAAGTTAGAAACATCAAGGATTGTCTTATGGCATCTAACAGTATAAATTAGTAAATTAAGAACAAATACAGAATATTGCATAAAGGCAGCAAGATAGATAATAAAACTTTGTGATCTTCCCCTACAGACCAAAAATTCAGAAAAATCAATTTTTATTTTATTCTAAAACTGAATAAATATTTCACTATTAATTCTCCTACTGCTAATAATTTTATTAAACTTGTTTTAAAAAACACACCCAACAACAATGTTTACAACACACACATATATATCAATACATGTGACAGGACTTGATTACAAAATGTTTAGAAGAAGTGCTTTTAAAAAGGCCAACATGGTGTCGGCATCATTCCTGCTCATCATTTGAAGGACTGACCGACATGTTTCTTCTGACTGGTAGTAATATAATAAACCTCATAGGAGCTAAAAATGAGGGTGAGAGCAACAATGCCTTCCAACCAAAAGACTTTGATCTCATCACACAAGATGGATGGTTGAGATGTTAAAAAGTTGCTAGCAAATATAAAAAAGAAAACCTCTTGGTTAAATGGAAATAATCCCAAATCTAAATCTGCCAGGGGAATGAAGAATCATTGTGACAGCAGCTGCTGAGTCCTTGATTTTTTTAGTAAAGAAGGAATCCAGGCTGTTTTGGATGGAAACACATCAAACAGTGGGCAGTAAGATTTCTGTCATGTTAAAACTTTGGTCTCACATATCGTCATAGAAACAGTCTTAGAAAACCTTCAGCCAGTGCTGCATTTGCATTACAGGGTTAGTTCCATAAAAGTCTGATTGTCTACTGGCCAAAGTGGGAAATGGTCCAAAACAATCATCATCCCATTCGAAACACCTGCTGCAAAATAAAAAAATATAAAAAATATCCAGAAAATTTAATTAAAAAAAACTTGAATTGAAACTATTTTTATATTGCATTTTTCACACTGCTTTATCTTTTTGTTGGATACCTCCTCTGTCCTAATGTGGCCAAAATGTTCTGTGTTTTAGGGTCACGGAAACCTAAACCTCTGTACCTAACCATCATTCAAATAACAATTAGAGATGTTAGAAGATGTTGTGTTGGCCCCACTCTGCCCAGCTTGAACAAGACAGCTGACTTTCAAGGTGAAGATGCTTTAAGGTATTCACTGCAGGTCGGAAACTTCCTGGTCAAAACTTTGTTATACAAACCTGCTTCCTTAAAAATAGAAGTATTGCAAAAACTGTAAAGGATCTGGACTCATAAAATTAAAGTAAAAAAAAAAAAAAAAAAATTAAATAAAGATCAATTGAATTGCCACACAATAATGAGTATGCACTGAATTTAATTCACTTTAAAGTCATTTCCAATCTTTGCTTCCTGCTCAAGTTATACAACCCACAGCCTGAAAGCAGATGAAAGGGGGAACAGGAACATTAAAACAGGAATTAAAACATGAGAAAATTATTTGGGATTGGCAAAGCACTGATGCAGATAGAGTTCTACATTCTGTGGAAATGTCAGTCAGTAACACTCTATGTAAAGGCAAGTTCCATCCTGATGTAGAAAGAATCTTAAAACACAGAGAAATAAATGGAAAACTTACAGCTGAATGCATAAAACATAAATGTATGTTAGGAATTCAGATTAATTCTTACAAACAAAATTGAAAGAACTGTTCTGAATGTTTCTGCTGTAGATTCTTTACTGAAATGATTCATTTTAATTCAAAATAATCTGATGAGCACAATGACAAAATGAACATATGAACAATTAATCTTGTTCATGCTATTAGAATAGAAAACATTTGTCCTTTTTCTAGGAACTTCTATCTGAAAACACCATGTAGAAGTAAAACTATAATTGCTTCACTTTTATAATGTGACTAAAACTGGAAAATCATAAAAATAGATTCTTGTTGCTTGTTCATGTAAGGGGGAAAGATGTTGCTGTGCTTCATAAAGCAGTGTTACAAATTCTTAGTACAACATCCATGATGTTGTTCACATGCTTAAAATGATTAGAATTTTGATATTTAAATTTGATAATTTCTTGATACAATAGGCAATTCTTAAGGTTTATCCAGACAATTCTACATGATAAAGATATTAACATATTCATTCATTTGTCCAAAAGCAGCAGAAGGCTTGAAAGAAAAATGATGTGATAAATTCATCACAATTATCAAATTCAAAAATAAGGTGGTTTGACAAGGAAAATAAATTTTATGAACTGCATAGGAAAGTGATAATGAGTATGTTCATCTGCATCACGGCATCAAGGTGGTGGAAACAGGAAAACAAGCCAGGCTGTGTCATATGGGAAGAGCTAAATGGACATTTTCCTGTCTGTCCCTGGAACGGACAGGGCATTTTATATCAGAATTCAAAAATCATTCAATTTATTACCAGATGGGGAAAAGGAAAAGTCTGTAAAGATGACTTCTGTTGGTTTATAACCCCAAACAGTCATTGTTGTGTAAACACAGGAGTGCTTACCTGATCCCTCCTCTGTCACCATGCCCAGCCCCTCTGCTTTGTTCTGCCTCTCAAATGCATTCAGATCCAGAACACTAAAAGAACGGAACAGACCTGTGAGTCTTCCAGCGCTGATAAATCACAGAGCTTTTGGACAACAGAAACTTCTTTACATTCATTTTCCAGTCATGATGCAAGACAAACACCAGTAAAAACCACAGAAGTGATACTGCTTGTAAACTCTGAACAAAGAAACACCATGGTGTTTATGAAATTAGTGTCTCCATCCAGCTGGTCAGCAGAGGAAGCGTGAAGAGCTCTAGATTCTCCTGGTTGACGCTGCATCGACTTTGGAAACCCAGTGGACCAGAACCAGCAAAGCACGACTGACTGAAAACTTCAGCTGCATTCTGGTCCCCTCCCTTGATTTCCAAGTTCAATGGCCAAGAAAAGGCTTTTGGACTGCGGAGCAATTGATTTTTATTTCTCCTTCGCCCAGATAAGATGCTTCTAATGTTGTCTCTGGTTCAGGAGTGTCTTGACACGGGGACTGAAACATGTAGCTCATGTGTAAAGGACATACAGTGGAGTGGAAACGTGTCTGCACCCTTTTTGATTTCTTTTTTTTTTGCATGTTTGACTCACTTCAGTGTTTTAGAACAGTAAACCAATTTAAGTATTAGTCAGATAACACAAGAAAACACAAAGTACAATTTTTAAATGAAGGTTTTTAAAATTAAGGGAAAAAATCCAAACCTACATGACCCTGTGTAAAACAAGTGATTGACCCTCTGTTCCAACATTGTTTGTTTCTCTTTTACTGACCAAAGGCAGAGGAGGCGACCAAAAACTGCCCACTATGGGAACTATGCTAACAGTATCAGATTGTTCAGCTCTCATAACAATAGAATCAGAGGACTAATTGGATTGTAGACATGTAGCTAGAGAAATATGGGATTAATAAAGAATTTTATTCAAGTGCTTCCAGAGCTATTACTATTGTTTTAGTTAATAATTATAAAAGACAAACTCTTGTAAAGTTCAAAATGACTTGATGGACATCTGCCCAGAAAAAAAACCCTGATATGACAGAACTTACTAACTTACGTGCATGGAGACTTTAAGCCTTTTTTATATCAGAGAGTGATCTTTCTGCAAGAGAACATGCATTCTCTTCAGGTTTGGACTAGACCAGACCAGTCATGTCAGGTGATTCTGGAAAATTACTGGGGAAAGACTGATTGATCACTTCAAAACTGAAAAACTCCCAATGTGACCCAAGTCACTGACGTGCACCTAAACTAATGAACTTAATTCACTCAAACTGCCAAAATATTTGACTCTATTAAAGGTAAACCCCATTCCCAGCCAAAAAAACATGTTTTTAAAACATTTGGGTCTATTACCAGAGCAGTGTTGCCATAAAAACATGATAAATCATCAAATCTTCAATGAGAAAGAAGTTGCACACTTGCCTGCAGGACTGCATTAGACCAGCCAGACTTTGGAAGAAGCCCACATCCTTCTTTTCCTTTAGATAATCCAACATTTTCTGTCAAAGAAAAGCTCTGTTAGATCTCAGAAAATCTTATAACTAAAACAGACAGATGATGGACACAGTCACAAAAATGTGGAACAGACCCACTCTTACTGGCCCTTTTCAGATACATTATAATCAATTTATACTATTGATTTGGATATAAATTTTACACATTCCAAGTTTCTGTTTGTGTTGTACAGACATGAATAGAGGCAGATATGTCTCTCCTATAGTTGGTTCTTATAAGCATGAGCTTCCCACTGTAGTTAATTAACTCTTAATTAACTAGTTAATTAACTGTCGCAGTGGCAGTGGCCAAATTATTTCCTGAACACAGACAAAGGAGAAGACTGAAAATCGATTCAAATCGTGATGTTGGGTTTCCTTTGGCGGTGCTCTGACAATTTTAAAATTAATAACATTTTTACAATTCCCAAATTACATATGGCTAAATTAATCCAGTAATTTACATCTCAAAAGGACAAAAAGTCAAAGATGAATACTTTTTTATTGACTGTACTAAAAAAAACCCAAAAAACCCAGACAACCCTCTTCTTGAGTCCGCATCTGGATCTCACAATTATCTCGAACTAAACCATATTGTAGTTTCATGCAGCATCAGTGGGATTTATCCATTTCTGTACACACTGACCAGATTACTATTAACAAGACAAGCTCATAGCAATGTAAGTCTACTAATTGGTGCTAACCTAGCCTCTATGGAAAGCAAGCACTTTCCTGACAGTATAGAGTTTTTGTTTAGTGAGGCGATACTTGCTGAAAAAAATGTTGACAACCAGCCTCCCTAATCCTGGAGAGGGTTGGAAAAAATGACTCTTCATAATAAGTCAGACAATATTTAGTAACAGGAAGGAAACAAATGGGAAGATTTCAGTGCTGTATCTGTCATGCTATTGGAGAATCTGATTCTAGGTAAGGGACAGATGGGGATACATAACATGTTTATCTTTCTGACTTGTTTACAGTGGATCGTCACCTATTTGTTGTTCAATATTTTCAGAATCAGCTATTAATAGATTCTGTGAAGCCTAACTCCAAATTATTTGCAGATACCTGGTGCAACACTACTTAGTTGACAATCTAGGTGCACCATTCATTTTCCTTGGTGCTGATTTGCTGCATCACCAAAAGAAGAGATATGGCTGACTTTGGATGTTAGCTTCCATGGTTGTGAAGAGACTGTTTCCAGGGTATTTATGGTGTTTGAACTAATAAAATGGCAGGTATAAGTGTTTTAGATGGGGCCTTAAGATTCTTGTCAAGTATTTCAGCTATTTGAAGGCAGTTGGGGACTTCAACCCCCACAAAAACCAGGAGTCATTTTGTATATATTTTATCTCAGTCTTCTTAAACCTCCAGTTGGTCGTGGCAGATGACCGCTTGTACTGAGCCAGGTTCTGGTTCTGCTGGGGTTTACTTCTTGTTAAAGGGGAGTTTTTCCTGCCCACTGTCTCTACATGCATGCATGGTATTGCTGTAAAGTCAGCCATGCAAAGCAAGTGATTGTCTCTACATGCTGGTCCAGGAGGAGTGAGTGCTGCAAGTCAATGACTCAATTCAATCTGTTGGGTTTCCTCAGATAGAAACTTTTTAAACTTTGAATAATTAATTCAGCATACTGTATTGATTGGTAATTAGGATCAAATGGAATGTATGTATGCATAGGTCTACACATTAGTAGTTACCTGTTGTACAGTTGAGTTTCCTCCATTGAGAATGGCTATACCCAGTTTCAGAGTGGATGCAACCATAGGGCCCATAACACCTAGATCCCATACAAAACATGCCCATTAGTTTGCATACACTTATTTTCCATTAGGAATTATTCAACTATAGTAAATGAGTAGAGTAAAAGCCACGTGGTTGTCACAAAGTCAATTATGACTAAATATTTCTATATACCATATGTAAGAAATATGCAGAAAAGGATGAAAGGGGAAAAACAAGGGTTTTCTGCCCCCTTTTATATGAGTATTTCTTATTCAGGGCCCAAACATACAGACATATTTAAATCCATCCATTTCCCAAAATGCTTATCACCATGTCATGACAGTTTATGAGACAGATAATCAGTGAAAAGATTGCTCTCCTCCATCTTCTCCCTGTGTTGCCTGCCATCGCTGTCTTAAGAATCTTAGCGCTCTGTCTTAGTGCCATCAGTCAAACTTGTTGCGCAATGTATATCCTATTGGCAGTTGTAGCACAGATCAAGAGGGAAGAGGAAGGATGAGCAGCGCCACATGATATTGTGACTGATGGTGCTAAGACCCGCCTCCTGGCTCTGATTGGTTGTTTCTAAATAACACTGGGTTAAGGCAGAGAGCTCAATGTTTTTCACAGATTACCATGTCATATCATCCTGTCATGACATGGTGACAGCTTCATCATATCATGACATGTATGTATATATATATATATATATATATTTTAGAAAAGGTAACACACTGCAGTTTTAAGGTTGGGATGAGAACTACAAAAAGTTTGTTTACAGAATAATCACAATCTTTTATGATTTTTTCAGTATTCAGACAGTTCCATATCATGAGTGTTTTAATCACTGATAGTCTGGAAAGGGCAGCTTGTCTTTCTTATGGTTATTCTCACTCACCGTTATTTGGGGACCTTCTATGTGAAGCTCACCTTTGCTGGCACTGATGGTTTGAAGGACCATCTCTGCAGCTCCACGGTCGTGCAGTCGGGCCTGCTGATACAGCAGCTTTTGCTTCTCCATCTCCTTCTCCTATTTCAATCAAGCAGGACAGTTTTCTGGTGAGAGCTAGGATATTCAAATGTTCCTGAATTACCCAAGGACAGCGAAGGGCACAATTAGTGAGTGATCACCTACTTCAAAGCTTTTAACTTCTCCTTCTTCATCCTCTTCATCGTGACAACTCTGGGAGAAGGGAGTGTTATAGAGACAGGTGACAAAGGCCAAGTTAAATTACCAATATAAAATTTCTCATAAAAGAACCGAAATTAAGTGTGGATTCAGGATTACAGCTTCTGTCAGATACCTTAGCCATGATGTCAGCATACGCCATGTAAAGGTTATCTTCATCCAGCTTACTGCAACATATAACACACACACACACACACACACACACACACGCACACACACACGCACACACGCACACACACACACACGTGCAGAGAGAACAGAATGATGTCACTGAGAAAACAGACCAGTGAACAGTTTTTATTTGCCAAACAGGTCAGGGTTTCTTTTTGAGAAAACCTTGTGTGTAAGAGGTTGAAAGTTGCTTAACTGACCTTATAAACATTAAATAATTTTTTGTGTAACAATTTTTTTATTTATTTTCAAAATCAGAATGAAAACAACACAGAGTTGGTGTGGATAGAATACAAACTGATGTGTGATTAGCTTAAAAGAAAAACACTTACTGAACACTTACTTGTAAGACATTGTAGAATCTCAAACTAAAACCTTTAGTTATGGTAAACTTGATAAGAATTTTTTCTATTAGCCCTGGAAGTGTGCAGGGGTCCTGCAACACCCTAATATCAGATGTTACAAAGTGATAAATTTGAAGGTAGTCATAGAAATCCTTGGATCGGAGGCCAAATTTATTTTGAAGCTGGGCAAAGGTCATCAATATGTTATTATTACCAAATACATCTTCTATTGTTTTGATACCTTTTTTGTGCCAGTTTCCAAATACTGCTGAATTCACCCCTGGGAGGAAGTCTTTACTGTTGATAATTGGTGTATCATAGGTAAGAGAATCCTTCCTACCAATATAATTGTTCATATCTTGCCAACTTTTCACTGTATTTTGCAGAATCGGATTATCCTCCCTCTTCAAATGGGATTTCTTCATGCTTCTAAGTTCTCCTAATAAATTACAGGGACTACATGCCCACTTCTCGAAAGGTGCTTCCTGGCCTTTAAAATAATTGTGAAGCCACTCATTAATGATTTTGCCATGACAAGTATAGTTATAATGTCTAATGTTAGCGAAGGACTTTTCAGCTGCAAAGTTCTCATACAGAATCCCCTTCAATCTCTTTAGCTATCTTCTTAGAAATACAGAGTGGTAGCAACTGCATTGGGTAAAGTAATCTTGGCAGGATGTTCATCTTTGAGACTTATTCTCTCCCTCTCCATGAAACTGGCAGATTCATCCATCTTGTAAAATCTCTTTTAGTTTCTTTTTGTACTTTAGCCATTTTAGTTCTCAGCAGTCCCCAGACATTAGGCTTAATATCAATCCCTAGATATTCAAATCCTGAATCAGATCAAGAAAAAGGGGAGACAGATGGATAGGAGGTTTCATCAGTAAAGCCAATTGACATTGCTCACAATTTATCCAAGTTAATTTTTCAGCCTGACAGTGAACCAAAATTCTTTATAATAGACATTAACACTGGTAAGGATGTTTCTGGGTTTAAGATGAAGAGAAGTACATCATAAGCATATAAAACAAAGGGTCTCTTTCTCAGGTAGATCTTTACAATTATAATTCTAAAGAGCTAGAGGCGTTAATTAGCACACAGGCCTTAAGAGAAAGGTATATAATAAGTTTAACAAAGTTTATAAAGGCCTCTCCTAATCCAAATTTCTCCAAGACCTCAAATAAACAAGGTCACTCTACACAATAGAGTCTCTGTGTCTAATAATAAGCCCTTGTGTCTTCTTTACTGTAGAATACTGAATGATGTTAAGTAATTTTCTCATGTTTGTAAGATGTTCTATTTTTAACAAAGCCTTTTCTGTTCTGTAGAGTGTTTATTACCTTTAGAATTTCTTCTGTCCCAATGTGGCCCCGATAAGGATGGAAGATGAATTTTATCAAGAAAATCTGGTATGGCTTCATTAGGAGAGACAAACTCTGAGGTGTAAAGTTTTTTGAAGAAGTTTGTCAGACTAAACCACCAAAACAAACCATTTTTTAATGAATTCTAAAACCTAATATTTTTTTTCAAGCAGCACAGTTGGATTGGTTTAAAACAAAAACAAAAATATCTAATAATGTTTGATTTAGTAAAAAGGCTATATGAATTTTAAACCCACCATTTCTCGGTGAGGGCTGTTCTGCTGAAGAGCTGGATAAGTTGATGGAGCGGATCGATGTGTTTTATGCCCTCCTCTTCTTCAGATGGCTCTCGTTCACCTGCTTTCTGTAATCAGACAATTTTACACACATTGGACAAACTACTGAGTAAAGTCTAGATTTATGATTCAAAACAGTTTTTTCAAGTGTGACTTTTTTGTTGGGATAAAAATATTCCTACTTGCTTAACTTTGAATGCACAATATCTTACAGCAAGGTCCTCGATGAGTTTGTCTTCAAAATAATGCTCTTCTGCCTCGATCCAAGACTTCTCATAGCCTTGCAAGAACAAGTTCACAGCTCTGTGCCTAGTTTAAAGACAAAAAAGTACTTTTATTCTGAGAACAAGTTAATGTTTCTAAAATATGTGTCATGTGTACAATAAATTCCATCCATTTGTCCATCTATTTCTATCTAAAAAGAAGCAATAATAAGAAGCGTCCATCAGGATCTTGAGTTGTTTCGGGTTTGTTTCTTATTTCTGTGTTTCTTAGTTTATATTCTTTGATTAGATCAGCAGTGTTTCTGTTTTTCTTTGCTTCAGTCCTTTCATCAGGTTATTCTAGTATTATTATGTTTGTTATGTTTAGTGTTTCATTTGTGTTAGATTCATTTTCTAGTCTGCAGTGCAGATCAGCTTTGTTTCTGTTTTACCCTTGTTCAGTCCTTTAGTTACTTTAGTTTTATTAGGTTCTTCATGTCTAGTTCTTTGTTAGCGTTAGATTCATATCCTATCCTAGATACCCAGATTATGCACTCTCCCTCGCCCCCTGTCCCATTCTCTCTCTCTCTCTCTCTCTTCAGCCTGCCTTCTGCTCTCTCCCCTCAGACCTGCAACCTGTTTCTAATCAGCCATCTGGCTCCTGTTCAGTAATCAACCTCCCCAGTATATACAACTCATTCTGTTTCTCCTTGCTGGTTCCTCCTGTTATATCCCGTTTACTTCCCTGTTGTTACCCTGTTTGCTTTTGTTCCTGTTTTTGACCTGCTCTGGCTCCCTGCATTCCCTGTGATTTTTGTAAATACTGTTCATCATCTTCATTAAGCTTTTATCATCTACTTGCTCCCTCTGCATCTCTGCATTTGGGTCCGACTCAGCCACAACACACTGTGACAGCATCATGCCTTTATTTTAGTAAGAATAGTTAAATCTTGTTCAGTTAATGCTGAACGTATCCAGGGTGTGCAGGAAGGTTATTTTCTGCAGTGGTGGGCTTTTGTTTCTTCCAATTGTCCCCATTTGATGAGTGGGACAGTGCAGATCATACCTCGGCAGGTTATAGAGGGGTGCCATCCTGAAACAAGCAACTACAGCTCGCTTCCTTTGCTTGGACAGCAGTTTGTGCCATACAGCTTTCTTGCTGCGCTGAGGATGCTCTACCTGAAACACAAAGAGGCGGACTCAGTATCAAACAACCACCAATACTTATTGTTATACAGAAGGGTTAGAATGTGTTTAGAAGCATGTAGTCCTATTATTAAGACCTGGTCTAGGTGGAAGAGGACATGAGCAATGTCCAGGACTCTTTTCACAGTCTTTTCTGGGTCAGATGTGTCCTCATAGTGGTAGGGCAGGTCTCTGTACAAAGCCATCTGCCAGCGAATTGCTGGATCCTCCAGCTGCACAAGTTACACATAGAAAGAGCACTTCCATTGGAAAATCACTCAAATTGTAAAATACACATGCACACACTTGATACCATATAGGAAAAGACAAAATGTTAATTTCAACAGATTTTCTTTTAACAATCTAATGACAATTTGTTACAATGGCAAAAGAAAATCATTTTTACCTTCCCTTGTAAATGGAGATTGTTCCTGATGATCTCTCGAACCTCATCCTCTGTGTCTTTCTGTTGACAAACAAACATTTTTTCCATTTTTATCCAAAACTAGCCTTGTACACAGTCTCTCAGACTAACCACACAGCTATGACGGGAAACTAGCAGCATTTTGGATCCCCCAAAATATAGAAGCAAGATATAAGGAATGTGAATGGAAACTCTTCATATTGTATTTTAAGGTAGATTTTTCCTATGAAAGAGAAGTGTGTTTGTTTAAATGTATTGGGACTTTAGCAAAAGAAATGCAACAATATAAAGAGACATTTCAGTTTCTAACTGTTAACTACAAACATGGATTTTTGTCTCATTTTGGTACAATTAAGGGTGCACCGATTGCAGCTTTCTGGCTGATTGCCAATTACAGATTATCAATCTTTTAAAAAGCTTACACCAATTTTTTTGTCTGAAATGCTGCTCAATATAGCAAGAAAGTTGTTGAGTTGGCAACAGTGGGGTCACTATTGTTAATTGTAAACATGCAGACATAACTTGAATCCCCGGCCTGTCAGTCAAACCTTTCTTTTTTCTGAGCAAAAGAGGACAGTGGTTGATTCTTAGACATTTGCCAAGCTAGATAAGATCGGTGGATAAGATCGGCTTCATATGTAAAAATCGGCCGATCACCGATCCCCCAAAATTGAGAAAATTGGCACTGATAAATCGGTTCACCCCTAGGTACAATCCATGTAGTCTGTTTGAAGTGAAAATGCAGCAGTTGAAAAGAAATCCCAAATCACAGGTGCGTGGGAATCTGTGATTTGGAATCTGTGATGTGAAGTTCACATGTGATTTTCATGGGATTTTTTTGTAAGGGTGCAGAGCAGCTTTGAAAGTTACCTGACCCAATCTCCCTGAACCAGCCTCTCAGGTTCAGCTTATTGTGAACTATTCAAACTACGTGCATCTGTGTGTCTGTCTGTGCCATCCTGCTACCTGTGTGAATCGGTTCTTAGCCAGGGCGATGAGCTCCTGTTCTCCTGGAGCACAGATGTTCAGTCCCACAGGCAGCAGGCGTTTTAGCGTGGCCACGATCAAACTGGTCTGAGTTGAGTATCGATCACCCTTCCTCTTCATTTTCTTCCTCTCCTGGTCTGAAACTATACCCTGAAGCCCAATCAAATGAAAAGGGATACATATGCTTTCTTTAACATACGTCCAAATTATCTTAATAAGACAGTACTTATTAACATAGATTATTATTCATTTGATATTACACTTTTTGTCAGTAATTGTTTGCCGCTTTATTCCTTTTGAACGTGTCTGTGTGTTGTACCTTTGACATCTTGCACTTGGTGTCGGAGATAAGGAATGACATGTTGTTGATTTCATTCTGGACCACGAAATTCTGCTCTTCTCTCTTGAAGTTCTACAGATAGATGACAAAACAACTCGGAGTCACACTGATGTACTGCATTCTCTGAACCGTGTCTCACTGAACCACCACTGCCTTTGAGATGATAGAACAGTAAGAAAGCCGGAGTCCTCCAGTTGAATCACTGTTGAGTTCATGCACTCCTGACCAGGTTCATTACATACAGCCACATCCAGATATTCATATTAGTACAAATAAAATATGTGTTATTAGGAGATCACGGTGTTAATAATGCATCATTTGCATGTACTTGCATTGGCAGTTCTTACACAAATGGCATACTTTACAAGCCCCTCCTTCTGCTGCCAAACCAACCAATTAAAATGAGACAATCAGACTCTACATTTAACTGAATATTTGTATTTTTTATCAGGTGCTGGTGCATCCTCCTTCTACCATATGGCCCACATCTAAAACCTACACTGTGCTCTTGTGACCACTTGGTTACTGAAATTGCTGCAGTGTGCTAGTTATTAATATTAAAATGTCTGTCACTGTGTTTAAAAAAATACAAAGTTACTCTGGAAAAGTAAGGTTCTTACATGAGACTTGGCCCAAAATATGAAAACTTCAGCCACCATTCTGAACAGCTCTTCTGCCTCTGGGTTGGACTCTTTTAGCCATCTTCCTCTGTAGTACAGATTTATACATCAGGCATCTCAGTGACATGCTTCACTCCATTAAGTATTTAGCTTTAAAGTAGCAGTTACTTCCACTCGGTCATAGATCAGTTGGTGAAACAAACACACATTGGATGCAAGGACACACATTTCCACAGTGTTACACAACAACACTGTACCTGTTGTAGTCCACAAATCGTATGAGCAGGGGGTAGAAGGCATACAGGTCTCTGACCAGTATGGTAAACTGATCCATGATGAGGAGCTCTGTCTCAGACATCTCACCTCTCCCTTCAGCCCTGCTCTGCTCCTCATCCATCAGAACCACTGCAGCTTTCTACAGAACACAGGAACAGATGGTGCAGTCTTACACAGAGACAGAGTGTTTACAGTGTGTTTCAGTATCAATATCCAACAGAAGTTTAAAAAAACCCTGCAGCATGATTCAACAGTCTACTGGAAAAGTTCATTTCTAGCAGACAGAGGTTCTCTTTGAAAGTCACATCTGTCCATCTTTTCTTTTTATTGCTTCCTTAATTAGAACTGTGAGCTTCTCATCAAATAAGATGAGGATGGATAAAGATAAAGTCATGTTCACATGTTCAGTTCTCTGTTGCTGCTCACTCACTATCATCTAACTCAATGCGGTTTTGATGTATAACAGCTGTCATCCTTGTATTAAGATTCTAATAAATGTTTTAGTAAGTCTTAGTGTTGATGGTTATTTACACTTCATACCAAAACAATTCACAGCAAGGAAAACAAAAAGGTTCAAATCAAACATCTGGAGCAAAATTTTTAATTTTTTAATATGAAGGCTCTTTAGTTTAAGTTTAGACTTTTTTATGTAAGTAAGTGTACTATGAACATTTTACAGTAACGTCTTCTATTATAGTTGGCTTTCATCTGTATATCAGTAAGACTGGAAAAAATGAGAAAAAGAAAATTTAAAACTTTAGCGATTACTGTCATGTTCCGTGATTTTCCTGTGTATTTATTTCGAGTTTCTGAGTTTCCATGTTGTCCTGTCTTCCCTTTGATTGTCCCCAGGTGTTTCTCGTCCCCGTAATTACCTCCTGTGTATTTAGTGTCACCTGTGTGTCTGTGTCTTTGTCGGGTCCTCATCTCATTGTGGCGTCTGTCTATGTGTGCACCAGTCCGTCGTTCCAGTTGCTACCTGAGTTGAGCCCTGGCTTCTGCTCATCAGTGCTGCCTGGTGTTATTTGGACTGTTTATTTTCTGGATTGATTATCATTAAATCCATCATTTGCACGTCAACCTGGGTCTCAGCATCTGCCTCACCTCCTCACCACACCACTTTTTGACAATTAGAGAGTTTAAGCTTCCTTCAATTTAAATATTTATTTTGCTAAACTTCCTTTTACTGTATGTAATGCTGGGTAATTCATTCAATTTATAATAGGTTTTCATTTTAACACTGAAGGATAATAAAAAACTAATTGTTGAAAACATTTTTGTTTTATTTTGACACATTGTGTAAGTATGGTGTGATTTAGTAATGTCTCCCAATGGATGCTGGAATGTTAAAGTGTGTCTGACACATTAAACTATTGTGTTTTCATTCTGTGTACACAAAAACGTTTAGAAGAAATATTTCCAACATCCATCCATCCATAGCTATTTTTGTAGTAACAGCGCAAAATTGTATCGTAATCAGGATAAATCAAACCATAAACAACTAAGGCTGAATACACAGAAATGGAGGAAGTTGTGAGGATTTCAGAGATTTGAGGGATTTATCTGCAGTTTTGGGGGAAGTAACTGGATGTAGTGATGGCAAAGAGGGAGCTGGTTCTACTGAAGGACTGCAACCAGATTTATTTGAGCCACAAAGTTCAGGAAGCAACGATGACTCCAAGGTTTCTGGGGAGGAAGGATCTGACAGTGAAGAATTGAAGTTGGACATCTGTCACCTCTAAATCACTGAATGTTCAAATAATCTAGTCAAAGGCGAAACTGTATTTATGGTATTCTGTGAAAAATATTTATAATTAAAGTTTTCATGTTCACAGAATGAAAGCACAGTAGTTCATTTTTTAAAATCATATAAGTGGTTTTGACACTTGAACATTTTTAGCGTTTGAAGATGAAAGAGAAGAAGCGACATACTGTCAGGTATGAATCGACAAAATATTCCATGGTAGACAGAACCATTTGGTGCCTGAAACATCTTCATTTTTTCTAACAGCCTTATTCGGAATGACTGGTGAAAGCTGGGTTCTACCTTTTTTTCAGTGGCCAGTCTGCAATTTCATCATGTCAATAAGTTTTCCTTTTTTTCCCCAACATAGTGACTCTGTTTTGTTGCCAGTGGCAACGGAACCTTTACTTTGTAAATGGGCTTTGTAGCACATCACCAGAGCACAAAACAACAAGGTGAAAAAGAGATTTACCTTTCTGAGTTTATCCATAAGTGGCAGGAAGTGTGTCTGTAATAGTTGGACTTTAGCTTTGCTGATGATTGGCTGGGAAAAGACTTGAGGACAGGTATAGAGAAAGACATTTGCAAGTAAGCATAAAATAAAAAGTACATCAATTCAAAGACATCTGCTACCTGTTACCTGTGAGGCCTTTAAATTGGTCAGAACAGAGTTAAAGGTAGCTATATGTGTCTTAACTTGACTGATTTACCTCTGCAGTAAAATATAACCATAAGGCGAAAGTTGTAGGGAATAAGAATCTACAGTCCATTTAAATATACTGTCTCTGCTTCAAGCATTGTTTGTGCTGATTTACCAGCCAGTCTTTTCATCCAGGCCCCCTCGTCGATTCCCAGGTTGTTGTAGATGATTTTCAGAATGTTTCCCAGCAGTGTATTCATGTGCTCCGAGGCAACAGATGTGCAGCAGCTGTCGTCCTCATCAGGATTGCTTTCTGGTCCATGCTCCCACCAGTGTGACATATAGCTGCACAACATGGGCAACACTACCTACATGAAAAGGACAATCACATACTGATGCTTTATCGGGCCATAGACAATGTCTGGCCCATTACAAGAAAGTCTGGCCCGTTACAAAGTCGGCCTTCTATCACCCGAAGAACACTTCCAGGATTAAAGGACTAATGTCTCAGCAAGATCTAGAGAAACTCATCCATGCACTTATGCGTCATGATGTGTATTGATGATTTTGATGATCATCAGTACACATGGTTGATGTGTATCGATGATCACTTGACATTTTGGCACTTGATAAAATGTAATGTTTGTTATTGGCTTTTCAATTGGTGACTGTATGATGTTTTATTTTATCATGTTATTTTTGTATGTTTATGATGTAAAACACTTTGAACTGCCTTGTTGCTGATACATTCATTGATTCAGATATGTTTGAACCTGCCTGTCCCTATGCTGCAATAACACCTAAATATCTCCACTGTAAAACAATAAAGGATGTTTCTATTGTATTCAGCTGTTTTTGGGGCAGACTAAGAGCACTAAGACTGTCCTCCACTGGGGCCTGATGTGTCTTGCCCACTGACATATCTGCAAAGTGACTGAGATTCAAGGAGTGGGGATTTGAACCGACCACTCAGTGGTTATGGGAAAACGCCTACTTCCTGAACTACTGCGGTCCCACACATAATGCATAACCTCACCAGGTAGCAACTTGGGATATTCCCCTTGGGATCACTTTGGTCATTGTTGCTAGAGTCTGTGTTAGCCTCTGAGATAAGGGCAAAAAGCTTTTTTTCTGTGAAGCATGTTCTCTCCTAGGTTTCTCTGGAATTATTGTTTACTGTCTGCATCTTTTGTAGAATAAAGCCAGCAGTGCAGGATGACAGGAAAAGTCTGGAGTGAGCAGAATGTATAAGATCTGTGTTGGAAGTCTCTACATACTATTTTTCTCAAAACAATATTGCTGAACCAACAGTGCGGCAATTATTTTGTTAGTCCAGGAAATGCTTCAAATGTAAATCCTCTTTCACCTTCTTGTTTTTCCTTTTTGGAAATGATTTCTGAGACTTCCCAGTGTTAATTACTGATTGGTTGTCCAAACTTGTGTCAGCATCACCTCACTATCCAACTGAGTCGATGTATAGATCTGCCTACCTTGTTAGGAAAGTCAGGGGTGTAACAGAGGCAACATAAGCTCATCCTCAGAACACATGGAGACAACAGACAGGCAGGGGAGAGGTGTCCAGGTCCAATCCAAACCTACCATCCTGCTGCATTCACATGCACCCCAACTCTAACACACCAGAATGATCGCCTGAATTCCCTCATCTGCAGTCAATCAGTTTCCTGAGGCCTGCTAACAAGCTATTCATTTTATTCAGGAGAAGGGATGCATCTGACGTTTGCAGGGTAGTACCTCTCTGGACTGAGCTACCAAGAAATGGAAACATGATTCACCCTGAGGAAGCGGACCTTCTTGATGATAATGAGTAAAGTTGAAAAATGAGTGTTTCACCTCCATTACATGAGGCATCTGAGTATACTTCATGCCAGACTCAGCCAGCTCCATGATCTCTTCCAGAGACTTTTCAAGGTTTGGAACCAAACGACACACCTCTCCAACTGGCCCTGGCAGACCCAAAGCTGAGAGCAGAAAAGTATAACAATGTGTCACAAAGTGATGCAGAAATCTAATACAGAGAAACAAAGTCTGGGTTTTTCTCTTGTTTGGTTTTGTGGTGGTCACTGTAGCCTCTGAGTTGTGTTGCCTGTTC
Source organism: Xiphophorus couchianus (assembly GCF_001444195.1). Classification (NCBI taxonomy): domain Eukaryota; kingdom Metazoa; phylum Chordata; class Actinopteri; order Cyprinodontiformes; family Poeciliidae; genus Xiphophorus; species Xiphophorus couchianus. Next base: position 2,308,579 of record NC_040236.1, read on the forward strand.
CATTAATTAGCCTTGTTGTTGTTATTAAGGCTCGTCATACTATCAGGGGCCCCAGGCACAGTAGCTAACAGGCCTCCATGTAGCTGTCCTGGGTTTGTTTTTCCTTTCCCTCTAGTGGCACAAATAAAAATGTTCCACCAGTGACTTCATAATGCCCTTCCAGAACATGCACTCTCTGCCTTGTTTAGTTTGATCTTTGTTGGGTTTTTGATGTGGATTTCTACAGTTTCCCAATCTGCCAGCAGTCTTGCTTACATTAATTCTGACAGACAGAAGGGTGAAATTAGCTGATGTCATTTGTGATACTGTGTAAGTCTCTCTCCACTGCTCGTGGCCACTCAATTATAATCCAGAAGAATCTACAGAATGTAAGTTATAGATTAAACTATGTTGCTTTGCCAGCAGTAAGATGTACATCACTAAGTAAAATGTTTATTTCTGATTTATGTTGGTACTTTTACAACAAAAAGATGCTGTTATACCTTCCATCCTCATCATATTGTTAAATGTTTAATTCCCAGTTTATAAAGGTCTTCAATAAACCAAGTTGGGTGGTGATTTTATGTAAAATAAAAGATGTATAAAAGATGTTGAGTTGAATTGATTTGACTGTTGTCATTAAATAAGGCTGCTGAATGTGAAGCAGAGTACCTGTTCTGTCTTTGCTTGCTTTGTTGTTGTAAATGGAGAAGCTGTTAAACTTGTTGAGCTGTGGCTCCAGGAAGGCGACAGGGAAGGCTGCTGAGAAGGCAGCTAAACACTTTCCTAAAGCTGGCCGCTGTCTGATGTGCATGGAAACAGGAGAGGAAGCGGTGAAGTTAGATCATGTGACAGAGGGTAAATAAAGAGGATATATGAGAAGATTGTAACAAAGTATTTGAGTTGACTAAAGCTAACTACTGACCCTGTATCTGAGGTAATTCATTAGCACAACTAGAGGCAGAGGAGGTACATCCCAGCCAGCCCAGCCAGGCAGAGGCAGGACGACGTGTCAGGGCGGGGCTGGGACCCTTCCCTCATTTACTAAATAAGCCAAAGCAAACTGGATACCTATGGCTACATCTTTTGTCAAAGGTAACAGATGAAGTACCACAGCTACAACATTAAATGGATCATAACAACTGAGACTTTCTCAGAGGCTGTTAAACTGTTGCTATACCAAAGCAACAAATATCTTCTAGATGTTTGACTGCAAAGTGAAGATCACAAGCAGCAATGAGCCACCCATTGAGGCACTTCTGTACTTTACTTGTCACCAATGATCCTACTTGCATGATGTATCATACAAGAAATGCATTATACTAAGACAAAGCTTGACTTTCATATTTTTGCAGAACAAGGGATATTGTGCTTTCAGAATGTTTGTCTATGAACAAGGACACAAAATAATGTGTGGGATATATCACTAAATGTAAGCTGATTATTAATGGAGGCTGAGAAGTGTAGGATATTCAGTACCTCTCCACATAGATACTTTTGTTGGTTCCCAGGAAGTAGAGACTATTCAGTATTCTGTAGCAGGACACCTGGACTTCATCCACTGGAACATGAGAGACAAGCATTTTGGAAACATGAACATTCTGCTTGGAGAACAAATATAGTCAAACTCATGTAGTTACGCACACATGAGGTCCTCTCCAAACATGTTCTGCCCGATGTGCTCAAACAGGGAGGAGAGCACCGGCAGCAGGGCGAAGGTGGTGTAGTTGATGATCTGAGTGACGCCACGTGGTTGTTCTCTGGAGTGGGTGAACTGGCCCAGCTTCAGGTTCTCCTGAGTTTTCTCCAAATCTTCTGCCACACTATCAAAGTAGGACCGCAGAGCTGCCTTCACTGACTCCAGCCCAGTCTTCATTACTGTCCTGAGAGAAATAGGTTTGGTGTTATTGCCATGGTCAGAAAAACCATGACTTGGGGATCTGAAGCTCATGTTACTAATTTACATTTGAGACTGTCTGAGAGCTGACAGTCTCAAACTATTCAAACTACATGTGTTCACATTTACTTTCTTTGTTAGGATACACAGACCCAATTAATTGATAATACTATTGAAAAGTTCATTTATTTCACCAAATGAAACTTTTCCCTTAATGATGACTGTCTGCTAACAGCTAATGAAAACATGACAGTTTCAGGTTTGAAACATTACAGACATTACAGTCTACATGTTTAATGTAGACTGTAATTAGAATAATACATCAGATCAATAAAAAACTACTTAAAAACCAGGAATATGGGCTTAATGAAAACTGTGTTTATTAACTGCTTAAAAGTTGTTTTCAAAAGGTACTTTTAATCCGACAAACAAGACATGTGTTCTACTGCATGTGTCAAACTCAAGGTCCAGGGCCCAAATGTGGCCCACCATAAGTTTTTATATGGCCCTCTTGGCTTTACTGGAAAACATAAGTAGGACCTTCAAGATAACAGTTGTGTACTTTATAATTAATATTATTATATTAATCAAAGTCGTTTTTGCTGTACACTGCCAAATTATATCAATGTGAAATATGCAAAGACAGCTGTTTATTAATTTATTAATATTTTTGCAAGTTTTTTTTTTTAACAAAAAACAACAGTACCTCGCATCTAGGCTCTGTCCTAGTATCTGCAGACAGTTGACGATTGACGTTGCATTGTTCCCTGCAAAGCAGAAACCACATGATGAGCTAAATACCAGAACCACAGTCTGTCAGTAGGGGTCGCTGTCACCATCTTCTAGCTAATTTAGGACACAGACCTTAAAACTGCTCTGATGGGTTTTTACCATGGGTACAGTGGATGGTTTAATAAAACACACACACAACAGAAAGCATGCATATAAACACAGATGTCCTTAGATGCAAAGCTATAAAGCGACTAAGGACATCTTTGAAATGAAGTGACGTTGAAATTCTACAGATGAGAGTAAAGATGATGTAGTGGGATAGTGGGGAAGTGCTTTTCCACAGTCTGGGTGAAAAACAGTAAAAGCCTTGTAAATTCTATTTTGTATTTATATATTGGGTTTGGGGATGTACTTGTTTTTTGGGGTTTTCTAAACATACTTTTGTATTTTAGTGTTTTCTAACTAAAGATGCAAAGGTATCTGGTGTGGTTTTAGATTCTACTATTATTATTATTATTATTATCCCAGAACTAACAGACAGTGTACTTTATATTTTACTTGAACTGTGAGTGTGGAGTGATGGCAGCATGGGCAGCTGACACACTGAACAGAAAGTAGATTGAATATGTTAGTGTCTGGATAATTGGGGAAATGCTAGAAAGAATAAAAACACTTCGGCAAGCAGATCTGACTGTATGCTTATGCTCATCTGTATGAACATGGTAAAGATATTACCATATCAGTAGTGCTCTGCAAGATGAACCTTTAAATTGATTTTTTTTATAATTAAAGCTGTACAGTTTAACTATTGTAACTAACTAAATATGTTTTACATTCTCACACACCTCCTTACGAAAACCATTGAGTATCTTAGAGAGGTCCGGCATGAATCAGCCTCTGTTTGGATGTGCAAGAGACGAAGTGGAAAGCATTTATGCCACTGCATGAGTAGCTGGGACAGATTTGGCTCTAAATGAAATTTTTTTCCTCAAGGCTAACAAATAGAAAAGAGAAGAAGGATTTTGCCAACAAGTAAGAAAAGTTTATGGCACGTCTGCTGGCTGCAGTGGAATAATCAGAGTTGGTCAAGAAAAGGAAAATAGTCATCCTACACCAGGGCACTCAGAATGAAATACTTGCACAAGCTGTACCATTCAGGAGCCACATAAATATAAAAAAATACCAAAATGTCAGAATACACAGAATAACAGTGTCTGGTCTACATGAACTCAGATGTGCAGAATCTGCATGTAAAACACATGAGCATCATGACTGGACAATAGGAGTATCACCTGGACTGGAGTATCACCACTGACAGTCTGACAAACACTGTTCACCACCAGCATCCTCATAACAGTCTACAGAGCAGTGGTGGTCAGTATCCTGATCTAGTGCCTCTAAGCAAGGCACTGTAGCCGGAATAAGCAGCCGAGACAGCCCACCCTGTCAGAGGTCTGATGGGGTTGTTGCTTCCAGCCTTAGTGGCCTTTAGCACCATAAGAGAGACCTCTCCATATACAGTATATGGGTGCTAATATTGATATGGCCAATGACCCCTAGAGATTCCAAAGGTTTTGCACAAAAGTATGAAAATTAAATGTTAGCCACATGGTAAATTTAAAAAAAGAGTTCAATAATTTCCAGTATGATGATTCATATTTTTGAAGGGCTATTTGATTTACATAGATATCATAATCTATTTAGTTTCAGCTGAAGGTGTTTTTTTATTACCTTTTAATTTAATGCTTTTGATTGTGTTTTATTTTGGATGTATAAAATTTATTCCAGCTCTAGTTTTAAACGTTCTTTACAAAAGGCTATTGGTCTTTGAGAGGGCAAACTTGCATTATTCTGTCATGATCAATATATTGCTTGAAGATGGTCTCAAAACAATAATATTGTCATGTATAGCAATAGTTACAGGAACAATTTACGATTCAGTAAACTGTGTTGTCGCCTAATATGTGGATGATTCCTGCTTTGTTCTAACTGAGCAGGTTTAGAAGGTGATGGCATGCCAAGAAAAACAGCAACACACCAGTTCCATCAAACCAAAAGAAGATTGTTGGCAAAACAGTAACAGAAGCATTTTAGAGCAAGGGATCAAGCAGCCTTACCGAACAAGGATATCCTATGTCTGACAAGAACTCCAAGTTTGCAAAAAAGACTGAAAAGATTCACAAAATTGGGATGAGAAAGTTGAATTAGTAAAAGGAAGACTATAAAGATAAGATGTGGCGATGCAGACTGGAGGTACAGACGATCATTTACAAGATGCTGCGAGACTTTCCTCAGTGTGAAACATACTTCTGCTCCAACACACTCTGAAGCTAGCTGGGTTTGTGGTTCTCACCTGGTCACCATCTCCTTCTCCTTATTTGAGGCATGGCCTCCACTGCTGATTGCATGAATGGCTGTGGACAGGAAGTACAGCCTGTGGTTTTTAAAGTACTGATCCACCAACGGCAAAACAACCTGGTGGTAAAATGATGCACAGACAGTGTAAATACATTTATTAATCAAACAAGAACATTACTCGGGTGGGTTAGGGTTTGGAGGATCTTTTTGTTCCTCCCCTGTTCTAAACCCCCAGGTTTTCTCATCATTTTAAACATAATTACAGATTGTTGCTATTTTTCCCAAACAGTTAGCTCAAATGATGACCAGAAGTGCTCAAACACACTGCTTTTGATCACGTCATACATTTTCTCTCCAAATCCACCTTTCTAAAATATTCAGCAATAAAGACATGATGAGCAGATGTTTAACTTAGACTGAAAACTCACTGTGGTATTTACCAGCAAGAAGGCAGGTTGAAATAAAGGAATTTCTGCACATTCCAAGAGAAATGACTTACAACTCAAACTTCTCTTTGAAATGCATCTGACAATTATTTTACATTTAATAATTCCATTTGATAATTGGTCAATAATTGATAATTCATCAACTGACAGATTTCTTGTGGGGATGAGATCAGGACTTTCTGAAACACAGTAAAGTGTAAAAATACTATAAAAATCATAACTGAATGAGAACAAACTAAAAGAAGTGTGACCTTTCCAAAGAACTTTATTTGCTGTTCATGAGGAATCTTTCCTCCTTTCAGCTTTGCTCCCACATCTGAAAGACAAAAAGAACAGAAACAAACTGTGAGATCTGCATACATTTACATGCATTAAACACTTTCCTGAATTTGTCAATTTAGAGAAGGTAATGAGAACTCTTTAGAAAAACTCATCTCTCATTTGTCCAGTACGTTGGATATAGAAATAATTTTAGTTTTTAAAAAAATATACTTTCAGCCTGATTTATTGTTAAACACTGAAGAATAATGCTTATGTTTACAGTGCATATGGCCTTCTGGTTTCAACTGTATAACACAGAGCTAGTATGTTAGTTAATATCAATAATCAAACAATCACTTAAACAGGGAGTTATTTCTAATGTATTGTATATTTTTAGAAATTAAGCCCGTCTCTCTTGACAACAATGTCCAGGACTGTAGCTGTAGCAGTTCAGCTGCATAACATGGTTCAGACTGTCATTTCATGATATGGGTCATGTGATATTTCATAAGTAGGCAACAACTGAAGAATCATACCAAACTCCATCATATGCTGATGAGCCTGGTCTACATATGTGATGAGCTTCTGGAGGAAGGTGTAGGCAAACCTCTTCTCAATTGCTGGAGTATCCAGCTCTGGAGACTTCTTTCCTCTGAAACAGAAGATTCAAACAGTCCAGCATGTCTCTTCTATTTCAGCCAGAGCTATGAGGTAGAGCATGCATTGACCCAACAGTGACACATTCTAAAGCAAAATAACATCTAAATAACAAATGTCAGCTGAAGTGTCAGTATGTAGCAGTTTCAGACAACTGAAGTTCCAATAATCCAGCTTTTCCTGAATTGTCTCAAAAAACAACAAAAGCAGAAAATTTTCTCAGAACTCCAAAAGATTACTATTTCAAAACCTTGTATATTAAGTGTAAGATTTAATGTATTACCTTAACGTGGGGCTGTTTGACGTGCTCCTGACCTAGTTGATCTACAAATGATCCTGAAGTTCTAAGCTGAATTAGAACCTCTTTGAAACATTTTCTGTTGCACAAAGCGGGACCTGTTCTCATCAATCCATTCTCCATATTTTCTTTGGCTAGTTAAACTTGCAGTTCATCACTAGTGAGATGAAAGCAACAAAGGCTATGTATGGCAGTCTGTCCTTAACAGTTTAAGAAGCTGAGATGGTTTTCCAGCAAACAGCACAGCAAAATGTATTATTAGACTATGCAAGTACACCAAAGATGCAGCAAAGATTATTTTTTCTGAAAAAGATTCAATCTATATAGATATGGTTATACTTCACTGAGCTTCTAATCAGTTTACAAGGAAGAATGGATGTGCTGCTACCTGGATACGATGTAACCGTTGATCTGGAGAAACTTGAGAATGTCTTGAGCTTTTTCTCGGTCCTTGGATTTCTCTTTGGCAGTCAGAGTGTCATAGGGAACTAGAAGAGGATGTCTTCCTCCACCTGAAGATATCAATGAGCGAACACACAGAAAACCCTAAACCATTTCATCTAAAGCAGCAAAATAAAAAACACAAAGAGAACTAAGTTTTTATGCAAATTATTCATTGCACCTTCTTGACAGTCTGACAAGATCTGGGGGCAAAAAAACGAGGAGGATGTCTTTCTAAAAACAGCAGAGCTTTACTTTGGGGGAGGCGTTCTCTCACTACTCTAAGTAACTGACTCTTATTTGTTTGGCTGTGGTGGAATATAAAAAAAAATCTAAAATGAATATTGCATTGACAGTTATGCATAATATTTAGGAAGGTAAATGAATGTCAGACTAAAATAACAGAAGGCATCATATGAACATCAGGAGGTCTTGCTGTGTTGTGCTGCCTGTTACCTTTAGCTTCTAGCTCCATTTTCTTTTGTCTTGCCCAGATATTATGATAATTTTCAGCAAGCAGCTCAGCCATAGACTGGAAAAACAAAATGATTATCATGTGTGGTTGCTTTACACTGCAAATACCAGTGAATCTTGTAACATTTATTTTTAATTTAAGACACAGGTTTAAGCCCTGTGACTACATGTGATACGTTTATTGTAGCTTTGTACTTTGAGGGTTTATTTAGAAAAACATATTTACCTGCATATCTCTGGACAGTGTAACATTGCTCATGTCAACAGGCCTTGGGCTGAAAGCTGGAGCTCCTTCAAAAGACAGCTGTGAACATTAGGAGCAGAAGGTCACAAACCACACTAACTAACCTCACTCTGCAGAATCTTCTGACCACAGAACCTTCTGGTCAGAAGTTTCTCTTCATGGGCAATAATGTAATCGTACTGTCAGGCTTTTAATGATTTAAAGTACATCATGGGCCATGTGCAGAAATGATACACAAAAAAACTGTAGCACATTATTTTGCTCACTACTGGGCTTGAACAAAAATGAATGCTGTGTGTAATCCATGCAAAGGTTTTGCAGTCGACAATCATCAAATAACATTAAGGTTATTTAACTCAAGCAGGTTTGAACCAAATGGTTTATCATGATTTGATTTTTTTATTGTTTGAACTTAAACAATGGTGCTGCACAGACTTTGACCTTCATTGACTCATACAGTGTTTTTTCTGACCTTTGTGATCATCTACATAATCATCACTCCCATTCACACACTGTCCGGGTTAGCATGTTTTAATGAATGAATGACTTGCTCCACTAGGCTACCTGGCTGGCCATTGATATCCGTCTGGATTTGTTGTGGAGGGTGGCAGTGTCTCCCTCTCTGTTTCTGTCGATGCTCCAGCCCCACGACAGCATCGTCTTCAGAGATTCTCTGACAGACCAGCAGTACGCCTCCTTGTCCTGCAAGGTTACAGGCTAGCTATAGATCACAGCTTAAACTAACCAAATATCAAAAAACTAAAAATACTTGACAAAGTTTTATAACAGCTTAAGGATAAAAGGAATGTGAAACTGAAATGTGATGTTTTTGTACAGTTGCTTTAGATTCACAGTAAAGACATGATTGGTTTGAGATGGAAAGCGAGCAGCACCTTCTCAGACAGAGCTTTGTATGGCTTCAGAAGGGGATGGGTCTTACTGCTCTCACACAGGTGTTCTTCATATGTCCAGCCATGGGAAAACTGAAAAACAAGAAGTCATTCTAGAATAGAATATTGATTTGTTGGTAATATTACTGATGGTAGACAAAATAATAAATAAGTGAATCAAACTTATTGGTATTTTACAACAACTCTCTGTTCATGACCCTGATTTTGTATTTCTCTGTTGCCATGTCTGCAGATACATGAGCTCAGCCAGGCGGTGGACTTGTTGGGGGATTTCTCACCTGAAGCAGAGGATCTGCACAGCTCTGATGATTTAGCATTCTCTATTTACAATCAACTGTACTCAGCCTGAAAGCTCTGACCTTTTCTCTCGGCCACAAAAGTGCACCACCTCTCTTTGGTCTCCTAAAAGCAGTAAACATCTCACTTGTGCTGAGCCCCATCCTGCACCTCAGTGTCAATGCTTTACAAACACACAGCCTTGGTGTTGTGGTGGGGGAGACTCCACCCTGTCTATGACACCACCACATTCATTCCTGTTCTTGTTGTTGAGAAACAATCTACAACGTTTCTGAAACCAAGGCGACTGAAAACAATGAACCTAAAAGATGAAGACATTGCATGTGTTTCTGTTGGTTCCTGTAAATCAGGACTGAAAACATGTTCCTATTCTGCACTTTTTGATTAAACAATCTGACTAATAAAGTGCTTCCACATTTGTTTCTTTAATGGCTTTAATAACATGTTTTTCTTTTCTTTTATGGTTTGCTATTTTCAGTCTGTCTTTCCTGTATGATACTTTGGATTCCCTTGGGTATAAGTGATGCTGTGTAAATAACATTTTTAATAAAGTGCACAGTTTTGGTATGACAGTGTGTATGAACTGTTAGCTGTTTTAGTGAAAGAAAAAGTATATAGTTCAAATAAATAGATAAAATCTAACTTTAGGACATATTGAGACTTCTTGTCTTCTCACCTTCTCTATGCACCACCTCTCATGGTTATGCTCGGCATATCTGGTTATAAAATAGTCCAGCTTTTCAGGAACAGTTACACTAAAGAGAAAAACAGGATGTATAAACAACAGTTTGTCAGTCAGCAGACATTCAGCAGAAGTGATGCTACATGTTTCATTTCTGAGAGCACTGTAAATGCAGCAGCACATAGTAGCTGGAGTCTTGTTACATACTTAGTGGTGTCTGCAGGTTGTGGGTTGAAGTTTCCCTCTGAATCCATGGAGGACTGTTTCTCCATCAGGGCCATGTAGTTGGACTCCATGTAGTCTGGAGGAAGAGCGCCAGCCACCGCGCTCAGACACGGCAGTGCCAGCTTAAACAGCTCCTGGTCATAACGCTGCATCGTTAAAACACAGGAACACAGATGTTCTTCAGGTTTGGATTCAGCTCTTCACAGATGCAGTCCATCCCAGGCTGCGGCTACCACTTCATACAGCTTATATAAATGACATTGTTGATGTTTTATTTACAGATGAGGTTTGTCGCTGGGATTCCTTAGTTAGTATATATATATATATATATATATATATATATATATATATATATATACATATATACAGTTAAAGGAAACCTAGTCAGTTGCTTTGAATCATTGATCTTGAAGCATTTCCTCATCCTAAGCAACCACATGAAGACAATGAGTCAAATTCAAGTTTATTTCTATTGCACATTTAAAACAGTAGCTGACCAAGATCCTGCACAATGTGTAATATCTCCACTAACTCAGACAATTCAAGATACACTCACCGGCCACTTTATTAGGTACACTTGTCCAACTGCTTCTTAACACAAATGTTGAATCAGCCAATCACATGGCAGCAACTGAATGCATTTAGACATGTAGACATGGCCAGGACGATCTGCTGCAGTTCAAACTGAGCTCAAAATGAGGAAGAAAAGTGATTTAAGTGGCATGGTTGTTGCTAGACAGGCTGGATTGCGTATTTCAGAAACTGCTGATCTACTGGGATTTTCACACATAACCATCTATAGGGTTTACAGAGAATGGTCTGAAAAAGAGAAAATACCCAGTGAGCGGATAGAGAACCTTTGGGATGTGGTTGAACAGGAGAATTTCATCATGGATGTGCAGCTGACAAATCCGCAGCCACTGCTCAATGCTATCATGTCAATATGGACCAGACTCTCTGAGGAATGTTTCCAGTACCTTGTTGAATTTATGCCACGAAGGGGTAAGGCAGTTCTGAAGGCAAAAGGGAACCAACCTGGTAGCAAGGTGTACCTAATAAAGTGGCCGGTGAGTGTAAACTAGAGTAAATGAGCAGCCATCTGTTCCACCTGGCTAGAGGAACCTCTGGTAATGGAGAGGTTTTTGGAAAGAAGAAGGAGCACACATTGTTATTGAGAGCAGCTAAACACAGAATCATTTCCTTTGGCTCACATGAAGCAAAATACACAGCTACTCACCTTTTTCACACACATATACATATACTCAAAAAAATAAATGAGATAAAACAATAACAAAAATGTCAGCTTCCTTGCATCTTGGTTAGTTTCAATGTTGTCATAGAAACTTACTTAACTATTTTGGAAAACTTAAATAATCACCAATGGTTTTTTTTACAATGCGCAAATTACATTAAATTTATGTATAGTTTGAGCCACATAAAACAGTAAAGCACATTTTCATACCTTGCAGCCTGTCACATGTTGAGTCAAAGAAAACTGTTCCAATAAATACAGTGGTTTTGATATAGCCTCCAAAACAAGAGTCTACAAAACAGTTCTTACCACGTAATACAATCAAAACAAACTACAAAACAGCTGCTTTGGTGAGGCAACAAGAACAAAAGGAAATGTCAGGCCTCACCTTGCAGGACAGAGCATCAAATATTCCCCAGAACAGTTTCCTGGAGAGGTGAAGCTCTTCATCTGAAGCCACTCCAAAGCTGCCCCAGCCTCCGGACAGGCAGTAATACTTCCAGCAGCGCTCATAGTGATTGGTCAGCAGCTGGAAAAGTAACGCGCTTCATAAGCGAACAGCACACCTTCACCCTATCCTTGAATGCAACTTCAATAACCTGGTGGTGTTTGTTTTAAACAAAGAGGCAATGAGGTGGACCTGAATTTTCTGCCAAAGTGGCTTAACTATGGAAACTATAGAAAATCAAATATACTTCGTCTTTTCTTCTAACCATATGACATCATAGTAGTAAAACTACATTAATGTCATAAACAGTGGTTTATTCCATCTCCATATTTCTTCTGGGGATGGAGTAAGGATGAGAAAAGAGAGGCTTGTCACCTTCAGAGGCATCTTGGTGTGTTCATTCAGCAGGGGAACGTCGAACACCAGCCTCCTCAGCAGGTGCTGCATCATTGAAGGCCTCAGCTTACTGCATTACATCAGGGAGACACAGAAAGTGGCCATTTATTCTCACACTTATACGTTTTTAGGAAATGTCTCTTTAAAACCTGACAAACGTAAGAAAGATGGCTTCAACTATAGAGCCAGTGTAAGACTGAACTTATTAGCTTACCCACAAACAGCCAGCAGACACTCCTCTATAGCGTCCCTCTGAGCTTTGGTAAGGCAGCAGCCTTTGGACAGCCGGTACACCGTGTGGAGGAGGGAGTCGATCAGAGAGGCAAACGGCTCGGTCCCCGCAAACAGAGGAGCACATTTGGTCAGGAGGGGAAGCACCGCTGTACACAGGTACCTGTTGAGGGCCAGGGCCATATCTGTGGCACTGAGGGCAGCCTGGAACAGGAGGACAGTGCCAACACAGTCAGTGGTGCAACATTAAAAAAAAAAAAAAAGTCTACATCAACTGTACATCTGACGACCAAATGCACCATTATTCAAAGTTAATATCAAATATTTCAACAATTTATTTCAACTGTAAAAAACAACTAAAATCTTATGGAGGCTGCAGCACTGCAGTGTCAATGAGTTTTTTTACTTAGTATTTGGGTTAGGATTCTTTTCCACTCAAAGCTGATTCATCCAAAGCAAACAGAAGGCAGTCGGAGTTCATCTCATGGTTGTTCAAAACATTCCAACACCTTAATAGTCAGTCTGAGAAAATACCTCCTCTCTACACTGAATAAAATGTGATGGCTGAAACTTCCTTTCAGCCATCACTGAAAGATGAGAGGTGAAACATCATTAAAAAGTTAGAAGGAAACATTCAGTTTTCTGTTTAACTGCATAGACTTTGATCTTTAAGCCCACCATCTGCATCTGCTATCTGCAAAGGAACTCCAAATTATTTGTGGAAAATTTGCCTATTTGCAGATTTGTAAGAAAATGCAGCTTGGGCAGCTGGAATAGCTGTGCACAATGGCACTTGACATGCTGTTGGCAGCCAACCAATGAGCAGCATTCATTTTTCTCAACACTGACTGGAAAGCAGAGACAAGAAAAACTATGGATACTAGCTTCTACTGTAGAGGTGAAACTGTTTCTGCTGCGTATATTAATGAAAATTAATGTTTATCAGTGTATATTAAGGTATATTTGGTGTGTGAATTGTTAAGATTTTCAGTTAAAAATGTTTTTGAGTCGGTCCCACATATTGATGTGCAGATGTGGTCTAACAACTTTATTGCATACATCATTTATGTACAGTAAAAAACAGTTTAGGACCCAGCACTGACCCTTGTGATGCTTCACAGGTCACCTCCAGTAAATCAGAACTCAATATTTATTTGTTCATATTGATGTCTTTGATTCAGGTAACTTTTTATTAAAGAAGTCCCTCTTACAGCATATTACTCCAATATATGTAAAGGTAATAGGTTGACCAGCATCAGAGGGGAGGTCGGAGGGAGAGATGACTTACAGTGTCCAGAGAGGCAGCAGCTCTGAGATCTGGCAGGAATCCAACCTCAAGAAGGTGGAGGAGGAAATTCTGGTCTTCTATACCATAGACCCGGTCCAGGAAAAGGACCATGGCTGCTTTATGGTCTGGACAGAAACCTGCTGACATGTCTGGCTCCACAACTATCCCATCTGAGAGAGCACAGGAACACAAAAGGTCATGTCTAAAAACATTTTGAAATACTTTAAAAACATGCTTCAAATGTGAGCTCAATAATACAGAGCAACCGCAGGCCAAGTAGAGTTTGCTCATCTTCATTTATGCTAGTTATGGTTCCTGCTGTCTGATATGAGCTGAGGCTGGATCTACCTTTAGCCAGGTTGGGCATGGAGAAGGGGATGCTGATGACTCCCACCAGGTCGTCGATGGGAATCAGGGACCTTAAAATGGCTCTGATGCGGAGAGCTTCACCTTTACCAGCATGGATCAGCTGATATAAAACAGGCAGTAGGTTAAAGAAATGAAATCATCTGGGTTTTAGTCTGACATGTTTAATATTCTGTCATGTTTAAAGCACTCACATGCATCTCTGGAGCACAGCGACCCAGCAGATCAATAAGTGCAGAGTAGAAGGTCATAATGGCATTGCCCATGTGGATGGTATCATCCTCCTCTTCATCCAGCATGTCACTGCTGCACAGCAGTATCACACCATTTACTCTTCATCTCAGTAGTAGCTTAATGATACTTTGATTTATAGCAATAACATAACAGGTGTTATGCAAGCATGAGGACACCTCTAGACACAAACAGGTAAAAAGTAAAAGTTTTTCTGTTTGAATCCAGTTGTGTCATTTTCATTAGATTTCATGTTAAAGCACGTTAGTGTAACTACCAGAGAGAAGGTGCATGCTGCATTAACGCCCAACAACTTTCTGTGATGATTATTAACATAAGACATGAATGCATATTGTCTTACAGTGTTCTGCTGCTCTCAGACACCGGAGACGGCCCGTCTCTGCAAAGATCCTGAGAGATTCTGATGGCTTCCTCCATTGCTGCAAGCAAGCCATCACCGCCTTCACCTCGAAGAGCGGGGCCAAAACATTCAGGCCGGCGAATAAGAAGCCTCACCACAACGTTGGCGTTCTCTTCCACGCTCTCCCCTGCACACGTCACAAGCACAGAGTTACAAAGAACTTATCAATGACAAATAAAGCTGCCTGTAATGAAAATGTTTCCGCCTTCACCATTGCAGAAGACAGCAAAACGCAGAAAGTCCAGGTAGCGCTCCCCCTCCACTGGGTTCCAGCCGATGTCTGGGTATCCTTTATGCACCAGCATTACACAGCTCTGCAGCCCACAGCCAGCCAGATACTGCACCACCTGCAGGGCAATCACACACTGCTCAGCTATACAGTCAATAAAGCTGAGCACATAACTAATATAACTAATAGAACCTGAAATAAACTGGCATCAGGGACAGAGAATATTCCAAACGCTAACAATAATATAACTTTTAAAACCAAAAGCAATTGAGAAATTCTGTGCATGCAAAAGTGTGTACACAAGGTTAGGTCTCAAAATATGCTACTATTCACTGACAATACAGTGGAAAAAATGGCTACATGATATTTTTCATGTTCATATTCTATCTGAATTGTTCTGCCCCTTAGTGTGAAGTAGAAAAACAATGAAAATATCGTTTTATGTAAGGTTTGAAACTACAACTTTTTAAGTGTCACCATCAATTTTGTTTCATTGCAGTTCAAGTATAAAGTGTTAACATTAAAGTCATTAAACACAGCTGCATAGTGAAAGAAAATGCATCCATGCAGCAATGAAACAACATCTTCTAAAATCCCATGATAGGTATTTTCTTGACCTACATAAAAAGAACCACAGACGTCACTTAGCTGTTCAACTCAGCTCTCTTGAAAGAGGAGAAGACACAGTAACCCTGGCATTTCTGCCAGCCTGGCCTCCGCCAGCTGTTCAGTTCACCATGCATTCTGACACTCTGCTGCAGAGTTTGTTTTTTTATTAGCAGGGGAAAGGAGTGAATAGAATGTGGGAGAGTGAGCTTAACATAAGGGGGGGCTATCCTGATAACAAGGAAGGGGGAACACAGAATTAAATTCTACACACAGTTTTACAACTAAGGAGTATCTCAGGAAGATCTCCTAAAGAAGATTAAGACACCACCTGCAAAAACATGCTTGAGGTTAAAGAAAGCTTAGTTATGACTAACACACAGTTTAACAAATTCCTCCTGTCTGGAGTGAGAACACTAGACCTTTAAATGAAAAACAACTAGTAATATAAAACTACTAACGTAAGAAAGATAACAAACATGATAATTTTGACATCCCACCACAGATGACAGGAGTGTCTCTGGTGTCTTTTACCACATTGCTATTCCAATTCCAGTACAAAAATGGCTATAAAACTTCCACATTTTTTCAAAGATTCATTCTTGATGATGATAGTTGTGAGCCAGGATCTACTGGGCTGAAGTAGTTCTGAAGAACCTCTGACTGAAGATCAGTGCCGACTGCTCCACTAGTTTTCTACTGAAAAACTAGTGGAACTCCACTACTAGTGGAGTAGTTTTCTACTGAAAACTAGTGGAGTGGAATAGAATAGTAATAGCTAGTTTTCCAAAGCAGCTGCTCAGCTAGTGGAGTTATTAGTGGACTAATAACTCCACTAATTAGTGGAGTTATTAAAAACAACATAATAGTTTTCCACTCCACTAGTGGACTGGAAAACTATTATGTTGCTGCCATTTCTTTATCTGCTCTGGATTCATGAATCACTTTGCAATAATTACATAAATTAACTCTCTTTGCTCCTTTATCATCTTTTATTTATTTATTTATTGCATAATTTTAGCTGCTTTGGTACAAATGGTGTCAAATTTGTCCAGGACATATTTTTTCTGTCAAACTCAGTTTAAGCTAAAATCAGAGCCATCTATTTGTTGGAAGTTGCCTTTGTGCATTTGACTTGGATTCAGAATACATTTATTTAAATACACTATTGAAAACTGGTTTCAGGTTTTATTATGTTTTATTCCTTCCTGTTAAAACACCTTTAAAATTTTACTTTTCCTTATTTTCTACAAATTGAAGATATTTGTCATGTTTTACAAATCAACTAGTCACAGAAAAAATATCATCTGTTTATTTTTTCTTGAGAAACTGTAGTTGCTAAAAACTGACTGAAAAGGTTAAAGTGCATTGTGGCAGGTAAATATATTTATATTCCAAACGGTTGATGATGCCTCAGTAGATTTCTGGTTTCTGTTACTGAATGAATCTCATTTTATTCCAGTGGGAGCGCCCAGTGGTGGACTGACAGGGCTTTGGGAAAGCTGTAGGATTTTTAGTTGGGAGATAAATTTGGTTAAAGTAAAATCAGTTTTACTTGAATCGGTTAGGGACAGGTACTTCACAGCCATGACATATTGGACTTATTGTAGATGGAGGATGCTTATATGAGTGCATTTGTAAAAATCACCTTTTCCAGCTCTGGTTCTCTTAGAGCCAGAGCCAGTTCATTGTTATCCATGACTGATGCTGCAGCCACGTCCAGAGGAGTGGATCCACGCATGGAAGGAGAGGCTGAGAGAAAAGAGGAGAGATGGGGAACAGAAGAACGGAGAGCAGGATAACCATCAGATAAAGAAAGAACACGTTTACATTTTGTTTTTAACATTTTCCTTCTGAACATGTCAGAGCTGAAATGTATTGTAGCAGTCATTGGCCTCACCATGCTTCCCCATGACCCTTGATCTGCAGTGATCTTTTAAGCAAACTTGTTTCGCCTTTCATGTAAAGGTACAAAAATCTATCTGATTTAGTTAAGCCATCTGGTAGATGATGTTCTATGACCATTTTATCCTAAATAATTTTCTCCTGTGTTGTTCTTAGCCAGAGAATGTTTTATTGTAGTTTTTTTTCCTTTTAGGTAAGTTTGTTTTCTTGCTTCTAGATAGAAGGAGAAGTTTTGTTAAATGGGCGGGGCAAAGTCTTCCCTCCAAAACTTCATACCGTTGCAGTTTTGGTTGCTATTGGTCTATTTGTACTTACCAGTGAAATTACTGAAAACTAAAGTCCATCTATCAATTTTCTTACACCTTATCCCTAGTGGGGTCATGAGGGGTGCTGGTGTTTATCTCCAGTGGTTAATGGGCAACAGGGGGGTCACCCTGGACAGGTCACCAGTCCATCGCAGGAAAGCCTAAAGTAACTTTCTATAGTCCATTTACAGTTACCTGTTAGCTAACCTGATTAACTCTTCTACTTACCAAGGCCTACGCTGCTGTTCTCCAGCAGGTAGCTCAGATGGTCAAACATGGCCTTCTGGTTCTGGCGACTGATTCGGCAGAAGTAGCACAGAAACCGACAACAGTTGGCCACCATTTTAGGGAAGGTGATTTCCTGTAAACATATTTAACCACAAACAAAAGTGTGTGTATAAAAAAACACTTCCTACTTACGAATATGTACATTTATTTGCTTATTGAGGCTTTGCAGCCTGCCTACCTTGGAGTCTCCTCCACTGAGAACGTTAACCATGACCTCCATGACCGTCTCATGCATGCCCAGAGCCCTCATCAGGTTGGGATGCTGGTAGAACACCTTGTTGTTCATGATATCACTGCAGAGAAAGGAAACATCTTCAATGCCAAACTTCTCATAGTTCTGGACACTGAGTAAGCACTTTCTTTAAAATTCATTCTTGCCTCTGCACAGCAACTGTCTTTTTTGCTTTTATTTTTAAAGCTTTAATTAATCTGGCCAATGAGACTGACATAAAGATGTCTTTCCCTTTAGTGAGCTGGAAAGGCAGCAGCATGTCTTAGTGGAATAACTGGACAGAACAAACAAAGAATACCAAAGGCAATTTTGCATTTTAGGAGTGACCTGATATTATACTGGGCTGATATTATACTGGGCAAAAACTGTGTTAAATTTGTTCTAATTCTCCTTAGCTGTGCTGGGTCCTTGCTGTGAATGAGTTCTATTTATAGTTGGCTTTATGTTTAGGCTGGTTGTCCTGAAGCTCCTCTCCGGTCTCAAGTCTTTTTCAAACAGGTTTTTTTTTCTTCCAACATTGTCCTGTATTCGTCTCCATCCATCTTCCCATCAACTCTCACCATCCTCCCTGTCCCTGCTGAAGAGAAGCAACCCAGAGCATGATGCTGCCACCACCATATTTGTCAGTGGGGATAGTGTGTTCAGAGTGATGTTCAGTGTTAGTTCTCCATGTTTTGCACTTTGATCAGAAAGTTTCATTTTGTTCTGGTCTGACCAAACCTCCTTCTTCCACACGTTTGCCGTGTCCAACATGGCTTCTGGAAAACTGCAAACAGGATTTTTATGGTTTTCGTTTAACAACGACTTTCTTCTTACCACTCTTCCATAAAACCACATTAGTGAAGATGACTAATAGTTTTCCTGTGGACAGATTGGATGTTTATCTCTGCATCTGGTCCAGAATCACCATGAGCCTCTTGGCTGCATCTCTGATCAGTACTCTCCTTGTTCAGACTGGAAGTTTAACTGGTGTAGCCTCGTCTTGTAGGTTTAAAGTTGTGTCGGACTCTTTCCTTTTCCAGATGCTTGATTGAACAGAGCTCTGTGAGATGTCTAAAGCTTGGTAAATCTTTTTCTAGCCTAAACCTGCTTTAAACTCCTTCACAGTTTTCTCCTGACCTGTCTGCTGTTTTCCTTGGACTTCATGATACCGTTTGCTCTCTAATATTCTCTGAACCTCTGAGGCGTCACAGAGCAGCTGGATTTGTTCAGAAATTAGATTACATACAGGTGGTATATGTTTAGTCATTAGCAGTCATGAGGCAACTTCTGAAGGAAATTGGTTGTGCTGAATATTTTCACATACCCCACCTTTCAGTTTTTATTTCTAAAGATTTTTTTAAATTATGTCTAATTTTCTAACTACTTTTGAAAATTAAAATGCTTGGATTATATTTTCATTGCACAGTTCCAGAGTCAATACTGCACTTCAAGCTGTTGGTCTGTTTCTACCAGTTTGGCAGATAAGACAGAGAATTATACCTTTATCAGTCCTTTGCAAAACACTTCAAACTCAGTCAGATTCAATAGAGTGTCTGAAAATCAGTTTTCAAATTATGTTGCGGATTTCAAGTTGGATTTAGGTGTGGGCTTTGACATGAATATGCTTTGATCTCATAAATTGCATCATTGTATTTGTATTTGTAGAGTTATCACGCAGCTGGAAGATGATTTTCCACTACACTCTCTAGTCAACATAGATGCTTTTCTTCCGGGAATGTTTTCAATTTAACTCCAAACATTTCCCCATTGACTCTGGTCAGCAGGGCCGGCCCAAGGCATAAGCAAACTAAGTAGCCGTATAGGGCCACATGGAGGCTTGGGCTGGCCCTGCTGGTCAGCTTCCTTGCATCTGCTAAATAAATGTTCTGCTAATAATGCTGTCAACATGTTTCCCAGGGGCAAAGTCTCAAAGTCATTCCAGGTCAAAGTTCAGAGTCTGACAGCAACATGGCCTCACCCAAGCCCTCTGATCATCAGCTTCTCCTCCTCTCTGCCCATCCGGACGCTCAGCAGAGAGCGGATCTGACCCAGGGCAGCTAGCAGGTTGATGGTGTCCTCTATGGATACGGAGTTGATAGTGTAGGCTTTAGGAAGAGCTCGAACCTGAACAGGCACACAGACACAGTGCGCACATGTAACAGATGTGCAGACCACACACACATCACATCCACATAGACATGAATACGTGGAATCCTCTTTGAACACTGAGTCCTATGTTATGTCGCTGCCATCTTGGATGTGGCAGTAGAGTGATCCATAATTCATATGCTGCGTAGGTTTGTTTCAACTGTTTTACAGAACAAACTGGATCCACTGGCATTATCTTTCACAGGTAAGAATGAAAAAACATTTTTACAAGTGTCCATAATAACATAATTTTAACAGCAGAATTAATCAGTTTTATTTTAAGAAAATGTTTGCTCCTACACAAACAATTCTTTGTGTTGATATATGCTTGCATAATTTTGTTCCTTCAGTTTTTATGGATTTTAAGTGAAATATCTCAATCTTAATATTAGGGTACCAAGACAGTTTATGTAATGAAATAAAAATAATTTACAGTAAAATACTTAAAAATTAAAAGGAAATAATGTTTTTGTCTTCAAAAACATTATTATATATGAAATTTGTCATTTCATATATTGAAATGACAAATTTAAAAATATGAATGGGAGATTGCATTTGATACAGTCACTTGTATCAAATGTAAACATGGTGCTCTTTATTCAGAAACCCCCAAAACAATTAAATAATCACATCAAAAAGATAGAATCATTGTCTTTAGTGCTTACTTTGATTTCCACATATGTTAGTGTGTGTGAGAGAATGTGTCAGTGTCAGGCATCAACTTAAAATACTTTATAGAACGCCGCTTTATGAAGTTCGGTCCATTTACCTGCATTAGCTTTCTGGCAGATCTACAACATTCAATATGGAGGACGCTGTGACGTATCGCAGTAACTGACCAGCTCAATGAGGCATCTTCATTTTTATGTAACTGGCACATTGGTTGCTAAGGATACACTACAACCAGTTGCTGTTTATTGACCAGCTATCATATTTATAAACTCAATTTATCTTAGTTTTTACGTTAGTTATCATTGATGTGTAAGAATTAGCAGCATTAAGTAAGCTGTAAGGCAATAATATTTATGGACAACATTATATGCACAAGACAATTCAAAGGGCTTTGCAGAAAGGTCAAAAATATTTTTAAAAGAGCTTAAAAACAAACAAATTAAACAAGATAAAACAAAGGAAATATAAGGGAAAACTTAACTACTTAAGTTAAAAAAATAAATAAAAAGCTGTGGTTTTCTTATGTTTCTAAATGACTGTTGTGTTAAAACTGCTGTTTCTCCAGAAATACTTGAAGTTTCATTTATAGATATTGGCATAGACATAATGCTTCCTTATTGTTAACATGTACCTCGTCAGGACTTTTTCTAACTTTCTACCAGTATTTAGTAAAAGAAGACTGACAGACACACCTGTCCTCCAATGCCATCATACTGGCGGTGCAGAAGGACAAACATGGCTCTCACTAGCTCTGGATCCTCTATAACCGACTCCTGAGCCCAGCGGACCATCGTATCAGAGATAAGCTGCTGTAAGGTACCTGTGGAAAGAGAAAAAATGGAACTGAACAGAAGTAAATGAGGCTGATGGCAAAACATAATGTCAAACTTTTATACTTTTGTATATGCTGTATTTCCAACTTTACAAAGATGTACTAACGGTACGCACCAACAGGTAAGATGAAACCGAATTAATAATTCTTGTATGTTAACCTGTGAGCTATGGTGCTTGCATGGTTTTGTCAAAATTAAGTTCATTTCAAAAGTGTAAATCTCCTTAGTGATGATATAAACCATGAGGAAGAAAAAGTCTTGATCAGAGAGGACCAAAACTGAACTGTTTGCCTTCCAAGCAAATCCCTGCATGTGGTGGAAAAGCCGAACACAGGGTTGAGGTTTTCGGGTGCACCCTAAAATACCAACCCTGTGGTCAAATACGGAGGTGGCCACGTCATGCCATGGCGGGAACACTGTACCAGGCTCTGTATTTACTGATCTGTCTACATTAGACCTTACTGGGCTTCCTGTCCTTTTTTTCCTTGGGCAGGCTGCCCATCTTCTTCTTCAGGTAGGACACCTTCTCCACCAGCGACATGAGACGACCTCGAATGGTGAAGTCACTGTCCCCATCTATTCCTCTCTCTTCGTCCAGCTCTACACAGGATCCACACAATCCAACTATTAGTTGCAGTTCATTAGTATGAAAATGTTTTGTTTGTTAGGAGGGTGTGAGACAGACCACAGTGTCTCATCAGATCTTCATGGAAGTCCAGTAGCTGCTCCCGGATATATTCCGGACAGGGACATTCCTGCTTGTCATCCTTGAAGTTCAGCAGCATGTTGATCTTGGAAAATAATACAAAAGTATGATAACTGTTCTCATAAACATAAACCAGTTTATGGTACTTTACATTCATTCAATATGAAACAAAATGAAGGTTTGGATTTCTGTGCTCGGAAAATTTTACTCAGATCTTAATCAAAATCTGTCCAGACATCCTGTCTGTTTTTTAAGTTTCCCTTTGCACTTGGCTTCTTTTAAACTAAGTATTATTTCGAGTTTGGAGCATGCCACCAGCAGATTGTCAGAAAAGTTAGTCTGAAGGTTGAAACTAACAATTCTTTGAAATGAAGGATGATGTCTCTTTTCAGGCTGGGATTCTTTCCTCAATCTTCATTGGACAAATTTCAAGTGATGTTGATGAGGCCTACTAGTTTTTCTAGGATCATTTTCAGATTTCCCTCTTCTCCAACTTTAAGACCACAATGCGTGACATGTTGCCATGGTGATTTTCCTACCTGTTCCTGTGGGGGAGATCTGAACTCTTTGGTTTTCTTGGCAGTGAGTGCAGCAGACATGTTCAGAGCCAGCATCACTTCATTGTAGCGAAAGCGCTGGTTGTCTTGGAGACAAGCAACAAAGTCATCAGAGAAGGCCACCACCGCCTCGATACGATGGCGCACCTGGCAGTCACACAGGTACTGCAACACATGGCACATCTACACACAAAAGCACCCACCCGCACACGCACACACACCCACCCAAATGGACAACAGTCAGTACCATCTACAGACATTCTATGTTTGAAAGTGATTTTATAGTCCAAGGCTCACTGCCCTGCGTGTTTTAGGTGTTTTCCTGCTTCAGTGAGCCTGGAAAAAACAGACACCTGCTCTACACTTTGCTGTTAATCACACAGAGTTGCAAAGGAAGTTCCTGTAATCTGGTTCTTTCACTCATCACCAGTTTGGAACTTTCATTTCATAGTTACCACCAGAAGATGGATGATTACAAAAGTCTGGGAATCTGTTCCAGCGGCTTAACCACTGAAAGAAGTCACTATGTTTAATAACCACAGAGTTAAACACTATATTGTGTGTATTTTGAAGTACAGTGGATGAAACAAAGTATAATGAGTCATATAGGTGCATAAGTAAATGAATAAATTAAATTGATTATCATTGTATCCTTCGCATGATCATGAAGCATATACCAGCTGTACAGAGACTACGCAGCAGTAAACATGATATAATGAGCTTTTATGTTCTTCATGTTTAATGCTAGTGCTAAAAATGTTAAACCCAACTTTAATATTTCATACTTTTATGTTCTTAATAGAGAATTTGGTAACAAGAGGAACTTGATCAAAAAAATTAAAAAGTTGCTCTTGTTGAAAACGCTGAAATAAACGTTTTAAACTAATTTTTCATAGCCTGAATTTTTTTTTTTTTGTAATACAGGAAGGATCTGAAAGAATAAGCTCCATGTGCAAGTAGAAACAGAAATGCTGTAAGTAATCGTTATAATTCTTTTCAACAAGATCATCTTGGTCTTTTTTTGTTTTTTTTGTTGTACTTATGTTAGGTATAACCACTCGCTCAGCAGCACTGAACAGGACAAACTGACTGTGGTCACCTGCAGTTTAACGGGCTCTGGCAGCTTCATCTGCAGCAGCCCCTCCTTTGGCAGGTTCCTCCCTCCATCCTCTCCTCTTCCGGCTGTTTCCACGTTCTTCAGCATCTCCAGTTCTCTGGGAAGCTCTTCCTGCTCGTCTCTTGGTTCAGAGAACACAGATGGTTCAATGAGTTGGAGAATGTTCTTCAGATCTCCATTTTGGAAAATTCCCATGATGAGCATGGTGTAGACCAGCTTGATAAGAGGAACGAATAGCAACTCTGTGCTTCCCCCTACTGGATCCCGAACATGCATGCTTCCCTCCCGCACTGCCTCTGTCAGCATCTCGATAGTTTTCACTTTTAAAATATCTAAAGGGAACTCGGGGCTGTACTGGAAACAACTTCCTGGTCCACTGTTTCCGTTGTCATGGCATGAGGACTCAGTCACACGTATAAAGCTTGGACAGGAGAAGTGCATTCGGGGTCTCAGGGATGTGCTGAGTCCGATGCCTGGCAGGCCATGCTTCTTCAGGTCGTCTGGAAACAGTGTGATGCTTTTTGTTTCATGTGTCATGGGCACAATGTACTCATTATTCATCATAAGCCGAGCTGTTGCATAGCTCCTCAGGTGGATGTCGATGAGGAGGTCATAGTAGCCTGCACGAAGCAAACCTGCAGAGAAACGCACCAGATTCTGTTCACCTCAATTATCACCATTACACACTGTCATCAAAATAACAGGTCATGCTTTTAGTGATTCACTGATTTAGAAACCAATCAGGACAGGTCTAAGGACCTTTTCTTGTTTTAATTTCTGATTGTGTCGGAAGAATCTTCCTGAAACAAGCAACAAAGATATTGTCTGAATTCACAGTTGCATACAAGCGTCTTCAGACACAATCATGACTACCACTGAAAATGTTATGGCAGACATTATTCCAAAATTGATTATCTGTGTGGATGGTAAGATCTTTTTCCCATTTAGTGATCGGAATTTGAGGTGCATTATTGGTTGAAGATATTAGTTTATATAGTTTTGAGAGTGTTTTTGGAGACTTTGCGATTTTATTGATGCTATTGAGTAGGTTTGATTGCCCTAGGTGAAAGTTATTGATGTCTATTTTTGATTTGATGGCTTGCTTTAATTGATTATATTGAAGAAACTGTTTCCTGTCAATGTTGTATTTATTAATGAGCTGTTGCAATGTTAGGAAGTTATGACCATCAAAGATGTGGTGGAGGTATGTGATGCCTTTTTCCTTCCATTTAGTTCCAGACGGGTGATTTATTTGCAGTGAAATCTGGATTATTTCATATGGGCATTTGAGTTGTGGATGAGAATATGGAGTTTTTTATTTTATTGATTTTCATTTTCAATAAAATGAAAATGAAAATCATTCATTTTAATTTTCATGAAAATGAAAACCACACCAACCACACCAAAATAGTTGATACAATATAAAATAATCCATAGGACACACCTCACACAGCACAGGATGCACGTCATGGGATTTACAGAATCAGACATTTGCACACACTGTACACTTAATGCAACTGACGACCACCTCCACACATTCCGGCTCTGTCCACCAATACAAAACTTCTGGAAAGAAACAATCACCGAACTGTCTCAAATCTCTGGCCACAACATCCCACCGTCCCCCTCTGTCTGCTTACTTGGTAATCTAGATAAACTGAACATAAACTCCAAATAGACCCACACCCCACTGCTTGTGGCCCTGACTATCGCCAAGAAAACAATACTGCTTAACTGGAAAAATAGGAAAAAAATCAGTGCCTCATAATGACTAGACCTAGTTACACAAAAGATATCAATGGAGCAACAATCAGCAATACATAAAAACCAACTTGAATATTTCAATAAAATATATTCCACATTTCCACGTGACATTTCATGGTTGGTGAATTAATGCCATGGCGGAGGCAAGGACCAGGGGAAAGGAGGGAATTGAGAGAGACAAATAATAGGACTTGTAGTGTTTCATCCTTATCCTTTATTTATTATTTGTTCTGGCCTATCCTTTTATTTACTTATTGCCTCCTTTTATTCTTTCCTCCCTTAAACAAGTTTTTTCAAAATATTTGTGATGATAGATTAATTAGAGAATAGAAAAATAATTCAAATTAGAAAATAACTGCCAAGATCAAAAGAAAAAAGCATATCCTAACTCACATATTTAATTTTTGTTGTGACACCAATTGACTATGTTGTGTGTTTTGTTTTGAATGTACCCTTTTTAATGTATACCTACATGTTTGCTTGTTAGTTTATGTTTGTTTTGCTTGTCTGTTCCCCATTTGGTTATTTGATTTCTATTGAGGTTATTCGTTCTATTAAAAAAAAACAAAAAACATAAAAACAAAATAAAAACAATCATGAGTACCGTTACTGTGTTGTGTGAACTTTGACCTGAACATGACTGTTTTTTTAACACAGACATTAAAATAAGCTCTCTCGTTCCAGCCATCTGTTTGGAAGTGAACAGATGATGTAGTGTCTGTGTGTAAGCTGTAGCACACTTATGTTTGAGAGAACTAATTGTTCACCAAATGATGACTTATCAGAGAGAAGCCGTGTTAAATGTTCAGAATGGATTCAGCTTTAGGATGCTGTTTTAAGTAGAGCCGGGGCTTTAATGTGCTAAGATGAATGTAATGAATAACTCAAAGTTAACGGGTTAAACATTTTAACACACTTAATCACATTTTCTAATAGAAGCGGTATCCACGAAAAGCGGTGATGGACCACGGCCCACTGGGGGATCAATTCTACTTCTAAACCGATCTGATTGGGCATTGGAGAAGACTATTGTTATGTTCAAGATGTGCTAAAAGCAGTTAGCCTATCAGCAAAGCTATTCACACTGATGATAGCAAGGACTGAATGGCTGGAATAACACTTTGCACCAATTTGACAGTTAAAGAATCTTTAGAACAGATTAATAATAAATATCTCTGAGGTCATATTTTCTGTTCAATAACGTAGGAGCAAAAAGGATTTTTTAAATTCGAAAATGTTGCTTTTTTTGTTGATATATGGTTTTTGACTTACTGCTATTAATTGCATGAAGTGTAATTAATCCGCTAGCCCCTCCTCTAGTATTAATATGGTGTCCAGCTTTCAGAAAGGTTCACCAAATTGTGTTTTACTTCCAAGATAAATAATGTCGATTCTCAGCCAACATCTAGAAAAACTGCAAACATGTAGGGTGGTAGTGAATCTCATATTGTGTGAAATGTTGCTCAAAGGCAGCACTGAGGCATAAGAAGGGCAGCAGACAACTTCCAGGCGCAGACTGTCTGCTACGTGCTGTGTGTGTTACCTGGCATGTACTTGTTCTCTATAGCCTGTAGGAGCTGGGCCTCATCGATGTGAGAGCATAGAGCATGAGCCACTCTATTGTTCCCCAAGGCGCAGATTGCGGAGTACAGTCTGAGTGTGTGGTAGTGAAACTTTAATAAGTCCTTCTGCTCTGACAGCTCCAGGATATCCACCGACCTGGGAGGCAAACACAATTCACCTGCATCAGCACTGACAGACTGGGACTGGACTGACATCCCAGTGTGGCTCTCTAGATAAGGGCTATCCACCTGTTCTCCTCAGGTATGTGGAGAGACATGAACTGCAGGGGATCGCTACACTGGACCTGCCAGCCATGTCGATCATTCACTCTGGAAGCTGAAACCTAGACAAACAAGACAAAACTATTCAAGCTTGACATTGTGAATTAAAAGGAAGTCAAACAAAACATCTCAGATTGTAGGTGTTGCCTTTTTAATAAACACCTGAAAAAGCAAACACCAAACAGTCCTGTCAAATTCTGCCAAGTCCAACACAGGACAAGCCCCCCCGCTGCTGTGATTGTGTAGAACAATCACAGAAGGGAGCCAGGCACTCCTACATCATCAAGTCCAGGAAAACTCAGGTCAGCCAAATGTACTCAACAACCAGTCAAACAGTCAGGACCCTGGGGCCCCAAAGCAGCATGGGACCCTGAGCTGGAACCTCAGGAGCCATCAGTTTGTAACATCTCTTCACTTATGGGATGTCTGTTCCAAAAAGGTCAGAATCATTGACTGACTGTAAACATGGTTTAGTGACTGAATTATCCATCCATCCGGAGGGACTGTCCTGTCTCACAGGCAGAGCCCAGTCACCCTACAGAGAATCTCAGCCTCTTTTTGTTTGCGTCGTTCTATTGGCTCCTCTGTAGGATCTACAGCAGGTTTGAAAACTTGGTATTAATTATATTTAATTTTTTCTTAAGCAAACTGTTCAGCTCAAAGTAAAACCATAGCTATAACTTTTGGTATAAAAAGTCAAAGAATCAAATTGTGTCAGAGCAATTCGATTTCTTTCCTTCAATAACTTTATTTTTTTTATGCCAATGGTAACTGTGGTAGATATTATTTCAGATACAAAAGAAGAAAACCAAGAAATCAAAATGACATATTCTGAGAATGAAAACCTTCTCAAATACAGCTTAATTTATTGTAAAATATATACAGATTACATTAGAATTTAGCATATTATTTCAAAAATCTGATCTGACAAAAAATCTGCAAGGGCCATCTCCTCGACATACCTTGAGGAAGTGATTGGGAACACGGCTCCATAACACTGGAGTGAGAAACTGGACATGGAGGCGCGGGGGACACTGGGGAGCTGGGTTCTTCCTCTCACTTTTAAACAAACCAGCTGACAGAGGCATCACATTCTGCCACGACACACACATAAAGTGGGACAACTGCATTAACACATCACACCTTCATCTTGAACAAAAAAAAAGTTCTGTTATGTTTCCTGGGCAATGCTGATGTACTGTATATGAAGAAAAAAATTCTATACTTTTATCAGAATTAGAGGTTTTGTCATTAGTCACCATTTTCTAAAGTAACAATATTTTCTAAAAACAACTATTTCAACCAACAAGCACAAAAAACTAGAATGTTTTGACTTTTATTTACTGGTTGATCCAACCACAAAGATCCAGATGCAGTTACATTCAAAATGGATCAGTGCTAATAAACCAGAAGTTATACACTTCATACTTTCTAAATTATGCTCTGTGGGAGAAAAAGTTCAAAATGATGCATGTTTAACAGAAAAGCGTTTGTGTCACCAAGTTTTATATTCAGGAGGGTTTAACCTCTGTGTCACCCTTTACAGTCACTACATTTTAGCTGATTTTTCTGTGCATCATCACTAACCCAAAGACAGGCAAGAAAAAAAAGAAAAAAAATTATTAAAAGTTTGCCGGCAAAAAAACAGACACATTTCTTCCTTCCACCTCCTTAGGAAGTCTTTCTGCTAAAGTGACACTCCTGACAAGATTCTCTGGTCTAATGAGACAAAGACTGAACTCTGTGCCAGGAGTCACGTTTAGATGAAGTTTCACCATCCTTACAGTTAAACATGGTGGTGGCAGCATCATGATAAGGGGATGTTTCGCAACAGCAAGACAATTAATACACTCCTAAAAGTTGAAAAGGATTCATCCTGCAGATTGTGCCCATGTGGATTCCCACATACCTTAATCCGGCCAAGTTCAAACTGGAAGACGTTGGGACTGGTGGCCTTGGCAAAAACAGCTGGAAACAGTTTTGTACTGGGCTCCACCTGTTAACAGAGGACAAAGCTTTCCTGACCATTCAGGTTCTAGAGCATTCAAACCGGCACATTGTCTGCCTTTTTTTTATTGTTATTTATTTATACACACATCCACACGTACTACAAAAAATTATGATAAAAGTGAAAACAATCCTCAACCTCTATTTGTTGAAGGTGAATTCCTGTCCTTTGACATGAAGTGGTTGTGAATTTTCAAGGCGTCAAATTGCAAAGTCAATTTTATTTTAAGTTGTTTTTTATATGCAGCATTTTTATAAACAACTGAAGGTAACACAATTACCTGATTGTGCTATAAAATGGCAATATGTGACTGTAAAAGACATAACATTGCCTCCGACATGTAGCGTGTTGCTAACCAACATGTGTGTTCACTATACAGTAAAAAGACAGCCAATGCCACTAAAATAACTTTTTGATGTGGAAAAAATTTGAAAAAGTGCAGACACATTTGGTTGAAGGAACTGTGGTTGCAGTGTGTACCTGGTAATACATGCTGAGCTCTTTCCCATTGGCTGTGAAGGACAGCAGACCGTTTGTTGTGTCCACCAGGCAGCCGATCTCCAGGCCGTTATTGTTCCTGCCCTGTCCTGGGCTGCTGCTTTCTCCAGCCCACATCATGTAGCAGTTACTGCGTTTTATGCTGCAGGACATTTAGTAGGACAGAAATTTTTAGATTAACATCAGGATTAAACCCCCCGCCACCAACAATCCGAAACAGACAAATGTATAGAGGAACTAAAATTCTAGTTCTTCTTATTTCTGAATGACTTAAGTGTATTCATTATCACTAAATGAACAAAACACAGAACACATTTTTATACAAATATTGAAACACATCCTAGCTGTACACAACATCCAGCTGTTGGGAAAGATAGAAGATTATAAACACTGAGACTGAGTAGAGCCTGACTGAGGACCAGAGATTAGTCATTCATCAAGTAGTCTCTAAAATATTAATTTCATTATTTTTTGTTATTACAATAATGACACAAAAATTATAAGCAACACAAGCTTTCAAACATAATTCTTACAAAGCTTAAAGGAAATCTATGAAAACTCCTTATAGCCGGTTTTAAAATAAATGTTAAAATACAACTTTTAAGGCTCATGTTTTCTCTCTTTAAAACATTACTTACATGTGGGTCAGAAGCATTAAAACCATGAGACAAACTATTTATAATGAGATCAGAAGACCAGCCTATGCAGTCATTGACTCTTTTCTTGCTGTGTTCTGATGAAAAGACCATGGATGGAGAATCTAGGTGCTTCAGCCAAAATATCTAGGCTCACATGCTGAATATAAACAGCTGTAAACACACACCTGAGAAACCAGTGTAGAGACCAACCTGGTATCCCATATGCAGGTTATTAGTTGTCAATGACAATTCCTCATCCTGGGACTTTGCATGTCCCCTTTCCATTCTCTGCACATTAAACTAAACAACTAAACAGTGTAAACTAAACTAAACCAGTGTAAACATGCAAAAAGCCAACAAAGCCAATAGCTGAGGAAAATTTAAATAAAAAACTTTCATAGATATGTATATTCTAGACATCATAAACTATAAAACGGATAGAACTCTTATAGGTTGTTATCTATATTGTATTCTCATATATTGTGTGCTCCTAAAAGAGCAGCTCAAAACATTACAATATCATAAAAAGATAAATGTATTTTTTCTTTCAGTTCAGAAAATAAAACTTTAATAATATAGATTCATTAGAGATTCATTATTTTAAGCCTTTAGTTCTTGTAGTTTTGATGTTCAAGACTTATAGGCAGTAAAAACTTTAGTTTCCCCAAAAATCTAAGTATTTGTTACAACTAGGTCATAATTAGTTGAGTGGAAGGAAAAAGTGTGAGAGGTAAACAGCAACAAGATTGTAAAAAAATCCATTCAAGAATTTGGGCAGGCTTCACAAGGAAAAATATAAGTTTGAAATATTTTAAGCTGCATATTTAAATTTGTATAACATGAGTTTAACTTTCTGAAACAACATGTAAATATTAAACTTTTTTAATGATTTCCATGCACAGTGCTTGTATGACATATTTAGACTTGATAAAACGTATATAGATGAGGTGGTGTTATTAGAGACAGGAGAACAGAGCTACTTTTACAACAAATCTGTGACTTTACTAACCTCTCATGAACCTTTCCTTTCTCATCTCCCAGGGTAACGGTGACAGTTCGGACTTTGCTCAGCTCAAAGCTTGGGTCATACTGATGAAAGTCAGAGGTAACCCAGCCGACCCACACACTGCTGGGCTCCTGACCAGGGAAGATCCGCACTGAGTAGTAGTACTGCACAGGCAGAGAGGCTCAGTCAGCTCAGCTTTACCTACTGTCATTTAACAGCCTCAAAACAACAATCCACAACAGACCACACTGATCACTGAAGTCATCTCAGTTATGTAACTGGGATTAAATCACTGTCTTCTTGGGTCATTGCTGCAGTATTTGAGTCACAGTTGCAGCAGTGTGCCTGTGTGGATTTTTTGGCATATGAGAAGGATAATTATGAGGCAGGATGTTCCTGTCCAAAAGATCTGAGGAAGCTGGGCTCATCTAGTGATCAAAGTGTGTGCTACTGTCTTAAAATGTAAAGTGGGAACATTGCTATTCTATGGTATTGCATCTAGCAGATATGCAGTAGAGCTATGGGGTAGCTATTTGGAGCGTTCTTGCAGTGTGTACATCTCTGATTGCATTTGAATCATAAGGCCATTGCTGATAGGAAGAAGCAGGTCTGGTCGTCTTACAGTAGAAGCTTGCATTAGGACTTCATAGCCCTCTCTGTCGTCGACCGCCACTTCCTCTGATAGGCGAGCAGATGATGGACAGCTGTTGTCTGGCTTGTTTTTCTTCAGTGTGAACCTGACAAATCACATCACTGGCTTCAGTTTCCATTTCATTCCTCACACAAAGACAGGAACAAAGTTCCTGTCTCTAAAATGAGTCCGATTAAAATTGTAAAATTTTAATCATCTGAAGGATAATAACATTTGAAGACAAGGCAGGCTACCGTTGCTTTAGCTTGGAAGGCTTCTCCTGGGTGTAGTCTTTGTGGTTGTTGAATTCATCTCTGTCATGTCCACTGGGACCATTGGGACCATGAGATGACTTCAACAAGACTTCAAAGTCTGACACAGTTTCAAAATCCTCCAGCTCCTACAGAGAGAGAGAGACAACAGATCAGGGCTGGTTGAAATTAGACGCAGAACCAGTTTACAGGAATAATATAAATATTGTCTATTGATGGTGAGGTGAAATGTCCAATACCAATAGTTCTTCATAGAGCTGTTTAAACTAAATTTATGATGTGTTCCTTTATCAGAGTTGGGAATTTTGCAAAAAAGAAGCTAATGCATAAGGCAAATTTACATGTTAAGCAAAATATTGTTAGTTGATGATCAATGATGATGTAGAACAACTATGATGAGTCATGATGGCAGCAGGTCTTGATCGGTGGAAGGCAAGGCTGATCTAATGGTCGTATCTGTTACCCTCTTCGGTGAGAACAGGCTGCCATAAGACGGGGATCTGGATTCAGCGCACTCTATAGGCATGCTCAGCCTGTAGAAAGTGATGTCATTGTAACTGTTCTGGGAACCAAATGACCTCTGGGTGACCTTAAGGCAGGGACACGACTCCACTGTTCCATCCATCCTGGTCACCTGGAACACAAAAGTTTATGCTGAAAACAGCTTGGAATTATCTTTGCAAAGTTAATTCAACAGTTTCAATATTTATTTGCATTGAAAACACTTTACAACTTATGTGTTCACACTTCAGCCTGATATTTTTTGCTGTGGCCGTTCACACTTCCAAATATATGCAACCTGTATGTCAGCGTTTCCCAACCCTGGTCCTCAAGGCACACTGCCCTGCATGTTTTAGGCATTTTCTTGCTTCAGTTCAGCTGATTTCAATTGATGACTGATTAACAGGCGTTTGTTGAACGGCAATCAGTTGAATCAGGCACAATAAAGCAGGGAAACCTCTAAAACATGTAGGACAGTGTGTGTTCTGCAGTGTGAATGGGCAAACGACCTGAAAGTGTCCCGCATGCGCAGTAGAGGGCGCAATAACATCAATGTGCTCAGTGTTTTCCCAACCGCCAGAAAAAGAAGTGCTTAGTGTTTGCAGAAGTAAGCATGGATGCTAACGGTGGAGCATAGCTAACACATTTGAAGTTGTTGTCCAACCGGAGCAGCATATTAAAAACTTAATCCTCATTATAGTCCTTCATGGTTGTTGTGTTTCTTCCCGCTTATGCGTATCAGGATGCTTAGAGTGAATTAGAATGAATGCGACCTGCACATTAGGTTTGAATCGGATACATATCGGATATCCAAGTGGCCTGGGTCAAATTCAGAAAGAATCCGACCTGTGTTGTTCAGACAGTCATGAAAAGATCAGGTACAGGTCCCGTTACGTCAAAACAAATTTAATTGGGTCACTTGAGGCTGCAGTGTGAACGCTCCCCACTTTGAACTTAAGATGAAGAACATCCCCATGAGATGGAGATGTTCTTCATCTTATAAAGATGCACTTATGTTGAACATCTTCAACATAAGACAAAGAACATCCTATGCTTAACTCCCCACGTCAAACATAAGATGAAGAACATCCCACGTTGAACACAAAATGTTCAACATCTTGAAGATATTCTTCACCATATGAAGACACTCCTACGTTGGACATCTTCAGCACAAGAATTTGTTTAACATAAGATGTTCAACTTATGTTGAACTATCAGAGGAAGTGGCGATCGACGATTCCATGTAGGACAATATGTGCAAACATACAATGTAGGACCTGTTGGGCAGTGAAACGTCTACTCATGGCATCAGCAAGGAACAACTAGGGGTACTCAGATTCAGCAGACCTTCATGTCCTCTATACCTAATTTGTTTTCATTATGTTTGATACAGTTTTCTGTTGTGTTTGGGAACTTGTGTGATGTGCGGGATTAGCTCCTGGTTGATCATGCAGGTGCAGGTCAAATGCAAGTTCAATTTGTATATCAATCCAGTTTCTTTGATATGTGTGTATATGTGTGTGTGGGGGGAGGGGTGGTGGGGGTGTGTGTGGGGGTGTATTAGAGAGAGTTTCTGTGTGGGCTTTGAACTCTTTTTCTGGTGTTTAAATGGTTTTACAATTCACAGGTCCAAAATGACCCATAAGACAATCCTTTTACCCTAGTGGTGTACAGCCCACATGGAAATATAAACAAAGACAAAGTATTACTTTTTCTAATGACGGGGTCAATTTCGAAAAAGTCATACAATTTTAAGTCGGAAAAAGATGGTTTAGGGTATTTTTTCTACAGCTAAACATGCTAGCATGTTTAGCTGTAGAAAAAATACCCATCTAGCAGCTAGTGGGTCACTTTTGACCCGCAAGACAACACAAGGGTTAAAATAAAATGACTTCACATTAAGGGTTAGGGTTAGGTTTAAGGTTTAAGCCAATGACCCGAGGTGGGGGTGGGTTAGGGTTTGTGAAATGATTTTATTATGTGGCCTTAGGCTTCAATTCAGGAATAGTACCCAGCCCACCAGCACACAAAGTGTTGATGCAGATGGACACTTTTTATAACTTTCTAAATGTAAATCTTAGTAGAAAGTGTTGGGTACAAAACAATCTTTTTTTCATTAAATATATTTTGTTTAATATTAACTGTGCAGAAAATATTGCAACAAACATGAAAAAACATGAATTCTGAAGCAGACATGGCTGCATCCACTCATAAAAGTTGATAGTACAGCATGAATTTCCAGAAAAAGAGTGACACAAAGCCTGAAATAAGGAAATTGTATCTTCCCTTTAATTAAACAAACGTGAGAATTTAAGTACTTCAGGTTTTCAATTGTGTACAAATTGTTTATTTAAATAGTTGAGTATTTTCTTTCATTTAAATATTGCATGTTTGTTAATTGGTAAACAGATAAAACAAGTTTTAATTGCGTAAAATAAAAAGTTGTACTTTTGAATTCATTATATTAGTCTGCTAGACAAAAGATTTGGACATCAAACTCAGTGGACCACAGCTTATCAAGTACAGTAGGAAAAATAAGTATTGTACATGTCAGTGTCTTAGTCTAAATTTTTTTGCGTCATTTAAAAAAAATCCCAGACGGTCTAGTACAAAAATATATTCTGTTAATGTCACCCCTGGCACACACATGAGGTTCACAAACACCGATGTAGAATGTTTGTTGTGTAAAGTCCAAGGCTAAGAAATCCTGATTCTTTTTGGCTATTAAACGACTACCCTTCCTCCACCTACAGCCACAAGACTTAACACAACATTTAGCAATCGGCAAAACTGGGTCAGCAGGATTCCTAAAAACATCAAACTACGGCTGATGTTCAAAGCCCAAACAAAAGTATTGTTTGGTAACCACTTGATTGTCCTGTCTACAATATCACAGTGTGTAGCTCTGCTTACCTCAATGTGTTGGTGGTTGGGGGGAACAGGCACAAACTGAGGCAGCCTCTTGCTGAGCCACATGGTTACATCTCGGTTCATATTGACGGCGAATGGCTCATAGCCTTCCTGCAGGCCACAGATGGTGAAGTACTTCAGAGTGCTGACATCTTTACCAAAATCCATCCTCCCAACCTGACACATTCCCAGACTGCAGACTGGGATGAAGCCTGGGACAGACATAAGCACTAAAGTTACCCATGGTGCCCAT
Organism: Xiphophorus couchianus; assembly: GCF_001444195.1. Taxonomy (NCBI): domain Eukaryota; kingdom Metazoa; phylum Chordata; class Actinopteri; order Cyprinodontiformes; family Poeciliidae; genus Xiphophorus; species Xiphophorus couchianus. Next base: position 2,345,019 of record NC_040236.1, read on the forward strand.
TTTATTTTGTAATACCACAAACGGTTTGATCTGTCAAACTCAGTAAGATGTTGTCTTCACTGCATCAAAAAAAACAGATTTACACAGAAACTACAGAGAGGTTTATGACCTGTTAAACAGGTTAAATATCTGGACTTCTGGGTCCGTATTCTCAAAGATTGCCTAAGTCCTCTCGGAGAGCTCCCAACTTAGCCTAAACATTCCTGGCAAGGAGTCCCAGCTTCAGAATGATCCAGTCAGTAGCTCTGTCTTTCTGTTTGTGTGGTTGAAGCAATTGCTAGTTGTGATGCTGTCTTCTAGGAACTGTGACTGGTTGATATGCAAAACAAAATAATACCTAAAAGAAACAAACACGTCGCCGGCAGGTCATTGATACAAATTAACTGATCAAAGACTGAATGAATGACATTACATGTATATGAATGAGATACACATACTTGTCTGAGAGAGAAGTTTCATGGAAAAGACAGGGCATAATTTTGCAGATGGCATCATGAATCCGTGGATTCCAGACTGAGCAACTTTGGCAAAATGTGTAATTTGAGAAAGGACAGAATAAGACAAGCATTCACCATTTTTAATAGTGTCATGTTCCGTGTTTTTCTGTGTGTTTATTTCGAGTTTTCTGTGTCTCTGTGCCTCCGTGTTGTCCTGTTCGCCCCTCAATTACCCCCAGGTGTTTCTCATTCCCTGATTACCCCCTGTGTATTTAGTATCACCTGTGTGTCTGTGTCTTTGTCAGGTCCTTGTCTCATTTGGCTTGGTTGTATGTGTCGTCTCCATCGTCTAGTCCTTCTAGTCCGACCACCGCCGTACCCGAGCCCGATTCAGCCGGCGCACCTGCCAGCTTTCCCGAGCCTCATGCCCGCGCTCTAGAGACTGCTCCAAGCCGACAGGCGGTCCCAGTTAGTGGGTTCTCGGCCCCACCTGACTCCCCCAGAGTTCCTCCAGAGCCCCCTAGTTCCGTCCCTCCTCCCGAGACCCCGCCTCCTAGTGCTCCTCCCGAGACCCCACCTCCTAGTGCTCCTCCCGAGACCCCACCTCTCAGTGCTCCTCCCGAGACCCCGCCTCTCAGTGTTCGTCGTCGCCTCAGGGCAGCACCAGAGACTCGTAGTCGCCGCCTCAGGGCGGTCCCAGAGACTCTTCGTCGCCACCTCCAGCACCGCGGGCGACCGCCGGACCACCTCCGGACCACCTCCGTGGTTCCTGCCTCCAGTGCCGCGGGCGACCGCCGGACCACCTCCGTGGATCCCGCCTCCTTTGCCTCCGCCCACCTTGTGGGTAGTTTTTTGTTGTTTTGGACTCTGGCCCCCCGTCCAGCACCCCTCTGCCCACCCTTGTTGTGTTTTTGTTTTTGGGTGTCTGGTAGCTGTCCTTGAGGGTGGGGGTACTGTCATGTTCTGTGTTTTTCTGTGTGTTTATTTCGAGTTTTCTGTGTCTCTGTGCCTCCGTGTTGTCCTGTTCTCCCCTCGATTACCCCCAGGTGTTTCTCATTCCCTGATTACCCCCTGTGTATTTAATGTCACCTTTGTGTCTTTGTCGGGTCCTCGTCTCATTTGGCTTGGTTGTATGTGTCGTCTCTGTCGTCTAGTCCTTCGTGTAACTGGTTGCTACCGGCGTCGAGCCCTGGCTTCCGCTCGGCCGTGCTGCCCGGTGTTTGTGGACTGTTTTGGGATTTTTATTCATTAACTCCTCATTATTCATCTAACCTGGTTCCATCGCGTCTCCCTCACCACACATCCACACCGCAGTTCATGACAAATAGTATTTTGTCATCGCCAAATCTAATGAATAGTGTGACCTGTGCCTTAAGAGAAAGATTTCCTATGATGTTCTGACTATCTGTGCTACCTAGTCAAATTCTCCTACCGTAGCGCATCTAGACATCTATGTCTATCAGTCGGTGCTACCTTTCGAAAATATAGCACAGACACATCAGTGGTCATAGGAGCTCTTTAGTTTAAGGCACAGGTCAGCTGCTTGTTAGATCCAGTGATGAGAAAATACTATGAAAAATTGCTTGTCCTATTGTCTAAAGAACACTATAGGACTGTTCATGGCTAATTACAATCTCTAAAGCTCACTGTCATTGGTTGATAATTCCCCTGTAACACTGTCACCTATTGGTCGTGCCAATGTTGCTCAGTGTGGGATCTACGCATGTGCAATGCATCTCCAAATTATGTCCAGCCTCTTCCATGACACCTCTCACACAGACGAGTGCGAGCCTCTCATACACATACGTACATGTACACCCATTCATTCAGTCTAGTATTAGTTCACACGCACATACATTTCTGACTTCTCATTCAGTCAAGTATGTCTGTATGCTTTAAATGGTATGTAGGCGTGTATGTGTGATATTTTAATAGTGTATATGAGCAGTTTTAAGTGTGTGTGTGTGTGTGAGTCCGTAGTAGTGTGAGAAAAATTGTACATGTCCGATATTTTAATAATCTATATGGGCTAATTTAGTCTTCTAAGTGTGTATGTATGAGTCTATAGAAGTGTGTATGAGAGAAAACATGTCCCACCGCAGTACCTATTTCTCCTACTTCACAAAATTACCAATTACAGTGCATCAAATATTTGAAATAAATAATATATACACAAATTATACAACTCTGGTTCCAGAAAAGAAAAAGGGAAATAAAGCTTTAGTATTTGGATGCATATAGCATTTAGTCTAATTACTTTCGAACACAGAAGAAAAGCACAACTATCAAAAACTAACTTTTTCTAAATGTTCATCAGAAAAACATAATTAAATATTTTGAAATCAAATTAATATTCTGACAAAGATAACCAGAGTAATTAAAAAGGCAGTTTCTAAATGGTGATTGTATTTATCAAGAGAAAAAAACCTATCTAAACCGACCTGACCCTTTGTGAAAATTCAAAAAATTCAAAATTCAAAAATACTTTATTGATCCCAAAAGGAAATGAAATAAAAGGTTACCCCTGTCCCCCCTTATTAAACCATGGATAAATGTGATTAACAGCATTTTTTGACAGAATTTTTCTAAATCACACCACGGAAGGATTACAATCAGACCTGTGGATCAAGAAATCACTTAAACAGAACTTGTTTGAAAACATGACATAAGCTAACCTAATTCAAAGTCATATTACAAAGGCCTTTCTAAGTCTTTGGGACTCCAATAAATGACCATTGTCCACATTGTCCAGGCCAGTCATCCACAATTGACATGTCGCCGGCTCCGCCCCCATGTGGAAGTAGAGCAATATATATATGACATTGTCTAGATTAAAGCACCATTCAAGACAAACAGGATATCTAGGTATAGTTTTCTTTATTGAGGTGTGTTTATTTATTTGCCTAGTTAACTGGTACAGGGCTTGATTTGACTATCAGTAAGTGTCGTTATGGCAAAAAAATGGGATGTTTACTACCTGTTACCTTTTTGCTCACTAACATGGTAGCTCCGTCCATCGGTTTCATTCAACGGGACATGAGGTGGGCTGCAGGCCGTGATCCATTTCTTGTGTTATTCCAGACTCCTTTTTGGTTTTGGAAATGTAATAAACTGTATTCCGCCCTCTAAATGTTCTGGGTAACGGCTGTCGGGATTGTACATTCCTCACCGACAGCTTAGACCAGGGGTGGGCAATCCTGGTCCTCGAGGGCCGGTCTCCTGCAACTTTTAGATGTATCTCTACTTCAACACACCTGAGTCAAATAATGAGGTCATTAACAGGACTCTGGAGAACTTGACTGCACTTAGGAGGCAATTCAACTATTGGATTCAAGTGTGTTGGACCAGGGAGACAGTCAAGAGTTGCAGGACACCGGCCCTCGAGGACCAGGATTGCCCACCCCTGGCTTAGACCATGATTATTTATTATTTTCTTCAAAATCTCTCTGACCGCAGCAAGTTTGCTATGATGAACACTGTCAATATTGTGAGGTCAGTTCCACTTGATAAGGGGTGTGTACTTGTGACACCGATTGGTCAGTTGCTGACAAATGCCCTGGAATAATTGGGGGAGGATTACTCTACGTCAAATATGGGGGTGGAGCCGGCATCATGTCTATTACTTAAAGTGCATATGGACAACTCATTCAGGAAGTCACAGTACTATGCATATTACATCAGAAACCTGGCCACTAAGAGACATCAAACCAAAGTTAGTTTTAAACCACTGTGTCTTTCTGTCACAATGGAAATGAATTAGATTCAGTGTTAGCTTCAAGCACATTTACCTTCAGCAACTTCAAAATCCTTGAAGGCCAGCTCAGATCCAGAATCATCCAGCAGCACTTCTCCATTCATAGTGAACATCATTGTGTGCTCGTTCAGATCCACCATGCAGCCCACTACATCACCAGTCTGCCAGGCACGGCCAAAGTGCTCATTGCCCTGATGCCAGCGCTGGACCTGCAAAACACACAAATACACACACATATCAGTGCTTTCTAGGAAGGTCTGTGATTGGACAGCCCTCCATCCAGCCATTGTCTAAAACCGCTTGCAAGATCACCGGGTGAATGGTACCTATCCAGTGGTCATTGAGCAACAGCTGGAGTACAACCTGGACCAGTTGGTAGTCCATCACTGAGTGACACAGAGACAGACAGGACTAACAGCCATCCACATTTACACAATTATACATAATTGCCTATCATCAACATCAGGTGATGTGATGATAATGAGGTGCTACCTCTGATACCTTCCAGCCTCATGGTCAGAAATATTACAATCAAGACACCAAGGACCATCTCTAAATGCATTCCAGGGGCTAGAACAATGGTCTGAAAGCCTATCTGAAACCTCAAGGAAAAGATAACCGGAGAAATAAATGGAGATTGTAATGTCATCTGTTTATATCAATCTGAGTTCATTAAAATTGAATTCTGCCTTCTTGTGTAGGTTTGTCGAAACAGTGTTGGACTCTGTAATGTTTTCTGGTCTCCCTGATTGGACCAGTGGTGATTAACACCACATGCCGTCATTCAACTGCTGATTCCAACTGATGCAATAATTAGTCCTTCAAAAAGTGACAAACTAGGGTACCAGACCAGGAACCAGAGTTATAAGTTAGCACAACTCTGGTATTTTTGGACTGGTTCACACTTATCACCCACTCAGACAGCACTTCAAAAGATCAAAAACCAACTGAAGAGAAGTAGATAAAATATAAATAGTATGTCAACTGAAGAAAACAATAAAACAAGAAAATATAATTTATTGAACAAAGGGTCATTCTGCAAAGACTGTATGTTTGTGACAGGATAAATGTGACTGGTGTAGTTATCAGGGTCCTCTCCTTTGGAGCCAGCTCCCAGTTTTAGCTCAAGAGTCAGACACTATGTCTACTTTGAAGACTGGGCTTAAAACCTTTCTTTTTGACAAAGCGTATAGTTAGAGTGCTTAAATTATCCTAGACTACATCTGAAGCTGTGCCATGACTGGCGTAGGCTGTTGAAGGACATTTTAACAATTTTTCCTCACTCTGCTATTTAATCTTCAAAAAAATTGAGATACCTGCCTGAAGGAGCTGCGATTGGCAGTGCTCCTGCTATCAGTAACTTCATGTTCTCTTTCAACACATGATACACTTGACCTGTCTTTATGTGTTTAATGCCTATCTCTCTCCTGGGGAACGCTATTGAGAAAGTTGTAAAGATATTACAAGACACAGGGCTGGAAGTCAAAGATGAACTGAGTGCAAAGATAAGTTCCTTGTTCACAGATTTTCTGCTGAAGGAATAGGTACTGAGCTGAAGAACGTTAGCACAGTGAAAACATGGCCTACTCACTACAGTAAAAGAGCTTGGATTTTTTAGGCTTCTGTAGGTACTACACTAGGTTCTTTAAGGGGTTTTCCCTGGTCCCCAAGTTTCGGCACACTGTAAAAAGAAATTAGTTGAACCAGCTTAATTCAACTGCTTCAATTGGTAAATAATTCAATTTCCATCCATCCATCCATCCATCCATCCATCACCTTAAAACCATCGAAGACAAAGGCCTGGTCATCAGATCCCAGCTCCTGGTCTGGTAGACAGCCTGGCCTTGCCCAGCCCACCCTCATTTCTCCAGCTGTCAGTACCTAAAGAAACCAGCAGGAACAATCTAGGAATGCAGTGCAGAAGAAGTGAAGCTCAAGTCACAGGTCTTGGTCACATCTGTCACCATGGGCGTAGGTTTGGGTATGGACGGTCGTGACTTGTCACGACCAATATTCAAGGGATATAAAATAGTCCCGACCAATTTTTGCCATATTACTTAAAAAAAAAAAAAAAACATATGTATTTTTTAACAAAAACAAAATAAATAAACGAAAATCTACATTGATTAGTTTAATATTTCAATATACTACGCAGTGGTAGCATTCATTTTAAAATTCGCTGTTATGAACTATGACGACCCATGCCGCTATTGGCTCACAGAACGTGGATCTACGTTCTTTGATTAGCTGCAACAGGCGGCGGCCAGCTGGCCACACGCGGAACGGAAGCTTGGTCCATGGTGCTGACAGTGAACGCGTCTTCTTCTGAGTTTGACATTTATTATGAGTCTCCGAGACCATGTCGCCACCAAAAAAGAAAAGGACGACAGACATTAGAAGTTATTTCGCTACCTCGGCTGTAAGTACAGTGAGTGGACCCATAAGTTAGATATCTATCACACAACGCATTTGTTGTAAACTCCGGTGTTTAGTAAGGTCAGCACTGATGTGAGGTAGAATAGGTCTGTTAATTATGTAATATTTTTTCACATAGGATGTTCAGACAGCAGAGCAAGCAATTTTATGAATCTTTTTTCCTCTTAAATGCATAATATCTCAACAATTGGATCTTTTTCCTGAAGTGCAAGAAGTCATTTTTTGTTCTTATCTGCAATTGTGTTTGTTGTATAATCAGTAGATCCAGAGGATATTTCTTTTGATCTTACTTGTAATGTTTGCTGAATTTTGAAAAGGAAAAAGTAAAGTGTTCTTGAACTGATCTGCTGAGTATGACTGTATCTGGTTGTATACACAAGATGTATGATCTGGTTATGGTTGGGGGGAGGGCGCTATAAGCCAATGTGGTGCCCCCCCACCCCCCTACTGGTCAAAAATGGTCGGGGGGGGAGGGGTCAGTAAGTTGTAAGGTCCCACCAAAACTTAGACCAAACCTACGCCCTTGTCTGTCACTAACATGCATTCTAGATGATTGGGCGGTAAATACAGGTCTAAAAGCATTGTATCCATGTTACTTTGTGGGCTGCACACAATCCGTCCTGAGAGTCATTGAGGGACCCCCACTGACCCGAAGTGACTCCCCTCAACCAGAACATTACTATGAGGACTCTTGTTAGAAACTAAAAACAAATGTGTAAACAACTGCGAAACAATTAATCTAAACTAATTATACAGTCCTGTGGATATTTGTTTGTTTGGCCCGTGAGTGAATTTATCTCTGAAATGCAGTTAGATGTTTTTTTTTGTGCTGATTGATCAAGCTGTGATTACATGTTACATTGTCATTTCTACACAGTGCAATGTACCTTGACTACTGAAGTTGTTCCAGCGAACTGTCGGTTGCTCTACTGTGGTGTTTAATGATTCCAAGTGAAGGAGCTACATGGTTTATTTCCTCGTAAAGCACAAAGCTAAGATTCAGTTACTCTGTACAGATTAGATGAACAGATATCAGGGACAAATTTTGCTTGTGGTGCTGATGCACAGATTAGTTATGATGCCCATTAAACCAAGACTGAACAGGGCTATAATGCCCTCTGTTTGAACTCAGAAATCAGAATTTCCTTTTTTCCAAGATTAAAAGTTCAATTTCACTGTCCTCAAAATGGGCCTTTATGACATGGAACCTTAATATCTATAATTTCAAAATTCCTAATTGCTTTGATTCTAATTATATAGTAAATATGCCCACAAGCATTAAGTTACTTTACTAAAATAAGGATTTAGCACAACTTAGGACACCACCTGATTATCAGAAATAATAGCCAAATACTCAGTTTCAGTTATTGGTTATTAAAAGATTCACCATCAATATAATTTCTGTGTTGATTATTCTATCATTCTCTCTTACCTCCAGCTCAAAGTACCACTTCCCAGTGTTAACGCAGTAGGTCTTCTCTGCTCTGAAAATGCGAAATCTCTCTGCAGACACATTGCTGACGTCAGACTGAGCAGCTGCAGAGTTAGAAAAGGAAGGAGGTACACTGAATAAGAAGGCAATTAAACAACCAGTCTCATAACTACACGATGGTGGAACAAAGTTCAGGTTAAATATTCTATACAAAATACAGTGGAAGTTACCAATGAGAAAACTAATTGGGTTCTGATTGATGTGACTGCTGACTGAACAGGTAAGGAACAAGGATGATCTAAGCCTGGCTGTTAGCCTTGTCTGGAGCACACTAGCTGCACAAGATAAATCACCTTGGAAACTCATGTGCTATTGCTTTTGTGAAACCGAACCAAGGCTTAACCGAATTAAGCCAGGATATCTGGAAAATCCCATCTTAATTCACTGTCCTGTTTTTGTGAAACATGCTTGTGTAAGCTGGATGATGCTGAACCAGGGCTGGCAATCCTGGTCCTCAAAGGCCAGTATCCTGCAACTCTTAGACATCTCCCTGGTCCAACACACTTCAATGAAATAGCTCAGGGGTGTCGAACTCATTTTCATTTTGGACCAAATCAAGATCATGAATGCTCTTAATAGGCCAATTGTGCCAGAATATATTGATAAAACCTGTTCACAAACTGTTAAAATATCAATCAATTCTTAAAAATAAATAATATTATAGGACATTTTTTCAGTCCCTCCAGGATTTTGTGTTTGTGGTGCTAATTTGGAAATATTTGCAATATTTGGGCTTATTTATAACGGTAAATGCGACTTTTTAGTATTTTGTTGTACAAATCATGGACTGCAATCTGATTAATCAATTAAGGCAAAGGCAGCTGTTCAGTACAAGTAAGAAAGTTTTTGAGCAAAATCTGCAATAAACTCCAAATTATGCCTTAGTGCAGAAATTTGCTGATTTTGTGTGAATTTCCACAATAACTCAAGAAACTGGAGGGAATGATTGATATAATTTGAGAGAGATAAATCTTTATTGTCATTGTCACAAGGACAACGAAATTCAAAAGGTGCCATCAGTCGGTGCACATGCCCAAAAACAAAAAATAACTGTCTCACAATTCACACACAATGCAAGAATCAACAAACAACTGGCAAAAAAAATAAACAAAAAAACCCAAAAACCAATAAATAAGAACACCACATTCTCACATACATCATTTATGATGATTAATGGTTGTTTTTGATTGCATTTAGTTTTGTTATTGCTATCGGGTAGAAACTGTCTCTGAGACGATTGGTTCTGGTTCTGATTGCTCTGTATCTTCTGCCTGAAGGCAGCAGTGTGAACAGAGAAGGTCCGGGGTGAGAAGTGTCCTTTGTGATGTGTTGTGCTTTTCTTAGACAGCGGTCACTGTGCAGGTCCTCCAGTGAGAGGAGAGGGCAGCCAATGATTTTTTGGGCTGTATTCACAACCCTTTGGAGAGCTTTCCTTTGAGCCGTAGTGCTGCTGTTATACGATATGCAGATACAGTAGGTCAGTATGCTCTCTATGGAGCACTTGTAGAAGGACACCAGCAGCTTCTCCTTGATGTTGGCAGTTGGCAGTAAGCAGATAAAAACTGCATTGATTTGATAGATAATATAATATTTAAGCACACTTGGTGTTTAGTCAAGAATCTAGAGAGCCACATTAAAAGTTATGGCGGGCCGGATTTGGCCCCTGGGCCTTGAGTTTGACACGTGAAATAACTGAATAACCTCCTAAGTGCAGTTCTGCTAATGACCTCATTATTCGACTCAGGTTGGTTGAAGCAGAGATACATCTAAAAGCTGCAGCACACCGGCCCTGGAGGCCTGGAGTTACCCACTCCTGTCCTGAACACTAACATTTGCCTATTTTCTGTTGTAAAAACCATTTTGAGATGTTCTATAGGTTTTACTTCTACTATATGAACAGTTCACATTAACTTGAATGACCAGTATGGAATTCTTCCTTTGCACTGTGACAACTTCTTAGGACATGATTAGATTTTTATTAAAGATTCTATTTCAACTTGACAGTGTTCTTTTCACTTTAAATATTAACCATCTTGAAATTTTGTCATTTTTGGGAAGGTTATACATTATGCCAAATATAAATGAGCAACTTTCACTGCAACCTTTTGGGAAAAATGCTGTAAAATCAGTCATTTTAGGCTGAAACAATCACACAAAAAACATTGTAACATCCCGGAGGGACTAGACTACCATATTGTGTTATATACAATATTTTTCCCTCTGATATGCTATACTTCTGATTAAGTTTGAAATTTATTTTGCTTTAAAATGTTTTTACTGAAAATATTGAGCTTGAAAACATTTAGCATCAGCTGGGAATTGTACCATGATCCTGGTCTGGAGCTTCTAGGTTGTATCCATAGCCCAATAAAGTCCTAACAGCCTCTCTCAGACTGTCTTTATTAGACTTTTTGGTTCTCTCATCAAGCAGCATGTATGGAACAAGGCGAGGGTTTCTTCGGTTCTTCACATCCTGACAAGGAAGAAAAGTTAAGACAGTCAACTATAACAAATTCTGTTATGTTTTTACAACACTTTAGTGCAATGGCAGCTAATTATAAAACATTGTTCCTCTCAAGTGAGTCAGTCACCCGAGAGAGAAAACTGCTGACTCACAGCAGAGGTTTTCAATGTGTGAGACATCCCTCCCAAAGGAGGGGCTGGAGTGGATTAGTTTCTGAGGAGAATCAGTAAACAGAGCTGAAGAAATATTACATTAGTCATCAAAGGGATAAATCAAACATTCCAGATGCAATGTAAGAGCTTATAGATCCATCGGATTCAGGGGAGTTTGAATGTAAAGGTAAAAAAGTCAACAAAGTATGAACAGACTCAAAATTTTACCACGATTGGCTTTGTTGAGAAAAAGGTGTTGACAATATGTTAATGGCCTGAAAATGCATATGGTAAAAAGAAAAAACAACTAGAAGGTTGGTGATTAGGCTCATTCGACTTCCATATTTACTCATCGAGTACAGAGGCATGTGACTATGTCTCTACTGGTGAATAATGTTTAAAATGTTCCTCCGTGTTCCAGGTGTCCAACCCTAAAACAATACTTTATTTAAGATATTTCAGTGCAGGGTTGGTTTTCACACTCCTAGTTATTTCCTTCACTGGTTGTCACCTGATGCTGTAGAAAGCCCAGTTCTGCTGCTGGAGGAATCCTGACTCACTGCACAGCTGGCACCACAGTTTGGACTCCTCACACTCTCATTCTCCACTCAAATTTGATAGTATTAACAGCATTGTTTCTGCTCTAACATGTTTCAGATGTATTTTTATAAAAATGTGAAAAAAAAAAAAAAAGGTAATGGACATCAGATCTAATGTTTATCCAAGCTCTTCTACTTTTCAGGATGGGGCTCAGTGAGTGAGTCATTTCCTTCTTTGATTAGAAAGATGAACCACTCATTTCAGATCTTTATTCCTGTTTCTTTCATTTCAGAATTATTTAAGAGCTGTTCTTTCGAGCAGATTTAGCAAACATTATTTATGGATTTGTGTCAGTATTTTTTGAAAACTGAAATGTGTTTTTTATCAGTCTGGACAGATTATCAATTTCCCTCCCGCAAGTTAGTTGATCGAAGCAGCCAGATGTCTTACTAAACCTATTGAAACACACTCATATCACCTGTGTTATGTGCTTTCCTCTGGCTCCTACTAGAGTTTGATTTAAACTAATCTATTAATAAATGGCCCAGCTATTTAAGTCATCTTTTTACCAAAAACATTTAGCCTTCAATCCCACCAGCCAGAATCTCTCTGTTGTTCCTCACGCAAAGTGAAAATCTACATTTAGGAGTCTGTTGCTCTTAGACTCTGGAGCTGTTTTCCATTGCGGCTTCACTTTACTGACTTTACACTTTAGAAAACCTGTTAAAAACCATCTTGTTCTACAAGGCTTCTAAAGTGTCCCTGACACAATAAAAACACTTACATGATATAGAAGGAAGAACTATTGTGTTCCCATTCTGTGTATACAAAAGTTTTGATGATAAATATTTCTCACAGAATACTCTAAATGCAGTTTTGCTGTTTTTGTATGTAACTGGGTCGTTGTGAGGATCTGCAGATTTGGAGGAAGAGGTTAGATGGAGAGATGCAGAAGAGGGAGCTGGTTCTACTGAAGGACTGCAGCCAGATTTATTTGAGCCAAATAGTTCAGGAAGCAACGATGACTCCGAGGTTCTGGGGAGGAAGAGTCAGACGGTGAAAGGTTGGAGCAGGACGTCTGTCGCCTCCAAATCACTGAATGGTGATAAACAGATTTATGTTATACTCATAAATCTGTTTATCACCATTCAGTGATTTTATCTTTAATCCTAGTTTAACTCAAATAATCCAGTTACTTAAAAGGAACTGCTTCAAGTTCTGTGTGTGTTCCAACAAATTAATATTCTGATCATGGAATTCAATAACCAGCCTTCCTGTTCCTCCCTTTTCCACATTTTGAGTTTGATTTTTCTACTTCTGATAACTGTATAATATTTCTTCGCTATAATCTTGTACTGCATAGAGGGATCATCAGTTAGCATCAGGCTAAATCAGCAGCCTCGGACGCAGACAACATGCAGACACAGACACGGACTCTTGCTCAGCAGACACCTTGGAGTCATCGTTGCTTCTTCATTGAACCATCTGGCTCAAATAAATCTGGCTTCAGTCCTTCAGTAGAACCAGCTTCATCATCACTACGTCCAGCTTCTTCATCCAAAACTGCAGATAAATCGCTCAAATCTTCTCTGCATTTATAGTATTCTGTGGGAAATATTTATTATTAAAAGCTTTTGAACGGAAGCACAATAGTTTGTCTTTTTATATCATGTAAGTGGTTTTATCATGTCAAAGCCTTATTGTGTTTTTTCATGTTTGACACGTTATCATTTTTTCTATATATAGCTGAAATGGGCAGAGAAGGCCCAACTCCACAAGTTGGTCTCTCACCTGTTGGATTCCATATGTCCAGCCCTGACGGATTCGGTCTCTTGCCCAAACATTGTGGGCATTTTCAGCCAGCTTGTCCACCATTGCTTCCTGTGTGGGAGTCAGCTTGATGTGACCCAGGTCCAGAGGAGCAGGTTTGTAGCCACTGGACAACTCATACCTGCACAGATTGGGTTGGAGGACAACACTGTCAGACAAAGCTGCTTGGTAACAAAAGAGCCTGAGGTATTTTTTTATTCTGAATAATGTGGAACATTACTGTTGATCTGATCCTCTAAGTGTTCAGCTGGTTTGTTTGATCACATGAAACTAGAATGATCAGATGTTCCTTTGGCTGTATGTCAGTATGCTCACTCCATTTTCCCTTCCCCCCCCATTCGTTGCACTACTGGCTCAGAGTTTAACTGTGTTACTCTCCTATTTAGCATTTAAAAGAGCAACTGCTGCCATTAACTCATGATATTTTCTTAAACATAAGAATCACCCTAGGCCTAATACATCTCGTTTGTTTCTGTCTCTATTCAGGCCCTCAGCAGAAGCTGACCTCTAATCAGCCGTGAGTTCTGCTGGAAGTTCCTTCCTGTTTAAAGGGATTTGTTACGTGTCAGTACATGCTCAGTCTGACAGACTGCTGCAAACTCAGTGACTCAACATGGTCTGGGTTTCCTTGGAGAGAAAAACGTTTCACCAATTAGCATAATAAAGCACACCTGACAGCATTTTATAAGATATTTCTACATTGATAAAACTTGAATGTATGTAATTGACTGAATCGGTTTGTCTTGTAAAGTGCATTGTGAGGACATTTGTTGTGAATTGATAAATACAGTAAATGAACTGAACTGCTTTTCAGCTACTGTCAAACTGTGGGTATGACTCACGTTGGTGATAGTTTCATGCTCTTTACTTTTTCAACAGCATGTTCATCTGCTAATCCAACATGGCATCCCAAAGCAAGTAAGGTTCTGCAACACAGAATTGAAATCAATAAAACTTTTCAAGTGGACCTTTTACTTTCCTGAGGTATAAATATGACACAGACAATTGTTTAGGAAATTCATTGGAAAGTGAAAGACCATCCAATGAATTCATTTCTTGCTTTGATTATCACAAAGCAGGAAATTAATACAACACTTACATTTATAAATGAACATGTTTACTACCAGAGGCATAATTAAAATGTTTAGAACAACTGGAAGTGGAACTAAAGGCTTCAGAAGACCTCAGTTTATTTTGCAACCACACACAATGAGAAGGATGATAAGGTGCTAAAAAACCTTGAAAGTAAGACATTTGTAGAAAAGAGTGGTAACTTACACTTACCATAAAAACATTTTTTATAAGCCTTTAAGCACATCTTTACCAGGATAAACTAAACACATGCAAGTATTCTCAGCAGTATTTCCACTGAAGGTTTATCTAGAAGTGCACTGTCCCTGTCAGAACTGGATGTCACTCATAGATATTTCAATTAAAGCAACGTCTGCAGCTGCATTACTTCAGAGTCTCCAGAGACATTTGCAGGTTGTAACTTCGTTCCTGTTCAGGAAGCTTTGAAAACTCCACTAAGCAGGGGTGCTGCCGCTTGTTATCGTCTCGCACCTGCAATTCACACAAAAATGAACAAAACATCACGTATTACATCTGTTCTCACAGCCATGACTCTAGCAGCATTTTAGCATTTATGTAAAAAGGAACAAGAAATGAATGTATGTACGTACACACACATTTATTAATTGTGTGTACATTTAATAAATGTACACACAATACATTTATTAAATGTGTGTGTGAAAAATTTTACCCTTGGCCATTAAACCTGCCTTCCCACCCATCTTAACCACAGAACTGACTGAATAAGACTCATGTTTCCATACTCACCACACCGTACGTCCAGCCCAGTTCGATCTTGTTCATCACCCACAGTTCATGGATGTTTTCTGCAAGTTTCTCCCTGATTCTCTCCAAGTGAGATGGCAGAACAATCTAAGCAGACATACACACACACACACAGGGGGCTGGGCCATCAGCTTTCAGTCACTTCATTGATTAGGTGTAACAAGGCTTTAAAGCATTACTTTGTCACTACCTGGCTGGTGTCCACAGGGGTGGGTGTGAATGCGGCCTGGCTCAGAGTGACAGTGGGTCCCAGCAGGTCTCTGGCTACAGTCTGGTCCTGGCTGGCCTCCAGTTTGAGTTTCTCCCTGGGCAACACTGCCTCAAAGCAGGGGGCGTAGCCTGAAGGGGGGAGGAATTTGAACTCTCCATGACGCCCCCCGAGGAGAAAACGCACCCTGCAGGGTCATGGGTGACAGGAGGGACGTTTACAAGCTTGAAGGAAATTGTGTGGAATCATGAAATTTAACTTATAACAACTTATAATAATTTAAAGTAATGAAGCTCAGCTTTAAATTCCTGAGCTTGTATAACACAGTACTTGTTGAAGTGGAAGTTGAATGTAGTTTTGAAGTATAAAATCGGACTGATGTTATATCTAAGTCTTTCACAGAAACCATGACTGTCTACCTTTTCACACTCAGTGACATATTATGCAGTGGCCACATACTGATTGTGTTAGATTGTAATACTGTGAAAAGAATTTCCATTTAAACACTAACTTGACCCCCGCAGAGAAACTGGCCACAGGAAAGAAAAGGCCCTCTGAGTTGAAGTTCTCAAACATGCCCTGAACAGGCTGGCCATTGATCCTGAAGGAGATGCTGGGAATGCTCAGGTCCAGGCAGCAGCTCACCACATCTTCTGAACGCAGCAGGTGCTGATTGGGCGATGTAACAGTCCGCGCAATGCAGCCTGCACAGGATCGGTGGAGAGACAAATTCAGTTCACATTAGGTCAAAAGTCTGATCTGGATCAAATAAAACGAGCTCTGCCTCAGCTGGCTGGGACATACAAACATAGATTTGTGATATTTAAAAGTGCTGCTGGAGCTCATCACCTCAGAGCTCCACTGTGTGGCTCATCTACTTCACCACTGCATTTACTAAAACTCTGTACATCCACTGACACCACACATCTCCATGACAACTCCATACCTGTCCATTTCTAGACAGGTATGGAGTTGTCATCCAGACCAACTGCGCTCTCCATCTCTTCTCCTTTCTTTCTGTCTGTTTTCTCAGTCATTACCTCCTCAAAGTTCTCCTTTAATTTTCTTACCACAGTTTTCTCATTTATTGCCACATCCACCTGCTCTACATCCCCTCCAGCTCTTTCCCTCTGCCCAGCCAATCAGTGCAGATCCTTTTCACTTACTGTCTAATCTTACAGAGCTCAGCAGAAGTCTTCCCCTTTGCTGTTGCTACAGCTCTTTTTCCTAGGCATCTCTTCTCACAGAAGCCAAGTCTACTTCCTTCATCTTTTTGACTATTCCACCACATTTCTTTGTTACCTTCTTCCTCTGAATACATTCAACACCTTTTCATTTCACCACCAACTTTCTATTTAGGCCTGAAGTTACACCACATACATTCCTACCAGTTTCTCTCACCACCTTAGCTGTCCTTTCCCAGTTCTCTGATAGCCATTCACTAACTTGTCCTTGAACTTTCTCGAACACTTCTCCTTCAGCTTACGTCTCTGCCTGTACTCTTTTTCTCCTCTTTGTTTCCATCTTATTTTAATCCACTACTGTCCTATGTTGCTTTACTACACTCCCCAGTACTACTACAGTACAATTTTATAATCTCAGAGACTCTAACCCTCTCCTAAACACTCGTCACAAATTGTTCTTTCCGTCTCCATTCCTCTTTCTGAGTGTGATAACACAGTTTGATGCAGCCTCAGAGGTTCCTGCTCTCCTTTGGCTTTCCTTCCTTCCATTTGGTCTCCATGTTTATTTTTTCTCCCTATCAAATCTGCAAGCTCTCTGTCTCACCTGTCATTGTCTCCACTCTAACCTCTATAATGCTACCTTTCATCTGGTCTTGTTGCCCCTGAACGTGCTTTCCTTCTCATCATTTATCAGCACAGTATGCTGTTTATTAGAATTCTATTATCTCTTGTTTTTTCAAAAAAAATAATCAAAGTTTTTGTCACATTGTCCATCTGAGCCTCTCTTTAAGGTCAAACTAGATATAAAAAAATAAAGAAATAAAGCTAAAAGATGATTATTTTTTATTTCTTGCTTGCCTTTACTTTTGGTTAGGTGGTTTAGTGTATGAACATATTTACAAATCACTGTACATGGTTACAATTTTGAAGAACAACAATAATCAACAATGTTTTTCTCATGCTGCATGAACAGTGTATGATCACAATGCTTACCTGACCACAGGTGAAGTCCATCGAAGCCGTAGGAGTAGAGATCATCGCCCACCCCGTTGCCTCCCCAGCCCTCCCCTCCACTGGGGTACGGCGCATAGCCACTGGTGTTGGCCCAGCCAACCCTGAGGTGAGTGGGTTCTGACGTGACAAATGGCACCGTCTGATCCACAATAAGTTCATAGTACCATTTTCTGTACTGGGCAGAGCCATCACTGACACCCAGGAAGATGTTTGGGCGCATACTGTTGAGAGAAATAAAGCAGACAGGAAGATTAGAAAACATAAAGACAACAATGACATGAGGAAGAGTACTGACAGTACAACTGGATTTGTTTCTTTAACCTCCACAAAAACAAAAATGTCAAAAATGTTTCAGTTCACTGTAGTCAGTTCAATTTTCCAGTCAGACAAGCATTAATTGTATATGTGTGTGTGTGTGTGTGTGTGTGTGTGTGTGTGTGTGTGTGTGTGTGTGTGTGTGTGTGTGTGTGTGTGTGTGTGTGTGTGTATACCTGCTTACGTGGTTGGTGAGGCGGGTCTGCAGCAGCAGATCTCTTCCTGGCAGCAGGTTATCACAGATCAGGTGCTGGTTGGAGCGCACCGCCACGCCATTACAGACACACAGTGAACACAACACGTCTAGGACCTGGTCACCAACAGACCAACAGACTGTAGATTAGCTCTCCTTTCTTCCCCAAGCTGTATCAGTACATTTAAGTCACTTCAGGGCATTTATCTGAGTTTTCATTATAAACATTTTAAACACATTTTTGTCATTTGAACTTAGCCTAAGTCTGTCTAACTAAGCACTATATGGGCTTCCAATATGGCTGCACATGTGAAACTTTAGGAATTTGATTATGTCAATTATAACATTTTATAGTGGTGAGCTACCTTATGGTTGCGTCCATGCTTGTCCAGAAGAGAAATGATAGATTTGATGTGTCCTTCTTTGATTATGTTTAGGGCTTCTGGGCTTTCCACCAGCACACAATGAAGCACCTCCAAGATACCTAGTGAAAAGAATCAAATAATCAGTCATTAAAATCTCAGGAATTGCTGAGACAGGAAAAAGTCCACAAAATGAGGCAATCTAGTGACAGGTTTGTTGGTTTCACAACACAAACACACTTGGAAACATGTCGTTTCCAAATCACAGTTCCCTGATTTGTATACATTTAAAACCTTCTGGTTTCACTACGAGCAAAACGTCATCTCTTGCCTTCCTCCATCTTTACTCTTCAAAAATTGTCCAGTGAAGTTTTGGAAACTTTAGATATAATCAACACTTCTTAGTTTTCTTGTTTTTTCAGTATTTCTCAGAGCTTTATTTTGGTTTTTGACCTGAGTAAAACATTTTTGTTAGGTGAGTTTGGTGTTCACTTCTATAAGCAAGTCAGAGAGTCCTGCCCCCCCCCCACCCCTACTGTGAAGCACAGCACGAGCAGCAGACTGATTTTAGATTCCGGGGTATTGATGACTTTTTTTGGACAACTGACTTCCAAACATCAAGGGTTTCTACAACAAGATTTTAAAATAGCTTTCTGCAGCAAATGCTTAATTAAGTTGGACTCTGAAATGTATCATTTTATCTTAATATTTTTATCTTAATAACTGAGTCTTGTTGTTCCATGTTGTGAAATCCTCACAAAGCATCAAGCCCATTTCTTTTTCTCCTAGATCAAATTTTTGTCCTCACGTCCTCCATGTCTTGCTGAAGTTCAAGCTGCTGTACCTGAAGAAGCTTCCAGTCGCTCCAGTCTGCTTATCAGCCAATCGAGAGAGCCGGAAAACTGAGCACAGTTTTTCCTGTTTCCCCGGATCAATGCAGCTTGAAACAATAAAGGAAGGTGGATTAGACAAGATATCAGCAGAGGCTGCAGGTGTGTAAAACTTGTCCACATTTGTATATACTGTGTGTACCCAGCAGTTGATACAAAGAGTTCAGGATGGAGCTCCAGGCCTCTGCAGCCTCCCTTCCAACCACCTCAGCAAAGTGAGCTGCGCTGCTGTACACATGGAGACGATCAATACACTCCAGCACCAGGCTGATCATCCCCTACACAAACACAAGGAGTTCAGTTTTCTCTTCTTCACTAAGGGCACCAGACAGTGCTTATGGCTGTGCTACTCTGTAGCAACAGATTGTTTTCTTCATAATGATGAGATGTAGATTTTCCATTTTATTTTCTGCTTCCTGGATTTTAATATAATAATCAGAGTTTTATTATTTTATTATTTTGCTGGGGCTAAAGGCAGCAAGACCCAAACACAGTAGTGTATTGTTATTATTCTGCTGTGGTGAAGAAAGAGCTGAGCAAAAAAGGGAAGCTCCGGTTTCATTTCCGTTCAGAGCATCACCTGAACAAAAGTATAAGATCCCTCTTGGGATGCTGTGGTGGCACAGGGGTAAAGCACTATGGCAAGCCGTTTTGAAATAAAATCAGTTTCATCTGACTCTCCGTAATTATATTCTAGATATCTCAAAATGCAGTTTGACTAGACAAAACTACATTTTGACTCTCCGTAATGATCATTTAAAATATCTGCATTTACATTCTGGGTTAGTAGGAATAATAAATCAAGATATCTTCAATTACATTTTGACGAGTCAAAATTCCTTTTAAGATATCTCAAATGACGTCAGCGGATTTATCATTTGATGGGACACATATCTGTAATTACAACTTTTGATGTTTTGAATGTAATTATGACTAGTCAAAATTATATTTGTATATTTTTCTGAATGAAGAATTGTGTGTAAACCCCTTAGTGCTGCTACTGAGCTGTCCAAACAGTTACCTGCTCAATTTAAGGTTTTCCGCACAAAATTGTCAGAAAATGCCACAATGTAGAAAGAGCTCAGCAGTGTGGAATCTGTGGAGAACCTATGCACTTAAAGACTGTTTCATAAATCTGCAAAGGATTTCCTGTTTATTCACTTCCAACAAACACAATGCACTCAAAAACAGTTTCATACTACATTCAGCCATTCACTCATTAGCTGATGTTGGTAAGCTACATTGAAGCCACAGCTGTCCCAGTGCAGACTGACAGGATACACACAGTGAGCATCACTGGGTCCTCTGGCCACCACCAGAGGACCAGTTGGGCGAAGTGTCTTGCCCAACGACACAACTGGAGCAGACAGAACAAGAATTTGAACCAGCAATCTGCCAGTTACCTCTGCCTCCCGAGTTACTGTCACTGAGGTGAAAAATTATGGCTAACCCCCAGGGATGCCAGCGCTGCTCTTTTATGCCTGAAACAATTATCAAGAAACTCTTGAGAGTAGCATCAACAGCCAGTATCCATTCCTCTTGCTACCTTCAGCTGTATCAGCAGTTGAAAGTGATCAGCCACAGGCCATTTAATAGCAGGGCTGCCAAAGTTTTCTCTAAACTGGAGACAGACAGAATGGGTGGACTGGGGCTGACCAAGACCCCAGAGGTGGTGAGATCAGTGTATGTATCCTGCAGATTTGGTGTGCCCTACTGCAGCCACAACATTTTCAACACATCAAGCTGAGATCTTAGAGAGATCTCCTCCCCCTCTCCTCTAGGGGGAGCAGGACGAAGCATGGTCATGTGATGGTCATATGGTTAAATTTGTCAGGCCAAAGTCACCAAGAGAAAACTGATATCATGATCCAACCAAAGGTCTATTTGGTCTGGCTTTGCTCTGAGTGAGAAATTCTGTAATACACACACACACTCGAGCACACCCACACGCACACACCTAGAGTTGCTTCCTACCTCCTCTTGGAAGAGGTTCTGTCTGTTTTTTAGAGCTCTCAGTCGGTTCTGCTTGTCTTCATGGTCCAGGTGATCCTCAGGTGGTTGGAAGTAGCCAATCAGATCTTGTAGACTGAGACTGACTGAGTCTATTGGAAGATCTAAAGTAGAACTTTTTCCTTTTTCTCTCACTGTGTCCAGACCTCTGCAGATTCCATAGAACAGAATGACTTTAATGAAATCAGTCCAATATACAGTTCTGGTTATAGAATAAACTGTAAAGCTTGTGTGTGTAAAACACAAGTAAGTAATTCATGGGAACCGCCTTGGACTTAAAATAACTGATTTAACAGGTTTTTTTAGTTTGCAAAGTTAGCAGCCATCTTCATAAATATAATTGTATCATGTATATACGTCCTCTTGCATGTATATTCAGGTCAAATAGAATTAGATTTTTGATTATAGAGATTTAAAATGTGTCATACCGGTCTGCTTTTTACCAGGTTCTAAAATGATTCAAAGCTAACCTCAAACAAACAGCCCAGATTCTGCCAAATGAAAAGATTAAGCCAAAGTACACAAAAAAGCCTAGAACTTAAAGGATACATACTCATGGCTTCACAGTCGGTTTGCACTTTAACAGTGCTATCTTTCTTTGTTTTTAATGTTCTTGTCCTTTTCTCCTCTCGAAAGCATTTAATCTTTTAGCAGTTTTGTTTTTCTGCTCCTCCAGGTTTTCACCACTGACCTGTGTTCCTCTTAGGAATGAGGGTCTTGGCAATATGACTTGCTCTATCCTACATTAGGGCAGCCTCTCTGCCTGCAGTGTATCTATCCTGAGTTTTAAACTTTATGTGACAGGTTATTGCTCCAGTAATTGTCAAGGCTAATCTCCTCCTCAGATATGTTTATCTACAGAACTGCAGAGTGGCTTCAGAAAACAGTCTGCTGTCTCAGACACAAACACTGGTGCTCAAGTGATTAAATCTCTTTATCTGTCTTCGTGTGCAGTAAATGGGTTCAACTCAGGGGTTAAGAGGTTCCTGCTAATGCAGTATTTCAGTATCCTGAGCAGAATGACTGACACACTGTTGGGACACACTTTCATCAGTAGATGAAGAGACATGTTACCTTTGGAGTTTTGCAAGTTTGTGCACATATTTACTACTTCCTAATACCGTCACATTGATTATGTTCCTGTACTTCATATCATTTGTTTACATCTCTTTGTGTCTGAATGGATTATGGTCTGAACTCAAGTTTTCTTGTATTCATCAGGATTTTCTTGTCACACAATCTTTTGGAGAAGAAAAAGGCTGCTTCTATGTCAGGCTAAAATCTAGCTCTGATGTGCTTATCAAATAAATTATGATCAAATAAATCAAGCTATTGTGCCCTTATACCTCTAGGAGGAGACATTCCCTCTTAAATTAGGGGATACTGCACACAACACTCTAAAGAACCCAGTGTATTCTGTAAACATCAACAGTCCCCATTAAACCACATCTTCAACCATGTCTCATCTGCTTATCTTAGTTCACATTTCAAATTGCTGATTCATTCTCTACCAATTTCCTGTCTGATCTGCTGCAAATAAAGGCCACTAGTCCAGAAAAACTTTCAATAAAAGAAGAGCAACCTAACATGATTTAAATCTACTTTTTAGTAAAAGTTGACTGTAAAGACTGTAATGTATTCTTGTAGAAGAATCTACTCTGAACTGCTGGGGCTGTGCATGTAAAACACTACCTGAAGGCACACCTCCAAAACAATTTTCATCCCACAACAAAACACCAGAGAAGACGGGCAGATATTTTCTGACTTCAGCAGAAGTGAGGTGCTCCAGTAACAATGAAGGCATCTTTATCACTGGCCCCAAAGAAAAGTGTGGCAAACTCCTTTTTATGTCAGTCAGTGACAGGGTCTGTAAACCTTCCCTAATCTCTGTTATAAAGCAGTGAAATAGTTTTGTATAATTTGTGTAAGATAAAATGACCATCCTTTGTAAGCTCCTACCTTATCAATGAAAATGTGTGAGATGATGCTTAGAAGATGCACTTGCTCCAGTCTTGTTTTACTCAAACTGTCAGTGCTCTGTTGTGACATCTCTCTTTATGTGCATCTCTAGTAAATAAAGTTGTGAAGGTGAAAGTGTGTAGCAGAACACACCTGATGAAAATGTTGAAGAGAAAGACGGTACTGCGGATGACCCTGGCAGTCCGGCTCTCCTCATGTTGTGACCGAGACAGAGTGAGCCCATCGTCCATGTGACCTTCATGGTGCATGATGGCCTAAAAAAAACCAAAAAAAAACACAAAACCAACAAAATCCCCCAGAAAATGCTGAATCACTCTCTGATCATCACTGTGAATGAACTGGGATTTTTAAAAAGATGTATAGTGTCAAAACAATATCCTGCAAGTCTATGTTTGTTGAAGCACTATGAACTGACGGCATTAGCAACATAGAACCTTTTGATGGCTGAAAGGTCTTATGGTGGATTTTCATCTTAACTGGTTTTGAGATAGGCTACACCAAAGAAACTGCCAATTTTACAGTTAACAGGTCTTAATCTCTGAATGGTCAGTTACAAACTAAAATTCAGAAAAAATATTGAGACTCAATTTTATATTTTGGGTGTCAGTGAAGAGTTTAAAATGAGATTAGATGAAGCATACAGGGTGCCTGTTTGTTCAGGTTGGCACAAAGGAGACTAATTTGTCAGCAGATAAGAAGTTGCTCTGTTGGAACTTCCTGAAACAAAATGTAGAGTTATGGAACATGCTGGATTTGGAAATGTTCACAGTTTAGTACCAGCTCTACAGGGAATGACACACAGAAACGTCTGTTAGCTCTGTAACAATGCCAACTGCACTACATCTGCAAACAGTGTTAATGATTCAAATAGATAATACATGGAGCTAAATGGAGATGAAATTGTAAACAATGTAAACATTTGGTCTTTGTTATAAAATGTAAGTGTAACTGCAAAGCTGTGTAACAAACACTACTCTCTCTCTCTACACACAGTGTAACATTTGCCTCAGATGTTAAAGTAGCTCAATAAATATGATGAAAAGGCTTATGTTTAACTGCAATAAAAAAAACTCAGTGATTCAAAAATCTAACAGTAAATCAGAACTTTTTCCTCTGATATAAACTTAGATACCAAAAAAACAAGGAAAATCTTGTAATGTATTCTTTTAAACAGTTTGTGCATTACAAATATTTATTGCATAGGAGTAAATGAGATATTCTGTAATTCCTGTGGTTGGCTTTCATTTGTCTCTGTCCCAAAACCAGGAGGGTTTGGATAGAGAGAGTTCTGTAACTGTGGGCTCTTGATGATATGCCATTGTTTTATATCACAACAGTTTATTATTAAGTAAGATTATTTTAAAATTTAGTCAGGAAGAAAAAAGCAAGTATTTTGTTTTTATTGTAAAAGTTAGTGACTTAACAACCTGACAAAATGTTATTGAATTGTGTATCTCCAGTTGAAATCTCTGGCACTGTTGGTTTCTTACAGTTATACAGTGGGCTTGAAGCCAGAAAGGTCTGCTGAAAACTCATTAAAGATTAAATGAATCAAATGTATAGTATAATACCTTTCTCTGTACTCCACCCATGCGCGCACACTTTGCATCAATAGTTTGGTATGTAAGCCACAGGGAGGTGTTGACATGTTGAATATAGCACACAGAGTCACCATACTTAATGTCTGGTGTGCCCATCCCATCCACCTCCTTCCTCACTCCAGGGTCCAGCTTTTCCTGATGGGCAGCAGAGAACAAAAACACAGTCAGGTTGTCACTTGTATTCATTGGCACTGTGGTGATCGTCACTAAGGATTTACCTTGGACAACCTGAAGCAGAAGGCAGTGGACCTCACATCGGCTTTCTCTTTGTCCATCAGAAGAAGAGACTTATCTTCAGTCAGACTCAGATATTTCCCTGTAGTCACATGTCTGAGTCTGAAAGGCTGACCCCAACGGATATGACTCCCACTCCACCTGGAAAAACACAAGAGCAAACACAGCTTTCAACACCCGCAGTTCTGATGCAGCACTTTTGTCAAAATAAATCTACATCTAGAAAATGACAACAATTTTTTCTCCGAAGAGTTTTTGCAGCACTAATGGCTTGTATTTTTTTTGCGACAGTAGGCAGACAGGAAAGTGGCGAGGACATGTGGCAAAGGTCGCCAAGACCGGGAGTCAAACCCGCGACGTCCGAATCGAGGACTAAGGCCTCCAAACATGGGGCGTGCTAACCCCTGGCACCACCACAGCACGCCCCAAAATGACAACAATTAAGCAAATATTAAACATAACTTTCATTAAGCTTATTTATTATATTTCTGGATTAAAAATATGTTTTAATTGGTCTGAGGTAGCATTCTAATTTTTAATATTATGCTTCATCACATAGAAGCTGAAAATAATTAAAACCAACAGAAATGAAGGCTGGAAAACATCAGTCAGAGTGGAATAAATCTGTATAATGTGTTTCTGTTTGTAATGGAGTTACTGGAATCAATTAACTTTTCAATAATATTCTAAAAGATATAATTTTATAAATATTATACATAGAAATAGAATATAATCAAGATGGTACAAATAGGTCCGCCCTGCAGGCACTTATTCACAGCAAGTAATTATTCAATTACCGGTAGATCTAAACAGTGTAAATAAAATGTGGAAAAAAAACTTCAATGTTTATCAGCTCGTATCATGTTAATATGAGTTCAGTTTTCACATTCCAATCAGTGCAATCAGCCATGATTAAATACAGAAATGATTCTGTATTTGTCATGTCAGAAAGATGTGCTGTGCTTCAGTCAGCACTGGCTACTTTTGTCTAAGAAAGACTTTGAGAGTCCACTAAGAGCATTGGTCAGACTGTGTTTTTGCTAAGCACCAAAATACATTAAAGATCAACTTTCCAGACCTATCAGGTCTTCTGGTTCTGGTTCTGCTGTGCATTCCCAGAACCAGGACCAAACCTGGAGAAGCAGCATTCAGCTTCTATGCACCACAAATCTGGAACAAACTTCCAGAAAACTGCAAAACTCACTTAAATCTAAACTAAAACCCCACCTGCTTAGAGCTGCTTTTGATTAATAATAACTGAAACATTGAACGATATATTTAGTGTTTATTATTCTGAATGATTTTGATTATGGAATTCGACAAAATTTATTGTTCACTGCTCATTTCATAATTGCTTATTGTGCTATGTTTTTATCATGTGTAGCACCTTGAACTGTTTTGTTACTGATATGGTTTATACAAATAAACTTGACATGACTTTAGTTCTTTAAGGAAATATATAGTAGCTTTAACATTCATCCCAGTGAGATCGTGCTGGTGACTGGTAAGGTGAACCCAAGTGTAAATGGATTCTATTTTGCTGCATTTTACTGAATTATTGATGCAAGTCTCCACTAAGTTTTGTAAAAATTTATATTATAGCAAAACATTTCTTCAGTTTTATCTGCTACACAAAATAATTTTCATAGTTTCTTTACCATCACTGAAAAATGGAATACAACACAGTGTGGTCAAAGTGTTGCATACATAGTAGACAGTCTGAAACATGGCAACCATGCATGGTAATGGTCTGCAATCCTTTCAAAACACAAGCTGTGACAGTGCTAGTCCTTAGCAACCATCACAGCCATTTAAAGGCTTGTGACGCACACAGTTTGAGTAAAATGTGTTATATTTTTAACTTGTACTCTGACACTCTGCAGCCAGCAGTACAGTGAGCGCTACCAGTTCATTACTCAGCAGCAGGAGCTGAAAACTTCTTGACAGACACAGAACACAATAACTCATGTGATCAAGTGTGTCTGTCAGTGTGTAGGAGTGTGGTTATGTATAGCAGTGATCTCATGTTAACGGAGCAGTTTGCTGTGGATATCAGCCCAATGAACACGTTGTGCTTACATGACGCGCAGCGTCTCCAGTCTCCACAGGGACCTAGCATGACTCGAAACTGCTCCTCCTTCATAGTGCACTGACCTGGAGAGAAAATGAAGCCATTACACCAAACCACAAACACTTCCTCTGACATTCAAACAATTCTTGGGCAGTTTTACTTTTGTGCTGAGTACAGTAATATCTAGATGCACCTGGACGACTCAGAATCACAGACACTAAGCTGCTGTCAGTGAGGGGGAGTACACAGACACTTTCAGCAGTGCTGTTAAATAATATGGCTGCAGCCAGTGGGAACATCTTCAAACCATAAAGGAGCTCACTCTCTGACTTTCTGTCACAGTGGAGAACTCAGCGTTTCTGCCAGAAGCAGTTCTGCCACAGCTACACACTCATAGTCTCATCTGCAGGGTGACAACCCAGAATACAAAAATTAATAGCTTTAAAACTTTAAAACTCCTTCATAACACTGACAACCTAAGAAAATATAGGTTAAGTAAGATGCTCCACCTAGCATCTTATTAGCTTATTAAAGCTAAAATAATAGTAAGATCTTGTTAGCATCTTGACCAAGAGAAAATAGAATTTATGTTCAGTGTATCTTCAGTGGACAAGAGCATTTTAGTTTTTTTTAAACAAGAGACAATAAAGAGAGAAGACTCTAAAATCGGAACTTTTTCAAATCCTTTTTAATATCAGTCAACATCACCTTCTTTGTTCCTCTCCATGTTCTCCAGATGGAACAGTCAGACATTCATCCATATGTCCATGGAGGAGCCGCAGAACATCCCCTCCTATTAGGAAACCTACAGACAACAGAGTAAAACTGGCAACAATAGGAAATAACAATAGAACATGAAGAGGATAAAGACGGAATAAGACGGAAGAAAAGACAGAATGGATTGTATAATGTAACGCTACTAATAGGAGTACAGAAACAGTAATAAAAACTATATGGTTGACCTACAGCTTTTTTGTTAGTATTTTTGCTGAGCATGAAGGTGCCAAGATGTGGCTGAAAGAGAACTTAAAGAAGTGGAGTAATTATAGAATAATGACTGGTAAACTCAGGCAACTCGTTCTCAGTTACTCCTTGCTGGTTCCTCATGTTAAATCCTGATTAGAACAGGTGTTCTGTTTATCTGTGCTACCCGTAAATCTGTCCTACCTTGTGGTAATGCGCACATCGATGCTACGTCACATATTGCTTACTCAGCAGATTTATTATACATACGTCCTACCTGTGGAAGTATCGTTTCATGTGTTTTATTTCATCGAATATTATAGTAAGCTTTATTTAATTTGTTTTATACTTGGCTTTCATTAAGCTGCTATATTGCTTCATGTTTTTAGTTTACATGACAGCAGCTTGTAAATATATTTATGGCTTTAGTTTGCCATCTGCAATGTCCTTACTATTATAAACAAGTCATTGTTTGGCGGTTAATCAGGACAAAATACGTTGATTTTTGGGCTATTTTGTCCCTATATTTTAAAAATATTTTAGTTTATTACACTCTTTTTATTATTAAACCTTTCTAAATAGATGTTGATAGCAATACTGTATGGGATTGAATCTGTGTAATATTAGTGTATATTAATCATATCCCATCATTTCAGTGACCTGCGCAGCTCGGTGGACACATTGTGGCTGCGCTGCATCTGATAACAGACATACAACGTATTAATGTGCAAAAAAAGAGTTGCTGTGATCTGTTGTCTGTTTAATTTAATTCCAATAAAAACCTGTTTCCCCTGTCTGATACTGTTTTATTCTTACAAACACCTCTGTATTTAAAATATTTTTTAACAGGTAGGATATTCTAGTAAAAGAATTAGTGCATACATCTATAGCTTTTCATTTTAAACGAGTAGAATATTCAGATGAAGGAAGTGATCTTCTTGTGGTTTCGTCATGTATATAAATTGTTCCAATGCTAAGCTAAGCATAACTCCTAAGCTTCCACTTCAGTCCCGTCACTCAAATAATGTTATCCAATATATTTAACATCAACACAACCCGCTGTAGTTTTCCATTTGTAAACATGATGGACGCATAGCACTGACAGATAGACTTAGCTATCTATCCGTGCTAAGGCAGGAAAATCTGACGAGGTAGTACTGGTAGTCGGAACACCAGCAGTACCGGATTTCTTGCACAAGCAATTTAGCACTCCTTATTTGGAATCTCTTAATAAAGGGCCCAAAGTACTTTACAGATGTTAATAACAGGAGAGACAAAATCCCTAGAAACAAGCCCATAAAACTATTATCAAACTAAGTAAACAAACAAACAAAAAAGCAACAACTAATAAGTATCTTCATAATAATCATTTGTGGCCTTGGTTGTGAGCTGGTTAACGAGTAAAATTCATAAAATTTAGCAAGTTAAAAAACTTCAAATGACATGATTTACCTGATGTATGTGAAAATTAAAGTCACAAAAGATAATAATTCTGCTATACTTAATATGAACAGCATAGACAAAAGGATGAAAGTAAAAGTGAGAAACTGAAATGAGGCATAACTGTCAAATGAAAATGCTTGAACTACGTGTACCAGAAGAACCTTTTCTTCCTTCTCTGATTAAAAATGCTAAGCTAAGGTTTGAAAGAGAAGCTTCAATAAGAGCAGCAGGTTCATTTGTGTCAATGTAAGTTTCTGTTAAAAACATACAATTAATATTCTGATCTATAATAATTTCATGATTTTATTTTATTTATTTTTTTTATTTTGATTTAAATAAAAGAGTCTGAAAGTGATTTGACTTTCACCATAACCATCAAGGTTTTCTGAGACAGTTTTTAGGTTTGGATTTATAGATCTTATAAATCTAATACCCATCACATATACTTGGCTTATGTGATGGGTATTTTTCAATTAGTTTAAGGTTACAACAACGGAAACATAACACTTGTCACAAGACGAGGCTGCAGGCCTAGCAAAGCGTGTACTGTTCAAGCAGAACTGTGATGATGGTGACACGGACAGATGAACATCAATCCTGGTTGGAGCGGCTGGTTGGATGATATATTTTTTGTCTGTTTGCAGTAACGCTGTAACACAATACTCAAGTAAGCTGTTGGAGGATAAAAAGTGGCTGCCAGCACAACTAAGGTAAAGTTCATATGCCAGCTGTAGTAGCAGTACGCCCCAGCTGCAGTTACTCGTTATCTCTGCCTAACATAGATGTGATCCAGTGCTGGCCCAGTTTGGTATTGATGTAAACATTGGGTCTGCCTCCCAACTGGTACAACTCAGTTTTTGCCATGGCTTCCCAGACTCTGGCCTGTCTGTACGCAGGCTATCAACAGGCTTGATGTCAGCTATGAGCCCTTTTCTCTTGTCCTCAGACAGCCTGATTCCTTCAGCTCTGCTTCAGCTTCAGGTTTGATCTTAGCTTGGAAGCCGCTTGATAGAATCCAGGGAACAGTTGCAGACAAACACCAGAGGCAACCAGAGGGAGAAGTGAAATCCCCTTGACCTTAATGGTGATTTGAGCTTTGATATAATTTTTTAATCTACTTGAATTTGTCCTGGATTAGAGTAAATCTTTTCTTCTACACACTGAAAGGTTTTGTGACAGAGTGATGTTATTGTAAAGTGCCTGGAGAGCTCTGACTGCTAGTCAGGAGGCTTTAAGTACCCAGTTCAAGTATCTTGAATAAAATTATTAAGGATATTTAAGACCCTGGATAAAAAATTGAATAAGACTAAAAATCAATCACAAGTAAGGCCAATTTCTACAAGTTATATGTAGGAATAATTTGTCCAAATGGAGTAAAATTTTACAACAGTTAAAAGTCAAAGTCATCTTTCATTACGTTCCAGCTGAAGAAGCTTAGAAGTTAATTTGCTGATAGGACCAGACAGTAACAAACAAGCAGGAAGGAAAATGAATCCAGAAGGGAAAAGTAACTGTTCAATGACGTACCTTGTGCTACTTCACTGCCAGAACAGATGGGAGCCACACTCCATAGTGTCTGCTGAAAGGCTGCATCTACCTGCAGGCTGCCATTCCCATAGGACAGATGCTACAAGAAACATGATAAGTTAAATTACACAGGCAGAGATATTTCTATGATGATATCAGCACACAGACAAGAGATTTCCTGCAGGTAGACTGGGGAACTTGAGTTCACCACTGGCATTATGAGTGAGTCTGTTTGTCTGTCAGCACAAACTCACTGACTTAAAGAAAGATGTACATATTCATTAATTTCATAAACTTAGTAATTCTGGTTTAAGACTAATCAGCGCCAGCTCAAACTGTTTAACTTTGCGTAAACAGTTAAGTAAACATCAGAAGTAGTCAATTTTCTGTTTACATCAACCTGATAAGGCTGAGTGATGACAAATCACTGATGCTGATAGATGCAAACCTGGAACTTTGAGCCTCCAAGCTGCGATCAAATCCAACACGCTTTACCAACTGTATGAGATTGTTCAGAAAATATTGGACAAACCCAACATGTCTGCTGTTAAACCTTAGTATACACTGACATATAAACAGTAGGTCAATATATGCATTATAGATCATGATGAGCTGCTGGAGCAAAGGCAGAAGTTGAGTATAAAAAGAGAACAAGATTTATTTGAAAGTCAAGGAAGGAAAAGAGAGAGATGAGAGCCTGGTGCTGCTCCCACGTTCTCCCACAGACCAACAACTGACCAGATATCTTTCAGAGGAGACGCTGACCAGGATGAGATCATCTCCCACTCTAACCTTCTCTCCCTCTGAACGCTGCTTTGATGCTGGATGGATGGTCCACCAGCATGCCTCACCTACACACACACGCCCATGCGCACACACACACACACGCACCCCGACTGTAAAACAGGGGATATGGAACATGGTTAATGTTTTCTTGTATTTTACTACATACCACATGTGATAAAAAGATTCACTGTGCTGGAAATCAGCTCAGAGCTCTCCCTCTATCCAACAGCCAAACATTTGTATTTTTAAAAATCTCCTTGTGCAACCATTAGTAGAACAGAAACAGGAAATGTGGGAGTGGCTTGATAAGATGAATTAAATGAAAATAACAGGATTGTGCTATTTTCTGCAAGAGGCAGCGCAGGGCTAATGCTAACATCTTTCCATCCTCTTGGTCAACAGTCACTCAGGATGACCAAGGTCAGCACCTGCAAGCAAAGTGTGAAAAGCAGCAGCAGGTCCAGCATGTTCATGCAAAAACCAGCTACCCTGTTGGTGAATCTGCAGAGGAAGTGACTGGAGTGACTGGCTGCTTTTGTTACTCAAAGTCAATACTGTAAGAACTACTTAAACTGCAACAAATTGTAGCTAAATATTTAAATTAGATTTCTTTTGTTTAGTGCAGTACAAAAGTACAAAGTTTTAAAGGTTCACTTAGAAAAGAAGCTCAAAGAAAGATAAGCTGTGTTGATGTGATGTTAGCAAAGCTAGCTGTACAGAGACACATAGGCATTTGTGATGAAAATAAAGTCACTCACTGGTTGAATTATTGTGCGGAGGTGTTGACTAACGTGTCGTATATATGGGACAACACTGTGTCCAAAAGTCTGCAATATAGTGATGTGACATTCACGAACATGGGCGCTGTCAGGAATCTTGGGCCCCATGACAAAAAATTAAATTGGCCCCCCCCACGCAGCTGCTGTTACAATTTTTTGAGTCTATCTGACCTATCAAAAGGGTCACAATTTTAAAGGCTTGCAACTGTCTTGCTTTGGTCCAATACTGATAACTATACTGATAACTAGCACAATATTTACTGCTCATGAATTTTACATGGAACAGTCCACATACAGTTTGCAAGTAGGTTGCTTAAATTTTTTCTATTAGTTTTAGATAACTGAAATGTCTCTCCCCATGAGCAACAGTCATTGGCAACATGCAAAATATACAAGAAGCCTTCTCAAAAAATGCTATGTAGTTGCATTTTATTCAAGCTGCAGTATATAACTTTAATTAAAAATATGTTTTCTCCATATTTGTTAAATATGGAGAAAACAAACAAACTGGCACCATGTAGTATCAGTTTGTTATGAGACAGATAATATGTGAAAACAATCAATCTCCTCCATCTCCTCCACGTGAACTACTATTACTGGCTGAAGTAATGCAACGTTCCGGCCAAAACAACCAATCAGAACTAGTAGGACGGTCTTAGCGCTGTCAATCAACCTCATTCACTCACTGCTAAATGTGCTAATGGTGGAGAAACAACTTATCATTACAGGAAAAATGTTTATGTGCTGTCATTGGTAGCTATGCTAACTAGAATGAGCATTCACAATACGCTGTTGGCTGCAGCATAGGGATGAGATGAACATGAGATTGTGATTGACAGCAGTAAAACCCTGCTGTCTCTGATTAGCTGTTTCTAGATAGCACTGGGAGAAAGCAGAGGAAATAGATTATTCACAGATTATCTCTCCTGTCAGATTATTCCTTCATGTCACAATATAATATCAGTTTTAACAAATATGTAAAAAAACCTTTTTTTTATAAAAGTTGCATACTGCAGCTTTATTTTCACTTAGAGGACGGGTTAGGAGGGACGTGGGTTAGAGCTGCTGCTGACTGATTCATCTGTTGTTAAGTGGTAAAAGATACAGAGACCAGTTCAATATATGAATATGTTGGTAATTTCTTTCCTTAATTCATTAAATGTTAGTGAAATGGAGGCAAACAGTCTGTAGCTAAGCTAACTATGCTGAATGGTTGATAATCTCACACAGTCTAACCACCTCGGAGAAAAACTGGGTTTTTACCCTTTTCTCCCTCTGTCTCTCTATTTTTTGAAAACCTAACTTTATTATTTTTATTAGCAGCATAGTCACAACCACAGTCGTTCTTGTCTTCAACTGACTGCTGCTGAACATTGTCACCGTCAAGCTAAGCAGGAATGAACCATTTCATGCAGATCCAGGGGTGTTCAGGGCAAATGTTTGCTTTTTGGTTTGGGAGGGCTAACATTTAATTTTTACTGCTAAAAACTATTTTAGAAAACACAATATAATTAATTTTGTAATTGACAGGGCCCCCTTTTTTTCATTTCTATGAAAAAAAAAATTGCGGAAGGCCGCCTGTTGGTCAGGGGCCCTTGGAATTGTCATAACTTCCCACTCTATACAGCGCCCCTGTTCACGAACAATCTGAGACTTCTGAACTTCTCTTTACTAAGAAGTTAGGACTGGAGCCTCACTGAGAGCTGTTCTTTGTTCTTGTAATGCTCTGCGTACACTGCAGTTGCTATCATAATTTTATTTAATTATATACGTTGATATTTATTTAATTAGCGAATAAATAAAACACAAGAACAAAAGAGCACGCAGAGCATACACATTGCTCGTTGATTGTTTTCGTTCAAATTGGTAGCTGTAATGTCTGCCATACTCACCCTCTTTCCCACTGCATGTGTGTCATGCAGTGGGAAAGAGGGTGAGTACAGTCATGCTGGGCGCCTTGTGCTTGGTTACTTCTTGCTTGTTGCTCTTTGGTCAGTGTTCATAGTTGACCATTGTTTACCTTCAGGGCATTGCCTCAATTGCTATGTTTAATAGTGCAGGCAGTGGTGATTTCTGACATGAATGATATGGGCAAATGCCCAGGGCATTATCTTTTAGAATAGGAGAACAAAGAGTTTGTTCTGCTTTTAATGCTGGTTAAATTTATTTCAGCTCTAAGTATTTTTATGGGAATGTGAATCTTTCAGATCAATTTGATTAGCAATTTTGATCATATTTCACATTTTGTTTCATGTAGCGCGGGGTGCTGTTCTTGGTCTTGACTTGGTCTCGGACCCTAAAAGTCTTGGTCTTGTCTCGGTCTCGGGTTAGGTTGTCTTGACTACAACACTGCCATGAGGGAAAGCCTGATTTGATACAGCATAGGTATTCAAAAGTACCACTTAGATTTTTGTATTAAGTTTGTGCCTTAGACAAAAGAGAAGAGCAGGTTTTATAAACGGACAGTGAAGGGCCTGGCGAATCTACAACATTCTACTTTTATTAATAAAACATAATTAAAACTGTCATGTCAGTGATTTTTTTCCACTCCAGCTATAAAGCTGGAGTGGAAAAATAAGTATAATTATTGGAAATAAGTATAATTATTTATACTTATATGAAAGAGAACCAAATTTGATGATCTCAGGGTTAGTGAGAAACTCTAACTTTCTCACTCAGAATTCTCACTTCTGGCAACCTTTTTGTATACATTTTTCAAATTTAGGGTAGGGTTAGGGTTAGGGTAAGGGGTTAGTTTTATAATGTGACATTATAAAACTGTCACATCAGTGATAACAATGGAAATGTCAGATTGCCTGACACGACAACTGAAAAGTCTAAATCATCAATGATACTGTCTTAAGACAACTTGTATCTATCCATACATCCATCCATACATCCATCCATCACCTGTCGTTTCCTCCTGCAGTCCCACGTCAAAAGCCAGTTTGTCTGTAGACGACCGTGAGGTGGACAGACAGCACAAGAACTAGAATGAGGAACACAAAGCAAAACAAGTTTCACCAAATAGGAGCCCACAATAATCACAATATACATACTGTATTACAACAACCAATAAAAACACTTAAAGACCTGTTTTGATTTGTGTTTGGGATTATTATCCTGTTGGATCTCAAAATTGTGTCCCAGTTTCAGCCAGTTTCACTGTTGAACTAAAGTGAAGTTCAACATTTTTAATGTAGTCCTGCCACCACCATCATTAATATTTTCTAAACTTTAAAGGCATAACATTTTTCAATGCAAATATACACTCACCGGTCAGTTTAACCTTAACGCAAGTGTTGAATCTACTGATCAAATGGCAGCAACTGAATGCATTTAGACATGTAGACATGGCCAGGATGATCTGCTGCAGTTCAAACTGAGCATCAGAATGAGGAAGAAAAGTGATTTAAGTGACTTTGGACATGGCATGGTTGTTGCTAGACGGACTGGTCTGAGTATTTCAGAAACTGTTGATCTACTGGGATTTTCACACATAACCATCTTTAGAGTTTACAGAGAATGGTCTGAAAAAGAGAAAATATCCGGTGAGCGGAAGTTCAGGGGACACAAATGCCTTGTTGATGCCAGAGATCAGAGGAAAACAACCAGTCTGATTAGAGCTGATAGAATGGCGACAGTAACTCAAATATTCACTTGTTACAACCGAGGTATGCAGAAGAGCGTCTCTGAACATGTTGAACCTTGAGGTGGACGGGCTACAGCAGCAGAAGACCACATCAGGTGTTACTCCTGTCAGCTAAGAACAGGAAACTGAGGCTACAATTCACACAAGCTCACAACAAACATGGACAATAGAAGACTGAAAAAATGTTGCCTGGTCTGATGAGTCTCAATTTCTGCTGCGACATTCGGATGGTAGAGTCAGAATTTGGCGTCAACAACATGAAATCATGGATCCATCCTGCCTTGTATCAACGGTTCAGACTGGTTGTGGTGCAATGGTGTGGAGGATTTTTTCCTGGCACACTTTGGGCCCATTAGTACCAACTGAGCATCGTATCAATACCACAGTCTACCTGAGTCTTGTTGCTGACCATGTCCATCCCTTTATGACCACAGTGTCTGATGGCTACTTCCAGCAGGATAATGTGCCATGTCATAAAGCACCAATCATCTCAGACTGGTTTCTTGAACATGACAATAAGTTCACTGAACTCGAATGGCCTCCACAGTCACCAGATCTCAGTCCAATAGAGAACCTTTGGGATGTGGTGGAACGGGAGAATTTCATCATGGATGTGCAGCTGACAAATCCGCAGCAACTGCTCAATGCTATCATGTCAATATGGACCAGACTCTCTGAGGAATGTTTCCAGTACCTTGTTGAATCACAAAGGGAATCTGAAGGCAAAAGGCGGTCCAACCTGGTACCAGCAAGGTGTACCTAATAGTTAATGTACTTCTTGTCATTGTCAACAAATAGCTCAGTCTTTGTCTTATTTGACATTCTCAGAACAGTTCACTTGTTCATAGAGGCAGCTGATCATTTTGGTAGCAGTGGCTTATCTGCTTTTAGACTACACTCCCAAAACAATCAGCAAGGCTGGTCCTGGAATGATGACACAGCCTTTATTAAGCTTTCTCGAATGAAAGAGAGAAATATAAAAGAAGAGACAATGAAAAAAATTGTTTAAAGATGACTGGCTCAGTTCTCTGAAGCTCCTTCAGGCGCTTAACACTGATGACTCTAATCTGAATTGAGTCTGCTTCTCCTACTTGAGGCAGTTCTTGTTGCTTTGCTGTGGTTTCACTAACCATTCCGCTGTAGGAGTGTCGTAGTAAAACAGCGTGTCCATACAGCAGAGTGCGATGTCCACCACCCTGGGCCGCCTGCGAGACACACAGGCAGACACACAAATAACAGATAAAAGTGTGCAGAACATCACCGTTGTTCATGCAAACTATACATGCAGAGAACCTTCAGGTTTCACTTCAGAAAGCTTAATAGAGTGCAAAATCCCTGATAACACGGGAAAGGTGTAAGACATCAAAAAATTCCGAAATTCAAAATTTTTGCAATATCACCCTAACAAGTTGATGTGAGCTGATGAAACAAGCACTCAGGGTTCAAATCAGACCGTTATCAGTATGGCTGATAATGGCTTCATAATCAGCAGTTAATTACATTTTCTGCACTGCTGCAGAGGATTTCTGGTCTGGAGCAGCAAATTATGCAAATTGATTTGATTATTACCGTAAATGTGAATATTTAGGTAAGAATTCTAAGTTAAAGTAGAATATTTACAAGACATTTTGACCTTTTTCTTTTCCAGATATTGTCTTAGATATTCTTGTCACACAGTTCTTTAATAAGAGGAAATCTTTTATCAATAAATGAAGGTGGTTTGATCAACATCAAGTATCACTTTTGGTTCAAAACAAAAGGAATTACCTGCAAAATCCAGGAACCAAAGCATTTTATTATTATTCTAAAGTATTATTTTAAAAACACCAGGTTCTGTCTCTGAAACTTACATGTCATTTAAGGCAAAAAAAAAAAAGAAAGAATGATTTTTCTAGATAATGGGATGCTAGTTTTTGGTAGCTACTGTGTAAAGTAAAAATATTTCCATCACCTTCCTCAGTATCTTTTTATACAGCAGTAATATTATTTTATCTAATCTTATCTAACTTTGATCAATTCCGATATGTCAGAGCCTCCAGAATGAAAGGATTCAGATGAAGGAGAGCTGACGCTCAATGTAACAGACCTGCAGTTTTATAAATATTTTATTTTTATAACATTTGACAATCTGAACAGAGCCTTGCAAAAAATATGTCCACATATGTTCAAAGTTATAACGGTACACCATGTACCAGCCCTTTCAGTTCAGCACTAAGTGCAGGGAACAAACGTGGCGTGTTTTAAAGCTGAACACAAGCAGAATGTTTGTTCTTTATGAAGCTGATTGTTCTCTAATGTTCTCTTTCAAACTTTAGAGCCTTTCACAACACAACGGGATTATATTGAGATTATCTTAAATACTTTGGTTACTAATTTGGTCACTTTTAAAATAAATTGATTATTAAGGGTAAAGATGCTGAAAAACTGTATAGCATTATCTTTCTACTTCACAGAATTGTGATAGCTATTGGTCTGTCTAAAAACAAAATCCAAATAATATACAGTTAAGTTAATGGCTATAAAATGACAAAATAGGAAAAATTTAAAGGGTGTAAATAAATTTGCAAAGCACTGTAAAGTCAATACTATAAAGGTATTTATATGAAGGTCCTATAAAAACATCGTCATTTTTAAAGAAAATAATTAACAACACTGGTTCTGAAAATTTCACTGAAGATTTTACTTTTAAGCTCAAAACTAGAAAAATATCTTTTATGATTTACCACTCTAATAGTATAGATGAAGCCTACCTGTGTATAATTTACCAGCCACATGATCTGAATGAATAGCTGTTGACAAGTTAGAATCTGTAAGACTACTAGTCACTACTAAGTTCTTACATTAGTACTAAATAAATATTCAAGTATCCATCCATCCATCCATCCATTTTCTGTTCACCCTTGTCCCTAATGGGGTCGGGAGGGTTGCTGGTACCCATCTCCAGCTACGTTCCGGGCGAGAGGCGGGGTACACCCTGGACAGGTCGCCAGTCTGTCGCAGGGCAACACAGAGACATACAGGACAAACAACCATGCACACACACACTCACACCTAGGGAGAATTTAGAGAAACCAATTGACCTGACAGTCATGTTATTGGACTATGGGAGGAAGCCGGAGTACCCGGAGAGAACCCACGCATGCACAGGAAGAACATGAAAACTCCATGCAGAAAGACCCCGGCTGGGAATCGAACCCAGGACCTTCTTGCTGCAAGGCAACAGTGCTACCAACTGCGCCACTGTGCAGTATATTCAAGTATATATATATTTTTTAAAATAGATTTTGTAATTAATTTGAATCAAAATAATAATTATAAAAACAACAAGAAATGCCCATTCATCCATTTATCATCCTATTTCAAACATGTACAGAGCTCTGCAGTATGTCTCCGTTAAGCTCCATTAAAACAGCAGTTTGCCAAATTACACATGAACTAATGAACATCAACAGTCTATTTTTCAATGAAAAAGGCATAAAGGTCAGAAAAAAAGAGTGAAAAAACAAAGTGATCAGAAAGCAGAATGATCATCCATGTTCATCCCTGGAACATGGATGTGGTTTCACTCACCCCTTCAGCCTTCTCCTCTGTGCTGGCCAGCATCTCCTGAAGGGCTCGGACAGATAGGGACTGCTCCAGCACAAAGGTACAGATGGAAAGATCTGGAGGAACATTCTGGAAGTAGAAAGACACAGCTTGGAGGGCTGATGTTGGCTGAGAAGCTCAGAGGATGGTCAGCAGTTCAGTGTGTATTATTTTAGAAAAAAATCCAAAGTCTTGAAATAGATCATCAGGAAGTGAAGGACTGTTCATATCCTTCAAGTCTACAATGTTCCAGTCAACCATTTACATACATCTATTAGAGACAGTGACATGGCCAAATGGAGACTTTCTGAAATATCTGGAGCAGTCTATGATGTCCAGCCGCAAACATTACAACTCACCACTCTCACAAATTGTACATTGATCCTCATTAGACCTTCAGGACTCCAGATCCAGAGCCAATGAACAGTTGAAATATTTCAGTTTGCAATAAACCAAAAGCATGTTTCACTTCTTGAACTGAGATAACCTACTTTTTTGTTGATGTATTTTCTTGTGTGCCTGCAACAAATTACATACAGAAATAAGTAAAGTATGATCAGTACCTTGGAGTTGGAGAT
Organism: Xiphophorus couchianus; assembly: GCF_001444195.1. Classification (NCBI taxonomy): domain Eukaryota; kingdom Metazoa; phylum Chordata; class Actinopteri; order Cyprinodontiformes; family Poeciliidae; genus Xiphophorus; species Xiphophorus couchianus. The sequence continues at coordinate 2,385,356 of NC_040236.1, forward strand.
GGACTCCAGGAAGCAGAGTCTGTTTCCAAAGCCTTCAGCTGCCAGGCAGAGCTTCTGCTGCTCTTTTTGAATTGTAGCTGAGCATTGTAGAACCACTTCATCATCCTGAACAAAAGAAAAACAACAACATGGATAGCAATTAATAACAAAGACTGGACTGGAGCAAGTCCGGTCCGGTGCAGTCCGACCTGACCCGGTCCGGTCTGGCCTTGCTGTTGCTCGGCTCTGGCACTGCTGAGCAGAGCATCGCCTTGAAAACAGGAGGGGATTGTTATGTCAAAACGTGCAAATCTGTATGCGTCATTATTTACTTGTGACACAGCAATGAACAACACAGAGCTTCTCACCCGTCCGTCACCTCAGGAAGTTGAGGTCAAACTTCAGCTCAACATGGGACCAGGCAACAGGGCAGCTGTGGTGGAATCCATCATAGAATTACAACCCCAGCTCTTTCTCGGCATAAAGCAGCAACAGGCTAGAGGAGAGAACGAGCAGTCGCTGGAAGAATATTCATCTCTGTACATTCATCTGTATATCACTGTACATTGATTGGTTGAGGCCAATCAACCAATCAATGGCTGATTTCGAATCATTCTGGGTTCCAGAGAGTGAGGTGGAACAGGGCCATAAGGGCTGATGCAAAGAAGCTGAACCTGGTTTGAACCCAGCCCAGGTCGGGCTGGACTGCAAAAAGGGGCAACAGCAAAAATAATAACAAAAAAAGCAAAAGCTGAGTGCTGTCAGGTCCCTGATAGATTCCCTCTATCTTGCTGCCAAAGCCACACACAGATTCACCCCGGTGTACAATGAGCCTCAGTAGGTCCATGTGACTATGGTAATCCTCTTAGCAGCCTGATAGTAACAGCACTACAACATGTTCTGGATCCCAGTGTGACAATCAATTTAAAGCAGGTCTACTCTCATATCACAAACTAATTCTGCTCAGTCAGGGGTGGAGGCAGGAACCTGTGCTTGTTGCTCGAGAGGGATGCCGCTACACATCAACAGGATCACACCTCTGTAACCTTCACTGATGTGACTGCTAGAGATACCAATAAAATAATTATCAGAAAATCATAAAGTGTTTATTAGGTGGGAGCAGAATCCAACTGCTGCTGTATCATTTCAGTCGTTTTAGTGCTGCTGTTCTCTGAGTGAAACTCATCTGAAAGATTTCTCTAGAAAAACCCAGAACAGAACAAATATCCTCATCCTCATGTCAGGATCCCAATCTGTGTTAGTAATCCTGTTTGTGGGACGGTTCTGTTAGCCAATTTCAGAACTGATCCATTTGATTCACTGAGCAGGACCAGTGTGAATATAAATGAAAAAATGGACAGTACCAGCAAATGCTGCACAACTGAGTTGTGTATATCCAGTATTAACGTTATGAAACATGTGAATGTAATTCACTTCACAGGAGAAATTATAGACAAATGCAGTTTCAGATTGTCTTTAAAACTGTCAGAGCTTCATCTTAACAGTTGTCAAAGAATTTCATTTCCCTGCACTCAGAGGAGGCAGGATTAACGGAGGGCTGCAGGCAAATGCTCTCTTGCATAATATTGTTTCTCTGGAAGCATCCTACTGAACACTGACAAAAGAATCACATAAAACAGTTTTCCTGTATAAAAATATGAATATTAAAAACGTAATGCATAGGGTGAAGTATTCTTGACCAAATACGTGCATAAATGTACATCAAATATGTTTCAGATAACAATATAAACTGTTGCATGATTAAATACATCTAAATGTTACATAAAACGTATTTGATACGATCTATTTATTGCAGCTTACAGGATGACATGACAGAGTCCAGTTAAAACTACACAGATTTTTTTTTTTTAACAAAGCTCCAATTAATCTCTGACCTTGATTATTATTGCTATATATTCATATATGATATTGGAGACATTAACAGGAAATACTATGTCTATTTTATCAAATTAGTGTACACACTGAAACGCTATTAGAACTACAGAGACATCATTGTTGAGAGATGCTTCATCACCACACAAAACACACACCTGAGCCCAGATCTCTCTGGATACCTGTTCAAGGTGTGTAAACCTTTACATAATCCATCTAACCTATTGCTGTTCCTCCTCCCTCTCTCTTCCTCTCTCTATTTTGCTCCCACTCACTCAACTCTTGCTCTCTCACCAAAGGGCTGCCTCGTTCGCCCACTCACTGCAGTGCTCAAGCTTTACATCAGAATAAGTCCTTTGTGTGCATGTGCTTGAAAGAGTAGCGTACCATGAAGCTACTGTAGGACTGCCTTTCAAATCCACACACATTTCTTTGAAAGCATCCATATTTATTACATTCATATGTCCCATCGTGTCCTCCTGGTTCAGATGGAATGCCCTGAGTAAATCAGTGGTGGGTTTACTGGGATGCTCCGGCTGCTGGCGTCAGCAGGAACAGCTAGAGTCATATTTCAGATGCAATACTTTTTTTTTTAAGTGTGTTTAAATAATGAAGTGAAAGTGTTGCAGTGTGTTTAAGAACACTTAAAACATCTATTAGAAACCAAAACACAACAGAAAATCAATATTAAAATGGTAATTATGTTTATGCATCTGGCAGAGGCTTTTATCCAAAGCAACTTACAAATGATCCATTTATTTCCAGATTTATTCATTCATTTCAGGATTATTTTTATTTTATTGTTTTTTATTATTATTTTGTAATGGTGATTTATTTTGACACTTTGTAAAGTTACTTTAAGACTTTATCATTTCAATTTTTTTATTCTGTTTTGGTCAGGCTCTTTTTATTTAAATTGCAACAAACTCCCAAATCAACTTTTTTTGCTTCAAATAATACAAGTATGACTCCAATCACTATAATAATAGCACTGTTCAGTTGATTACACAATATTTTATCCAGTCATATTCTTGTCAGACATCAAATTACTGTAACTGTCTCCTGGCTGGATTTTGGAAGGAACTTGTGGCCATTCAGAGTTTTGTCTACGTTAATAAAAGCATGAATAGACTTCACTATAGAAGGGTTCGCAGACTTAACTAACTTCTAGAAACTGCTCTGCAGGATTAGTATACAGCCAATTCAAACATTCTCTAACCATTAATACATCTAACACATGTTGGTAAAGTACATTTATTCAAGAATTTACAGACATATACACACAGTATATAGAATAGTTCATTTATAAGTTATTGAGCATGAATAAACACTGGGTAATAATCATTTTTATTATGAGTAAAATAATAAATGTGTTCATTTATAGCTTATAAAGTATAAATCATCCTTATTTAATGATATTTTCGAGATTAATTAACTATTTATTAAAGGTTAAATGGGGCTAAATAAGATGTAGTTATTAAGAAGTGCTACCAAGACTACTATTTATTAATTAGATATTCATAAGAATATTTATGAAGCGGCTCTCTATATCCCATCACGTCAGAAAACAATGCTAATTGAAGATTTAACAACAAATCTGCACATTCAGCTGTGTAGTGTGAGCATTAATCAGGATGGCGGGTTCAAACAGAAGAGTTGGGTCCTGGTGAATCACTCAGTTTGTCTCTGGAAGCAGCTGACAGAACCAGTGGTTAGTACAAACCCCAGTATCATTTACTAAGGCCAATCTAAGTAGAAAAGTGGAAACAACTAAATGTAATAGAAACATTGGAATTATAATATTCTGCCCGAATTCATGCTCTGTTTAAATGATCTAAGTGTGTGGGCAGAGGGAATACCATCACACACACAACCATGTAGGGCTTGTCGGAGGCTGTTGTAATGCTGTAATGACACTTTGGCCTGGCAGATGCAATCCCTCCGCCCACACCCACACACAAGACACTGAGAGGCTGCTGCTACGTCTCCATGACTATCATTAAGTGGAATCGTGCTTTAGTGACATTTATGAAGGCTGACACAAACAAAAAGTTTTCCCTGCTTGAAGATGTCTAGTGCCTGTCAGCAGGAGATTGCATTCCTGCCTTCTATGGAGAGAGAGAGGAGCTGACGGAGGGAACCTCTGAATGACATCACCCACTGAGGGAAAGCTAGCAGCTCAGATCCTCATGTACAAATTTCACATTTCACATAGATGTCTGAGTTTAGAAACCACCTGCAAAAGTGTTTGATTCTACTAAAGATTTAGTGGATAAAACATTTCTTCATGTCCATGTACGAATCATTTAAACACTAAATCTAATTTTGTATAAGATACAAACAGGCAAAAAACAGGATAAAAGGATAGAAGTAAAAAAAAAAATTAAAAGAAAAGTTGTCAACATAGCAACATTTTTGGTTTCCAAACTGTTTAGTCCTGAAAAAGGGGAATATTTTTAGGAAGCAATTTATATTCAATACATGAATCTATGTTGCACCCATCGGTCCTATGGGGTCTGGACAGGGTTGGGGGGGAATGGTTGTTAGGGCTAGGTTAGGCTGAACCCAGTCAGATTCTTAGATACAAATTAGTAAAATCCATCCATCCATCCATTTTCCGTTCACCCTTGTCCCTAATGGGGTCGGGAGGGTTGCTGGTGCCTATCTCCAGCTACATTCCGGGCGAGAGGCGGGGTACACCCCGGACAGGTCGCCAGTCTGTCGCAGGGGTAAAATCATTAGTAAAAAGTGTAATTATAAAATGAAAGGCAGCCTTGTCATCCATCACTGTTTGCGGATGTTTGTGTGTCAGATTTATGGGTGTGTCAGAAACACAATACAACAATTCTGCAGCTCCAAGCTTCATCCTTGAAGGCGGTGCCCAGTCCTCCCAGGAGTTTTGCACAGGTAAATGGTTGCTACGGGAGATTTAAAAAAATTGTCAAACATGCATGAAAGAATCAAGGCAACACTCCAGGTATGTTTTTGATGAGGGAATAATATGATGTAAAGCTCAAAAAAGTTGATTTTACAATATACTTTCTCTTTAAATACTAGGGGGGCTTGATTGCTGGATAGAATCCCCTGGTCAAGAGGCAGAGCAGAGTAAAACAATCTTGTTTTCCTTCTTGGTGCCAGGAATTTTTAGTTTAGAGAAATTCCTGGTGTCTTATAAGACAATTTATAAGTCATAAGTGACTTATAAGTTATAAGACAACTTATAAGTCATAAGTTGTCTTATAAATCTGTAAAACAACTTAGGTAAACTCTAAGGGATTAGTTGGGTGTTATTTAAAACAAAGGACATGAACAAAGGGAGTCTGACAATTTTGTTGGCAAGTTATGTGTTTGTTTCCAAATAATGTTCCATTATGTTCTCATTATTCACCACTTGTCATTTTCCTGGTTTGTGGCTATAAAAGGCAGTACTGTGTATTACCTAGACAGAACAACCTGATTCTTACAGAGCTCTGTTTTATTTGTTTACTTATTGCTCCTAGATGTGATCTTTTAATAACGTACAAAGTCTAATTTAAAAAAAAAAAAGATCCTTGGAAAAACTGACTCAAATGACAAAGACATTTTAAATTCCACCGACAACATTTCTGAGCATCCCAGAGGAATCTCTGTAGCCTTCATCACACTATTAGAGCACAGGATTTGCTTCATGCCTACAGAGACTTTGTGCTTTGCATGTGAGATTTCATAATGCAGTGAGTGACCACCACCAGTTTGAGCTCCAAAAGTGTTCAAATTAAACCACAGGACAAAGAAAAGAAAATCACTCGCCCTGATATTCACTAGTCAATGAAATCCAGAGTTTTGAGAGAACACCCTTCTTTTGCTCAGAATTCCAGCAATTCAATCTTAAATAAAAAAAAAATGTTAATCCTTCTTTTTAAGTGTTTAAAATGACGCAGTTGTTTAATTTTCTAGATTATCTGACAGCAGTGTGGATTTTTGCTGAAGCTTTTTGTTGCTTGAAGCACATGACATCATGTCAGTGTCCCAATGAACTGGTTTCAGACTGCCAAGTAGTGCAGCTACAACCCCCTCAGGCTGTAAAGAAAACAGTCCTAAGTTTATTCACACCTGTGTTCAGCTCTATTTGATTTCACTGGATCACTCTGGATGCATGTTAGTGCAAGGACCAAATAAACAGATGGCCCTCGTTTTATAACTTTAAAACATGGTAGAGATCCGCAGCAAAAAGTATTGATTATATTTGGAATGCCATGTAGATCACATCAACAGGCCAATAAGCATGCAACAGTCATAAACATGCATTGAAGTTTGTTGACTTTCTCCTAATCACCCGTCTTTCCATTAGTAATCAAAACGGTGTAGAATTTGTATAATGAAATATCTGAAAATTAAACAGACAAAAATCTAAGTAACAGTTGGTTTTACTTGCTCTTTCTTGTAACTTACGGTAACATGATGAGTTTTATATTTATTTTTGGTAATTATTTCAATTTAGCTTAAACTTGTTTTGGGGGTGTGCCATGGTGGCGGAGGGGTTAGCGCGACCCACATTCAGATCCAACTTAGCCTCGACGAGGCTGTCGCGGGTTCGACTCCTGGACCCGAAGACATTTACCGCATGTCTCCCCTCTCTCCTTCCCCCTTTCCTGTCAGCCTACTTTGAAAAAGGGACACTAGAGCCCACAAAAAGACCCCTTGCGGGGCAATTAAAAAAGAGAAAAACTTGTTTTGGACGCATCAGTAAAAATTGGTTCTTTGTTAGGATTATTATTAAATTTATATCACATTAACACTGAATTAGTAATGGTTCTTTTTCTCAATAAATCAACATTTAAGTTCTGCCAGCCTCCTGCTCAGCTGACCACAGTCTGACCACTCTAACGGTTCCCTGTGGGGTTGGAAGGATTAAGTGAACAGTTTATGCCAACATTTCTATGACACCAGAAATACATCAAATAAACACTCATATGCAGGCCTGGGATCCAGCCACATGTCTCTGTAATTACATTGGCAAACTACTGCTGGCCTTACTGAGCCAGACTCATGTTGGATCTGGTAATCAGGAGTGAATGGAGGAATGGAGGGGTGAGACAAGAAGCAGCCTGTTGTTGTTTAAATGGCATCTATGTGGGATTTAAGTCAAATCACTGAGATCAGAGTTGAACAACCATAGCATCTTTGACTGTTCAGCGAGATTAGTAATCCTTTATGAAGCCCTGATCAATAGCAACAGGAAATGAGGTATCAATACATTTATTGACATCATGCAATTGAAACCCATCAATCTATTCTGAACCTTAACCCATTTGCTTAAAAGGTTTACCTAAAATACAATTAAATTCATTTTTATATGAAGATCCTAATGTTGTAAGTTGCTGTAGGACTCTCCAGCATCTAACTGGCAAACCCAAAGCAGAGGGGCAGTTGTACAATATGCAAGTTCTCAAGTTCTTACTTCAAGAAAATATAGTAAAATAAGAAGTAAAAACTTTTGATGCTTTCATTTTCATATTCACTAAAAAACAAGACCACAGTCATCCCCAGTAGCAGAAGCTGTGTATTTGGAACCTTTACAATGTCATTCCATTCTGATGGACGGTCTACCTGCTTCTCATGTGATTTGAGTTCATTGACCATTGACATGCAAAAGAGAGATTGATACACAGTTTACACTTAGCACTCACTCACAACACCAAAACCCAAGAGTTACATTCCACCCATATTTACTATTGCTGTGTGTCTTCCCCTCTGACTACAATGATTCCATGACTGCTAAGATGTTGAAAGAGTTTAAGAACTTTTAACAAACAACCAAGACCAAAAACAGAGTTAGTCAATTTAATTCTTGTCAAGTCTACCCTGAAAATTTTCCATCAAAGATAATGACTGAAGAAAGAATGCTGGTGTTCATGCATTCAAGTTTTAAAATGTCAGTTTGGTCTGATAGATGCAAAAGGAAACTGAAGGAATCATACAATACATACAAGTTCTTTCTTTCCCTTTTCCCATCAAATGACTTTTTTCAGACAACAGCCATCTAGTAATCAGAATCAGGGATATGCCATTTGCTTGCTTCTTGACATATTACAAAACATAATCAATAAGGTAGCAGCTGAAATTTAACACGGCATATTTCCAGCAAGCAATCATCAATCAAGCAGAACTCTGTAGCTTGTTGCAGCTCAACTTTGCTTCGTTAGTGATGGATGATTGAGAAATGCAGGAGCATTTACTACTCAGTTCAAACAAAGAGCTTTGCACTGTGATAAACTTATCAAAACATTATTATACATTCAAACTTCACAGAGGAAAACAGTGCTAACAACTGCCCCACTGGGCAGCCTTCCATCCACCTCTAGATTCCCACAACACTTTATGTGAACAACAATTTTGCTCAACACTATTTTTCTTCAGACAGATTTAGGTTAAAAGTATAGTTTGTTTGTTTTTTTACCAACATGTTTTTCTTCTGATTGAGAATAATATTCACACACTTTGAAGTGTGTTAATGCACACCATAGAAATAAAGTCTGGTGTAATAATGGGAACTTTGAGTTCTGAGGCTGTTTCTGCTCCTCTTACTGTCATATATGGGACATCTTATGAAGTTGGACTTTCCAGACTTCTCTGATGTCTTTGAAAGGCCAAAGGCAGCCTCTGGGACCGCTGCAGCATACAGCAGTGCAGCAGGAGCCTGTAAGCATACGTTGGTTCTATGCCATAGGTAGGTCTTCCAGAAATAGGTTGCCTGAGCAGCAGTAGTCCACATCAACAATGATGAATGAGATGCTGCACAGAGCCCATTATTCAAACTCTCTGAAAGTAGTGCTCTTCCTCTCTCACAAACACGCACACGCTCACCTGCACAACTCATGGTATATGGGTTGCTGCTATAACTGTTAAGGGGTCACAGCAGTGGGGAAAAACTTTATCCTACTTTTTTGTGTTTTTCAAAGCAGGACATGAAAATCTGCACTCCTTTTAGTGGAACAAACTCCTGGAGACCATTTCATTTTATCTAAGCTGGTTTTTAGTACTTTATCTGGCTTACTGGATTTTCAACCTGGCACACTAACACAAAGAAAAATCTGCAATTAGAAAGTTTATTTTATACAAATGAAATAAGATTTTGGTGCTCGGACCCCGGCAGCCTTGCCTTGCAGCGATAAGGTCTTGACTTTGAGTCCCAGTTTGGGAGTATGGATGTTCTCCCTGAACGTGTGCGAGTTCTCTCCAGGTACTCTGGTTTCCTCCCACAGTTCAAAAACATGGTTGAATTTAGAGGACAATCTCTCTAAATTGTCACCAGTCTGACCCTGGACAGGTCAGACTGGTGACCTGTCCAGGGTGACCCTGCCTCTCACCCGATGACCTCTGGAGATAGGCACCAGCACCCCACTAGGGATAGGCATGTATGGGTTTACTTTCTCTTAAAACAGCTGATAAAGAAGTCCCTGCATGAGGTTAGGTCAGGAGGGCAGGGTGTTTCTGCATGGAGATTGCATGTTCTCCTCACCATCTGTGGATTCTCTCTGCCACAGGTAAGAAACATGACTGTGCAGGTTGTTGGTGTCTCTAAATGACCCTGCACTGACCAGTGGGTCTTGATAATGGCTGGATGGATATATTCCATAACTTCTAATATATCTGTTTAATAGATCATTCCGAGTTTAAATGCCCAGACAAATAAAAGGCTGCATATCACAAAGCTGCATATCACAAATTGTGCATGTGTATCCTAGTCCAGTGTTCCCACAAGTCCCCTTCAGTCCTCATCAGTCCCACTCCACTCAGACTGCACTCTGTTCTCTACATTCTTCTCATTAGATTTTTCTTCCTCATTTCTAGATTTGTTCTCAAGTTCTTGCTTGTTCATCTACTGCACACTTGAATGGTCTCGTATGAACATTCGTTTACATAAGAGCACTGCAGTGAGAAGCAGAGAAAGTGCTGTTCTCTTCTGCCATCTTACTTTCCTTTTTTCCCCACATCTGTTGCAGTTTCTCTTTCTCTCCTTGATGCACAACAAGCACCCCACATGTAATCTGAATGTTATCATTAAGCAGAGCAAGCTGACAATTATCTGGATTCCTATCAAATGTCTTCCTTCAACTTGTCTTGTTTCACATTGGTGAGGAAAGGTTCATGTTCTCCAAAGCCTGAGGAGCACTTTACATTAAAAACCAGCAGCAAGGGAATGATAAGACCAATATGTATTCAGATTAACAAGAGTCCTGATGGCAGGGTGCCAGCAGATCCTTTATGGCACAGGTGTCAAACTCCAGTGTCCTGCCGCTGTCCTGCAACTTTTAGATGTGCCTCTGCTTCACCACTGCTGCTGAATAGAATAATTAGCAAGGCTCTGGAAAACGTATCTACACAAGGAGGAGGTAATTAAGCCACTTCATTCCAGTGTTTTGTACCTGTGGAACATCTAAAAACTGCAGGACAGCGGCCCTTGAGGACTGGAGTTTGACACCACTTGTCAAGAAAATCCGAGCTCATCCCACTTCCCCATGCTGGAGATTTAAGTTTAACAGTAATAATAAATAAAGTTATCTTTAAAATGAATCACTCAAGTGATATCAAGGCCCAACAGTAGACTTAAGTGTCAATAAAATAAATCTGGTTGTGTGTGTTGTTTTTGTCTCATGCAAACTTTGCTTTAATTCTACTTTTTTCTATCTAATCATAAGAAATCATAGTCAGTCAGAGAGATTCATGAAACAAGAAAAGCAGGTTTCCTGGAAAAAGAGGAAGTTTCCAGCCTGCAGATTTATAAAAATAGTTGAGACTATTTTAAAGCATGAAAGTTTTAAAAAATTAAATCTAAACACTTATAAGAAAAACAAGCAAATGTAACTTTGGTATCAAATAATTAGAATAATAGATTATTCCTGGTTTCTTTTCAGAAAACATCTGTAATAACTCACATTAAGATTATAATAAGAATAATTAATAAGTTATGGTTATAAAATTATAAATGAATGCTAAATCAGAGAAGCTAAAGAAAATAAATGTGATATAAATGTGATTTTGACATTGAACTTGAAATGGTGTAAAAGGTTATAAAACTGCAATTAAACATCACTGATATGTTGGAGGTAGATGGTAGGTGAAAGGTGACAGGAAGGGAAAAAGGGGAACTAACAGGAGAGCAGAGATGATCAGCACCTTATATGGAAACAGGAGGTTGAGCAACCCTGAGACATTGGCACAGACATCATGACATGATGTCTCTTAAGACAGTGATGGATATGAGATCATCTGTCTAAGCAGACAGCCAATGAAAACGCACCAAAAGGGTGGATAAACCCTATAAAAGGTGGGTGCAAAAGAGGAACCTTTTGTTGGATCCTCCGGGCAGCTTCGAGCCAAGATCGAGATGGACAAAGAACTCTGCAGCTGAAGAAGAGCCGGGGCCACAGAGCCGAAGACTGTCCTGCACATGGAGACCAACCCGTCAGGCCCACAATCTGTGGCTTCGAATCGCACTTCTCTCATCGGCTGGGTTCTGACCCCAAAGACAAAGATGAAGACAAAGACAGGGAAGAAGAACTGGTGCCTTTTTTCCTGCCAGCACCAAGTCCTGTGTGACCTCACCATCCATGCGGAGAAGAAGTTCATCGGACCTACAGAGATCCCTGCCTTCGTCGATCAACTTCCTCCTCCTGCTGCCACACCTTCTTCGTCGTCGTGCCAGGTCTGGGGTTCGAGGCGCCAAACTCCGTCCGTCTCGCTCTAAGGTTCCTTTTTTAGTTCTCAGTATCAGCAGTAGGGAAAGATAGACTAGATGACTGATTTTACTTATTTGATTATTTCTGCTACTGAATTAAGCTGTACTGACCCTTGCAAAAATGCCTTACTAATAAAATATTTAGCATAAAGAAAATCTAAAGATGTTGTGGACATTCAGTTAATGATTCACCTTAAAGTTCTTTGATGGTTGTAAAATAGCTGTGATGTTTGATTCTGGAGAGGAAGAGGTGGAAAATGTTTTTAGGTTGCTGGTAGCCCATATTTAAAACATCATCCTTGGGACTCGCCCGAGTTACTAAAACCTACCTGGTTCAATAACAAATGCAAGTTGTAAAATAGAGAACGAGCGACCGTTAACAGGTGTGTTCTGTGAAACTAGTTGGCTGTAGGCTGCTCAGTCTGGCTAATTCACAGGGGGAAGAAGGGTGGGACACCTGGATGTAGGCCGTCAGATAACCAGGCGAATCGTTTCTCGAAACCAGCTTAAACAGAGTTTACTTCAGTTCTGGACAGGGTAAATCCCAGCAGATTTAGGAAACTCAACGGACCCGTTAGACGGAGAGCTGGTAGCACATCTCCCCTGTCAGAAGAGGAAGTACGAGAGTGAGAGAGTAGAGACGGAAAGGAGGGGGGGGGGTGTTGCGCAACAACACACTGCTTTATGGCAACAGAAGATGGATGCAATGTGGGATTATAAACGGATACAGGAGAAACTGATCGCAGTGTTTTCATGCCTGACGGTCCAGAACACTCAGTTCTATTGGGATCAAAATTACAACATTTGTTCCAGTTCCAGCTGCTGTGGTTCTCTTCCACACTACACTGTCAAACTAACAAAACTTGTTTACCTCCATCATCGCTAAACAACTTCCTTCTTTATAAAATTTAAACAGTGGAGTGGTGTAAGATTTTAGTGGTTAAAATAGAGTGGTCCTGCTTGCGCTAGAGTTGTGCATTTGTTTTAGTTGTATTTACCCAGAATTCCTGGGTTGCAGTCCACTTCCTGCTTTAGGAGTGGACCGCAGCCAAGTCGGTCTGTTTGGATTTACATATGATTTTTTTTAATTAAATTTTGCATACATAAATTTTCCATACATGAACATACCTAAATTAACATAACAGATCAAATCCCCACCCATCCCTTACCCGGCACATCATAAAACACTTACACCGTCAAGACAACATGGCAAAAACATCACAAATTGATCCAAACCTTTCCACAAGCATATACAAAAAAAAAAAAAAAAAAAAGGACAGTTATACAGGGTATTAAGCAGTGACAGGTCTGAAATAGACACTTTTTCATTGAAGGAATTTTAGTACAGGGTCCCATATTTTCTCAAACACACTGACTTTATCTTCGTTGTGATATCTCAGTCTTTCCAGATGCAGAGTATTTGCTAGTTCTCCCAACCACAAATCAAATGTGGGCACGAAGTCCTTTTTCCAAAATCTCAAAATCAACCTTTTAGCAATCACCGTACCAAACAAAACCACCATTTTCTCATTTTTAGTGGCTGGTCGCAAAGCACTGGAGACCCCGATGATGGCAATAAGAGGTTCTGGATCCCATTTTTTCCCAAAAGCTGTTGAAAAAAAATTTAAAATTTTCTTCCAGAATGAGTGAAGCTGAACACATGACCAGAAGGAGTGTGTCAAGTTACCAATAGCAGTCCGACAACGATTACAAATTGGAGACACACTAGTAAAGAAAGTGCTCAGTTTCTCCCTCGAATAATGGAGCCTATGTATAGTTTTGAACTGTATGAGATTGTGTCTGGCGTTGACAGAACATTCTTGTATACTTTTCAAACCCTCCTCCCACAGTTCTTCAGATAGCTGTTGCCCTAACTCATCCTCCCATGCCTTCTTAATCCTGGTTGTATCTACACGCATACCATTAAAGATCTTATAAAAGTGTGACACTGCCCCCCGATTGACAGGATCAAATTTATTTATTTCCTCCAGGGTATCATGTTTCATTAAAGTTCCAACATCCGATACATTTTTCCTAACAAAGTCCCGAACCTGCAGATACCGGAAAAAACTTGATGGAGGAAGATTATACTCGGAACATAACTGTGCAAAAGATGCAAAAGTTCCACTAATATATAGGTCACCAATCACACTGATGCCCTTCATTCTCCACGCCCGAAAGACGGCGTCACTGAGACCTGGTGCAAAGGAGTGATTTTCACAGATCGGAGTGTCAAAGTAAACCTCTGGAGCTTCTATAAATGTTTGTATCTGTTTCCAGATTCTGATAGTATTGCCAATGACAAAACTATTGGTATAGAGTGTTTTACTGACTTTAATGGGGCTGTTAAGGAGGGCGGTTAGAGACGAATTATAACAGTGCAGACGCTCTAAAGATAACCAGGTAGGACAGGTCACATCAGATGAGAGTGGGCCCTTCCTCCACCATGCCAGGATGTATAAATGGCAAGCCCAGTAATAATGATTGAAGTCTGGTAGGGAGAACCCACCCTCCATTCCTGGTTTACATAAGTGTTTTTTGGAAATTCTGATTCTTTTATAGCCCCAAATAAAAGGAATAATAATAGAATCTAATTGTCTGAAGTAGGATACACCAATAAAACATGGGACAGATTGAAATAAATGAAGAAATCGAGGTAACACCACCATTTTAATGGCGTTAATCCTCCCGGCCATAGATAGTGGGAGAGTTTTCCAGAAATCGATATTCTGCTTGAGTTGAAGAATTTTACTCTGCCAGTTCAGCCGTAAAAGATGTTCTGGTTTTTTTGTTACCAACACACCCAAATATGTAAAGGAATCATAAGCTATCTTAAATGATGTGGACCTCAAATATGCCAAATCAGCCTCTGTGGTAAGCGGCATTAGTTCACTTTTGTCCCAATTAATAGAAAAACCAGAGAAACTGCCGAAACTGTTGATCATCTTCAAAAGAGGAGACAGCGATTTCCGTGGGTTAGAGACATACAAAAGTATATCGTCAGCATACAGCAAAATATGATGCTTACAATTAAACATCTCAATAGGGGAAATTAAAGGGTTCTGCCTAATGCTAGCGGCCAGAGGTTCAATAATGACTGAGAAGAGAAATGGGGAGAGGGGGCAGCCTTGACGTGTACCACGATGAATAGCAAAGGGACAGGAGATATTCTGATTAGTAATGACGGAAGCAGTTGGGTGTGAATAAATTATTTCAATCCATTCTGTAAACAAGGGTCCAAAACCAAATTTTTTGAGAACAAACATCATATAAGGCCATTCTACTTGATCAAATGCACGTTGTGCATCTAGCAAAATAACAATGGAATCATTTGAATGATTTGAATATAATATATTGAAAAGACGCCGCAGGTTAAAAAACATATGCCTACCTGGCATAAAGCCAGTCTGATCCGGATGGACGATTAAACCTATATGTTCTTTGAGTCTATTGGCTAGAATTTTCCCAAGAATTTTGGTTTCTAGAGGCAACAACGAAATTGGGCGGTAGGATGAAACAACCTCTGGATCACGACCAGGTTTAGGAATGAGCGAAATATTGGCTCTGTATAAAGTGGGGGGCAGTTTTGACACTTGCCTAGAATGGTTTAACATACGCAAAAGTAGAGGCGATAATTTGGAACTGAATATTTTGAAGAAGTCAACACTAAAGCTGTCAGGACCAGGCGCTTTATTGTTGGGAAGTGTAGAGATAACAGATTCAATTTCCTGTAAAGTTATGTTGGCTTCCAGAGCTTCAACTGAATCTGATGGCAGTTTTGGCAAATTCAAATTTTCAAAAAATCTTTCCAGATTTTCAATGTCCAATATTCCGTGTGACTGATAAACACTAGCGTAGAAGTCTGTAAAGCAGTTGTTGATTTTATCCGGATTCGTGAGTAAAGTTCCATCTTCAAGCTTAATACGATGTATGGCTCTAGAGGCCTGTGAATGTTTAAGCTGACGGGCTAAAAGCTTATGAGGTTTATCACCTAACTCAAAGTATTTTTGTTTGACTTGTCCCAGTAATTTAGAAACCTTTCTCGACATAATAGAGTTATATTCATATCGCAGAGCTGTTATTTTATTCAAGGTATCTGGACACTGCTTTAATTTATATGAGTTTTCTAAGCTGGTCAACAGGCCTTCTATTTTATCCAACCTTATCTTGGACTCTTTACTTTTTGCCGCCTCGAACGAAATTATACATCCCCTTATAACCGCCTTCATTGCTTTCCAAAGCATCGAATCATCTACATCCCCCCTGTCATTGGCACTCAGGTATGACTTAATTTCTTTTGAAATATAGGAACAAAATTCCTTATCTTTCAACAGAGTGTTATTTAAGAGCCAGTTCCACCCTCCCTTTTTAAAATCTAATTTAAGGTTCAGCAACACAGGAGCATGATCTGATATGTGAATATTGTGATATTTGCAGCTTGATACTGCTGCTAGCAACCTAGAGTCCAATAAGAAGCAATCAATCCTAGAGTAGGACTTATGTACTGCTGAAAAGTATGAATAATCTCTCCCAGTAGGATATAGCAGTCTCCAAATGTCGACCATATTGTGGGATTGTAATAGACTTTTGAGGGAATCGCCACTCTTGAATGAATTAGACTGAGGGCGTTGTCTATCTAAAACTGGGTCCAGGATTAGGTTTAAATCCCCACCAATAATTATATTAGAGCCAAGGATTTACATATGATTTTGACCTGCACCAGATTCACTTCAACCGAACTATGACCTACTGTAGGTCTCTAGGCAGACCAGAGTAAATTTTTTTGGTCTGCATCAGAGTTCTATTGCCCATTCACACCTTCCCTAACAAACCAGACATTCTGGACAAATGAACTAGAGTTGGATTAAAGTGGACTTAACAGAGCCGATGTGGCTGCAGCCTGAAACTGAGGCGGAGTCATTGTCCATGCAGTACGCCTGTTATGTACTGAACCACCTCAAAAATTACAACAGGACCAAAATCACTTATTTCTTCACAGATTACATTACACTGTCAGTGAAATGTCCTAATTTCTGAGAAGAGGTATTACAGTAATCAGCTATGCTGCACACTCACTATGCATTTAGAAACATGTCCAACATGAACCTTATTCAACTGAGAAAAAAAAAAGATTGAAGTACACATACTGCACAAATTATAGGGCTAACCCTTTATTCCAACACCTGTTACATTTCTGAGGTAGCTTGTCAGGTTCTGGTTAAGATGTTTTCTAGAATACTGTATTCAAACTGTTTATAAGCATGTGTAGAAAAGCATAAGCCTTCACCTCAAAAGGTCACCTTCAAAGCTTGTTTCAGTTGAAAGCATTCAGTCCCACAGAAACACACACAGACATATCCCATCATGCTTCTTGCTTCTTCTGAGCCATTTGTTTCTTTATTTCTCATGTCAAACTGACTTCATTGTTATGCTTGCCTTATTCTGTTTTATTTGATCAAAAAAATAAATAAATTACACTTATCAAAACTACCTTAAATTATATCATTTTATCTCTTTTCTCTAAAAGAGAAAATAATACAAAGGATTGTATACAAAGAATACAATTCGTTCTATTCTTCATCAAATATTATACACTTATACTGTTAACTGAGTCATCTTCTCATTTGCTCAAAAGCAAACTTGTGCATCCATTAATTGAAATTGGCTCAAATTAAACGGTTCTAAAGAAAGAGTGACCCATTTACTATCTTTGTTTCTGAGAAGAAACTAAATGGCTTATCTACAATAAAAAGGTTAAACAAGCCTTTCTTTAAACAAGAGCATTGTTTCAATTTTCTCCAAAATCATATTAGTTTGTTTGCTACCCTTTGTTGAGCAGGTAAAAACACAAAATATCACATTCTTGTTGGGCCCTAGCAGCAAAGCAAAGTGCTGCAGAGGTTTATTAATTCATGTCCTAAATTGCATACGGAGGTGGCCATTTTGGATCAAACTTCAACAAAGTCCTCCTCGGGATTTTGACCTTTCTGCTTCATTTTCAGCCACTAGGCAGCTAATAATAAACTGCCATCGACGATGCATTAAAAGATTTCTACAAAGCTGGAAGGTCTGTTTTTGCTTCTGAAGAATTAGAGCATATGACTACTCATTGCATTATAAATGTTGGGTTCTGCAGGGAGTGGTTTCCTTCTCCTTCACAGGGTGGCAGGCTGATGGGATCCAGCTGTTGCTCATCACCACCAATCTGCAAGGTCCTTAAAGGGGAGCGGCTTCCCAGAGTCAGATGCCAGATGGTTCCGCTTCTACAGTGGTACTCTCTAGCTGTCAGTGCTGTATTCCCAGTGTCCTCTTTGTTCTGACTCCTTTTCATCTGCTCCTTCCTCTACAGTGAACCCGAGCTGAATACTCTCTGAACTGGACCCACCTGAAGAATCGGATCCTAGCTGCTCTGTTTGGCCTTGCACCTGGGTGCGTCACGCCCGCCACTCAGCTGCTGCCTGTCCGCCCTCAATCGCCTGCTGGAACTTCCCCCATCTGGAAAACCACCACACCTACTGTTGGACCCCATGTACTCTCCTCTGCTTACCTACCCACAGACCGCAAGTCACCATCAGGTTACTCCATCATTCCCTTCATTACTTCCCACTTTAACCGCTCGCCCTTTGCAGTTCCTCCGCTGGCCCGGTTCCTCCCTGCTGTCGCAGATTGACGCCCCTCCACACACTCTCCAGCACATTCAGTTACTAAATAAATCTGTTAAAACTGTTTGGGTGTCCGTAGTTGTTGCTTGCCTTAACAGTCCTAGAAACCTCGCATTATGACAATAAAGAGCTTTCACCTCATAAGATCCTCGACAGCTGACAGCAGTAAGCTAAATATACATTCTCAGGCTGTTTTTAAACCATGAACAGCAAAGAAGAAAGGGAAAAAAATGCTGCTTCCATCTAGAAAACAGCTAAATTGTGAGAAACAAAGGAGCAGAACTTGACCCAGTATCACACATGCTGCCCGAGCGTCTAACTCCTGCACCTGAAATCCATCACATGTGACAAACAAACGTCATCAGTAATTCCAGACACTGTTTGCTTTGCTACTTCTGATTCAAAGTAAACATTAGGACTATCATAACATAACATTTCAAACTTCACACCTATAATACACTTATGTAAAAATAATTATTATGCAATATAATTTTGCTGAGACTTTCAACTCTGGTGCTTCTAAATAAAAGACTGAACCTGAAGTCACTGTTTTCTGTCATGTTGACTATGACATGCTGGCGCATTCAGGAAATGAGGAGGATGTTGTGGAACATCAGGTCACATCACAGGTGGTCTCAGCACCGTCAGTTACCCTCTGTTCATCCACACATACTCTCTGCTACACTGCTGTTAGCATAGCCTATTGTGAATGCCAGGGCTAGTTAGCATCGTCACTAATGACTGAAACGATTTTCTTGTAGCAGTGAGTTTTTCTCTGCCAGTAACACATTCAGAAGTGAGTACATAAAATTGATTGACAGCGCTAACACCCGCCTCCTGCCTCTCATTGGCTGTTTTTGGAGCAGTGCATCAGGGAGGAGATTGAGCTTTTCACAGATTATCTGTCTCAAACTCTCACAACATGACAGCTTTACCAAATATGTAAAAAACATATATTTTCAAAAGTTACATACTGCAGCTTTAACTGGCAGAGCTTGGAATGAAATTAAAAAGAAGTATCTCACTTAACGGAGAAACCCTTCTCATTACAATGAGATGCAAAACTAGATAAAATGAGAAAACTGAAAAACGTCATTAAAACCAAACTATCTTCTCCTTTAAATAAGAAAGGTGGCAACAACAAAACAGCAACAAGTGCAATGTCTAACCAGCTTTAAGTGGGACTTCCCATCGAAAGTCTGGATCAAAATCTCAGAGCTGCAAACCATGTACCGTCGGCGACAACTTTTAAAAAACACATCTGTTTAGAAAAAGAATGCCAAAAACTCTAATCTACTGACACAAAAATCATTCTAGCTGCAGTTCCTACATCCAGTATCCATCTCTAAAATGACATTAGTAAATGGACAATTATATGTGCTAAATCCTAATGATGTGAAAATAGAGCATAGAAAAAGAGAAAAGTCAAACAGAGAGCTACATGGCTGCTTGCAAGCTAATCAGTCCATGCAAGGCTATTTATGCTACCGTTGGTAACATAGTCCAAGAGCTGATAAGTCACTGACTTTCTCAAATAGACATGAAACATTTCTAAATGTCCAGCAAAGACCATATCAATAATTTAGCATTTGTGTGTCTGTCTGCACACAAAAGAATGCTGTATTCCAAGAAGTTTAGAAGATTTTTCATTTAATTTAGCGTCAGTTCACTAATAAAATATTGTCTTAAGGCTCTTTACAAAAAAAGTTAATTAGTCGTATAGACAAATACAAAGTTAATAGATTCCTTCCAAATTGTTCCAACTAGTCAAACAATTGGTTAATTTTTTTATTTTTTCTAAGAAAACCCAGCAGAATGCATGTAGTCATTGACTAGCAGCATTAACTCCTACAGTCTACCTTCACATCTAGATAGACTTTTCCAAGCATAAACCATATACAAAATAACGGAAATTAAATCTTCCAATTAGAGGACAACTACTCAAGCCAGTCGCCATGCATGGTGTAAAGACTTGACAGAGACATGGTCAGGGACATGATCCTGCTACTTTGTCTCAGTGAAATGCATAACATGTACAGCATCCAAGACCTCAAGAAGAATCATTAAAAAAAATATTTTTGACCACAAAAACGAGCAAGAAAAGTTTTTAAAATGGATGTAACAGAGTTACCCCAACACGTTGCCATGTTGTGTGCATCTAACCTCACAGAACACGCTTATTATTCCTTGTTCATATGCTCACTTCTGACATTTGATCAGTCACAGAAGTACTAATATGTATGGAACAAATCTAAGAATGAAAGCTTACTTTTGCCCTTTGTGTTTAATGCAGTCTTTGAAGTCTGGCAGCAGAGTTTTGATCATACTCAGAAGTGGACTGGACTCAGTACACTAGAGGATTAGAGGCAGAGTGTCCTTTTATTTGACCTGAGGTGGTTCTCCATTGGAATTCTTTGAGCAGTCTGCCAAAACAGACATTTCCCTGCAACACAGATAAATAAATAAAGATGACCACACTGCTGTTGCCATGCTGTTTGCTTTGTGCTGAGCCATCAGCAGTTACCAGTAACCGTGTATTGATCTACATTCAAAGTGCACTTAGCAGGAGTGCTGGAGAATTAGAGAGAGAGCAAAGCAGAGGAAGATGAAAGACAGTGGAGGAAAAGGAGGAGGACAGTAAGGGGACAAACAAAAAGCGTGGCTGTAAATTAACAGTCGTCGTTAAAAACTATGCATTTAATATGCTAATTTGCAATGTTTCTAATTGACCACTCAAAGTACAGAGAAAAAGACAAGAAAACAAGATAAACATGATGGTCAGATGGAAACAGCTGCGTAAAGATAAAAAGGTCGAGCTGGTAAAAATAAATGAAAAAGACTTCTGTTTAAAGCAATCATAATAAAAAGATGAGTTAAAGTCTAACTCAGTTAATGAGTGTGATCATTAAAACTTCACCTGTCACTAAGATCATGTGACAAAATCAAAATTTTGTTCATCATCTAATTTAATGGCATGAAGATGCATGTTGTGTGATGTGATGCAAGATGGATGCATGTTCATACAGATCATATTCAATGTTTTAAATCTCAGGTATTACTACGAACTCTTGTTTTTTATTAATTATTATTAGTTTTCTTTAATCTCACACCATGATGGCTTTGTCATCATTACGTAACCTAACTGAACAACACGTTAGTTTATTGTTTTTTCTATCAACTCTGAATAGGAGATGTTATTGTTAGAGGTGCATAAATGAATGAGTTTATGTCCATCCAATCTAACAGTCAGCTTTTTTTCTGATGCATTTTCATCAGAAAAATTAACTGCTCCTTTAGGCTCAGTCTTAAACTTTGATAAGCAACTTTAGGAGAAGACAATATAATACCGAGTACGGTACTTTGAGTACAAGAGGGGCAAAAGCACCAGCAAGACCAAAAGGCTCAACAAATTTTGTTTGGTCTTTTTTTTTTTTTTGTTAAAATCTGTATCTGTTATGGAACAACCTGGAAATCTTCCACCTCTGATAGAATACATCAACCAATATTAAAACACACACGCCCACGCCCGCGCACGCACACACACACGCACTGCTAATTGTCCAAGCCTCTAATTAAAATATTAAAGACAGTTTGAACATTTCAACTCCCCAATCATTTCAGGTTTATTTCAACAAAACAGCAAAATTCTGTCCTACTGTACAGCTGCGTCTACCACTGTTAGTGTTTCCCCTGTTGTGCATAATTAACAACCACTGAATACAGGAAGACTCACAACATATAATTACAATGCAGAAAATGAATGATTAGCAATGTAACACATCAGTAACAAAAATACAAACATTAAGATAGACGGAGGTGGAGTTTATTATTACATGAAACAGGAAATGTTTAGTCTGATTTATTGAACATCAATCAAAGCTATTCAGGTTTGCTTTGTCTGCTTCAAAAATATTTTTACTGGCAACAAGAATTAAAAATGTCATTAATTTGTCATGCATGTATGGCATTGTAGTCTTGTTCTGCAGAAATAGACAATAAGGTATAACTTTTATATGTAATTGTTTCCATGATTCTAAATGTTAATGTTACTAGTGACAGTAAAAGGTGATTACAACATCTGTGTGTTGTAATCACCTTACAGAGTCTGAACTCCATGCATTACTTTCTTCTGTTATCTCCAAGACAGGGTATGCAAAACCCTCCTAATCTTTTTAAGGCTAGTCCCTTACTGGCAACCACAACATCTGCACTGTGTTGACTTTTTTGTTAACAAAAAAACAAAACACATATTTCCCCGTTTTCACACCATGAGAAATGATAGCTTGCTAGAGGCGTGGACTACCGTTTGTTTGTGACGGATGTAATGCACCAGTTCGACGCTATGAAGCTTATTAGAAGTTTCCTGTGCTGTAAACAAATCTACTCCAGTGCAAAGAAAGATGAGTCAATCCAATCGCGGCAGCTGTTAATGTTCATTCAATATTTTGGAAGTGTGACCAACATGGACTGAACAGTTTCTCTGACTTCCTCCGCTGCCATTGCTAAAACTACATGCAGACTACAGTTCTAAAACGGAGCAGAAAATTGACGTCATTGTTTATGATTTCTTCTGTTCACCGATTGACCCGGTCCAAAAAAAAAAAGGAGAAAAAAATGACCAGAGAAATCCACTTCAATGGAAGAAATCCCAGATGGAACAGTGAAGGGAGATGAGAGTCGAGCGGAATTGCATAGAAAGGCAATGACCAGGTTGCTATATATAGCTTCACTTATTGTTTTATGGAAAGCTAAATGTGTGCAACTTTACACACAGAGCCACATAGAGATTCAGTGCATTCCTTATTATTTACTGAGTCAATGTTTAAGAACAGAAAAGACATTATTCCCTCTCATAACTCTGACAGCATCTGAGTCTTTGTTCATACTCTACCAATATCCTCCTTATTATCTCGTCAGCTTTCCTGTTGCTTTCGCTTTGAGGTGCTTTAGATTCTCATACTGAAGAACTTTTGTCCTGTGGAGGACTAATGCAATGACCTGAATTTCATCACTTCAACTCTTTTTATTTAAATTTTGCTATCTCCCGACTTTCCCTGCATCTTCTGTTTAGCTGTTCACCCAGTCAATTCAGCTTCCAACCTACATCAAATCCAAGGCAAAAACAAAAGCTGGAGAAACATTAAACTGCCGTCATTGATCTCATATGCAGGAACTCAGGAATCAGATCAGCTAACAGGTTTTGCCAGAAGATCTGCACTCACACTGCAGCCATGGCACAGAGGCTACCCCATGCTGAGGAGGCAACTCATGGCCTGCTGAGAACCAGTCTGCATAGTAACCAAGAATCCCACCATTTATGCAGAAGCTCTGTCATCAACTTACACTTAATTTCCTGTAATGAGGATATGCAGCAGCAGCTAGAAGAACACAAAGACGGAACAAGGCGGTGCAGTAACTGTATGACAAATAAAAATAAATGTGTATTCAGACAACTTCCATTATTAGAGAAAGTGAAGAAACCAGAAAAAGTAAAGCTAAACTACTAAAACTACCAAAGAGATGAGGCAGATATTAGGCAAAACAACTTATTTATGCTGCACTACTCACAGACAAGGCAACGCGACACGCTTTACAGAACATCACAGGGAAAACAGAAAAACTTAAAATTAAATAAAAATTATACAGGCCTTAAAATACTCAAACAAGTGTTGTTAGTTCATCTCAATATTAACTGTTGCACTGGTGTGCTTCTGCTAAATATTGTTTGATTTTATTTTTTATTTTTAGTAAGAACATCTGACCAGATGGAATTACCCAGAAAGAAAAAAATCATAAGCTTTGTATTTTTATATGCAAACTGCATAAAGCTAAATCTATTGGCATTGTTCAAGGATAATGCAAAAGTGCCAAATATTCTTGGAGTCATCATTCATCTGTTAAATATTAGGGTGCACTGACCGCAATTATCTGGCAGATCTTCAAAAAGCCTAACGTGTCCATTTCCACTTTGTCCGATACCCTATAGTTTTTATAACTGTGTTATGAGGCCACAATGCTCCTTCAATGTTCCAATCTGTTGTTGGACTACAACAATTCAGAAATACTCAACAATATTCATGAAACAATACAAACTTGTTTTATCTGCACACAAGATAAACTTATATAAATGAAGTTTAGATGTGACCTGGGGTCCTCATGGGAACAGTGGCTGTTTTTCAGATAAGATCTCTGGAAAAGATCAGTTTCACATCCAAGTATTGGCAGATCTCTGATCACACAAAATTAAGAAAATCAGGGAAAGCAGAAAAATGACATCATAGCACAGTAGTTCTGCTCGACTGGTCTCAGAGCCAAAACCACAGAGCGATCCCGCCTACTCACTGTGAAGACAGTGAATACAGGTTTTCCTGTGAAACATGAGTCCAAGTCATTTCTAAATCATTACTATTTTTTAATAGTAATGTCTGTAAGACTGGATGTTTTGTTGTGCATGTCTAAAATAATAAAAAGAAAAAGCAAATGCCAAGATGCACGCCATTGGCTAGCATTTGTAAAGGAGCCGATCCTTTTATTTACCTTGCTGCTGATTGGCTGTACCCTCCAAAAGCAGAGGGCATGAACACTAGCT
Source organism: Xiphophorus couchianus (assembly GCF_001444195.1). Lineage (NCBI taxonomy): Eukaryota > Metazoa > Chordata > Actinopteri > Cyprinodontiformes > Poeciliidae > Xiphophorus > Xiphophorus couchianus. The sequence goes on from NC_040236.1 coordinate 2,410,200, forward strand.
GTGGTAGTGCTAAGACAGTCTGCACTGTGCAGATTAAGGTATATTTGATTTTTAAACTGTTAAAATAGAAACAGTTTAAGTAAGTCAGGTAAGTGCTGTTGTCCTCCCAATCACTACCATCTTGTAACGCCACTAACAGCTGACTGTGAAGTAGGGGTGCACTGATTTATTGGTGACGATCTCCTTAATTTTGATCACAGAGATCAGTGATTGGCCGATTTTTACATGTGAAGAAGATCTTATTCACCAATCTCATCTACCTCAGGAAAGGTCTAACAATCAGCCACTGTTTTCTGCTCTCCCAAGAGAGACGTTTGACTGATAGACTAGACCACCAGGTCATGTTTAAAGTTAATAGTGACCCCATTGATGCCAACTCAGCAATTTTCTTGATGTATTGGGCAACATTTCAGAGAGAGAAAAAATTGGTATTGGCCAAAATTGGAATCAGTAGGGTAGGCTTAAAAATAGGTAAATAAATAAATAAATAAAAATTGGTACTCAGTAATCGGCCAGAACGCTGCAATCGCTGCACTTCTATCCCTTCTGTGAAGAAGTAGTGAAGAAATGAACCCACTGAATGTATTGAACAGATTGGATTCTATTATGGTACCAGGCTGGAAGTATTGCAGAAGCAGTCTGTCTGACTCTCAGTTGTGGACATGGAAGGGAACGGAACAACTAAATGTCCTCAAACTTCTAGTCCTATGAGTTTGTGATGGGGAAATTAACTCACCTCTACAGATTTGGTAGATTTAAATTTATGTGTGCAGAGATTTGTAATGATCAACAGTTCACTTTTTCATAAATATATTAGTGTAAAGTTGAATCTTTCCATTTTCTCTGGCTATTCAGTTTGATGCTTGTTCTTCACATTATGTGAAGCTGGATGGAAGCTACACACATACATATGGCCAGCTGCCAACTGCGGGAATGGAAACTCTCAAACTCAGACTGGAGCAGAACACACAGGACTGCAGAGTTATGGGTGATTGTTAGTGTCTGATGTTTGTGTTAGTCTCTAAAACACATCATTCACTGTACAAATAGTCAAGTGACTCAGTGGAAATGCATGTGGTGCAGTGCAGCCTTAAAAATCAACACATGTATTAATCCCAGAATTTCCCACCAATAATCTTGTTCTGGAGATTTTCGAGCATCAACGCCACTGCAGTCAGTCAGCTCCCGTTTCATCAGCTGCTAACGGCCTCGTAAAAAGAACAAAAAGTGTCTTTGTGACAAATCTGCCATGCATATCTTGACAGAGAAGCAGACAAGTTCACAATAAACTGCATATCGGCTTACATAAGAAGTCTTAGAACATTTTGTATGTTTGCCAGTGGCTTCCCTTAAAAAGCCCGTAGTCATAGGAGCAGTGGCTTCACGTGACGATTCACGTGTGGCATGCTGTAAAGCAACAGCTCCTGTCTCTTGACATGCAGCCCATCAGCTGATTTCACTTGATTTCACCTGACTGCAGGAAACAAGCCGAGCATCGTCCAAACTCAGTGAAGTGAGGCAGCTGCAGCAGGCTGCACCGCACTGCACCGCACCATCCCGCCCAGTACACCAGTACATACACACACCACCACAGACAGGCTGGATCTTCCTCAAAACTCCACTTTGGAACAATGGTACTACCGCTAGCTACACTATACACCTTCACTATCATTCACCATCCTTCTTCCTTTCTTTTCCTCCATCATGATATTCCCGCATCTCTTCCCTCCTCCTGTCAGCAGGATGCGGACTCCCACACCAATGGCTTGTATGAAGCGGGGCTGTCATCTTAATGCGGTAAACTCCCTACCATCCACCCCGCACCGCACACAGACGCAGTGAACACCCAGCCAACAGCCGCCTGCGGAGGGACCTGAAGCAGACTTACTGTTCGCAGGAACTGGATCTCATCCTCTCCTTCTCCCAGGTCAGCCATGGTGAGCTGTCTCCCGGATTGAGCCTGCAGAGTGGGATCCAGGCTGGGGAACGGGAATGATGCTGCGGCTGAGGCGCTGAGAGCCGGAGCGGAGGAGGTCCCAGCTCATTGGATGGCGCGCGCCAGGCGGAGGAGGAGCAGCCCAGGTGTGAGCGAGCTTGTGCGCGTGCGCTTTATTGAACAGCCTGCGCTCTCTGCCGGAGGACGTGGGAAGAGCTCATATATATATATATAGGCAACATATTAAATAAAGAAAAGAAACATTACAAAAATACCAATTCTATATATGTTCAGAAATATATTTGTCATGATGTGTACTAGTGGACCCAAAAGCAGCAGGCAAGACTTAAAGTTCTGTGTATTTAATGAAAAAAATGAAAACAAGGAACCAACTTACAAAAAATCCAAAGAACCAAGAAAATCCAAAAACAGGGCAAAACAGAAGACAGGAGGAGGTCCAAGTGAACCAGGGAATAGTGATGTGATGAACTGGGAACTACTGACAGAAACTGAGAGGCTTAATACAGGGAGGTTGAGTGTGAGAACAAAAGACCAGGATTGATGAGCTAAATGAAAAGTAGAGCAGGACTCAGCTGAGGGTAGAGGAAGAGGAGAAGCTGGGAAGATACACAGTGGAAGAAGAGAAAAGGAAAACACAAGGGAGAAGGGAAAGAAAACACTAAGACTAAACAAACATGATAAACTAGAAAGAGACAAAGACAGGAGGGAACTATGAAAGAACCACACAGAAACAAGGCTGATCAAACTATAAAAAGAACTAAGGAACACAGAACTAGAATAAGTAGGACTAAACAAAGAAATAACGGAACTAGAATCTCTAAAGAATGATAGACATAAACTCAGATGTAAAAGAATAACAACCTAGAAAAACAAGATTGCTAGAAACAATACGAGACTGAAATAAAGAAATAAATGAGAAAGATTTAACAAGAAATCAGTAGCAACTAATAATCAATAAGAGTAAAACAAAAAGGTGAACTAAGAAATAACTGATTAATAAAAAGAGGAACAGCAAAAACATAGAACACAAAACCAAACCCAGAGTCTTGAACACAATTTACAAAGACTGGTGTTACTTCACATGGCCAGATTCTAAATTTTCCAAAAGGTTCCTGATGAAACAGTTGGCATGACTGGCTTCCATCAAGAGTTTCCATTAGAGGCATTTGCTTGTCTGGAGCTCCAAATGTCCATTTTGTATTCCTTTAGATGGAGAAAAAAAAAGAGCCATCCAACTTCCTACACAGTCTTGTGTAAAACATACAGTTTCAGTGGTTCATGAGGCCCACTGAGGCCCAGTGCATTGCAAAAGATTCAAAACATTTTTTTCAAAGCAGAGCTGCTCTAAATGTTTGCCAGAAACATAACCGTCTGTCATGTTTGTGCTTTTTGGATGCAGCAGTGTGCAGGTCTGTTCTGTTCAGGTTCTGTTTTACAGGCTGTTTTGATAATCAGGCAAACATTATTACTCAGTCATGATTGTAAAATCAACATGAAAAATCAGTTCTTACAAATTTGCTCCTGCATTTCCTCGCATTGTGTAGGCATACAGTTGATGGGCTCTAAGTTTCAGACGACGGCCTGCAGTGACACGGCACTTTCTATCATAATGTGATGTCATCACAAAAGCAGAAGTCTGTGTCCATCTTAATCTGGAGTTTTAAGAATGGAAATGACAACATTATCTTAATGAAGTTGAAATGGTTCAGGCTGAAATTGTTGGCTGAAAATAAGACATAATGTGGGGGGAAAACCCCATCCTGCTTAACAAATTTTAAATTCTAAGTTACTCAAGTTCTGGACATTTGAGTAGAAAATCAACTTTGAACCTGTTTGAATAGTAGCTGAGTTTTATCTGTAGGTCCACAAAAAACTAGAGGGAACTATGAAAGAACCACACAGAAACAAGGCTGATCAAACTATAAAAAGAATCCTGTAAATGGCTTCAGTCGTTCAGCATGGGAGACAGGTCCACTATTTTTTCATTTTGACTCATTCAGCTCTATTAAGAAATTTATTAGTCGAACATCTGAAATGATCGACAAATTGTCATAGATCAAATGTAGATTCTTTAAAGCACATTTACTGTAAAATGAAGTTTTACTGCTGTCTGGCATTTTAAACCCAGTTCAACCTGAATTTAAAGTTTTCTAGAAGCAGCAAAATAAACCCTTTTCATTTCTGGGAGGGTATGAATTCAGAAGTCATTATTGAGAATAAATTTGTTTTAAAACAAAACATAAAGTGGGGAAACAACAGACAAACTATAACTGCATGATATCAAGACAGTAAAGAATCTGAGAACACCATCCAGTTGAGTGAAGGAACATTCCTTATCCTGGGAGCTATCAGATGATTAACTGTGCATCATAAAGCAGAATCCCCGCTTTACCCAACATACACGCTCAAACATCTGAGATGTGAATCAGTGAGGTTACTGAGAGGCAGCAAAGTTAACCTCTGGACCTCAGAGCAGAGCTGCTTCAGCTGGTCTTTCTTGGCAGGTAGTTAGTGGAGAGCGAGACGGTGTCCTCCTGTTGAACATTAGCTGGAAAGCTAACATTCCAGAATGTTAAGCTAACAACTTGTTCTAGAACAACTAGAACAAGTTGTTCTAGAACAACTAGAACAAGTTGTTCTAGTTGTTCTAAACAACTAGAAGTTAGTTTAGAACCTAGTTTAGTACAAATTCTCCTAATTTCTAAAAAAAACTCTTTTGCATAAATGATTTTTTACTTACATCCTTTAGATGTCAGAACTGAAATAGTTTCATCTTTATTTACTCCAAGCTGCTCACTTACAAACATTCAAACACACTATCAGACAATAGAAACATGTTCATTCATCAGAAACATAAAATCAAGACTACCTTCTGAATGTATATTCAAAATTAAAAGTAAAAACTGACATCAACAATAATTTTGGGTATCATTAATAAATGTGGTGTAGCAATGTTGTGTTGAAGCTTAAGGTCTGCACCTGTAGAGTCTCCAGGAACAGAATTACCAGTTTGATCATATCAGAAGATTATTAATAAAAAATAAAAGCAATAAAATATCCCACATTCTTTTATGTTCTGAACAGCTGCATGGCTTACAAATGAAATACTTATTGATTTTTAAGGACCTCTCTGTTGCAGCAGCAGCAGCAGCCCCATTCTGTGCTGAGATCCCTGATGATGTGTGACAGTACACTGCAGCCTCCAAGGCACCACTCTGATTATTCTAACAAAATAGTCATTGTGAAAACATAAACAAATGAAATAAAACTGACTGATGGTTAACATGAAATTTTCATTTCAAGTACAAATTCTAAACCAACTCTAAAACATGAATAGTACGAAAAACCAGCCAATCTGAATGTGGCAGACTGGTCAGTGATGGTCCTCAACACTCTGAAATGTTCCCATTCAAAGTCAAACACTGAGGCATTGGGGGTAATAAATGCAGCAGCGTGTGGTACCACTGCCAGAGAGCATGGAGCAGCCTCTGCTGGAATGATGATCCACGCTACGCCTGCTGTTCATAGCCAAGGATGGGAGCCAACCATCTCTCCACCTCCTCTGTACTCATCCCCTTCCTCTTGCCGTAGTCCTCCACCTGCACACAATGAACGTCAGTCTGGATGTTGCTCTGGGTCTCAGGTTTAAGTAGTCATCTTGTGATTTTCCCAGGGTTTCTAGTGAACTGTTTGTATTGTTAGCAAAGATCAACTGATGTAAAACATTCAGAATCAGAATCATTTACTGGATGTTATATGAGGAGCAGTGGCAGAACCCAACTGTTGATCTAACCAGCAGGCCACTAAGAAATAGGTGCTAAATTTACTTTGTGCTAACATTAACATTTAGCCTGGCTACAAAACACTTTGGATAAACAGCAGCTGATATGAATATTTCAGCTGATAGGGAAGCTGCACAGGTCAGAGGTTCAGCTGGAAGAGGATCCAGCTAGCTCCACCACATCTCCTCCTGAGAGGTTCTCTTCAGATCCATGATGGTACCACAGCAGAGTTCTGTCAGCATCAGCATGAAAGGCGAGCCAGTGATTTACAGAGAAATGCAGTCTGACAGGCGGAGCAGCAAAGAAGCAAGTTCTGCCAAAGGAAAACATCAACTCATCGACCTGAGCTGAAAATCTGCAGAAAGTACAAGGAAGATACTGCAAGTTAAAGGCCTTGTTAATGTTGGGATACAGAAGGGAACCTATGTGTGATCATGATTCCTTAGTGGCACCAACCGAGAAACATCATGATGTGATTGGTTAAGTTGGCTTCCAGTGATAAAGTAAAGAACCTCAGTGTTATTTTTGACCACAACATGTTATTAAATCCCATATTAGACAGATTCTACAATTTCCTTCTTAATCTACAGATTATTGCGATGCTAAAAACTAGTCTGTGCATTTAGTACTTCAAGGCTGGACTACTGTAATTCTTTACAGTAGATTACAACTGTAATTACAAACTGTAATTTGTGGAAGTCCACAAATTACAGTTAGAAATCTTCAGCTGATCCAAAATGCTGCACAGAGTTCTGATGAAAATTAAAAACAGAGATCATTTTAGCTTCTCTTCGTTGGCTCCCTGTTAAACCCAGGATAGAATTTAAGACTCTCCTCACATATAAAACCCTTAATAATTACCTCCATCATACAGAGATCTGATTGGTCCACATGTCCCTAACGGACTGCAGGTTTACTGCTGGTTCCTTGAGGTTCTAACAGTAGAACAGGAGGCAGATCCTTAGTTATCAGGCTCCTCTCCTGAGGAACCAGGTCCCAGTTTTATCTGTCTATAAGGCAGACACTCTGTCTACTTCTAAGATGAAGCTTAAAACTTTATTTTGTAATGAAGCTTATAGTTGGAGTTTCTTTGGTTAAACTGCTGGAGGAGATAATTACCACCAGCCTACTCTTCATTACATATTGTCCACAATTATTGCTGCTGTTTACTTTATGTTCTCTTTCTGTCCTGGCCTAGGGTTTAGCAGTGACACCTTCCTGGAGGGGGATATAAGCTGAGCAATTGTTGCCAATAGCTTCCTCTTCCCATTAACCCTTTCCTTTTCTTTCCAATAGAAAGTACTCCTGGATCACTGCTCCTGTGTTGTTCTGTCTGCTGCCGGTTTAGATGGCTGCTCACACTGGGATGGTTCTGGTGAAGGGAGATGTTCTTGTCCAATGCCACTACAAGTTCATCCAGAAGAAGGGACAGAAAATGTTTGCCCAACTGATATAGAAAACCAAATTGGTTGCATTATTTTATAACTAAAATTGAAATGAAAAGTATGTAATTATCTCTGAAAAACCTAATGTAACTGCATCAAGTTGCCTAATTGAATCTGTAAATAAATTGGATCAGTTTGTCTCTAAAGTGTCTTGAAACTGAATCTGTGGTGAATCAGTGCTGCATGAATGAATTCAATTATGATGAGAACCTGTTCCTTGGTGATTTTTCCCACAGCGAAGTACGAAGCCTGAGGGTGTGAGAAGTAAAGTCCAGAGACCGAGGCAGCTGGTGTCATGGCCAGAGACTCTGTCAGGTCAATTCCTACACACAGACACACACAAACACACGCACACACACACACACAGACACCACACACAAAGCCAAAATGAACAGGTGATACCTTACATAGATCTTAACACCAAACTGAGTTACAGAGAGAGCACCACATGTCACATCCAGTCACACCAGAGCCGTTCATGGTTCTTAATCTTGTTGTAATGTTCCTTTACAACAAGAAAGGTTCATTACAACCATTCTTGTTGTAATGTAATACAACAAGAGCGAGGTGACAATAGTAGCTATTGTCAGTAGTTGACAATACTAGAGCTCCCCCTGGTGGTGCCAACAGAAAGTTTTATTATGTTCCAATGATCAGATCTGTCTGTCTGTTAATAACAGTTATTAACTGGTATTATTATTTTTTTTTCCATTTTTTTCTCCAAAGAGTTTTTGCGGCGCTAGTGGCTCGTATTTTTTCTACAGTAAGCAGACAGGAAAGAGGGTGAGGAGAGGGAAGAAGACATGCGGCAAAGGTCGTCAGGACCAGGAGTTGAACCCGCGACGTCTGCGTCGAGGACTAAGGCCTCCAAACGTGGGGCGTGCTAACCCCCTGCGCCACCACAGCATGCCCCGATTAGCATGCCCTGGTATTATTATTACCAGTTAGTAACTGGTAATACCAGGTAATACTGGTAGTACCAGTTATTACCAGGTACAGGTAATAACTGTACCTGGAGTGCTGAATACTTTTTAAACGTTGTCTTCTATGTTTTTTGTGTTGCTACTTGTTCATTTTAAAATCACAGTAGAACTTTCGAACAGAGGAGTTTTCTAAATCTGAGGAGACGATTATTTTAATCTGTCAAGATGATTCAGTTAGTCCAGCTGGGATTGCAGATGGGGTGTGATTATACACACAACAAACCAGGTGGCCTATGCATCAGACTTCCATCTGAATAAGCAGATCATGTTTAATATATGAATATAAATATTTGAGGGCTTATAAATTGTCTTGGCTGTACAAGTAAAGACTTGGAGGAACAAGCTAGCATCCCCACCAAGCTACCATTTACTTACAGTCAAATAATCCATGAAATACTACTTTCTTAAGAAATGTTTACAATATTGGTGCCAAATCATATGTTTATATCCGCTCAAGAAGGAAATTTGACAGAACTTAAACAACCAAAATGAACCTTTATTAATCATGAAACACGAGGAATATTCAGACAGTCTGGTTGGCGTTCATCACAGCATCTAAACATCACCCTTCTAATGAGTAGATACTGTCAAAAACAACTTTGAGTTTTGGAGTGTTTGTTAATAGTATTTTGCAATGCTGACTTACACACAGTTTCAAACAGGATTTTTGGAGAAGAGAGCAGATATAAAAGGATGAAACTCTGTGAGAACCTAGATGTGTTTTGTTGCTCTCACCTGTCTCCTCCAGAACAGCAGCCAGCCTCCACATGGTGAGTTTCTCCGTGTGGTCGGGCTGGTTGGGGTATCCGGCTGCAGGCCTGATTCCTTGGTAGCGGACTCTGTGCAGGTCTGAGGCCTGCAGAGCCTCGTCAGAGCTGTAGCCCCACAGCTCCTTACGCACACGCACATGGAGCTCCTCAGCAAATGCCTGGGGCAGAGGCAGCAGACACAACATCATCTCCAGTTTTACTTTTCTTTATTATCTAACAGTACCATAAGACATATATATATATATATATATATATATATATATATATATATATATATATATATTTATTGTGAATTATTAACATGTTCACAATTTTATGGTGTTAAGGTTTCATCCTGCATACATCACCTCAGCGAGGCGATCAGCCAGAGCTTTGACCATGATGCTGTTGTAGTCGTCTCCCTGGGTCTGGAACCGCTGACTGAGCTCCTCTGCTCCAAATACACCTACTGCAAACAGCCCAATGTAGTCAGGAACGCCGCTGTCCACAGGAGCCACAAAATCAGAAACACACAGGAAGGGCTCTGAGCTGGAGCTGTCTTTCTCCGCCTGCAGAATACACACACATTCCCTTACTGCTAATGCTACCTCATGCCCCGCCCTTACACTCCCAGAGAAAGAGTCGAGCTGTGAGGTGCCACATCAAGAAAGTTGATGAACTCCAGATAAAGACTCTCACCTGCTGCCGTAAGCCATGAAATGTGGCGACTGGCTTCGTGTCTCTGTGAACTGTGACATCATCTTTATACACGTTGATGTCATCACCCATACTCTGAGCTCGCCAGAAGCCCACCAGGCCCCGCCCCTTCAGACCGCTGCTGTCGATCATCTGATGGAGCAGTAACTGGGCGTCATGGAAGACTCTGCGAGCCTCCGCACCTATAGCACAACATCAGTCAGTTATTCAGACTTACAGCCTGATCACACATACTGGTGATGTAACCATGTTCTGTGGTTGAGTGTAAAGAATGCAGAGGAGTTCTAAATATTCAAATGTACAACATTCGAGAGCAAAACAAAAGCACAAAGTTTTAAAAACCATGAAGCAATAAAACAAAACAAGGACAGAAAAGGCAGAGCCTGAAGACCCTTCTGCTGTCGTTATTGGTTGATTGAGAACATTAAGAATTCTCAATCAATTACTCTTGTGACATTGGAAAAGAAAAGATGAATCACAAACAGCTGCACATTAGTAGTCTAATGGTATGTTGAAAGTGCTACACCAAGGCTCATGCTTGTTAAAAAACATCTCCTAAATGCAAACATCTCTTATATACAGTAGTATCACACCTGCAACCCGCTGACTACAGAAGAACTAGTGCTAATCCTTGTTTAGCACTTCTTTGTTTTTTTGTGCAAGAAGTGGTAGAAGAAGCCCAGAGAGCTTTCCTCTCAACACCAACCTGCTGTTGAGAAGGAAACAAATGGATGGATGGCAGGTGTTGGCAGAAGCAGGACAGCAGTCTGAAAACGCAAAGAGAAGCTCATACCAACAGTTTTGTCATTGAAGATCTTGGGGTATCCTCTGTTGGGGTATTTCCCTCTAAGCTGCCACACATCAAAGAAGGGTTTCCAGTCGATGAAGTGCAGCAGACTGTTCAGATCGTAACTATCAAACACACGAGTTCCCAAGAACTGAGGGCGCACTGCAACACAAAGACAACCAGACACACTGAACATGCTCACTATCAGCTCTGTTAGTGCTGAGACAGTCATTAAACAGATTTATGTTCTTAGTTTGAAATTCACCGATCTGCGCTGACTTACCTGGCCGAGGCTCAGAGAACCAGTCGACATGCAAAGCCTTCTGTCTGGCCTCAGACAGAGAAAGATACCGACGGTCCTAGAGACAACACAGGGAGGAAGGACAGCATTTCACTTCTCTGCATGTTCTACATTCCAAGGAGCCACCTGTTTGTTCTTAATGGGGAAAAGGGATTCCTGGAACCAGAGAAGCCCTCTTCTCCACTAATACCAACTCTCACCTTCAGGGAGTCGTAGTGCTCCTGTCTGACCTCCTCATACTCCTCCTTCACATCCTCCCAATATTCCTCCCTCATATCCTCATCTAGCAGCTGGGAGCACTGAGACACAGACACAGAACTGGGTGAACACCAGTAGACTCAAACCAAACCAAAAAAACCATGTCCCACCACTACAAAAAAATAACATGTGAGCTCCAAATAAATTCAGCACCATAAAGGATCATAAATATAATTTGGTCCAAATGCAGTTCAGTAGCAGCTGTGGAAATGATTCAATTTGCAAGGAACTTTCACCTCTAGAATGGACACTAGTGGATACTTCTAGTGGGAAAAGTCAATTTTCACTCTGTTAAACATTCACACACTCATGTCCAGGACAGTTTATGTATTACCTGACAATGTTTGCAACAGAAGCTTTGCTATTTATAAAAATTAATTTCAAAATGAATTAATAGGGCATATTTTGCCATGCCTACATTACTACTTTTTTCTGATTGCCTCATGTTACTGTTCTTGTTTTTTTTTAATCTTTATTACTGTGCTGCATCATTGAGTGTCATGAAAAGTGTCTTATAAATAAAATGTGTTAGTATTATTACTTGAGTAGAGGTGGTTATATTTACAGATTAATAAGCTAATATCTATTTGGTCACTTGGGGATATTTTGACAGTGAACAGAACATTTGATTCTATCCACTGAGATCTTTAAATGTGACAAAAGAAAAAAACAATCATGGTTTTGATGTCTTACTCTGTCCTGAAACAATAATATGTCCTATCCCTGTACACACTATTTTATAACAGAGCAGAAGCAACACACACACTTCAGCTACATGGCAGGATTTTGATGGTAAGGTTTCCAGACATGCACTTTGCTACTTTCTGTAGGATCTATGTAAAAAATGTTTTATGTACACAAACATAAAAAGAAAGATAAGTCACTGTGACAACAGTTCTAATGAGCCAAATGAGACACTGATACATGCAAAGATGGACCTGCACCAGACCTGCACCATCCCTCAGCTGAGGATAAATGACTTACCACCACCACACTCCTGGAGGCGTCAAGGACATGAACTACAGGAGAACTGTAGCAGGGTGCAATCTTCACGGCAGTGTGTGTCCTACACAACAAACAGCACTGAAACACTCCACTTTGGGTCATTACAATATTTAAACCACAGTTTTCTTTAAAAATATATCCTGTGTCAGTGCATAGTTAAGTTACTTTGATGTAGTAGCTCCTCCAATCAGCAAAGGCGTTGTCATTCCAAGTCTCTCCATTTCTTTCGCCACATAAATCATCTCCTCTAGAGAGGGAGTGATGAGGCCTGACAAACCAATGACATCTGCTCCAAACAAACAAACATCTATCAGCACGCAGTATAACAGAAATAGCATAAATAAATACATCACTGGCTCAAAGTCATAACAGAAAAAAAGAGACTAAAAGTAGTACATTGAGAAGCAAACAACATCAAAACTCTCCAGAGCAAATTAAAAGTAAGACAACATCCTCCCAATATTCCTCCCTCATGTCCTCATCTAGCATGGTTGTCAAGAGAATGCTGTCTGACAACCATATTTATAAAGCAATGGTCTAGTAGCTTGTTACATACAATAATCATCTACAGTTAATTCAGATTTGACATATTTTCTGTGCCAAATCACAACAAATGTAATCTTAAAGTACCACAATTTATCACATAGACATTCAGAGTCAGTCCACATTTATCTGATTTAATACAGTCTGATTAGGACTGGACAATGTGACAAAGTCTTAGAAGCAACATCAGCCTATATCAATAACTGTCAATATCAATAATTATTACTGATATATTTTTTTGTTTTACATATCTGAAATATTACCAAACTGGTGACATGACCTGTCCTGTTTTATCCACAGTTTTAACTTCAAATCATTGTTTTTTTTTATTTTTAGGCAACAATGAAGCACAGTGGCAAAACTTAAAACTGCTGCTGAGCAAGTTATTCCACAGGTTGTTGCTAGGCAACCAAAGAGAGAGTTAGTTGATTGCACCAACCTTTCTTAGCAAAAGCCTTTCCTCTGTCTATAGTCAGCTGGGAGTGAACCCACCAGAGCACAGGAAACAACCCCTTGGTTCTGCCATTTGGGAGCTCCTTTTCCACCCAGACGGGGGTCTGCTACACCCCACTGACATCCTGCTAACCCTCTCATCCATTTTAAGTGAAAGTGTGAGCAGTGCAAGAGTCACATGACATTTAAATATGTCCAGTTTAATTTAACTTTCAACATTTTGCCAGTGTTCCTAACATTTACCAGGGAATGTGTTTTTATAGCCATTCTCTATTCCCCAATTCTATATAGTTCTGCTGTAAACAATATCTCCAGGTACCCAGCAACCTTTGCCATAGGCACGCCTTAATCATACCAGCTTTCTGTGTTACGGCCTCTCTGAGAATACGATCACAGGTCACCATGACACCCAGGTCGATCACCCTGCAACAGAGCAAACACAAGCTGGTCAGTTCTCCAGAAGCACTCAGTCATAGCTTTACCGTAGATACAGCTTGATGTATCTCATTCCAGAGGGAGGGAAAAATCAGTGTTAGAAAAACTCTCTGGCCTTAAATTTCATGGCAGGGTCAGAAGGTCAAATCCCAAAGGCTCAGTCAACAGATTCCAAAGAGCATCAGTTCTTCTAAAGACCCCCCATGTCAGCAAATTTCTTGTGTAGCAACAAGAAATGGACACTGCTTCAGTAAAAAGCAACAGGACTTTTCTTGTTTCAGAAAGACGCTTTGTCTCTCATCCAAAAGGCTTCTCTGTAACGTCTTCAGCATTTAGTTAGCATTAAAGCATTTAGTATTATTGTGCCATGGATGGCTGAGAATCTTCACCATAGACTTTTGTTTTACAGACAATATTGTGAACTCCTATTTATTCCTTACTAATTATTTAAATCTTTTTCTGGTTGGTTTCCAAAAGTAATCCCTCATTCAATTAATTCCATCAAACACTGGCAAATAGAGACAGATCGGAATGTTGACTTGTGACTTTGTGTCACTAAGCACAAAAATCTCTCTAGATTCTGTAAATGGAGAAATTAAAGAAACCTTTCCAATGAGCTGCTAACCGCCAGGTCTGATTGAAGTTGTTTTTCAGGTCAGTAGTGAGTGTGGATGTGAAAGAGAATGTGTGAATGGATTAATATTAACAAGTAAGGTAAAGTTGACAATATGGAACAAAAAAAACCAGAAGAAAATTTAAAATGGTTACTTTAAAAAGAACAAACAAACAAAAAAAAAACAGCAGCAGAGATTGAAAGTGAATTTACCTAAAGTTGTTACAACCCAGGACCACGCCCACAATGTTCTTGCCGATATCATGAACGTCTCCTTTTACTGTAGCCAGAACTATGGTGCCTTGATAGGGATCCTGCAGACAGAGGAATGGATCAGACTTTCTAGGGACTTCTAGGTCCCATTTCTAGGGAATAAAGAGTCTGTTTTCAACTTCACGTGCTTAGGCTTTCTTTCTGAACACACTGTTCAACATGTGAGATTTGGTGTACTAGTTTCAGACAACTGAAAATATGAAGGGTGTGTGGTCTAGACATGGTGCTGATGTATGCAGATATAGAAATTATGTGAGTTTTAAAATAGAGACAATGATGAAAGGAAATCAGGAACACTTCTGCAGAACTTTACCCACATGTGACCTTGGCTACAGTTGCAATGTTTAGGTGATTCACACAGCTGTTACAAACTCATTGCATCTCTGAATAGCGCTGTTTATGTTATATTCCATATGCATATGATCTAGTGGTAGTAAAAGCAACAAAGAAGCTAGTATGCTCTGGACTTAAGACCAAATACACACACACATATTCATGACATGCTTTTATTAAACTAATTAAAACTTAATTCACACTTTACCTCTAAACATTACCCCTGACCAAAAGCAAGGAGCCCATCATATTAGGACTGGGCTTTGGTCCTAATATGATGACTCTGGTCTGGACATATTACAATATTCAGGTCCAATGGTAACAATGACATCAGCAGTCACTCTTTGATACATCAAATGAATCTCTCTTGAGTGTAGCACATAGACTGTTTCCAGACCTGTTCCTGTTTCATATTTGTAAGTTATAAGTTATGAAACTTCTCCAGGAGCTGTTAAAATTATATGAAGGCACAGAATCAGCCCAGTACAGGTTCACATTCCCAGGTGAGAAAGACTCACCTGGTATAAAGTTAATTTTTAGGTGCTTGAATTACACCTAAGATAAAATTAGGGTTAGGGTTAGGAATAGACTAGTATCGGTTAGGGTAACTTAGATAAATCTTTATTGTCATTGTCACAAGAACAACGAAATTTAACTGGTAGGGTTAGCTAATTTGCACTGCAGCTGTGAATTAGCTTTACTAGCACTTGGTACAGCATATTAAATGGTGACATTTACATTGGAGTTGTACATTATTCCTTTTTAAATAAAGTTTGTTATTGTTATATGATGTGTTTGCTGGGAACCACCTTACTCTATCCCACAGGGTGAAAAACACCAATTTTCTCACAATAAAAAGTTTGTGTACAATTTGAATGTTTTTTTTATGTTAAAACAATGCTCCTGACCGTCTCCTCTGCTGATCCTGATGCTGCCATCATCTCCTCTCTCTCCTTCTCCATGAAGGGAATCAGAAAACCGACTGCCTTCTTCATGACACGAGCCGACTTGATTACCTAGAAATACAACGAGTAATTCAGTTTGGGGCAACTGTTGATTTTACAACATTAATAACAGCACAGAAGTATTATCAAATTGTCAATTTAGTTCTACTTAATAGCCTGCTGACTGATGCTACCACACTGTAAGACTAACTCAGGAAATAAGTCACTTATTTTAATCTCATGTCAAAACTACACAGTGAAAGCACATCTGTTGCTGTCTGCTCACATCTGCAGGGTGCTAACTAAAACTTCCATGTGATTGGTTGATTCACCATCTGTGAAGGATTTGAACAGCTGCTTGTACCTAATATAGTGGTCGGTGACAACAGTACTTGGTGAGAATCAGTACGGACAGATGAGTTCTGGTCCTCACCAACAGTCTTTAGATTCAACAACAATATGTTGTCATGGCAACGATTCTCATTGGGCAAATGTTCAACTATGAACAATTATTATACATTGTTGTCTGCATATTAAACTGCGTTACTCGGAGCTCTACTTGTGGCTGGGTCTTTAAACCAGCAGGACATTTGGAGCCAGACATGGAAATGTCGTTTTATAGTTTCAACCTCAGAACTGTTTACATCAGTGGTTCCCAACCCTTATATCACCGCAGACCGATCAAGGCTTGGTAATTTTACTGCAGCCCGCAGTTGGGGGGGGTGTCACAAGGCACGATTTCCAACTTTTTGCCCAATTTTCCCCTTACGACAATCTTCGAACATTCCGAGTTTGAAGATTGTCGCTGGCGATAATTGTAACCGATCATCCTGCCTGTGTGGTGTGTTACGTAGAACTTGGGGACCGCTCTGATCTAAAATTGGGCATATTCAACATGTTGGATTGTCTTGGCCCAGCGTGTGGGGTTTTCTCTGACTGGGAGCGAGAACGCAGCCTGTTGAATGTGACAGGTAGCCAATCAGAAAGTGCAGTGACGTAAGCACGGAGGGGAATCCCAAACAGCTGACATGGCGCAACTAAGAGTCCAGTGGGACAAGGAACATCAACAGAAATGATGAGAGGAACTGGAGCATAACTGGTATCGCACTTGATAAACCCGGTAACTTTTCATCTTTCATTAACCTGACATAAGTTCTAACGATAAGGCTTCAATCAGTCAGGGCTTGACGCTGACACTAGCTCGCTTAAAATGAGTCCACAAACTATCACTATTGCCTCTACATCGTTATCCGTGTTTGTTTATTCTAAATTCACGTATGTTGATGGTTTTACGGAATTTTCTTCTGGAATCAGGATGTTCCTGAGTGGAATCGGTTCTTGTGCGGTGTGTTGCTCCGGCCGTGTGGCTGGACACATGAACCGATCGAACCTGTTGTACTTTTATCGGCTCGTGTCGTGTGTGGTCACAGAAGTTTGGAAAAATCGGCCGACAATTCTTAAATCGTGCCGTGAGAACCAGACTTAAGACTCACAAGCTCCACTCCTCTCATCTCGGCCACTGCCCTAATGCTTTCTCACTCTGGTCGCTATGGCAACATTTACACCTTGAAAATAAGATACAGATGTGCCACAAAAACAAACATTTTACTTTCATGAAAATTTTAACTCATGATAACGACTAATCAATAGGAGCCCTGAGCTTGTTTCTCTACAACGAGACGGTTCCATCTGAGAGTGATGAGAGACAATGACACCCGAAGTGTTGCTTATGCACAGGGTGCCTGGTAAGCAGTTTGAAGCTTAATTCCCTCATTAGCGAGCCGGTCACCTTAACATGCAAACAGGGCTTGGAATGTGGGAATAACCTACCGGGATAAATCCATTCTCCTCTCTTCTCTGGGCCATTTCCCTTCACAAAGAAACGTTCCAAAGACATCCGATCTGTTTCTTACTCATTTTGTTGCTTGTGGCTCAATGTTGGCACGCAACACGTAACCGAGAGAATCTGGTTAAAGGACTTTCAAAATAAAAGCTCCTCCAGACTTAGATAATACATAAAACTGAGATATTTAATTATTTCTTGTGCGGCCGGTACCAATTGGTCCACGGACCGGTACCGGTTGGGGTCGACTGGTTTACATTACTGTACATTACGTTAATGGCATGACTAGAATGAATGGCATACAGACGACATGAGGAAAACTGAAACACTGAGTGTAGGTGAATAACAAGGGTACCTGTGGCAGAAACATCTTCCCAGCTCCAAACAAGTCCCCCACCACCTTCATGCCGTTCATCAGGGGCCCCTCGATGATGTGAAGGGGTCTCCTGTAGCGCTCCACCTGAGCCCGGCACTCCTCCACATCCTCCACCACATACTTCTCTATGCCCTGACAGGAACATAGACAATAGTGTGTGGAATACATTTTTACACTTTCACCTAAGCATAACACACTTTGGGCCAAGTGGAAACACCCACACACACACGCACACACCCCTACACACAGTGTCTGCTACAGCCTGTGAATGTTTTTACCTTGATGAGAGCATATTCCAGCCTTTCTTCTACACATGCTTTCCTCCATTCGTCTGTCTGAACCACCTTCTTCCCTCCTTTCCCTTTATTCTGTTAATGAGAGGCAGACTTGTGTCAGTCCAAGCAAAGCAGCAACAACATCCACAGAAGAACCAGCAACAGCCTGCAGGACTGATGGTTGCCAGGTTTCCTCTACCTGAGCGTAGGCCAGCAGCTTTTCTGTAGCGTCAGCATCTCTGTTCCAGATGAGGCTCTCACACAGCAACAGCAGCTTCTTATCAATGTCATCATAAACAGGAAGGTTCCCGGCATTTACAATGCCCATATCCATCCCATCCTATACAGGAAATGACATCAACTCATTTAAATCTCACTAGAGTTTCATGTGTTCAGCAAAATGCCTGAAACAGAACGTAAAGAAGAAGGGGGGAGGCAGAGCGAAGACTCCCAGAGAACAAACGCCTCGCCGTCAACATTTCATGAACCCTGTAGTACCACAACAAGACAGAGGAGCTATTGTCTCTGGGCAGTCAATGTAACTGTAAAATGTTATGAATTTTTATGTATTTATAAATATTAAAAATCCTGTTTTACTCTTATTTTCAAATAGACAAATACTGATGGAACGGCCATCCTTCCTGGACAAAAACACAAAAGAACAAGAACTAAAATTTTTCAACAGAACAGAGATATAGAATATTCAAAACAACATAAATTCTATTTTTCTTATCTGAACTAAAATGAACTATTTTCCAGGGCGTGGCAGTGGTAAAGTGTGTGACCCACAGACAGAGGCCTCAGTCACAGGTTCAAATCCTGACCTGTTGACCTTTGCCACATGTCTTCCTCCTATCTCAGAACCCACTCTCCTGTCAGTGTATTGTTAAATAAAGGCCACAAGCGACAAAAGTCATTTAAGATAAAAAAAAGAAAGATATTATTGTCAGTATCCAAAATTTGCTATTTATTTTAGATGTTTTTACACTTTTCTTTTTTTGTTAGGTTCAACCTGTTCTGCACAGCTAATCTGGCTGAGATTAGATCTCACAGACTGTTATTTTCCACATGGACTTTTTTCAACAGTCACTAAGAACAGATCAGTTGTTACACAGAAGATGTAAGAATACTTCAGTAGAAATGAGCCTCCTGACCTGGAGGAGCAGTGAAATTGAACTGAATTTGAATCTTCCTGCTATGACATCATAATATCACCATAACAACAAGTTGTGCCTCTGTCATCGTTAGGTGTGATGGCAATTCACAACAACTGATTAGATCAGATAGAAAGGCAGCTGTGTCTGGGTATGTGGATGTAACACTGTAACCATAGTTACCTTGATGGCATGATAGAGAAATGCTCCATGCATAGCTTCTCTAATAGCCTCCATACCCCTGAAGGAGAAGGAGAGGTTGGACAAGCCTCCACTGACCCTGGCTCCTGGTAGGGTCTCCTAATCACAAACAGACAGCTTTTCATTAGAGCGTCTCCTCATTACCCATAATGCTCTTAGTTAGTAGAAATGTGATTATACCACTAGAAACGAGCTGCCAACCAGCTCCATGTTTACATCCTGAGCCCTTTAAAACTCATCTTTTCCCAGATGCCATCTTGAGGGCATTTCCAATCCCAGGAGAGATTGCTGTTTGAATCTATGCATAAGTGTGTGAGAAATGGCTAAAGTATTGTGAAGCCACAAGGGGATAAGGTTGCACACATTACTGCAAATGTATCATTGTCAAAATATCAATATCGCAGAGAAGTGTAAATAAATCCAGGCTGCTGAACCCAATAGCAGCCAGGATAGTTTTGCACTCTGCTGTTTTTTCTAAAATCACCAAGTTAAACTGCTATATGCCAGAGCTAAAGTCAGCCAGAGGTCTGTATACAGAAAGCTGCTGTATGGACCAGAGGGGCACAACCCGACCGCAGATCTTTTGTCTTAGATTGATCTTGTTACCTTGATAAGCTTAGTGGCCCTGATGAAGTTCACAGCGTAGTCACTGTGTTCCTCCATGCCAGTGCCAATGGTGAGGATGTTGGGGTCAAAGATGATGTCGTTAGGATCAAAGCCGACCTTACTGACCAGCAGGTTGTAGGCCCGGGTGCAGATCTCCACCTTCCGCTCCGTGTCTGTGGCCTGAAGTCGCAGCACATTCATTAGCAACTGCACACCACCAGCAGTTACTGATTACTGCTCAAACCTATCGTCCAATGAAAAAATGTCACCTTTCAATATCAATGCTATGATGGCACAGTATATGTCTGACAAAGAGAACACAGTGTATTCAGCAGGAGGGAAGCTGTCCATTTTAATCCCAATGAAGAGGACTTCTACTTCAGTTAGAATAGAAGCTAGAAAGGCAGCTGTAGGATGTAGGATGTAGCAACATCCTACATGTCCTGCATGAAGTTGGATTGACTAATTAAAGGTTTCTCTTCTGATTATGAAAAATTGAACAACAAAATCAGTTTGCTTTGATTGATTTGTTGTGGAGACATTCACTTCCTGTTGTTGCTCCAAGTACAGATCAATAAAACTCCACAGATGCCTCGGCCATCTCTGACTGATACATTTTGTCTGATTGTGTCCACAGAACTGTAACAACTACTTCCTGTCGTTTTCTTCTCCCTGCATCAGTGACAACGTCAACATGGTTGTTGATCATATTATTTGTGTAATGCAAAAAAAGTGTTTCCATTGCACTCTAGCAAAGTAAATCAATTTTGATACAGTCAAAAAAAAAAAAAACACCTCATTCTGGCAAGATTTTTTTAATTGCTTAAAGTGTTTTCTTTAAGCTAAAGGGCAATTTTATGGTCAATAGAAACAGCTCAGGATGGCTTTATTTCCTGACAGAACTTTTCTCTGTATTGTTGCTCCTTATTTGTGGCTTCGTTAGGAATGTAGGTTCTATTTTCTGGTAGACGCATTCCATAGACCGCTGAAGAGGTGCGATATTACATAACTTAGGTAATTAAAATCAGTGTTTTACACCGGAACTGTCTGACTACAGTAACACTTCGACTTGCACTGAACTTAGCTACGTCTGCACTGTTGGACCAGAAGGCAACTGTGGCAGAGATTATAAAGCAAAACACTCAAACTGTGATCATGTAAGGAAGATCATAAAATGTTTGCACTAGTAATTGTTGCTGTGTGGGAACTGCAATCATAGACACACTAAATCATCCATAACCATGATATGTTGACATATAATTTTATGATTGTAATATTTCTGTAGACACTATGTGTGTGTGTGTTGGCTGAATACTTTGGCCTCACCTGTCCCTCCTCATCAAAGGCCATGACCACCACAGCAGCTCCATAGCGCTTCACAGTGGCAGCTCTGAGCAGGAAGTCCTGCTCCCCCTCCTTCAGGCTGATGCTGTTCACCACGCACTTGCCCTGACAGCACTTCAGCCCAGCCTCAATCACTGAGAAGTTGGATGAGTCGATGCACAGAGGAACCTGCAGGACCAAAAGCAAGACTTCTAGAAGCATGAGGGGCTTATAAAATATGGAGCAAGGTTATTCAGTTCCTCATTAAACAGGTAGGATGGTTCTGAAAGTGTAAATAAACAAATGTCTGACATATGATCAGCAAGTGAAACAGATCAGCTCTATACCTTCCCTTCAACTCAGAACACCCAACAATAAGGCACAGTAATGATGGTTATTCTACATGCCAGGCTCACTTATGGGCATCTGATGAGTTAGATTCTGTATTCCACTGTTCTTAAAAACAGAATTCTGCTAAACATGGAAAAAATTAGAAAAAAAATGAATTCATTTGGGGCGTGCCATGGTGGCATAGGGGATAGCGCGACCCATGTTTGGAGGCCTTGAGTCCTCGACGCGGCCGGGTTCGACTCCCGGACCCGACGATATTCGCCGCATGTCTTCCCCCCTCTCCATCCCCCTTTCCTGTCAGCCTACTTTCATATAAAGGACACTAGAGCCCACAAAAGACCCCTGGAGGGGTAAAAAAAACAAAGAACATGAATTTATTTGACTGTCTTACCCGTGCAATATCAGGCTCAGAGGCTACAAAGTTACAAAAGCGAGCCATGGCAGCCGGACCGTCCAGCATGCCCTCATCCATGTTGATGTCCAGGACCTGGGCTCCCATCTCCACCTGGGCCTTGGCAATGCTCAGAGCTTCCTGAAGACAAAACACAGAAGAACACACTGACAAAAAACCTGTCTCTTGAGGTGGAACAGTGGTGATTTTATTACAATCTAAGAAATAATAACTATAATAATAACCTCATATTGTCCAGCCATGATCAGTTTGGCAAACTTGCGTGACCCAGCCACGTTGCAGCGCTCGCCAATGTTCACAAAGTTGGTGTATGGGCCAATCCGAAAGGGCTCCAAACCTGCAAATTACAAACATTTTCTTTCCAACAAGCCAGGAACTTATCAAGCATTATAGAATTATGATAAACATATGGAGGAAACTTTAGTTTTCTGTAACAACACAGATTGAGCCTGGAAGAAAGCTTCAAATAATGCCTGAGAGTCTCCGACTGCAGTAACAGATTTATTATAGAACAAATCTGTGGGACAAACTGTCTGCAGAAAGCAAAGAGAGCAGATCTATTGTTGCCTTTCAGAGAATAATAAAATATAATTTTCTTTCAATGTATAATGAAGTATATTCATTCAGTATAGTGCAGAATCCTTACAAAGATCAGGTTTTTTTTCTTTGTTATCATTTGTACATTGCTTGCTTTGTGTTTAATGATGTGTTAGTATGGATGGCTGACTGATGCTTGTGGTGCAGTAGATTGACTTTTGGGAGAAGGTGTAGATATACAAGACATTGCTTTCTTTAGACTACTTTTCATCCAGAGCTTTTGCTTGTGCCAACATGTGACATGTTCATTTTAAACTGTAAATTAAATACTGTAAATAAGCAAGTTAAAAAATAAAAGCTTCACTTCCCTATGAGGCTGAATCTAGTCAGACTGTCTCACATCTGGACAAGTCTCGTAAAGAAAAGAATTTTTAAAAGAAATCTGAAGAGCTAGAGGAAAGAATCATTACATCTCGTCTTTCACCCTCCCTTCAACAAGAGATGAGAGACTTTGTACTGGCAGAGATCCCACTGAACCCTTCCATAACCTCAACTTAGTTTTTATTTATATTGTGAACCTATAAGACCTAAAACTGAATCAGTTATCAGGCATATCATCAAAAATTCTCTGAGTAAGCGATGATCCTAGAAACATTTATACCTGAGAGAAGCAAATAGTCTTTAAAGGTATCAGTAGCAGGAACTCTTGGCTGGCACTGCTTAACTGCCTCGGCTATGGCTCTGTGTGAGGAGGAAGAAGAAGCATCATGTAAACATGGGCGATCAGACAAACACTGAGCTGTCGAAGAAAAACCACACTGACCTGATGTGTGACGGGGTGGTCCCACAGCATCCCCCCACTATGTTCACCAGTCCATCCACTGCAAACTCCTGTGAGAGACATGACACTTGAGCAGCATTCAGGCAGTCAGTGGTAGTGCAACATCACACTGATTTTTTTTTTTTTTTACATTTAAACCTAAAATTGGAAGTTTGTGTTAAACTAAGGCATGTGACAGATAAAGTCTCAAAACTCCACAGAAACAGAAAATATCTATTATCTTTCTGGAGCATTTTATCAAGCTGAAGTAGTTCAGTAATCCTGAAACAA
Source organism: Xiphophorus couchianus (assembly GCF_001444195.1). Classification (NCBI taxonomy): domain Eukaryota; kingdom Metazoa; phylum Chordata; class Actinopteri; order Cyprinodontiformes; family Poeciliidae; genus Xiphophorus; species Xiphophorus couchianus. The sequence goes on from NC_040236.1 coordinate 2,433,967, forward strand.
TCCACTCACCATCACCAGAGTTATTCATGTTAGCCACGGAGCCTCTGACTATGGAATGCATGCAGACAACTGAACCTAGCTTGTCTCTATGATGATGATGTCATCATCCTTTTAAAATGAAGATTTGCCAGAAATATAAAAACACTTGTATGAGCAAAGTCTGATTTATTACTCAAATAGCACTAAATGACAGATGGCTGACAACATCAATAACTTATCACATAATTATCAAAATGAATATATTGCCTAAATTCTGGCGCTATGTTGTCACTACCTCATCCTTAGAAAATCTTTTCCGTTTTAATAAAGTTAACATGGAATTTAAATAAATCTAGTTGGACACTCAGAATGCTTCACAGCCTTAGAAAGGAAACTGCTCAACAGAAACTCCTCCAGGCTTTAGGACTTTTGATCAGTGATATGGGCTGTATAGGCAGTTGCTCATAGCGGCATCAGAAAGGGGTGGAGCACCCAACAACTAGAAAATAACCATTCCTGCAAGAACCACAACTCTGCACATATTTATATGTCAAGCTTGCAAAGTTAGGCATAGCAATTAATCATGATTAATCCCAACACCAGAGTGAGATTAATACAATAAAAAAAAATTCTATTAATAATACTACAGAAAAAAACAAGAGGACATGCTATTCAAGTCAATGTGGGTAGACCTTTGCAAGTCGGGAAATGGCTATAAGGAAATAGCTTCTAGCCTGAACTTGAATAGCTCTATAGTAGAGGCAAACTATTCTTAAAGTACAAGTGGAACTGTGATGAAAGGGGCTGCAGCAGGACCCACCTCACTGAGCGGGATGGGAAGAGAGGTTGGAAAATCTTCTGTTTACCTGAACTACAACAAAACATGGCGTCTTGTGCTAACAGTTAACACAGCAATCATATATTTTAAGGCTGAGCTGCACATCTTTATCAGGGTGCGAATGATTGTGGCAACTGCTTCTTTTAAACATCAGTGTGGAAATTGAACAGGACCTGCAGACTGGAGGCTGTAACTTGAGGTGTTTCATCATATCCTCCAAATGTGTTGGGAAGCCCTAACAAAAAAAAAGAACACAAAGTGTTATTTAGATTACCCCTGACCTCATCAATAAATGGACTGGGTGGTCCAACAGACGAGGCAACAGGAAGTAGAGCACAGGTCAAAGCTGCAAGTCCTTTAATGAAAAGTAAACAGTTTAGATTGATCGCAGAGAACCTGTCGGCATCTCACTGAAGCCTTCAGTTATTCAATTACCAGCATTGTATCTGAAGATAGGTTACCATGCCGACACTATGGACTAGATGTTGTTGTGGGTTACCTGCATTAGGATAACAGATGATGAAAGCTGTTGTGCTTTTCCCAATCGCCTCAATAAATGGCCTCATTTCTGTTGCCCCCAACGCACAGTTCAGACCAATACTGCAACACAGAGAGGCAAACATCTGACTCCTGTCTGTGTTCATCCCACATCACCTTATGTTGATTCTCCAACAGGTCAACTCACCACAGCGGCTTCACATGGGACACACTGACTATGAATGCCTCGCCCGTCTGACCGGACAGCGTCCGGCCGCTCCGGTCCACAATGGTTCCTGAGATCTGGACCATCCCAAAAACACCTCACAATGTAGTCATGACAACATACCTTACGTCATAGGTCCTGTACTGTACCATAAAATACTGCAACCTTTAAGAGTAAATTACTTTAGGAGTCATTTTTCCAAGTAATCTCCTGGAACTCTATCAAGTAATTGATGCTACACATAAATGTTCTGTTTGGTCATCAGTGGTGATTCAAATTACATTGTTCACCTGTAGGTTAATTACTAATCTGGAGCTGTCAGATGCACTGGAAAATACCCATTTCTATTTTGTGCCTAAATCTGATTTAACAAATGCAAAAGTTCCTGTCAGCCGTCTTAGCAGAAATACAAACATTTCTACCTCAGTTTTATTATTTTTATCTGCAGCAGCAAATTTAAAAAATGCAATGATGCAGATAAACTGAAATAAGAGCATCACTTCTGTAGATACACATAAATAACATGTTTGACAGGTTTCACAGATTCAAAAGGTTTCCATGTGGAAACTTCAGTTATGATCATAAGAGTATAGTGAAAATGACGTACAAATATGGGCTTCCTTTCATAGGACTTTTCAAAGAGAAGGTCGATGGCAAACAGAGCAGCCTGAGGACAGACAGGAAGACAGCATCGTGAAACTACAGTAAGAAAAACTGTATGAGTAACAAATACCACACATTACAGCATCTGCAGAGGATTAATCACTGAAGCTGTATAATAATTTATGTATGTTTAAGTTGTTTATAACAAATTAGACACCTTGTAGCCAGGACTTAAGCCGAAGAAATGTTACCTTGGAGTTGGCCGTGTCAAAGATGGTCTCCACCAGAAGGATGTCTGCTCCGCCGTCCAGCAGACCTCGAGCCTGCTCTGTGTAAGCCGCCACCAGCTCATCAAACGCTGGAGTCACAAAACCAAACAGCAGTAAGGACAACAGCTACAGAGGCAAACATTCTGCTTCTGGTTCAGTTCCCTGTTGTGGCCTTTGGGAGGTGAGGTTATTCTTCAGCGTAGTCATGGTAACCTGGTATCCCATCTCACCGGTCTCCTTGTACAGTGACTCAGGTTGAGGTCAGTCTGATGTAGGCAGATTTACACTAAAGCTAAATTCTTACTTATGTTCCTGAAATCCGGTTTCTCCACAGACGGCGACACGGAGAGGGTTTTATTGGTGGGGCCCAGCGCTCCGGCCACATAGCGTTTCCTACCTGAGGACACACAAGGTCATGTTAATCCCATGAGAAACCCCTGTGCTGATGTATGACCATCACTGCAGCAGACAGGAGGTTCAGCTAACCAGACTGTTTGGTGACATCATCGGCTGCCTTCCTGGCCAGCTCTGCTGATGCCCTGTTGAGGCGATAGGCCTGCACAACAAACACACAGTTACCCTCTGAAGGAACAACATGACCCACATTAAACTCATCTAATACAGAATAAATGACTAAAGTGACAGCTACATTAGCCACATGTTCCACATGCTTCCATATGCTCATGTCGCACACACCTAACAGATGGCATGGAGAAGTTCAAGTGGTAGCACATTGTCTTCAGTTAGCTTTAATTATGAATTAGTCGACATTTAAGAAGAACAATTCCAGAGTCCAGACAGGAAAACATGCTCCAGTTGTTCTGGTATGTTTAAACCAGACAAAAAAGCACACTGACTGGTGATGAATGGTGTCCATGTTCTTATCCTGGCCACATTTCAACACATAACATGGATTTCTTTATTCTTCTTTCACATCTTCAATTCAGTTTATTTATATGCTGCCAATTCACAACACGTCATCTGAAGGCACTTTACAGAAACATAAACCCAGTTGATCTTCGTTCAAACAGTGCTTTAAATTCAGTTTATTATTCAGGTTGGTTATAAGGTTTCTATGTAAGGAAACCCAGCAGATTGCATGGAGTCATAGACTCCTGGGTGAACACGCAGTAACAATTGCTTGGATTACGACCTTGACTTTACAGAAATCCCTCATACCAAACAAGTAGGTAAGTAAGAAGTTAACGGCAGTAGTAGCTCCTTAATGTAAACTTTTTTCCATAATAAAGCAGAGTATATATTAAAAGAATTCAACAAGATCATTATTACTTCACAACGATCAAGAAATAATATTGCTTGTAATGCTTCACTCCACTTCACTCCACTTCCAGGGGACATATGTGGCAATTGGACAGATTTTTTGTGGCCCCAACTGCAGCTCAACAATGCTATAAAGTTGTTTATTAAACTTTGAATTTTTAATCAGTGTGAAATTATTACTGACATCATTTCCTTACAACAAATGATGTTAATTAGAACTGAGAATATTTGTCTTTTTGCAAATACACTTTTATAATAAATAGAACCATGTCAATCCAGACTTTTACTTAAAAACCAACGTTGCTGCGTCCAAACCAGCTTTTATTTAATTTATTGAATGAGACGTAAGTGACACACTAAGTAGAGAAGTTATCAACTTAAAACTGACTGAAGTTGTGCAGAATGAAAGCAAGAAAAGAGCTTTTAGCCATCAGGAGCAAGCTCACAGGTCAGCTCTGATAAGTTCTGGTATGCAGAAACAGATCCTGGAGAATTTCTCAGAATGAGCCCATCAGTGGTTAATCAGTGAACTCTCGTCTCTCTGTGTGCATGACCTTTGTGCTGGCAGCAGGAGCTGTGTGCTGCTCATACCAGCTGTTCCAGTCCATAATCAGCCTGGGCGATGGATGTGCTGCTGAACGTGTTGGTCTCAATGATGTCAGCTCCGGCCTGCAGGTACTCCTGGAAACACACCATGGACAACACTGCAGCACTTTGGTCTAGTCAAAGAAGCCACATGTCCAGCATCAGACAGGACAACATCTAGATCCATCTGCATGGATTACCTTGTGTATGTTATAAATGATGGCTGGCTGTGTGATGCTCAGGAGGTCATTGTTGCCCTTCAGAGGTAGAGGATGCTCTTTAAACTCTTCTCCCCTGAAATCTTCCTCCTCCAGCTTCTCTTGTTGGATCATCGTTCCCATTGCACCATCTAGGACCACAATCCTTTGCTGCAGCAAAACTCGCAGCTCTGACTCCACTGCAGAGCTGCAGCCTGGACAGAAAAACACAAGCAGTACTCTGCATTAAACGCTGGCTCGGCTCAGCTCGTCCTAAACCACAGTTAGAGCTGAACCACAGATCAGCGTCCACAGTTCTAAAGAAGATCCATGAATGACCAGGAGTTCCTGAAACTCTGGAAATCTGAATGGATAGAACAACACTTTGCACCGATTTGGTGGTTGAAGAACAGATTAAAAATAAATATCTTTAAGGGACGATGGTGGATTGTTCAATTTAGGGCTCTGTCCGTCTCTCTCGTTGTGTGGTAAGACTCTTCACCCGCTAAGCCTGCTGGTGGTGGTGCATGGCAGCTATGGTTACTATCCATAGCTTGCCATCATCAGTGTGTGAATGTGTGTGTGAGTGACTGTAGTACCTCTGGGCTTGATAAAGCGCTATATACTAGAACAGTCCATTTACTATTTGAGCTCATATGTCTATTCAATAATTTAGCAGGAAAAAGTGTTAAACTTTTTTTTGTCAATATATGGTTTCAGTTAAAATACAATTAATTTAGTTTAGTCGCATTGTAGTTTATTATTGTGTTTTAACAATTACCAGAATTAAAGATTTTAGAATAATAATGAAAGAAAAAACATTAAGGCTATGTTAAGAAGTATCACACCCCTCAGTTCTGGAGTGCAGTGGTGCCATTAATTATTATTTTTAATGAAATGTTATCAATAATAGAAACAGAACATAGATTACTCTCAAAATAAAGCATACGTTACAATACATATCTCAATTAATTATAGGAGAAATGAAAGAAATGAAGGAGACATGGAAGCCACATCATCAAGAATAATAAAACAAATTTAGAAAAATCAAAAAATCAGTGTCGATGTGAGAAATAAGATATGATAAAACTTTATTGTCCGTCAAGGAGGAAATTTTCCTTCGGATCTCCAACTTCTTGTCTATACCAACTGCAACAAAACAGTTCATTTTAAAACATGCAGCACAGTAAACAAACCCTGAGTATGAATATTTAACCCGATTCTAATTTGACCTAAGCGCAGCCACGAGTCGGTCAACCTGTGTGTTCTGCTGGGCTGCAGACCTGAATGTTAACATGTGGTTCCAGATGATCTGTCAACTGCAAAGCAGTTGCATCACATCAGAGTTTAGCTCCAAGCTAACAGAGAACCATGTGACAGTGCCGGGTGGAGGACCTACCTGCTCCCGCAGCTGCACAGAGCTGATATCGGACATTTGTCGGAGCCATTTGAAGCCAAGCAAGCCGTGAGAACAGCCCAGCTATCCTGAACACCCGGCGGATAATTATGTTCCTTCAAACTTTTCCTACGGAGACTACTGGAAGGGTCAACCATGGCTTCCTGTCACAGTCCTTCAAAATAAAAGCAGGAACTATTTGACTTAAGACAACTTCCGGGATATGAGTGTGATTTATTTGGCATCACACTGTTTATACCAAAGAAAATCAATCTGGTCCCTTGACGGTGAAAACTTTTATTTTTAATTTTTAAAAAAGAGGGTTTTCTAAATAATCACTTCATTTTAATGGGGAAAATATTTTATTCACCAAATTTTACAAAATGAAAAGCAATTGCAATTCAGTTGTACATTCCATGAATTTGCTGAACAATGAATCAGAAAGTACATTTTCAGTTAGAAATTATTCAGGGGGGTTTTAACCAACCCCTGTAACTCCCTTATTTATATTATATACAGTATATACACCTAGACTGGTTCCACTTGTGTGATTCCTATGATTCTCATTTTTTTAGTATTTTCATTAAGTTAACTCTGAAGTTTATCCTTTAGGATCTGTTCAAAATTCTATCTATAACTATTTTTGCTGACATTTGTCTTTTGTTCAGATACAAGGATCTAGCTGTCACAGAATGGAGATGGTGATAAAGACAAAGAAGAAATAGAATATGAATATTTTTGACCATAAGCATTCAGTCAGAACACTGGCCATTGAAGCTAAAGTTTGCTCTTGTTTTGGTGAAGCTGTACTTCTTAGTTCATGTTAGGGTCACTTTATTTCACCGAGGTAATGTAGAAAGTGGGCAGAGCCTCATCAGGCCACTGAAGCAACCAATCAGAGAGTAGTTTGTGAAAAGTGAAATCTTTTGTTTAAACAAGTTGTATCTTTCTGTATCCATCAGTATCTCAGATGGTGGCTTTAAAGATAAGCCCCTGATGCAATGAGCTCTACAGAGAGCACCAGCTGTTACATTAAACTGTGTTCCATGCAAAAAAGAAAAAGCTATATGGGAGAGTTTCTGTCTTTGCTTTGTAACAAGGATCTTACCAACATTAGATTGGTACAGTGGCTCACTTTGAGCTACTTCTAAATCTTTATGGTCAGATATTAATATCATTTGACCATAAACAGTAAAAATGTAAGATTTAACAATTAGTATCTATTTGCATAGGTTATAAGTGCTCTGGTCTCAAAGATCCACGCTTCATCCTGATGTCGCATTTCTTTATTCCACTGTAGAACAAAGTTGTAGTACTGTCATGAAACCAGAGACCATAATGTGCAGACCTAAACAGAAGATCTGAGCTCACATCAGGTTTTACTTAATAAAAGCGTCTCCAGGGAGACATAAAAACAGTCCGTCATAGTTCTCCAGAGTTCAGACACACAGGTCCAGTGAGGGAGCTAGAGGTCGCTGGACGCTCCCTTCAGGCTGGAGCGCTGCTTCTTCTGGTCCTTCTGACCCATCACTCTGTACAGCTTCTTCTTAGCCTCCCTCTGCCTCTTCAGCTTAGCCTCCTCATCTTTCTCCTTTTGCTGGAGGAACTCTTTGTGTTTGGCGTGCTGCACCTTGTGGGCATTCTTCCTCTTGTAATTGTGGACTGTGCTCAGAGCATGGAGAAGTGCTGCCACCTAGAGGACCAGAAGAAACTGTCATCTTCTAACATGAGGACAAGACAATAAGCTGGCTACTGTTTGAAAAGAGATCACCAAGCTCTGATATCAGTGGAACCCACTCAGCTCTTATAGACAGACTGAAAACCCTGTTTTAAGAGGAATTTCATTAACCCACTTTCAGCAAAGGATGGGTCAAGTCAAAATTTGGGGTTTTGTCTTGACAGATTTGTCTTAATAAATACAATAATGTAGAACTGCTTAAATGAAGTTGAAGTAACAGATAAATTTGAGAAAATCCTTTTCAATCCAGTCCGGTTGTGCTCACCTTCCTCTCATGCGGCTCTCGGATCACGCTGGGCCTCTGGAGGTCCCTGGGGGTCTTTCCTTTGGGCTGCTGCTGTTTGGGTTTGCTCTTGAAGGGGAGGGCCTTCTGAAGCTCCTTGGGAATATGGAGCGGATTGAAGCGGCGCGGAGCTCGGACCACCGGCTAGACGGAACCACATAGATTCGCAACCAATCACATCAGGGAAATATTATATATACACATTAGATAACATTTGTAATAGTTTTATGTATGTACAAATTACATTTAAACACCTTAAGTGCTGCAATGTAAAATAAAGCAGAAAAAGAAGCAGATAAGAAAAAAAAATCTAACAGGAAATAAAAATCAGGAGTGACAGTTGTTTCTTTTCCACAATAAAGACATTTCTGCCTTTATTTCATAGAAGATCTCTGTATGAACACTGGATCTGTTTGTCATGTGAAGAGAGTCAACACAAACTGTTAAATTCAGATTATTGACGTATCGCAGGTGAATAATAAATGTCAGCACAATATTATTTTACAAAACCAAAGACATTAACAATAATGTATTCATACCCCTTGAACTTGAAAGAGTTCGACACAACTTTAAACCTACAAGACCTAAACCAGTTATACTTCCAGTCTGAACAAGGAGAGTACTGATCAGAGATGCAGCCAAGAGGCTCATGGTGATTCTGGACCAGATGCAGAGATAAACATCCAATCTGTCCACAGGAAAACTATTAGTCATCTTCACTAATGTGGTTTTATGGAAGAGTGGTAAGAAGAAAGTCGTTAAAAGAAAACCATAAAAATCCTGTTTGCAGTTTTCCAGAAGCCATGTTGGACACAGCAAACATGTGGAAGAAGGAGGTTTGGTCAGACCAGAACAAAATGAAACTTTCTGATCAAAGTGCAAAACATGGAGAACTAACACTGAACATCACTCTGAACACACTATCCCCACTGACAAATATGGTGGTGGCAGCATCATGCTCTGGGTTGCTTCTCTTCAGCAGGGACAGGGAGGATGGTGAGAGTTGATGGGAAGATGGATGGAGACGAATACAGGACAATGTTGGAAGAAAAAAAAACCTGTTTGAAAAAGACTTGAGACCGGAGAGGAGCTTCACATTCCAGCAGCATGGCCTCAGTACAAATCAGAGCCACATACAACCAAAAAATACAATCTAAACGGGGCGTGCCGTGGTGGCGTAGGGGTTAGCGCGACCCACATTTGGAGGCCTTGAGTCCTCGACGCAGCCGTCGCGGGTTCGACTCCCGGAGCCGACGACATTTGCCACATGTCTTCCCCCCTCTCCTTCCCCATTTCCTGTCAGCCTACTATCATATAAGGGACACTAGAGCCCACAAAAGACCCCCTGGAGGGGTTAAAAAAAACAAAAAACAATCTAAACAAATGTGCAAGTCCAGTGCTGGCAGGAGAAATGGCTCGTGTTCTTTACTAAAGAGAAATTCTTCAACTGATAAAATCTGATGTCACTCCATTGTTGCTTACATTTGGTGAAGAAGGAAGTTATGATCAGTGTATTCTTCAGTGGTTTTCATATTGTTTTCTTCAGTGGTTCTTGGTGCAGCGCCCCCACGGGTTGCTCTCTTCCACAGAAAACCTTGTGGAAGAGAACTGCACCAGCTTTGGTCCCCAATCAACCAGAGTCAAAAATTGTCAAAAATTAAATATTAATGTTTGTCCATTCAGAACTGACTGTGGATCAGCGCTAGAGCAGTTCTTTTGCAATCAGAAGGTTACAGGTTTGATTCCAGTTTCCTCCTGTCACATTTTAAAGGCACTTAACCCCAGGTTACCAAGCAACTTGCATACTGGTGTGTGTGGCTATAGCATAAAGCATGTGCATGACTGGAAAGACGTACTTCCCTAAAAATTCATCTTGCTGAATAATGGCCCAAGAGTTGGGTCAATGGAAAACCAGTGTCTTCAATCCAGGCCTTGAGGGCCTGTGTCCAGCAGCCTTGAGATGAGTCCCTGGTCCAACAACCCTGAATCTCCTCCTCAGTATTCAGTCAAGTCCTGCTAATGACTTTATATTACTCAGGTGTTTTGAAGCAGAGACACGGGCCCTCGAGACCTGGAGATGAGGAGCCCTGCGACAGACTAGGTTTGAGCGAATGAAATGTTCCGTCTCCTTGACAACCTGCTCAGAAGGCTCTCAGGAGGCTGTCAGGATGTGTGTTGTACCTTGTACAGAGAGTCGGGGTTGGGTTTGTTGCGGATGCCCAGGTCGTGTTTGAGCTGCCCCAGGGTCCTCATGCCTGACCAGCTGTCCTTCTGACCAGCAGGGAGCAGCAGAGAGGTGACAGGATTGTAGAGCTGAGGTACTGACACTGGGTACCAGGAGCGCAGGAACACAATGTCTGCACACACACACACACACACACCAAAACACACTGACTTTTCTATTCTGCAGCACTAATCTGGTGAATGCAGTGAATTCACTGCAGCTAAAGAAAACTCAGAGGAAACATTAGTAGAGCTTGTAGAAAGTGTGTGTAATCCTCAGAGCACAGTTAACTGACACATACTTGAGAAATGTTTGCACATCTCATCTGAAGAGGATCCCAGGCAGGATTCCTCAGAGTCTCTAAACCTAACAGTAGTGCTGAGCAGCTTTGCACCATAGAAACACTCACCACTCATGAGCAGTCGGTCCTCAAATGTGGCTCTGAAAGCTCCTGCAGGTGAAGACAGAGCCTTCTTGATCTGACCCCTGATCCCTGACACGGTTCGCACCGAGGCTCCTTCAAACTTGGCCACTTCCAGCACAGTGTTGAACATACCCTGAGCAACAGAGCAACGTTAGACCTGCTGCAAGGCAACGTTAGACCCGCTGCAAGGCAACGTCAGACCTGCTGCAAGGCAACGTCAGACCTGCTGCAAGGCAACGTCAGACCTGCTGCAAGGCAACGTTAGACCTGCTGCAAGGCAACGTCAGACCTGCTGCAAGGCAACGTCAGACCTGCTGCAAGGCAACGTTAGACCTGCTGCAAGGCAACGTCAGACCTGCTGCAAGGCAACATCAGACCTGCTGCAAGGCAACGTTAGACCTGCTCGTGAGCTGGTGTGTGTAAATACACAGAACATGTTCCCACCTTAACAAAGCAGGTGTTCTTAAAGATCTTGAATGGATATCCAATCAGCTTGAGCTTCTTCACTATAGTCACCGACTTGTCCAGATCCAGAATGACTCCAGTGGCCGCGATACGAAAACTGGCCTGCAGACAAAAAAAAACAAAAAACCTGGAGTATAAAAACTGCACAGCTAAAAAACTGATTTTAAAGAAAACAAGATGTTTTTCTTAAACCTGTAAAATAAAGATTCTCAGATATATTGAGAATCTAGAGCAGATTGTAGTTTATCAACATGGAGTCAGTCTTACCTTAGTTCCAGTCACCGACTGCACAGCCAGGAAACCAGAACCCTGGGGTGTGATGGGACCTTTGAAGAGACAAACCCAGAGACAAGAACTTTTAAAATCACAATATCTGTTGGGTTTTCTTAGAAACTTTGTAATCTACTTAGAGTAATTAATTGAGCATATTGCACTGTTTGATAACTAGGATCAGTTGGAATGTATTTATGATTGAATAGAAATGGCCTTTTTGTAAGTTCCTTGATGACATTTAATTTGAATACAAAAATAAAATTGAATTGAATAGTTAGAGCAGCGTTTTCTATTTTGTGACAGAGCGCCAAAGAGGACATTGATTTCAGTTGCCTGCTCTTAAAGGGACGGCTTTTTACGATTTCCATTCTTCTGCAGCCGCACATTGAAATCTGGCTGACGAGTGGAGCAGAGAGAGTATTGATATGGCACAGTTTGGGGCATTGTGGTGCTGCAAATAAACCAGAATGCTGTAACACTAAGAGGTGGGCAAGATATCATCCCACAAACACACCGGCTCACCTGGGAAATTTTAAAAAACTATCAATTTGCAGCGCAGACACAGAGTTGAGCGATGGGCAAGCTTGTTGAGATGTAAAAGCACATGCCACACATAGTTCACACAGATGTGTCATTGTCACTGCATGTTAAACATGCACCTCTAACAGCACGGCTATTTGTGGTTCACATTGAGTTTGCACAAGCAGAGGAAATGCTGTGGCTTTTAAATTTCATAACTACCTTGGTGAAGTATTAGCTGAAGTAACATGAGGGGTTAGTATAGTATAAATGCTGATACAGGTGAAGCAACAATGCCTTCCAAATCATCCAGCTTGAGTGGAAGATGGCACACGCCAGGTGAACTTCAGGGGTACAGTTGCCACAGCACACCAGGTGCTGATGGAGTGATCAGTGCCCCCAGCCCCCGACTTCTGTTCAATGCACCAATTATAAACCAGTCTTTCAGGAACAGCTCTGCTTTGCTGATGAAGTTTGCAGCGCAGTGGAGCACAGCAAAGACGCATACAGTCTGGGGTCACTGATGTATAAATATATATATTTAAAATAAAAACAAGCAACGCTTAGCCTGGCAGGGGGGTAAGTAAAGCCTGGTGCTTGCCAGGTTTGTAAGCCACTGGGGGAAATCCTGAACAGTCAGTGATTTTTCTCACTGGAGAAATTGCTCCATCTATAAATCAGCTTGAAGTGTGATGGCATGATGCAAGTTCTCTGTTCAGAATGTTGAATATTATTTAAACGATGATTAATTGCAATTGAATGTGTCATTATTATCATATAAAAGCTGTTAAAAACAGATAATTTTAGTTTCTTCCTATCCACTGAATCACCATTCAATCTGAATAAAGCCAGTTGTCATCAGTTTGAAACAGATTCAATGGTAAGTGGAACTTTCTTTTGCACAGAGCAGCAGCATCTCACCCCAGATGGAGGCTCCACAGTGCATGTGCTGCGGCGTGTACTTGAGCAGGCGGTGGCGCCCGTTGTGATCTTCCATGTGAAACAGAGGGATGGTCTGGAAGCGGCGCCAGCCCAAGGAGAAGATCAGAGGATCCTTCGTCTTCAGGATCCGCTCGTACCATCTGTGTTTCTTTAGTCGCATCTGGCACGCACACACACATACACACACACATAATTAGGAATGCTTTATTGTCCGTGTTGCAGAAAGCTGTCTTTTGTCTTCACTCAACAACACCATCCAACACACTTCAACCATGGACTCAGCGGTTTAAAAACACCTAAAGATAATACACACTGCTTCATCTGGGTAAAGGTGCATGTTGTCAGCTGACAGTGTGTGTACATACCTGGAGATATCCTAAGTTGCCTTCGCTGGAGCCCAGCCCACCCAGGATTATGGGATAACGGGCATCAAAGTTTGTCACAAACTCACAAGGCAAAGAGCCAATTTCCATCCGGATGTACATTCCAGGTCGGAAGCCTTCATACTGAACCCTGCTCTCATCATCCATGTCCCCAAACGTTGCTCTGTTCAGCTGGGAGCCAACAGAAAGACAGACAGCAACCAGTCAGTCAGGCTGGAAACAGCAACCAGTCAGTCAGGCTGGAAACAGCAACCAGTCAGTCAGGCTGGTTTTTGTACCTCCGCCTGCTTCTGCAGTTCCTCCTTCAGGTCGTCGAAGTATGTGGCATCTCCATCATCATACTCGGAGTTGAACCGTTCCTTCAGTCGGCGTTTCTTCTCCAAACGTTTGTTCTTCTGAACCTCTTCATCATCCATCTTCACCTGGGGCTCTTCATCCCCATCATCATCATCGTCCTGTGTATCCTGCAGATCACACGGTGCATTAGGACAACTATTGAGATGGTCAATCTGCACCAGTAGCCCCGAGCAGCTGGTCCCATCATGAGTGTTTCTAGTTGAAGATGGACAGCAGCCCCATGAACCTGTCACAGAGCTGACCTGACCTGACCTCTGGCTCTTCAGCAGTAAAAGCTGAAGAACCTCAGCATCTTTCCAAAGGATGAAACATAATAATAAATGAGATTATCACTGTACGTCACAACAACTCTCCTGAATAACAACTATATTAAACTATCTTTCCTGTCTTGTTTTGTTTTGGGTTCCATCATTGGTTCTGATAGTACATTACATCAGACATGTGTGAAGACATACAAGCCTCTGGAAGAAAACAAACTAAGTTCTTCAAACACAGACAGTCAGACTGGCGCTGCTGCATTCCATACCTGAGGCTGGCTCACATGGACTTCTCCCGTCTCCAGATCTTCAAAGTCCCCATACATCTCTTCTAAACAAAGCATACAGACCACTCATATCAGTTCATCTTCCATATTGTTGGAATAATATCAATAGTAATCACAGGACAGAAAGGAACACAATGGAGGAACTATGGAGAAAAACACCCAAAAACACTGTTGGGTGGGACTATCAGAGCAATAGAGGACTGGGATTGAGTTTTAGACTTCTGCTGAGGAAGATAAGATCGATAGATAAAATCAGCTTTACATGCAATTTTCAGCCAATCACCAATCTCCTGAAATTAAGGAAATTGATGCTGGTGCTGATGACCCCTTCCCCCTAATAAGAGCATGAGAGTATGATGTAGAGTAGAGTGAGCTTCTGTTGCTGAACTCTTCCTACCGTCTTGTTTCAGCAGCGTGGCTGCATCCTGGCCTTCCTCCCACTTCCCCGTGACGAAGCAGTCCCTGATGGAGTCCAACACCTGAAACACACAACATTCCACCTCAACATGGCTGAGTTCTGTAGGTCACTAGCTCAGCGGCCTCGGTGTGGAGAAGGCAGGTGGAAGTTGACCTCTTGGACATCCCAGTCGTGGCCGGTGTCGGCATGGAAACGGGAACAGTCCAGAGCGTTCGCTTGGAGCTTTTTGCTTTTCTGAGGTCGGCTCACTCTGAACAGCCCTCCCAGTTCCTCCTCCTCTTCCTCCGATTCTGTCACCTCAACAACTTCAAAACAAAGCCAGTGAGTTTGAGACATCCTTCAGAGAGCCACACTGTAGATGTTAGCAAACTTATCACAATATAAACATTTCATGTCAGTTGATATTCTTTGTTTTAAATATCCAAAATATTGCCAAACTGGTGGCGAGATCATTCCCGTTTTATCCACAATTTTCTCTCCACATTATTGTTTGTTTTTTTATTACGAGCTATGAAGCACAGCAGTGAACCCTGAAACTGCTGCTGTGCAAGTTACTCAACAGGTTGTTGCTAGGTAACACTTAGCTGCTTAGCTGGCTGTGAGAGGTGGAGCGGCTAAAGCTTTTCCTCTGCCTCCATCCCCCAGAATGCTGTGCAGATCTGGAGGACGGAGTAATTTCAGTGAAATTACTGAATATTAAATCGTATGCATCATCTGTTGACCACATGCTTATGGTGAAATATGTTGTTATTGATTTACTGCCGTGATCTAATAGATGTTCATAAATGAGTCACAAAGGCTCAATCATAGGCCTGTCACGATAGCAAATTTTGCTGAGCGATTAATTGTCTCAAAAATTATTGCGATAAACGATAATATTGTTTGAAGACCTTTTTACACTGATTTAATGGAAATGACATAATAATCCATGCGATTTCTTGCCAAAGATAGATACACTTTATTTTCAAAAGAATACTAAACACTGGAACTGATAAACAAAATAAACAAAACAACCAAAAACAAAATGGATTCTCAGTCTCCATTAACAAAAAATGTACTGGAAAAAAAACTAAACAACATAAAGCCAAAGTGGAAATAAATACTGCATTCAACCAAAAGAGTGCAGATTATGAAGTCTGTATATTATGTTGCCCTTCAGTAATAATTAGATTTAAATAGAGAAGATAGGCACATCGACTACCTGATGCAATAGTTCACACTACATAATTTTTTGCTCCTATTTTTCCCCTTACAACAATCTTAGAACGTTGGTCTTTCTAAGATTGTGTGGTGTGTTATGGTAGATCGTCGTTGCCGCTCTGATCCAAATCAGGGGTTTTCCCCGACTGGGAGCTTAACGCAGCCTGTTGAATGTGACAGGTAGCCAATCAGAAAGCGGGGATTCTCCTCGTGCTTTATGAGGGGAAATTACAGAGAGGAATCCCAAACAGCTGACACGGCGCAACCCGAAGTCCAGCGGACATTGGAGATGATATGTGGAAACAACATTAATGTTTATTCAACATGCAAAGAATATAGAAATGACAAGAGGAGGAGTTGGAGCGAAATTGCTACCGCAGTTGATAAACCCGGTAACTTTTCAGCTGTTCTTCGTTAACGTGACATAAATATAATGATTTTCATTCAGTCAGGACTTTACGCTGACACTAGCCACATGCATTGCAGGTAGATTGTAGTAAAGCATTGATTAATGCCTGGTTTTAAAATTAGTTAACTGGACTTGTAGCCATTATTTTGTGCCCATTGTTGGACACCACACGGCAGGAACGAACCCGATCGAACCGTTATACCTAGGATTTCTGTCGGCTAATGTGTGGTCTGTCAGGTTTTAAAAATGGGCCGACAATCGGCTGACAGCTCTAAGATCGTGTAGTGTGTGCTGGGCTTTACACTAAGGAAATGAGGAAGGGAGGAGTCAGTGGAGAGCACCGGAGTTGAGCCTTTTTTTTCATTCAGTGTCATTAACAGAAAGAGAAAAAGGCCGGAAGAGACGATAATGCCGACAATTAAAATGACTTCGATAGTTTTAATTTATTGTACATTAATTGATTTACCGTTTATCGCGACAGGCCTACTCAATCATAAATCAACTGATTTATTATCTGAAGAAATTAAACCAGACTGCGTACCTGAACCATAAACAAGTTTTCTCAAATTTGGGGCAGCCTCTTGTTGCCGTAGGAACGCCTCCGCTGCTTTCTGCTGCAGACCCTCCTTCCATCTGAGAGCCCCTGTGGGTGTGAACAGAGAGTTAAAGCATAAAGAGAAAACACAAAGTCCCTGCATGTCAGTGGCCGATCCTTCTGGTAGAACCGGGTCAATCAGGAGGATGCAGTGACGGAGGGGAGTCCCCTGGTGGCCTGGGCCCAGTATGAATGTGTGAGCAAATACAACAGTTCTGAATCTATGTGACTGAACATGGACTGTTGGGCTTCATGTCAGAGCCTTTCAGGTCTCCTTCAGAGACATAAACTAACAGCTTTGACTGGTATACAGCAGCAATTAAAATGGAAAAAAAAAAAAAAAAACTAAATAAATCAGTAAAAAGATTTCTCAGCTACTCGATATCTAAAGGCTCAAAGAGAAACATATTAATACAGTGAACATGTGGACGAACCTGAAGCAGATCTAAAGGACCCATGATAGTTACCCTCCTCCTGATCTTCCTCACTCTCTCTTTCAGAGTGCTGCTTGCCCAGCTCTTCCTCGCCATCATTAGTAAGCTCATCCTCTGATTCTTCATCCTCTTCCTCTTCAGAACTGTGGCCAGAGTCTCCAGATGTTCCTGCCTCCTCTTCCTCTTCACTCATCTCCAGCTCGTCTTCGCTGTCTGCGAACACCGGCAGCTCAGCACAGCTTCCTGTTCTTCCTCTCTCTGCCTCCAGCTTCTGCTTCTTCTGGGGTGGAGCGCCACCTGTTGCCGTCTCTTCACATTCAACATCACCTTCATCATCAGCCTGGTCACTGCCTTCGCTATCATCTTCCTCACTGACATCCTCCTCCTCCTGGGTGAAAATCACCTTCCTTCGCTCTCTGTTGGTGGTGGGATCCCAGACACTTTGTTCTTCAAGTATCTCCTTCTCTCTAACACACACACAGTTGATTAGTATCATTATTATGATATGTATCTGTGTGTGTGTGTATGTGTGAGAGAGAGTTTACATGAAGCAGACAGATGCATCAGTACACCATGTGAGAACAGACCTGGTGTGTTGGCTGATGTGCGACGGGTCCAGAGTGGCTGAGCCAGTGAACAGAGACACCTTACTGGCAGCCATCTTGGTGTCCAGAGTAGAATGTGCGTCAATGAGAGACTGGACCAGCTCCGTGGTGGGGCGCGCCTCCTCCTGTCAGCCAGCAGGTGGGACAGTGAGCAGAGGCCAGGTGGTCATAATGAAATGCTCAGACCTTTCATGAAGAAGCATGTACCTGCAGCTGGTTGACGTGACTGGCGGGCAGGTCGATGTAGACGGCGTCCTTGTCATAAACCAGCCCCCCCACCCCTCCCATGGGGGCATACAGCAGGCGCTCCTTCTCATTCAGAGCTCTCTTCTTCTGAGCATCAGGAAGTGGACACGGGTCGGACAGGAAGCCCACGTCTCCCACCTGGAAGTCTCCTACACCTGTCGTCAGACACCACATTACAGCAGCAGGTTGGCTTTGCAATGCAAAGCCTTGACTTAGATTGAACTATGTGTGCTAGGCTACATTCACACAGCAGGCAAGCATGACCTTTACCTGACCTTCGCGCCCATCAGAACGATCTGTGATCTGAGCCACTTCCATATGTGGAACAAAATCGGATTCTTATCTGATAATTCTCAAAGCGTCTGCGATCTGAACATCCATGTCACATTTTATCAGTCTTTTGCATCATTGATATGAAACATGCATCATAATTGAATCAGAAGTGAATCTCAAAGTGCCAAGAGGGTGAATGTGTGAAGGTTTTCAGGCCTGAACACATCACAGCTCTGCTGAGTGTACCTGGGATGTGGACCTGGCTTTTGTTTTTCAGATGTGCCCCTCTCAGGTAGCCGTACAGAGACACCGTCCGGTCACATTTAGGATCCGTCCTGACCTGCTCTGGGTCCGTTAAATCCTCCATACTGAAAAAAACCCCCAGAGAATTATGAAGAACTGAAATATAAAAACCAGCATTAAGAAGACTAATTACTAGTGCCTTCAGGTGATGTTAGTGTTATTAAAGCAAAACACAAATTGCTGACAGCCCTGCTGTTCATTTGACTTTCCTAATAAACGTCAAGATAAAGTACCAGAGATCCCATCTCAGTAGAGATCATATGCATATGGTTCAATCTGAACTGTTTACAGTGACATCACAAGTTCCTGGCTGCTGGGGCCCCATCATGTGGAACATCAAGTGATCTTGTTCCGTTTGTTTTTGTCCCTTTTTTCTCTAAATTGGTAGCAATTCTGCAGAAAATATTTTCTGATGTTTTTGATGATGCAACATGATATTAAACAGATTGTAAATTTAAAACTGAATAACATTTAGAAATCTAAAACAAACTTCCAGAAAACGGGAAAACAGCTTGAAACACTGAGTTCTTTTAAATCAAGACTAAAAACCCTGTTTAGAGTTACTTTTGATTAATAATAAATCAAACATGGACCAACATATTCGATGTATATTGCTGATTTTGATGATGGCACTTGACAAAATGTAATGTTTGTTACTGGTTTCTCAGTTGGTCACTGCATGTTGTTTTTAGGACTTTTTAATCTGTTTTATGATATTTGAACTGCTTTGTGGCTGAAATGTGATACACAAATAAACTAGATGAGGGGTTCGCAAGTCCAGTCCTCCAGAGCTACCATCCTGCAACTTTTAGATGCATCTCTTTTCAAACACACCTGGTTCAAATAAACTGCTCATTACCAGCCTACTGCAGAGCTGAATGTTTGCTGGTGAGGAAATTCAGATATTTTGAAGCATCTAAAAATTGCAGGATGGTAGCTCTTGAGGACTGGACTTGGGGACCCCTGAACTAGATTGTTTAAAATTCTGGTTTGCAATAATGTATTTAGCCACTTAGATGAGCTTACAGTGTCACAAACTGGTAATTATGGAAATGTTATAAGAATTTTGATTCATGTAAACAAGAAGCTCTTCATAATGTTTACCAAGCCCAAAACTAAAAGTAGTGTTGGTTCCATGAGGGCAACAACAGAAAACAATGATTTTAAAATATGATTAAATTCAGTCGTTGTGTGCAGCACAGAGATAAAGTTGCACTACTTAACAAGTGTCCTGATGTAGATGGTTCAATGGTTCAAATGGTTCAAATTGATTCTTAATAGTTTTCAGAAGTATACAAGCCATACAGGCTACTGTCAAAAAGAAGGAATGGATTTTCAAATGCTTTTTTTTAATCATCAATCGCAATGAACACCACAAAATATCATAGTTAACCATATCATCCATACCCAAGCTCTGACAATGATCCAATAGAATCATTAACTATGCGACTAACAGCTTTTTCCACAAGTTGTGAAATCTGTCCAACTTCCATCCCCTCTGCAGATGCGCGCGCGCACACACACACACACAGCTGCACTAAGCAAAGACTGGTTGAGACTTTAGCAACAAACATTTATATACTTTAGAATTTTATTTATCACTGAGGGTACCATTGCAATTTTGTTATGTTTTAGAAACATAACTACAAATAAGAAATAGGAAGATAAAGACTGAGTTTCTGCACACACTCACACTTCAACTGCACCTCAAAAGCAGTCAATTTGTGTTATTTTAATAATAGTAATATTAAGAATGTCAATAAAGTTGGCCAAGTAAAAACTCCCAGGCTGCACTTTGTGAAAGAGGAATTTCCACAGCTCCCACTCACCGGTCAACCAGCAGATAGGGGTGAGACGTCTGCCACACCAGAGGACGAAACTTCATGACTGAGATGAAGCGGCCCAGGTTCTTCACCTCCTGGGTCTGGTACTCCCCGTAGACCATCCCAGACAGGTAGAACAGCTTGGCCCCCTGCAGGAGCCAAACCCAGCTTACATCACTGCCCTGAGCTCCACTATCTGGACAGAGAAGCCATCCAGCCGGAAACATCTGGTGGTGTACATACCTGGTAGACTTCGGTCCAGAAGCGGTGCTTCAGGGTTTTCTTCGTCTTCCTGAGTGACTTGTTGTTCTTGAATGAATCCAAGTGAGTCAGGACACCCATTATACGAGGGAAACCATGAACCTGACAAATGTTGAGGAACTCAAAGGTCTCCATCTCAAAGCCGAAGCTAGCATCAATTAGCATCAACACCTGCAGACAGAAAGAAGCTGCCTCACTCACTCTGTTTTTTAACATGTTCAACTGTTCCAGACCAACAACAATGTAATAATGTAGAAACAACTGAAACCAAATATTTACATTAGGGTCACTGACCAGATAAAGCATATTGTATGAATTACAGATGAATGACTGTGCTTTCATTCCGTGAACACAAAAAGTATAAATGATCAATATTTCTCACAGAAAACTTTAAATGCAGAGAATGTTTTCATCTGCACTAACCGAGTCAAACAACAGCGCCATCTTGTGATGTAATCAGAGTAGGTCAAACCATAAACAACTGAGGCTGGATACATGAAAATGGAGGAAGTTGTGAGGATTTCAGGGAAGATTTGAGCAACTTATCTGAAGCTTTAGAGGAAGAAGTTAGATGTAGTGTGAAGAAGAGGGAGCTGGTTCTATTGAAGGGACAATGGCTATATTTATTTGAGCCAGATAGTTCAGGAAGCAACGGTGACTCCAAGGTTTCTCGGGAGGAAGAATCCAATGACGAGCAAATGAGAGTGGAACCTTCTGGTATCAAGAAATTGGACCCAAAAGGACGAACTGGACTGCTGGAAGTCCACAACTCTGATATCTGGGCTGGTTTTTCTGGATTTTTTCACACATTAAAGTTTTTTTAGGTGTCGCCTTTAAATTCAACAATAAGAGGGTCTATGATTACTTTAATGTGTTAATTTTGATTAATTAATTACATACTCACTTTTTTCCCACCCCAACGTACAAAGGTTCAGCCCAGCACCTTTGTATTCACACATTTCTGGTATGCCCATAAACGTGGCACACAAACAACGTCCTTAAACAAAAGTGATGTTAATTTCTGCTTCTAAACCGATCTGATTGGATGCAGGAGAACTTGCTGTGTTCAAGTTGTACTAAAAGGAGTTAGTACATCAGCAAAGCTAATCAAGTCTAAAATATAATCTCCATGCTGCAGCAGAACAAATGTCCAACACTAATGTCAGCATTCACATTTCTGAAGAAGCTTTTGATTAAAGTGCTATTATTTAACTAAAAGTGTTAAATGCGTCCCACCACTAGAACTAGAAGCATTCAGTCACATTATCTGAGCTTTCCCAAAACATTTAAAAGGCACGTTAAGTTTAGTGTATGTAACCTTCTGACTCTGAATAAATGAATTCCTACATCTATTCAATATCGTGGCATTTAGCAAACCCAAATCATTTAGTTGATCTGAATTGATCTAAAAGGTTTTGACTGATTTAACGTAACACAAAGAGAACAAAGTTTGTGTCTCTTAATATCTGGTTCCAGCTTCATGTACTGGATCCGTCTGGGTTCCATCCCCTCTGTAATTGTGAAATCCCTTTATACCAGCTCACTTGCCCAGTGTTATTACATCCATTAGCTCTGAATAGAACACTCACCAGGTCTGCCACCTTAGCCAGATCGATCATCGTGTTGATGTCGTTGTTACACTCCATGAACGTCAGCCGACGCTTCTTACCTAGAGAACACACAAAGTCCATGTTTATTTTATGCAATAACTATTCCTACCATAAACTGATCACATGACAGCGGGTCATCCAGCTAAGAGATTAAACAAACATCTTTATTTTTTTAATTACATGATTTAAAATATGTCCTGATACGTAAAACCTGAAGATGATCAAATGTTTTACTACATGATGTCGTGTGGCTCTTGTCAAAGTTAAAGCTGAAACCTACCGGACACAATAGTCACAGGTCCACATATATCTCCAAGCTTCTGTCTGGTGAAATTCTTGATCAGGCAGCGGATCAGGGTACTCTTTCCCACCTTTGGGGGTCCAACCACCACAATCACAACTGGCGGAGGTTCCAGTGGGGTTCGGTCCACTACAGGGATGTGGTGCTTTTTAGCTTTGATGTCTTGGGCCCTGGAGAGAAACAAACCTTTAGCAAACTATTATTGGAAAACACCAACTCTGTAGTGGAAAAGAACCTGTGGAAGGTCTTGGCCATGCGGACAGCAGACTGAACCGAAAACGCTTTGGGGTTACGTTTGCGCTCATCTTCTTCAATCGATCCCTCCTGTTTCTTGGCTTTCTTCTTCTCTGCCTTTGGTCCGCTGTGTTTCTGCTGGTGCTTCTTCTGTTTCTTTACCTTCGCATCCATCTTGCTCTCTGCGCTGCACAAAGGGAAAATGGCTCACGAAAAGGCATTAAATAAAGTATTATTCAAACTGTTTCACAGCAGTTGCAGTTGGGGTGAGAATCAGTGAAAACAATCTCAAAGTGTAAAAGTTACAGATGAGTGAATGGTAATAATCCTACCAGCATATTTAGCTGCCAGTGTTTTAATGCCTTTGGTCAAACTCCTCAGTGCACCAGAACATAAAACTCTTTCAACCTGATGGGCAGCTTAAACTGAGATGGATGAAAAACCATGGTCAGAATATTCCGCCTGCCAGAAAAGTTTACACCACAAAGCTCCAGTTTGGGAGGAATAGGAAAAGCTACTTAAGGGGAAATGCACCACAACCCAAACCCCAAAATAACACCAAAAGCATGATGGTGGCAGCATCATGCTCTGGAGCTACATTCATTCAGCTGGAGTTATAGTTTTGTCAAGGTGTATATAGATCTGTCACAACAATAAATCAATTAATCGCATGATAAATTACATTTTCCACTTGC
The DNA here is from genome assembly GCF_001444195.1 of Xiphophorus couchianus. NCBI lineage: Eukaryota > Metazoa > Chordata > Actinopteri > Cyprinodontiformes > Poeciliidae > Xiphophorus > Xiphophorus couchianus. The sequence continues at coordinate 2,457,377 of NC_040236.1, forward strand.
ATGATTTATCGATTTTCTCTATCAAAATCTGGATGACATAAATCTTCAGTCTTTAGCAACTTTGGTCTCAACTAGCCCTTTTTTATGACAATTTTGTTTACAGTGACTTCATAATTAATTTATTTCATTTTATTTGTTGTTTTGTTCATTTATTTTGGATATTTAAAAATTACCATTGTATTACTTGTGGTCTCAAAACCAGAATGAAATTGTTTATTGTGATAACTTCTGGGTCAATTTATCGTCCAGCAAAATATGTTATTGAGACAGGTCTGGGTGGATAAAATTATGAACACGACTAGTCAGTTTTGACTCTAAACCTTTACATGTCTGCTACCGCCCTAGAGATGAACGGGGATGTTTCAGCATCACGGTGAGCCGAAAAAGCATCCAACTCAACAAAGCATTACTTCCTGAGAGGAAAGGAGTTGAACTAGCCAAACCAGAGTCCTGATCTAAATGTTTATGTGGATCCTCCTGAAGAGGCCCGCGGACAGGAGGACCCCAGAGGGAGGGAAGATCTGGAATCCTGACTAACTCCCGGTAAGGACTAAATCCTGAAGACTATGAGTGTACCGGTCTTGTGCGCTATTCGGTTCCCCTGCGAAAATCTGTTCCCCCTGTGTCGGGAGCGCGCATTACAGCCGGAGAGGCGGATCTGACCATTTTCACGGCGCTTCTGATCGATTTCTCGGTAAAAACAACTCAGTTAATCATGTCAAGCTTGTAACATTTAGTTTAATCGGCAGCTATTGTTTACAAAATTGTAAAAATAATTAAATAAACGAGGTCTTTTTACGCTGTTTTGTGTTATTTTAAACGCCAAGAGAATCGGTCTTTTTCTAACTTTTGTCACTTACGCCTGACAGAAATAAAAGTCAGTCAACACTTAGTGTGTATTTATAATTTTTCATTGCTGATATAAGACGATTGCTGAAAGCATGGCATAATTATTAAGACTTCCTGAAAAGACGAAAGCGTGGACTTTCTGGTAAATCCCGTTCTAATGTAAAATATGACAGATTACTGTAGTAAGGGCATTTCTAGTATACTGCAGGCTATCACACATAACAATTTTTGAGAATTTGGCAACAGTTGCCCTTTATTCCCAAACGTTATGGGGGGAGGAGAGTAGAGAATGAATATTTCAGCTGCCTGAAATAACCTGTTCCCCTCCATAACATGGGAACAAATTAATTCACCAACAAGGCCTTAACTCTGTTTATTCCTCTTATCATCAACAATAAATCCTGTGAATTTGGTAACATTTGCTCTTTATTTGACAAAGTTATGAGGGGGGAACCATATATTTCAGCTGCCTGAAATAACCTGTTCCCCTCCATAACATGGGAACAAATTAATTCACCAACAAGGCCTTAACTCTGTTTATTCCTCTTATCATCAACAATAAATCCTGTGAATTTGGTAACATTTGCTCTTTATTTGACAAAGTTATGAGGGGGGAACCATATATTTCTAATCCTTAACAGTGGTGAGGATAACATTAATATTCTTATTTTGAGTGTTTATGACAATTGTTATCATGATTACTATTATTTGTATGTTTGGCTAAAACATCTGTACTTAGCAAAACGTAATACATTAACATGGACTCTGAAAACATTTATTTAAGGAAATTGTTTGTCTACAAATTAATAAGTACAATCATTTCATCTTCTATATTTTTTTCATAAATGACTGTGTTGGTGCTTAGCACATCCTGTGTAATAGTTTTATACACACACAAACACACATATATACGGTCACGATTGTACATGTATAATCGTGTGTGTGTGTTTTTATACTTTTGTTGTTAACAGAGGACCTAAAAGACTTGTGTCACTTCTGTGGAGAGATGGAAAGTGACACGGATGTGAACTGGGTAGGAAAGTTTTTAGAATTATTCAAAGACTTAGTGTTAGTAAACTAAATGAAGAGGACAAGTTTTATCTAATCTTATCTTGCGTAAACAAGCTATGATATGATCCTCCAACAGTTGGAATATAAAGGAATCTAAAATGATTGATTATATATTGTAATTGTAAAGACATATTTTTCTAAAAAAAACCTGATATTTTTGGTTTCTTTCCTAGATCCAGTGTGACGTGTGTCTGAGGTGGTTCCATCATGCATGTGTGGGAAGCCCACCAACTGAAAAAACATATCACTGCTTTGCGTGTTTGCCTTAGTTGCCTTTGTTCCTGAGATTGCTGTGGTGTGCTTGTTTATGTATGTTGTTTAAAGGTTAATAAATTACATTTTGAAAACTGTTTGATATTTATACTTACAAGACTTTGATATAAGGCAGCTATGGAAAAAAGTTTAAATCCCAAGGCCCCTCATAACTTTGTCAAATAAAGAGCAAATGTTACCAAATTCACAGGATTTATTGTTGATGATAAGAGGAATAAACAGAGTTAAGGCCTTGTTGGTGAATTAATTTGTTCCCATGTTATGGAGGGGAACAGATTATTTCAGGCAGCTGAAATATATGGTTCCCCCCTCATAACTTTGTCAAATAAAGAGCAAATGTTACCAAATTCACAGGATTTATTGTTGATGATAAGAGGAATAAACAGAGTTAAGGCCTTGTTGGTGAATTAATTTGTTCCCATGTTATGGAGGGGAACAGGTTATTTCAGGCAGCTGAAATATTCATTCTCTACTCTCCTCCCCCCATAACGTTTGGGAATAAAGGGCAACTGTTGCCAAATTCTCAAAAATTGTTATGTGTGATAGCCTGCAGTATACTAGAAATGCCCTTACTACAGTAATCTGTCATATTTTACATTAGAACGGGATTTACCAGAAAGTCCACGCTTTCGTCTTTTCAGGAAGTCTTAATAATTATGCCATGCTTTCAGCAATCGTCTTATATCAGCAATGAAAAATTATAAATACACACTAAGTGTTGACTGACTTTTATTTCTGTCAGGCGTAAGTGACAAAAGTTAGAAAAAGACCGATTCTCTTGGCGTTTAAAATAACACAAAACAGCGTAAAAAGACCTCGTTTATTTAATTATTTTTACAATTTTGTAAACAATAGCTGCCGATTAAACTAAATGTTACAAGCTTGACATGATTAACTGAGTTGTTTTTACCGAGAAATCGATCAGAAGCGCCGTGAAAATGGTCAGATCCGCCTCTCCGGCTGTAATGCGCGCTCCCGACACAGGGGGAACAGATTTTCGCAGGGGAACCGAATAGCGCACAAGACCTGTACTTTATTCTGAGAAAAGAATTGTTGGTCAAATAAAAAAAATCTTAGAATGTGACCCTTGATTTTGCTTCTACATCAGGCTCTACTTACATTCCAAATAAAGCTGGAATGTAAAATTGTAAAAGTAGGAGAAAATGTCTAATGAATCCATCAAGCTAATAATTGAATATTTTATCGGGTTTTAGTTTAATCCAGAAACACTTCAAACTACAGACATGAGCAAGAAACATCAGACAACTTCTGAGCTCACCTGAGGACAACAGGTAGTAAAGAAGATGGAACTCAGCTGGTCGCTGTGCCTTTCCGGGTACAACCCGAACAGGTTTCTGGTTTAGTTCTACCTCAGGCTATTAAAAGAGCTAAGTGCTTTTAAAAACTGTTTTCAACCCACGGAACGTGAATATGCAGCCAGCCTAAAAGCTGGCTGCCTTTTTCTAAAAGCCGCCATGTTTGGTCTGTAGAACAGCCCACTGAGTGGAACAGACTGCGGGACACACAGAGTTAGAAACACAACCTAAAACAGTCCGCATGAAAACATAACTGTTACCTGAAAACTAAACCGTCCGCAGAATTCCTCCTGGTAAACTCCTGGTTTGGTCTCACACGTGCAGAGGAAACGATGAATGGGAAGTTTGTCACCGTGCAACAATTCTCCAATCCGACTGAGAACAAATATTCGAAGGTTCCGCACAAGGGGGGGGTTCTTCTTCTTCTTTTCCTTTTTTATGGCGGTTGGCAAGCAACTTTTAGATGTGCATTACCGCCATCTACTGGAATGGAATGTGGATCGGGACGCTAACTATATATACCCCCTCAAAACAAAACAAAACAAAACAAACAAAACAATAAAATAAATAAATAAATAAATAAATAAATAAATAAATAAATAAATAAATAAAATAATAAATAAAATAATAAATAAAATAATAATAATAATAATAATAATAATAATAATAATAATAAAATAACAACACTTAAATCTTTTCTATCAATTTTGTTTTCTTAAGGTAATTAATTAAATAACTTATATCTTTAGAATTAGAAATTTTTCCCAAAATATCTTGTAAATTTAACTGTAATTTATTTTTTTGTAACCGGCTAACTAATTTCCTTCTCTCAACAGAATATTTGGTACAGAACAACAAAACATGTTTTACTGTCTCTTCTTGACCACAAAAATCACAACTTCCAGTTCGATGTTTTCCTATTTTAAATAAATTACTGTTTAACCTTGTATGTCCAAAACGCAACCTAGATATAACTGTTTCCTCTTTTCTATTTCGTCCCGTTCTCCTCATTGCACCAACTTTTCTTTGAATACTGTACATCCATCTACCAGTTCTATCTTCCTCCCACTGTCTCTGCCATCTTTCCTTAACCTTTTGTTTAATAATAGATTTGATTTCTTCTCTATTAAATGGAACTAATATATCAATATCACTATATTTTGAAGCTTGTTTTGCATATTTATCTCATTCCCTCTTATTCCTATATGTGATGGTATCCATGTAAATATAACTAATAACCCCATTGCTTGAATTCTATATGTTATTAACTGAATTTCTAATAAAAGATCCGGTCTACTATTAGCATGATTATTTTTTAATGAATATAATGAAGAACTTGAATCAGAGCATACTATGCTTCTTAATGGACGGACTTCCTCAATCCATCCTAAAGCTAAAATAATTCCCATCATCTCTCCAGTATAAACTGATACTCCATCAGTAATTCTTTTACATTTTTTAACTTTGAATTCTGGAACAATGAAAGATACCCCATTACTGCTATTTGAGTTTTTAGACGCATCTGTAAAAACTTGGACATATCCATAATACTTACTATCTAAATATGATTGAACCAAATATGGATCTAAAATGTTTTCTTTTTTCCTTTTCTCCAACAAAGTTAAATCAACAACATTATTATGAAATAGAGACGGATAAACTGGTGAAAGAGGAACTGTTTGACTAATGTTTATATCAGATAAACCAAAATCTTTTATAACATTTTCTATCTCCCATCCAAAAGAATTTAATTTCTTCTTTTCTTTTTCCCAACTAGATTTTAAAATATCTTGACATGGATGATTTCCATCATGGCCCTTTAAATTACACCAATAATTGGACTTTAACTGTAATCTTCTGAGATTAGGTGGCATCTCTCCCATTTCTATTAGCAAAGCTGACGTTGGAGTTGTTCTAACTGCTCCTGTACATAATCTCAAGGCTTGATACTGAATACTATCTAATTTTTTTAATAGTGTTTCTGATGCTGACCCAAATACAATACTTCCATAATCAAATACAGACCTTATTAACCCAGTATATATTGATTTCAAAGCCTTCCTCTGAGCACCCCATTCACTTCCCACCAAACACCTCATTACATTTAAAACTCTCTTACATTTATTCACTACTTTTTGAATATGATTTTTCCAAGTAAGTTTTTCATCCAACCATAAACCCAAAAACTTAAATTCCCTTACCCTTTCTAATTCATGATTATATATTTGCAGTTTTAAATTTTCAGATGCTTTCTTCCTTGTAAAAAATAAAGTCTTTGTTTTGTCTATAGAAATTTTAAATCCCCATTTAAATGACCAGTCTTCTATAATACTAATTGCTTCTTGTATCTTTTTAACAATAAACTTTAAATTTTTCCCCTTCTTCCATATTGCTCCATCATCAGCAAATAAAGAAAACCCCATTCCACTTTCCAAATTGTCAAACATATCATTAATCATAATAGAAAAAAACAAGGGACTCACTATACTTCCCTGAGGTGTACCATTCTCAACAAAAAACTTTTCTGACAATTGTTGTCCTATTCTTACTTGTATTGATCTATCTTGTAAAAAATCCTTTATCCAATAAAACATTGATCCATTAATTCCCATTTTTTTCAATTTAATTAAAAATCCATCTTTCCACATCATATCATAAGCTTTCTCTATATCAAAGAAAACAGCCACTACACTCTCCTTGTTAACTTGCCCTTTTCTGATTTCATGTTCTAAACATAATAAAGGATCCATAGTGCTTCTCCCTTTTCTAAATCCACTTTGACATTTTGATAAATATCCCCTCTTTTCAACAAAGTAGCTCAATCTTTCATTTACCATTCTCTCCATTATTTTACAAATATGAGAAGTTAAAGCAATGGGTCTGTAACTTGCTGGATTTGACTGATCTTTACCTGGCTTTAAGATTGGAACTATGATTGCTTCTTTCCATGCCAGAGGTAAAATACCCACTTCCCATATCTTATTATAGAATTCCAATAAAACCTTCTTAGATGAATTGCTAAGCTTATTAACCATAATATAAGAAATATTATCTTTTCCTGGAGATGAATTTTTTGATTTTCCTAAGGCATTGTTTAATTCAAATAAAGAAAAGGGACTATTCAATAAATCATTATTTCTTACATTTTCTTCTAATAAATTTACATTTTCATTAATTGTACAATTTCTTCTGCGGTTTTCTTCTGCGCTTAAATTATTACAACTATGAACTTCAACAAATTTTTTAACTAACATATTTGCTTTCTCCTCCTCAGTCACAGCAATATCATTTCCATCTTTCAGAACTGGATATCCATATTCCCTTCTAATTCCATTCATTCTCTTTATCATTCCCCAGACTTTTGAAATCTTTGTTTCCCTACCTACAGAATCACAAAAATTACTCCAATAAACCTTTTTTGCATTTTTCACCATTCTTTTAACCAGAGCTTGTGACCTTTTATATTCAATAAAATTCTGAAAATTCTGATTTCTCTTTAACAATCTAAAAGCTTTATTTCGATATTTAATTGCACCATCACATTCCTTCGTCCACCATGGAACAATTTTCTTCTTATATTTTCCTTTTTTCCTTTGGATTGTTTCTCGAGCAGCCCCTAAAATGGCCTCACAAATAGAAGAATTTACCATATCAACATCCAAATCTATATTAACTTTTTGCATCTCTTCATCCGCACAAGGGGTTATGGACTGTTTCACCCCCTGTTGGTTGAATGAAACTGGTGCATCTACAGGCAAATATGTGTGTTTTATAGTTTGTTTTTCTTGTTGTGTATGAATTATAATGGCCTCATTCAGGATTTTTCCTAGTAACCTCCATCACAGGTGGGTAGAGTACCCAAAAACTGTACTCAAGTAAAACTACAAATATTTCAACTTGTTTTGATTGAAGTATAAGTTCAAAAAAATAGTCATCACAAGAAATTACTCAAGAGTAATAAAGTATTTGGTAAAAAAAAACCCCAACAAAAGTCTATTCCAGTAAAGAGTAACTGATCAAAACAATTATTTAATACTTAAAAATGACAGACAGATCTAAATATAAAGTTATATTTAGAAATGTTGGGATTTTAAAAACCAAAGTGAAATATAATTCATATAAATAACAAAATTACAAAATAACAAAATTGGGCAAAAGAAAAAAAAATCTAAATCAGTTTCTTTCTATATAAAATATGAAACTTGGTGTGTGTGTGTGTGTGTGTGTGTGTGTGTGTGTGTGTGTAGGTGGGTGTGTGTGTGTGTGTGTGTGTGTGTGATTGGTTGAAGTAAAGCCAGGAATACTGATGGACCTTCCAGACACAGCTGTCTTTGTACCACAATCACTGTAGCTGATCTTTATTCCACTCTTCATGAGACAACTAGCACCAAATGGCTGGACCTCTGTTGAATTATGTCAGTCACTTTAAAGTGACTAAATATTTATCTAATCCCTTATTTTAAGTTAAATGAGACATTTGTCATTATTTTGTAGAAACCAGTTTTCACGTTTTAAGGGTTTTCTGTCATTTTTTTGAAGGGTCATAAAAGTTTCATTTTGTTGATCATGCCTGAAAGGTTTGAAAGAGTAAAAGATCCAAGGGGTTGAATGCTTTTATACTCATTGTATTTTTATTGTTCTTTATACTTTTAATTTTATTTCCTCTAAAGTTTATAAGTATGTTTGTACACCGAGAGCGTGTGAAAACAAATGTTCTGTTTGTGTACACAATCTTGTCTGACAAAGCTGATTCTGATTCTGAGACATGTCACATGGCGTGACAGTTTCTAAAGGTTTTGAATTCCTATTTAGAAGTTATGCTGCGAAACATCTGCTGTACAATCTACTGCTGGTCAGAACCGAGCAGAACTCTGAGTTTTGCCCTGCAGCTGGTGGAGTGACTGTCACATTACAAACCTTTACTCTATTCACTCATAGACCAAATGGTTACAGGCTAGCACTGCAAAATAGAGGCTGATGTTTAATAATAAAAAAAACAATACAATGATTGACTTCCAATTTTAAAAAACTTGCTTTACTGTACAGCTTTATACAGAAGAAAAACTGGTGGGAATTTTATCTCAACATCAAAAATGTTGAAATAACATGTTAGAATCATCACAAGCATGGTGGCTGCTCACTACTGAGACATTTTTTTTTATACTTTTTGTTCTGCTCTGTTTCTTTTCCCCCTTTGTGGTTAATGGTATCATACTGTTAATAAGACTGAACATTCATTTAGAGTAGCTTGCTTTCGATAATTTGCCTATTGTGTCTTTTGGATTTTGCTCCCATTTTTTCTTTTAACATTTTTAAACTCATCTCACAACCTGGTTCCAATCCAGTGATCCAATGAGAATACTTATTGGTCTTAAGATTCTGATCTGAAGTGTGTGTTTCAGTGTGACAAGAGTTTTTCTGAACAAGGATTCTTAGAGCATGCCCACAGGTCTTTTTTATTTAACAGGATATAACTCTTGAACAGGTGGCATGGATTTCAGGTAAGTTGCCAACTTCATACTTCTGTCAGGAACATCACACCTACAGTTCATGTTTAAGCACATGACACATACAACAGTTCATGTTTAAGCTATTTTGTTTATCTTAATTATAAATATCAGGAGTTTGAGAGGAAAACATTTTTCTAATCATTAATCATTTCTGATCTGCTAAATCATATTACCTGTATATTCTTGTCACAAGCAGCAAAAGCAGGATTTTCCGTCCGCGACAGTGCAGTAACACTTTTACACCACTGGGAGGGGCTAGTAAACAACGCTAACTACTGCAACTTCGTCTGCAGCAGTGTGGAACTGAAGAGCAGTGTCAGAAGGAAATTAATGGCAGTATGACAACGGAGGCCAGGACAAATTATGTTCTAGTATCAGTGGAGGAGGTCGTAAATAGAAGGTTCTGATCGGCGTTGGACAGGGCTGACCTGAATTTTGGTCTTGTAACGCCAGATTTTAGCAGTATAATTACAGTCGCTGTCGTCATCACCATTGTCATCTCCTTCTCTGCATGGATTGATTTAATTTGCAATGTATTATGAAGAGTCAACTAAACTCTCAGCTGCCTTTGAACTTCCTCTCTTAAACATTAAGAGCTTGTTGTCCTTTGGATGATCCATTTTCACCTTCATCCTAATTTACTGTTATTGATTTTAAAGCATCTGGCATGCAGCCCAGTCCTGCACTCAGCCAAAGAATATGATCATCACAAGTTTGGAGCAAAACTGGAGATGGGTCACAGATGAGCAGAAAAAATAAAATAGCGCAAATGAGCTTTTGTCCTACAATTATAATAAATTTGTTTTCCTAGATAAAAATGAAAAAGAACTAATTTTGGTAGGTCTTTTATTCACAGCAGCACATTGTGATATCTGCTAGAAATTAAGACTTGAGACAGAGTGTTAATTTGATTGTGAGGAAACAAAATGTTGTTTTAAAGGGTTTTTAAAATAAACATACAGGAAAAAGGACAGGACTATAAGTGGACATTGTTTCAGGTGGACAGCTGAAAGTCAGCGCTTGTGTTCAGCGCTGTCCTGCAACAAATACCTTTTGGGACTCTAACTGGCCTGAGCAGTTTTCCATGGCTGGTCAGACCCAATGCGATGCGGCTTCTAAAGAGAGAGAGGGCCACAAGCAAAGTATCAGGGCAGGTCGGGCTGCCCTGATACTTTGACTTGGGAAAAGAAAATGTAGGCTGTATTTTTGCTAATTGTTCCCTATGTCATTTTGAGAAAAAAATATTTTCATATTTCTTCGTCGGGATTTGTTGAACATTTTTGATGTGGAAAGTTAAAATTGAGAGTTTGAAACCAAATATTTACATAGACAAGAAAAAAAACATGTGCAACAGTTATATTTTTCAGTGAGTATTTCGATAGAGAATAGACAAATAATATTATTTAACAACAAATCAGTGGCTTGACTTACAAAAGATATTGACACATTCGGTGTCACCTTTAAAGACATGACTGACAGAAACTCGACAAAGCCCGCACAATCTACTTCCATACAAACACATGAAATGCATAAAAGAGTTCGCAGCTTTCACACTAAAATTTGTCGAAGGGATAAATTTCGGAAAGTGCGGGCACAATTTTTTTTTCAGATGTACAAAACGGTGCGCACGCACGTGCCTGCGCACTTTTCCCAATTTGCGTGAAATGGAGCGCAGCTGCTGGTGCCGCGTGGACCTCACTGTCCCCATCACGTATTCAAGACAACACCAGACAGACAGACAGATTGCTCCTGGAATAAAAATAAAACAGCTAGCTGTGGAAAGTGTTTTGTTTTAGTGTGCAAACAAGGGAATGCTTTTTCATTTTAGTGATTGCAGGCGCACAGAGCGACCACTCAGTTGTCAAATCAGTCATTTGAATTTTCAAATATATTTTGCTGTAGTGCTGACATACATGCAGAGGGCAGAGTACCTTGAAACTTGTACACAAGAGCAACTTCAACACATTTTCACTCAAATAAAAGTAGCCGTCCAAGAAATTACTCAAGTAAGAGTAAAAACGTATTTGGTAAAAAGTCTAAATTATCAATCATTTAATATTCCAAATATTATATCATCATATGCACCAAAAAATGTAAAGTTATGCAAATTTGGTATTTTAAGAGCCAAAACGACAATAATTCACGTAACAAAATATAAGAAATTCAGGCAAAATAATTATTTTCCATATTAGTATCTTTCAATATAAAACTTATGAAACGTTAACAAAAACTGCAGGTGTGTGTTTGTGTGTGTGTCTGGGGAATGTTTGCTTAAAACATGATTTTCATTCAGTGGGCAGAAAATCCAGACATTTTACTGAAGTAAGAATAGAAATACTTTGTGACAAAAATTACCCAAGTAAAAGTAAAAAGTACAGCTAAGTAAAAATACTTTTAAAAGTACTTTTTTTTAAAATTACTTGAGTAAATGTAATTAAGTAAATGTAACTAGTTACTACACAACTCTACAAACATGCAGCACATAAGTCTGTACAGCTCAGACAGCCAGTACCTCCATGAGGTTTGTACTGGTTGTCTGTTCTTACATGAGGTACGCTGTTACCAGCTTCTGTCAAAGCTGCACTTACTGTGACATATGGGCTTGTTCCACCTCATTGTTTTACACTTTACTGAGGCTCCGTCGGATGGAGGCAAGCTTGATTTTGTAATCAGATTTCATTTTTCCCTCAGTAATGTTTTTTTTTTAAGAAAAAACAATCACCCTGACTCGTTTGCAGGTCAAGAGAAATTAACAAGAGAGAAGCAACAAAAGTAAAAGTCTTTAACAAAGTATTTCTCATTCAGCTGTTGCTGAACAAACGGCCACAAAATGTAAAAGCAATATGAACAAAAAGTGTCAGTGAGAAAGTATTAAAATTCAAAAATCTTGTTCCAACAATTAACACTTAAAGGGATTCCCTGTGTTTTTCTTTCTTGTGTGGGCGTGTGTGTGTATGTGTGTGTGATCTTTTCCTATCATTACTCCTACTTCAGGAGCAGTCTCAGCTGGGCTGTCAGGGTCTGCAGTCCAAGAATGAAAGACACAGCATGTGTTCTTCAGAGACAAGATGTAACAGATTGGAAGATATACGTCTTTAAGATTTGTTGCAGTCAAACAGTTTTATTTGGTCAAGTTGGACAAAGTTTGATGTGATCACATTATTACTTCAAAATTAAAATTTGGGCTTTCATAGTCTACATTCCATTCATTTTCTTTGCCAAAATATTCCTGGCAGAGTGCTGGGAGGGGTGGTGCCTCATTTTTTCAGAGGTCAATGTGCAAGTCTGGATAGGTCAGTAGTCCATCACAGAAATTAAATTCTAGATTTTTTTTTGCAGGAAAAGCAACATTATTTTCAATAATGCTTCAGGGACATACAGTACATTGCGATGTACCTGCAGCAGTACTGAGTGATTTTTTTTCTCCTTGTTTTAAATATGGCAGCATTAATATCAAACATCTCTCAATCATCTGTTAAGAGAGTTGGTCATGTGTTCCTCCTGCTATAACACATCTCATTCAGAGAGCTGAAGTAGAACCTTCATATCTCTAAGCTCTGCTGGAACATGTTGAGGAAGTATTCATTTGATTCAGTTGTGTTGAAGCAGGGATGTTTGCAGCCCTTAAGTCACGACTTTGGACAATTCCGTTCTGGCCAATAACTGATTGCCACCAGGGGATCTGCTCTACTGATTTCCAGGCTGACTCCAGGGTCAGCAAACCCCTGTTCTCTGGCCCATAAAAATTACTTTTGCAGTGCTAAGACTATTCCAGAAGTTGTTGTTGCTTTGAAGGAGATAATGATTCAATACTCCACAGTCAGATCCTACAGGGGAACGTTCATGTGGTCATGGCATAGAGGAACCAGAGTATGGTCATTTCTAAGTGAGTCTTGATTAGTTTAATGTTGTCAAGGAGCTTCTATCATACAGAGGAACAGAAAATATCACAGAATTATTCCTGTTGTGCATCTGTATGTTTTGCACATGCATCCACTAGTTTTTCAAGGCGCTCTGGCACTTTCTCTTTGTATTTAAACATGTATGTTAGGTAGGTATACAATCATTCTAAGATGATTGTGCGTGTATGTATATGTTTTTTTCTTATGGCCCTGTGTTTGTCATGTACTGGACTGAGACCAGGGGCCTCATGTATAAAAGAACATAGCTGGCATGGCTTGACTGAAGGATGACTGTCTGACCTGTCAGCAGCTCCAACTGCACCGTTAACACATGGCTCCTGTTTTAAGTTTTGCTCATAGCTCCAGGATGATCAGTCTGGGCAATCTAAATGCTAATGAACCACCATCAACACATCCCAGCAGTTCAATATGGTTTCTGAACACAGGTTCTCTCCTAATCTTTCTATTGGCCATGTTCTCCATCTATCAGAGCCAAAACCATAATTACGCAGCACACCTTTGTGCAGCTACATATATGTGTGTGATTGTCTACACACTTTGATCACCTTGAAAAGGTTGTCCATGTCACCCATATTAGAAACTGCCACTGCCCAGCAGTGTGTGGGCTGTCTGCTGAGTATAAAGTAGTAAGTGGTGGATAAAGTAAGGAAATCTTCATATAACTTTTTGTATAAATTGATTTTCATTTGTTGAGTATGTTTTGTCAACCAGACTCCTGCAATGGATCAGTGTTAGGTTTCATAGGCTAGCTTAGCTCCAGAGAAACTGTTCTATTGCCAAAATGCCAAGTGTGTAAGTTTGAACTTTGTACACTTATGTAATAAAGGGAATCCACAAAATCAAAACAAGGAAGGGAAATCTCCTTAACATGACCAGCTCATGATGGGTCACAGATGACTGGCCAAGTGTTACTAAATGTAAATCCAGATTTTGACAGTCTCACTGCTGTACATACCCTGACCCAATCACCATTCTATGATGTGTGAGCTGGCCAAGTATGTGGGAGAACAAATGTAGAGAACAGAAGAGAGGATGTATCACAGCAGATGTGACACCATAGGGAGTGAGTAGCAGTGTCATTGTTAGTGAGTCTGACTTACAAGATTGGGGGCTGCACCTAAATAAGGAGAACATAGTTGTTCTTGTTTTTTTTTTTTTTGTTCTTCACATCTGCTTTATGACAAGTGTTTTTATTTCATGATCCTGATGTGTAATCTTGGACCAAGACTTCCCATTCCTCAGTTCTCAGCCAGTCCTTGGTGGATTTACTGTTATGTTTGGGATCATTATCATGTTGCATGGCACCGTTTTGCTTCCCAGTTTGTTTGTTTTTACAGAACAACAAAATTCAAGGTAGATTGAATGTGCTGTCCAGGTCCTGCTGCAGCAAAACCTCTCCAAACATCTGCCTTCATGCTTTGCTGCTGGTTTGCAGTTCTTTTCCTGGACTTCTGCATTTGGTGTATAACAAGCAGGGGCCTGATGTATAAAAATGTGTGCATGCTTTCAGACTAAAAATGGGCTTAGGGACAAATTTTGAAAAGTGTCAACCACAAAAAAATTCAGATGTATAAAACCGTGCTCCTGCATGAGGCTTTCTTTTATAAATCCCAACTAGCTTAATATATATGTCCACTTGATGACATACTAAACATGGATTTCAGAAAAATACAGCATATTTAAAAATACTTAAATATATTATTTTTTTACCAGGATACTTTTAAACATCAACACCAGCTGTATCCCTGTAGAGTCCTGAAAAGCAACAATAACCTGCAGACAAGAGGATGTGCATGTTAGAGAACAGGAAGTTCTGTCTCTTTGCATATAGAACTAACTCTGTCATGACTGCCTTGCAAACTTACAACAAAAACCAAACTGAATCTTCACCTGGAATGAAACAAAAGGTGTTGAACTATAATCTTTGATGGTGAGCTCATCCTATGAAGGGGCTTTCTTTAACCAGTCCATATGAAGCAATAGCTTGTTTTGTAACCCAGTTCAGCCATGGAAACTGCTCCATGCGCTACATCTGTTTTTGTTGTTCAAATAACAACAGCCAGACTCAGTGATGTGGAAATATTGGTGATAGATTTGTAATGATCTCATTCATCTCTTCACCTCTCTGCCCTCAGTTTTTCCTCTCTCAATGTGAGGATCAGGTCATTTTTATTAAATGACAGATCAGTTCACTAGAAACATCACAGAACCTAAAGTGGCCCCATTCATCAGCTGCTGTGCGTGAGACAGAAGCGTCTTTATGAAGAAAAATACTCACACACATAACAACTGCAACAACATACTGCAACACGGTATAAAACCACAACTTGTGGCTATATCTGAATCATGCTCTGATCTGGCAAACCTCGCTTGGCCAGATGTTTGTGAGTCACTGTTCAACTTGTCTCCCTTTAAAAAGACTTGAGACTGGGGTGGACAGTCACCTTCAGCAGGATGATGATCCTTCATCTACAGCCAGATCTACAATTTATTAGAACAATGGTTTCCAAACTTTTCAGTTTCTGACCCACCGATTAACAGTGTAAGAGAATTTAGACCCCATGAACTATTAATTCAATTAAACAGGACCTTAAACGAAAGCACAAACAGCATCAGCAGCCAACATCTGGATTTGATGGATTTGCAATTACTGTTTATTTCTCTTTCAACATTTAAAACAAATATATACATTTTCAGTCCCATTTTTATTTTGGTTTTATTCCTGATAAAACCACATCCTAAATTTTGGGTGGCTTCAGGGGGGCTGGGAGGGTGGGACGCCCCCGACTCGGGCCTATCCACCTTATTCCTGGGAGGCTTACTGTGGAAATGATTATGGGTCTTACT
The DNA here is from genome assembly GCF_001444195.1 of Xiphophorus couchianus. Taxonomy (NCBI): domain Eukaryota; kingdom Metazoa; phylum Chordata; class Actinopteri; order Cyprinodontiformes; family Poeciliidae; genus Xiphophorus; species Xiphophorus couchianus. The sequence goes on from NC_040236.1 coordinate 2,473,166, forward strand.
TCCGGTGCCCACCGCACCGTATTTTCACTGTATTTTATTTTTTTATTTATAGATCTTTATTGAGATACAGAATACATAACAGTACAAACACAGCATACATTGTGGTATAATGTTTGCCAGGGGTTACAAACATTGAGACGACACATCACTATAACATTACATAAATACATTAAAGAGAGGAGATAAAGATCATGCTTTAATAGCTTTGGTATTGGTGGAATTTTCAATAGTTCTGATATATTGACCTCATTTTCAAAAATGGAAAGAAGTGGTTTTTGATTAGCATAATGGAATTTGTGAATGTGCCATTTGGCTAAGAATATAATAAGATTAATAATATAACAATGTTTAGTTTTTTTTTTTTTTGGTTATTGGGTAGTCAGTGAGGCCAAACAATACATGATCAAGACAAAGGGAGAAATCTGGATCAATGAAAGTACAAATCAAAGTGCAAATGCTTTTCCAAAATTGAACAGAAAAGGGGCAAGACCAAAATACTTGAAACACATCTCCTGGATTTCCTTCACAAAAAGAGCAGATAATATCCATATTATTGTTAAAACGTTGTAGAAAGATTTTGGATGGGTAAATTTCACTTCATGAACTTTATTATCTTTTGAAAATTCACATCACACCAAGCTAATATTATGTAGTTCTGCTGTTTTATACCGTCGGCACAAACCTGCAGCTCAGAACTTCACTGCTTTTCTCTTTTTTATTACTGTCAACTCTTCAGAGAAACAAGCTGCTAACAGTCCTGCTAAGTCACGGTCATTCCGTTACAAAACTTAACGCAGTGTTCCTGTCGCTCCCCGTGATAAAACTCATAATTATGGTCCTCTGTACTGAGCAGCTCTCTGATAGCAGACGGTGTGTCCGTAAGCAAGTTTTACTAAATATTGTACAATAACCGAAAAGAGAGATGTAACTTCTATCATGAATATAGATTAGCCAAAAACCCTACAAATTACTATGAAATACTGTTACTTCTGGTAGGCGCTGGAAGTAAGACCCATAATCGTTTCCCCAGTAAGCCTCCCAGAATAAGATGGATAGGAAACTGTGAAATCTCTGCAGGGTCAGGTTGCAGACCTGAAGGTGAAGTTGAAACTTGCTCTGGAAAACAACCATCCTAGAGTCTCCACCCAATCAGAGGTCCCCCTGCAAACAGAGGAGACCAAGGAAAGACAGACCTCCAATCAACCAGGGGTCTCCATGCATAGCCTGGCTCGGCCTTTGCGCCGACCCACACCCAGGTTGCAAACAGAGGGGTCCACGCAAAGCCAAACCTGCACACAAACATGGAGCTCCGAGAAAAGACCGACGTCCATGCGACCGACCTCCACTGGTTGCATGGAGGGCCTTCATGTTGGCATTGGCGTGAAGGCCAATCTATGCCCAGCTCGGCCTTTACGCCGACCCACACCCAGGTGGCACTAACCTAGGTCACTATCCAGACCCAGGTTTTGCTAAAACTGGGCAAAACCAGTTTTAGCAAAACCTTGCAAAGAGTCCATCATATTAGGACTGGGCTTTGGTCCAAATATGATGGCCTGTGTCTGTTTTTATTTGGGAAATAAAAACAAACACCGGCCTCAACGCAAATAAAATTCCTGACTCCAAAATCAATGGAGAAAACACAACATCAGTTTCAGAGTTCAAAGCAGCATAAGAAACATTATTAAAACTTTCCTATGCTGCAGCAGGTAAGATTTCTCAAAAATTAATTGATTAATTGATCTCTCTAAATTGTCCTAAGGTGTGAATGTGTGTGGGCAAGGATAAGTGTGTTAGATGATGGATGGATGAAAATTTGTTAAAAGTGTCTGACAGCAGAATATGAAACAGAGAATCTGTGAAAAGTCCTCTGGCTCTGCTACTGTCCAGAAACAACCAATCAGAACCAAAAGACAAGCTTTTGGTTCTGATTGGTTTCTAATGTGTTGAATGTGTCTCACATTCAACACATTAGACTACTAATGTACTGCAGCTACACAATTGGCAGAAATACAACCTAACATTGTACCATCATTGTTTATTTATAGAATGATTTAGAAAACAAAATGCTGTACAGCTTTGTCAAAACTATTTCGACTCATATTAGAACTTTGCATTGATTTCCCTTCATTTTAGTAGCTGCGATTTTGCCTAACCCACACATTTTCCCTAACCCTAACCAATACTAGTCTATTCATAACCCTTACATGAACTAAAACTTAATTCACATCTCACCTCTAAATGTTTCCCCTGACCCAAAGCAATGAGTCCATCATATTAGGACCAAGCTTTGGTCCTAATATGATGGACATAATGCAGTGTTTCTCATTCCGGTCCTCACCCCCCTGCCCTGCATGTTTTAGGTGTTCCCCTTCTGCCACACACATGTATTGAATCTGCAGAAGACATGCTACTGCAGAAGAGGTCATGCAATCATTTGGATCAGCTGTTCTGAACTAGAGACACATTTAAAACATGCAGGACTGGAATTGAGAAGTATTGACCTAATGTGACACTGGACATACAATGGTGCATTCACACCAAATGTGTTTTAGCGTCAGGCACGTTTGCATTCAAAGTCTATGTGGAGGCACGTCGAGGGCTATTGCGGCGCACTTCAAGCACCTAGCGCTAGCGTTTGACACATCTAGCACATCCAACACTCCACATAGACTTTGAATATAGAATATAAAGAGACTCACCTGCTATGAAGTTAATTTTTTGGTACTAGAATTACACTGAAGATAAATTAGTTTAATCAAAGCATGTCATAAATATGTGTCTTAAGTCCAGAGCTTTCTTCTTGCTTTTGCCACCACTAGATGATATGCATGTAAGATATAACATAAACAGCACTATTCAGAGATGCAATGAGTTTATAGCAGTTGTTCGAATTATCTAATTGTCTGTTGATTTACAGTAATCCATGTTAGTAGCAGATATAGAGAGCCCCAAAATAAAATTCTGCTTTGTCCCCATGGAGGCTTGGGCCAGTGGCCCTGATGGCAACATCTCCAGAAAACATATTAAAGATTGTGATTGTAGCATGTGTTACACACAGCAGGACTGGTGTCAGTGTAACAGATGCTGATTTTCCTGTAGAAAGTATAGAACAGCTGGGAGTGATGAGGCAGAAACAAATCTGTGCTTCAATAATTCTCCTGGAATCTGTTCTGGTTAAACATTTATTAAACATTTCAAACAGCACCAGATCTGATCTTTCTTCAAAATAATCTTTGTGTCCATGTTATTTTCTTTGTCCTTCTAGACAATATACTTATTCCTGTAATAAACAGTTTTAGATCCTTTAATACAAAGGTACAGCTTATGTCACACACTTAAGTCTCAGAATAACTCCCATTTGTTAGTCTATATGCTACTGCATAAACGATATACAATATATTTGTAATTTTTTTTATCTGTACACCAGCATGTTCACAGAAAGACACAATATAGCTAAACAGATTCAACTCATGTAACGTAAAACGATCTAAACAACATGATATTTCTTTCCAACAACTTTCAGAACCGTTTTATTTCATAGCTGATATCTGACGGTATATTAAGCAATCTGTACATAAAAACAGATCGCAACAGCTCCTGTACAGTAGGTTTATACCTCAGCTAACTAGAACCGCCGTCACTCTTTTTCCTCCCGGCACCCGTCAGTTCAGTTGCTATGACAAGGGTAAATAAAACACAAAAGGACTTGATGAGATGTAGTAAAAACAAACAAACAAACAAACAAACAATCAAAAAGCAAAATGCCTGACAGATAAAATTTTACTGCAACCTCCTGGGTTAGCCTGTTTTTCTTCTGTTCTTCCCACCTGAGAACATTGCTGAAGCTCTCATTTTCTCCTCCGCCTGGTGTCTTTCCTGGCTCATACTGAGCCGGTTCTGCTGGAGGCCTCTTCCTGTTAAAATGGAGTGGCTCCTGTCAGTCATCGTCACATACTTCCTCTGAAGCACCAGATCTGATCTGTCTTGTTGTAAAAGCATTCCTAGATAAATTCTTAATTGACATGATAAACTAACTTGTTATGTCTAGCTAAATTTTACCAACCAGGACTGAATTGAACATAAAGTGATTTTCTTGCTATGGAATGTTTTTAGTCTGTCTTGTAATGTACTTTAGGTAACATTTAAATTGAACAAAAAAACTAATGTATTTAAGCTGAAGTTCTTGAAAACTAGAAGTTTTTATTTGATATTTAAGGTTCTCCATTCTGGTGTGCTGTGCATCTGTACATAATTCCAAACAGATCTCTAGTTTTAGCTAATGTCATAACTTGTCTATTAAAGAAAATTAATCTTTATTGACATGTATCCACTGACTGTATTTTGTGTCAAACAACATAAAAATAGTCTGTGCTATAGAAAAAAAATATGACGTTGTACTTCTTGTATTTAGAAATACATTGGACAGACACATGTTAGCAACTGAAAAAAAATGTATTTGCTGCAGGTCATCTTTACCTTGCATGCTTGAGCTGACTTCTGCAAATGAAAAACATTTTAATTCACATAGTTTTTCTGTTGGGTATCAGCTATCTCACAAATAGGAAATCTTGTTTATGTCTCTAGGTTAAACTATAAATGGCAGTTTAACTGTAAGCCTTATTTTGCCCTTGATGAATAAATCTAATTGTGTATTTTGCAGTTTTGCATGTTACTCTGTTTCACTCAAGATGCTGAGGGATGTTTTTGCGGAAGACGTGTGTGTGTGCGTGTGTGTGTTTGTGTCATGGGGGAAGGAAAGACCTATCGTCTCCACCCCCTCCACACCGCCTTGGCCAGGCCTTTTGTTCCCTGATGATGTATGAGACAGTATCTCCCTTGGAGTACCACAGGAATACGACAGCAGAGCAACAACACTCCTCCATAATGGAGACTGATGGGACAGCTCCTTCTTTCTTCACTTTGTCCACTACTAAGATTGAGTTGGCATGGCACGGCAGGTTCTGACAGGGCTCTTGGACAACTTTGACAAGGGTTCTCGTAAGGGAAGACTTAACCTGACAGTGGCTCATGTCTGTTGGCTGTGCTGGGTTCCACCACAGCCCCTGACAGATGGATGGTTAGAAGGATGATGTATGAGAAGATGATAGGAACCATGGACAGGAACCTGCACAGGTCTTTGTGGGTTGGTGACAGTGGAGGAGAGGTGATGGGGGTTCTTGATCTTCCTGTTCCTGTTGAACATTCCTCGGATTGCTGGGCTTCCAAAATGTCCACAAGCCAAAACATCTTTCCACAAAACATTCAAAATGTTCAAAGAAAGTATTTGGAGCTTATTCTATTGTGTCATTCAGTGCATTGGATATGTAGAGTAACACAAACTAAAACAGACATTTGGACGACAGATTAAACTAGAGGCACCCAAATTAATATTATGTTCAACAGGCAGTCACAGGTTCAACAACCTGTGACCTCCTAGGAGCTATACTGTGATGGGCTTCATACCCCTAGTTTGGTAACCCAAGGCAGATGGGTCCCAGGTGGGTGCAATGTGAGAGGTGGAGGTGGCCAACCACAGGGACCTTGGCGGTCTGATCCTCAGCTACAGAAGCTGGCTCTCAGGACATGGAATGTCACCTCTCTGGGCCAGGAGCCTGAGCTCGTATGTGAAGCCAACAAAGAGATCTTTCCTGCCAACAGCCATCACTAACTACAATAACCCTTTGAAGAAAATGAACTGTTATGAGTTACAACAACACTTAATTTACCTTCGGGATCAACAAATTATTTTTCAATTGAATTGGCCATTTTTTTGTCAGGCTGCATTTTTTAAAAAGATTTTACTGGATCTAGTGGCCTTTATTTGATACTGAATTGACAGGAAAGTGGGTAATGAGAGAAAGGGGGGAAGACATGCGGCAAAGGTCATCAGGCCGGGACTTGAACCTGTGACGTCCGTGTCAAGCACTGAGGCCTATGTGGAGGCTTGCCTGTGAAAGCAGCTGCAGGCAACAGCTCAAGCACTCTGCTTCCTTCTGCAACATCCACAGAAATCAGCCAACATCAGGAAGAGAACTGCAGACATTCACCAGTCTAGTTCAAACTTGGGCATAATTGCTTTTCAGATGTCTGACTCATTCATCAATGACATGGAATTGAACACCATGAGAATGTCAAGTGATCATGTGGTTCAGGAAGGAGAAGGGTTCTGTGCTCCATGGATAAATAGATGTGGGGAATCTGTTAATCAATCCCAGAAGAAAACCAAAAAATGCTGTGAAGATGCTGCTGAAACTGGTAGGAGAGAATCATTATCCAGGAATGAATCATTGTATTCTTACCTACATCAGGCAGGATCTTTGAACATCTCAGATCTTCTATTTGTCCTGTAAAGGACCTCTTACACAACATAAATACTGAAAGTGTGAAAAGTTTTATTTTCCCTTTTCTTATTTACTACATACATGAAAATGGGGTTCAAATAGTTCCACTCCAGGTGGAAAATATTTCATTCTGAAATGTCAGTTAATTTATTTATTAACCTTCACCCCATTTCAAATTAGAAAATTTTTGTGTTGAGTCACCCTACAGACTGAACGTTACTAGAAAGAAAAGTTTTACCAAAGCTTAAGATTTGGCATCAAACGCCTTGCTCCTCTCATCAGAAATAGTTCAGCTAAATGACTATAATGATGAAGGTAATTAGAAACTTCATATTTGTGAGATGCAGAGCTGATGAGAGGTTGTGACCAGTCAATATGTTGCCCCTGGCGACACCATTCTAATTTAAATATTGCACATTTATTCAAGGTATGATCATTGGAGCAGGGCAAGATCTTAGATTAAGATTAAGATCTTGTGATCTTAATCTAAACACTTGTGTAAATATCTGTGTGTGGCCAATGAGGTGGTAAGTTAAGGACTCATAAAAATCATTTGCGCCAATTGCACTGACTTTTTAAAGATTTGGGCTTGCTACAGTGAAACAGAAATCTGGTTTCGGCCCTGCTCCAAAAAGACATCAAAATTCAGGAAGGAAGATCAAAAGTTGGCCTTTGAACTCCTGGCACTCTCGCTACCAGCCAGTACTTGCAAGCTGCTGCAGATTACATACTTGTATTCACCAAACCTCAGTTTGAAATTTTTGACTTGTCTGTCCTCCCTTTAATGGACAGAATTGAGGACAGACAGAAAGGAAAAGAAAACATGACATGTGAGAGGAAGCACAGGGTGTACAAGAGGTTTTTCAGATACTTTCCTCTCTAGTGTGTGTGTTTGAGTGTACAGATAATGACTCACACAGGAAATGGGTACTATGAGCTTTTGGAGGTAGAGGCTCATTTATTAATGGATAATACTGTATAATATGTGAAAAATGTCCCCACTACACAAAGACTTGACACACATGCACTAGTGCTTATGATGAATCATTTTCTCAGATTACAGTCATGTATTCATACATGCATGCCTTTAACATACAACTCTGGGATCAGAAAGTAAATTTGTGAGAGCAGTAAACTGCTTTCTTTCATAGAAAAGGAGAAAAACAGCATAGTAATAGTAATAATAATCTATTCTCCTCAACCACAAGCAGCAGATTTATTAAAACAAGATAATGTCTGATCTTCCAAGGCTTGACTATGTTGGAACTGTTGTACATATTTGTGAGAGATTTGGAGTCTGAGAACGAAAGTTCACATCTGTCCAAGTGGGAAGGGGTGAGAAGAAATAAATTTACACAAGATTTCCTATTTGTCTGACTCCATCAAAATTATACAAAATAATACACTAGGCATTTCATCACTGCCTAATGCTGTGATAACCAGAGGTTACAAATCCCAAATAACCATAATACATTTGGCAAATGTCTTTGCTCATGTTTCTGTGCTATTCTGATACATCATGATGAGCTATCACCAGGTCGGGTCGTCTACTGGAGGCCTAGGAGATCTTAACTGTTCCTAGTTTCTTCAGCTATGTGATGAAGTCTCTTCTCCTGTCCTGAGTCCTGTCCTGTCTAGTCATTGATAAGATTAGCTCATCTCAGTCACTTCAGCTATTTGTGGCTCATCACATGAAGATGCTTTTCTTCTTATGATGGATTTAAGCAGCTTTGGGCCCTCCTTCTGATGGTTTCCTAATATCCTGAAATAATCCACTCAGTTATTTAAAATAGTAGGTTATTGTTTTTTCCAGACTAAGGTCTTCCCAGCACCAGTATGCATGCAATTTGATATATTTATTACAGATAGGCTCTCTGGAGTACTCTCAGGTGAAAAGCTTATGTTAATATGTTAATTTATTTCTTCCCATTTTTTTCCACAAAGGCACAGATGGCATGAGTCAGAAGCATCAACAGGGTTTTGGATTTTGTTTTAGGCTCAAGGAACTGAATTTCCTCTTGGACTTCAGTTGTCTGAGTTCCTTGATGAAGAACAGAGTTGGCATTATTCTCAATGAAGGCTGGATATTGTGAGGGTACAGGGAACAGTAAATGAAAGAGTCCTCATGTTCTCAATGCAAAATATTGCAGGCTCTGATGAAAGAAAACAGGCTGTTTATTGACTGGACACAAAGGCCACAAAGTGAAACACAGCAGCCCTTATCATTGTCTCATTGTCCTAGTATGCTAATTTCAGAAGAACAAGGAATGTACCATGAATAAGAATATTTGTGTGTGTGTTTATACCATGCAAAAAGTAGCCAAAGGGACAATCACTCTCTCCATTCAGAGGTTTTTGGCTGTAGCTCTGACAACTGCTAGATGAAGCCTGCTTGACTTCTCTGCAATGCCAGTCATGCATATTTTAAACCGAAGGGGAATAATATTGGCTTTATAGGAACGAGCATCAGATGCAAATATGATTTCTGACTGAATGGGTCCTTTACAACATTGTCCTCCATGGCAGCTTAACTCTAACAATATTGTTTAACTGCAACCTAAATTGTGATTCTCCCTGCAAAAGCTGTGCAGAAACTGTAAGGAGCATTTCTGACTAGTTAAAGTATCTTTTATATTTTTATGTCTCCTCCCCACTCATTTAAAAACAAGACCTGGTAAAGAGCTGGAGCTTTAGGAAACTGTTGAAGAACTAAAAATAATTATGTAACTTCAATATTCCCAACATGGACAAAATGTAGCTATTGGGTAAACTCATACTGCTGTGGCCACTCCTGTAGTTAAAGTAAACCAGACTCAGTGTCTGTAAAATAATTATTCTCTATAAAATCTCTAAATGACATTTTCAGGTAATTTCATTCTGGTAATTTTCCTCAAAGTTTAGTAATGGCTAAAACAAACATATCAATTGGAAATAACAGATGTCTTTTAAAATAAAGTCTAATTGCTTTATTTTATCTTGCAGCACAGCCACTGTGTGCTCTGCCTCGTTCACACGCCTGTTAGGAGTGTTCGTACACACTCTACTGAGCATGCTCTGTCCAATGCATGCTCACAGATATGATGTTATGAATGATGGTGGAGAAACCTGATAATAAAAGACTGATTACACCTAACTGTAGATGATGACTGGAAAACTGATACTGAGAAAAAAATATTAGGGCTCAATTACCTTTTTTATTGTGATAAGGTACATTTTCAGAATGGGAGCTAAAAAAACTGTGATCCAAAATGTTTCTACTACCAGATTAATAAAATGAAGCTGCTGCTTCAATCAACTCTCAACTAACAACTGCGCAGGTTTAATGGCAAAGAAAAGGCCAGTACATGACAACAGGTCATGCTAAGAATGACAATAAACCATAGACTCAATAAAAATACAAGAATGGTATTGTTAACCTCGAGAAATGATCTAGGACCAAAACAGCCTTTAAATATCAGCATTGACAATAAAAACAACTATATTGGTCAATCTGATGTGTTCACCACATTAAGCCCCCTCCTGGTCCTTTGGCTTGTATTCAGCTTCTGCATCCATTTCATATTTTTACTCTTTGATTTCAAAAGTAGCTAACAAGTGACAGCAACAAGATTTAAATTGAGCAATTAAAAATTCACAAAAAATGACAGAGTGGGGGAAAATCATACCCTTAGGTACATTAATTTATTTCACTTTGATGTAGAAGTTTTTGGGTGGCTGATTGGCATGTTCTGCTATTTATTAAACGTAAATGAAATGTTCTGTAGAAATTAACAAAGAAAAAAAAATTATCAATCACTGCTTTGAAGGTCTTGAGACCAGCATTCTTAGCTTTATAATAACTATTCCTTAGGGACCCATATTTGCGGGCAACAGCATTGGCTCCAAGAGACTCTAAGGGTCAAGAGTTAAATTGAATACACAGTTTTGTACTAGCCATTAGCAAAGTTTTGGTTAACCTTTGCTTTTTGAACAATAAAGTTATCAATATGTTAAATGTACTTCTAGTATAGTTAGAACTGATTACATGTTTGATAGCTGATAGTTCCTAATATTTCTTGATTACTAATAATTACTAATATTTATTTTATCCATAAAGACAAGAATATGTAAGAACACTTACTGAACCAATTGTTCAAATGTAAAACTTTGGCTCCAGGGATTGATGCTTTTTTCATAAAATGTATTTATTTGCAACCAGCTTTATCTGGAGCATCAACATCTCAGTAGTCAACTGGCGACTGGAGTTTGAGTTCAGCTTCCCCCAGTCAAACAGGGGCCAAACAGGGGTCAAACAGGGGTCCTCCTTGTTTTAAGGACCCCTGGATGACCTCAAAACAAGCTCACACCATGTATCATTGAATGAATGTGTGAATATTTACGGGTGTAGATGGGGTAAATGGGTCCAGGGTCATTGGAGGTATTAGAGTGCAGATTGACTGGATAATGTGAAAAACTGCTTTTAGTGTTTGCTATGACTATAAAAGTACAATGTAAGTTCAGTCAATAAAGCGTTCACAGGCAATAAACTGATCATCTTTAACAGCGTTTCTAGAGGGATTCTTTTGGCTTCAGTATCAGTCCACTGTGGGCAAAAAGAAGAACTGAACAAAGGTTCAGTTCATTTACTGCCTGTCTGTCTAACCCTATGATTCCTAATAAGATTAAATGAGATTACCTCACATCTCATCTAATGAAGACGGGTCTCTAAGCAACACACTGTGCATGTCAACCAATCTGAAGAGTGTGTGTGTATGTGTATGCAGGCGTGTGTGTGTGTGTGTGTGTGTGTGTGTGTGTGTGTGTGTGTGTGTGTGTGTGTGTGTGCTGCCCTCATTATCTCTGGAGAGGATATCACTTTCTTTGTGTCATCTCGCTCATCACACAGGAAGCATCATACATAATGCAACATGCACACAAATGCACTCGGCTACTCACACCAAAAAGGGAGGAAAAAAGGAGCTACTCAAATTTGAACCCACACACAACTTCTAACATGTGATCAGTACAGTACATCTGGGTTTGTGATGCTGGTGACTCAATTTTGTGTTTTTGAGTGTTTTAGATTTGGGTGACTCAGCCCCATGTTTTGTTGCTGGGTTTACCAGGCTGACTTCCTTCTGCTCTGGCTGCCACTCACCGACAGAACAGAACAGAACAGAACAAAACAGAACAGAACACAACTGAACAGGACAGAACAGAGTTCTATATGGCATCTCACAAATGTTTGAATTTCCTTCAGAAAGTCCAACAATTTAAAAAAAAAGCTTAAAGCAGAACTTTTACTACCATGTAAAACTAACTATCACTCAGATTCCTATGATGTTGTATTAACAGGACCAATGTCAATTTATTTATAAAGCACTTTAAAAACAGCCCTGTACAATATTCATAAAACCCCAGATAAAAACACATAAGAATAAAAACACAAATTAAAACAGACAGGACAATTATATTTCAATGTCAGGTCTAAAGGAAATGCCAAAGAATAAAAATTAGTTTTAAGGAGTGAATTGAAGTGTTCTATGGGGAAGTTGTTCTGCAGATCAGGGCCACTGACAGTGAATGCCCAGTCTCTTCTGCTTTCCAGGCTGATTCTTGGACTATACAAGAGCAGTTTATTATTTGACCAAAGTTTTGTAGAAATGGATTGGTCGTGAAGTAGGTCTTGGAGATAAGCTGGGGTTAAGCCATTTATAGCTTTAAAAACCAATAAAACAATTTTTATTGGTATAGGACCATAGGAGACAGAAAAAAAAGGAAGGGTAAATTTCTGACAAGAAACATAGAAATTTTGAGATTAATCTCAAATCGTTTTAGGAAAAGCTCAGAAATTTTTTAAAAGTTGTTCATTTGAATATTTTAGTATATACTTTTTTGGCAAAGATTTTGTCAGTTTATTTTGTGAATTATTCTGCCCTTATTGTGATCTACTTATTATGAGTTTTGCTTTGTTTGTGTTTGTATTTATGTTTTTATCTGTGAATATATTTATTTGGATTCCAGCCATCATATTTAGCCTCTTATCTTTGTAGAGTTTCAGGGTTATGGGGAGCTGTGACGGGATGGTGCCCATATCCAGCAGCCACTGGACAAAAGGGGGGATACTGGACAGGTCACCAGTCAATCAAAGCGTGTTCCTACATATGTTTATATTTATGAATTCATTCAGTCATTTCTTTTTCTTCCTTTGTTCTTTTTTGTTTACTACAAATGGGATTTTTTGTTATTTTTGCATGATCAGGTACCTTTGACATATAGACTAGGGACAAAGATAGATAGAATATCAACTGAACCTCAGATTTTTCACAGGTCCTCTTTCATGGGTTTGTTGGATCCTTTCCCTGTACTGAAAATGTATCCCAGAATCCTCTGCGGTTTTTCATTCAGTTACTTCATAATTTTTTAAGCTCATGCTGCCCAATATGCTGTCAAAGTTTAGGCACAAGGAAATGAATTCAATAAATTTAATTAGAATGACAAATGGGTCCAATGAATAGGTAAATTGGATCAGAAATATTACAGTAGAACTGTGTGAAAAAGCAGCTAAAGACCAAAGAAAAATGTCACCTTAAGACAGGAGTGTCAAACTCCAGTCCTCAAGGGCCGCAGTCCTGCAGTTTTTAGATGTGCCACAGGTACAAAACACTGGAATGAAATGGCTTAATTACCTCCTCCTTGTGTAGATCAGTTCTCCAGAGCCTTGCTAATGACCTAATTATTCTATTCAGGTGGTGCAGCAGAGGCACATCTAAAAGTTGCAGGACAGCGGCCCTTAAGGACTGGAGTTTGACACTTTTGCCTTAAGACATCCATTTTGTAAGATTATAAGAAAGTCTGATTAATTGTACGTCTACAGCTATTTTATCCTGTTAAATTGTACGTCCTTCCCATCAGCCCTATATGTAGGAAATTATTAGCGTTATCATGATAAAAAACAGAAACGTAGTTCTCTGACTGGGGGCAAAAAAACCCATAATAACATAATAACCAATTGACTACAGAGTTCAGACACTTTGAGATCAAACAACATATGTTAAAAATACATAAATATATAAAATTTTATCTTTCATGAGATCTGGGTCTATTGATAATAGTCTTATGACGCCCATGTCACAAGGTATCTCAGTAATTATGTTGCTATAGGCTTAGGCTCCTGGAGGACATAATGGCCACTTTCCCCCACTCTACTTACTCCCTTCATTCACCAATAATCTGCAACTATCTCTGACATTATCATAATGTTCTCTCTCTTTTTGTTCTCCAAATTGAAGCTACACCTGGCGTGTAACCTCCCCAGACCATCTAGTCTAACAAACCAATGGAAGTCCATTTTTAAGACCACTGGTGTAATCATGATAATGAAGTTGTTTCTGCAAACATTTGAAGAAAATGTACCTGTGACGGCAAATAAGGTAACCTACAAAAGAGTTCTGAGGTTATCTTATTATCTAACTGGTTGCAACGGTGTGCTGGTTAGGTATCCTGCCATGATCGATGGAGGCAGAGGACTAAACTCATTCTGAGTTCTTTCTTTATGTGTCTTTTACAGACCACACAAAAATCCACATATTTGCACTTTACAATGGTTTCTTTCCCTCTTATCTCCTCATCTGTAGGGACAAAATTAGCAGAGTCTAAATTATTAAAGTAGATAACTTAATGGGTTGAATTTGAATGTATCCACTACTTTTACACAAAGCTGTAGTTGGTCTTGGTTTTAAAATGATCTAAAGATCAAGACTAAACTCGACACTAAGATCAAGACTATTATAAGACTTCCAAATTGTGATCTCAACAAGGGTGGATACTGTACTTCAAACTTGTACACAATTAAGAAAAGCACTACTTCAACATAAATTACTCAAGTAAAAGTAAAAAGTGATCATCCAAGAAATTACTCAAGTACGAGTAAAAAGTATTTGGTAAAAAACTATTCAAGTACTGAGTAAATAATCATAACATCTAATTTAATATTAAAAATAATGTCATCAGACAGAGAAGAAATATAAATTCCATGACTCTTGGGTGTGTTTGTTTGTAGTTTTGTTATGGGTTATTTATGGTTCATAGTTTCTGCATTATTAGTTTTTTCTGGTAGGTTTGTTTTTATAAGTTATTTTGGTGTTAACCTTCCTGAGGGTTGTTTCACAAAACCGGGATAGTGGATTAAGCTGGAATTTTCCTTAATTATGACTTGAAGTGGTAACACAAAAGTTAACATGGTGAGCAGCCAGCCTGCTCCGGACCACCCGGCTCCGGACCAGCCTGCTCCGGACCAGCCTGCTCCGGACCAGGCTAACAGCCAGACTTAGTTAATCCTGGAGCCTTATTACACCGATCAGAAACCAATGGGTTTTGATCATGATTCTGTTTTCTTATCTGTTTTTTTTTTTTTTTTTTAAATACCACTAATTGGGGCCTGCCATGCAAAGCAATGGCAGGAACCTATTACTCTACACCCAACAAGCGTCTCTTTAATATTATTATAATTCTTTATTTTTCTTCCGTAACCGTTAATGCGGCTCATACCTACCTGCACACTTACAAATGAGGTATCAAAACGTGCAGAAAATTCACGCCATTGGAGCTATTATTTTTGGTGGGAGTTGGGGTTAACGTGGCGACATAATTCGCAAAAAACTACGAAAAAAACCCCATTATAAGTCAATGGGAAAAATCCTAGAAATACCCTATTTTTGAGGATTTTCTGTGTCGTCACAAATTCACCTAGAAATGCCATTCAAATTTCATTTTGTAGATACGTCTGTGATCTCTTCGAAAGTGAAGACGGCTCGTCGATACCAGTTACGGTTTGTCCACAATTTGCCTCTAAGCGACCCAAAGTTTCTCATTTTTCCTCAAATTAGAGTGAGAGCCGACCTCGGTTCAGATCTGGGCACAACATTTCTTTCTCTCATCGCTGTAAATGCTCTGAGTGAGGTACAGATATGAATCTCGAGACTATCGCAGAAGACCCATAGGCCTCTCATACGCTCCAAACGCTTTTCGAATATGTATTACGGTTCCCGAACGGAAAGGATTTGTTCCCAATGCTTTTTTCAGTAAAACGTGTTTGCTCAGAGCTCAGAGCTCACACCCTGCTGAGACCATTATTTACCATAGCAACGGAACTCAAGAGGCTATTGGCTGGTGGTTAGGACTACAAATACGCATCACTGTAGTTCTATATATAGTGGAATACTCAGTTGAAACAGAGGTTGACTGAACTGGCCTTTAGAACTAATTGCTGCTATGGGCTGTATATAACTGATTTAACTCAGTAACTGTTACACATGGGATTAGTTTTGAACTTTAAAATTAGGCATATTGAAAATTTCACAATAAAAGCCCTGAATATTTTTACATGACGTAATTGCTCTTTTTTGGCTTTATTTGACTTTTTCATCCAAAGCACTGTTACACATGGTATTAGTTTGTCCCTTTGAAATGAAGCATACTGAAAATTTCAAAATAAAAGCCTTGAATATTTTTACATGACGTATTTGCTCTTTTTGGCTTTATTTGACTTTTTCATCCAAAGCACTCTTACACGTGGTATTAGTTCAGAACTTTAAAATGAAGCATACTGAAAATTTCAAAATAAAAGCCTTGAATATTTTTACATCAGCTACTTGTGTTTTGAGCATTATATAACTATTTTAACCCAAGGACTATTACGCATGGGATTAGTTTGGCCCTTTGAAATGAAGTTTAACAAAACTTCCAAAATAAAAGCCTTGACAACATTTTAAATCGTACCGAATGGTGCACGTCCGCCTTGCTTAACGTTCTTGTGGTTCTCCGCGTGCCACTGATTACGTTGCGGCGTTCTTTAGCGTCGATGCCAATTTGTGGCGTGACGATGCCGGGCCCGAACCCGACGGGCGCGCCTTGGCAGGCCCCGGCTAAATTTCTTCCGAAATTTTCTAGTTCATTTTGGTATTCAGTCAATTACTATTATTATTTTAACATTATGATGACAGAAAACATCATTATCAATTTTAAAATGACCCATACAGACTCTGTTACTATTTGATTGTGTTTCTGTTCTAGTTTGACAGAAAAACTTTGGAGCAACAAGGGAATTATTGTCATTAAGTGGCCAAAATTATTCAAACCTAATCACCCATCTGACTTTGTTTTTCACCTTTACATTTTTAGTCTAGTCTTTGACTGGGTGAAAAGTGTTCTTTTAATAAAGATTAACTGATTAGTTGTTTCCTGTATAAGTGATATGCTACAGTATATCATGTTTCTGAAATTCTGAATATAAAACTCAAAAGATTTAAATGTATATATAAAAAGAAACATAAAAATTGGGTAAAAATCAGATCCTGTCATCATTGACGATTTTAGATTTTGACCAATACATGTGTTAAGTTCCTGGTGAGCAACTGTCACTCTAGCATCCCAAAACAATGCTTAGTATTTTATGTTGTTTTATGTTGTTTTCAGAAATGTCTGTATCATTTCGGATCCGAACTGAAATCTCTGAATTTAATTACTTTACATTTTATTCTTCCAGTTGTATGAACAAATATTCCCTTAAACTGCATGTTTGCAAAGGTTTAAAGAAAATAGTAACAATATTATAAACTGAGCCAGCTTGATAATATAGGGTAATATAAGGTAATATAGGGCTCTAGGTGTTTCCCCTGTAGCTGCTCCAAGTGGAGACGCTGCAGCTGGTTAATCACTCTGGATAAGAAACTCAACTAAAGTATTAAATGTCTCATTTAATAAATTATCTGAATGTGTAATAACTGTTTAGACATCCAGGTAGTAATGAACCATCTTCAAGCAGTTTAATCTATAATCACTGAAAAAATATATATATTTAAGTTACATTGAAGTCCTTTATCATTCAGTATGGACAGAGTTTACCAGACAGAGTTTACCACAGGAGTGGGACACATCAGTATCTGCATCTGCTGGGAAGAATCTCAACAACAGGCTGAACTCAGTTACTCACGTGATGAACCAATCAGAATGGGCCATCTTCCATTGTGATCAGTGATCTGCAGATCGAAGATGATCAATTCTCAATTTTCCAGTGAAATTCAATAAAACTGAGAACTCATTACTTTCAGTCTACGAACAAATAAACCATCAATCTTTTTGTTGTGTACTTGAAGTTTGATGTTTTTTTTTTAGTTTTTGGGTTTTTTTAAGGTTAGAGACATAATTTGAAGCATAAGTGGAAATTTAATTCAATTCAAAAATACTATATTTATCCCAAAAAGAAATTAAAGGTTGTTGTAACTCTCATCATCCAACGCTTTTGTTGTGGATGATGATGTGGGCAGGAAGGATCTAATTGTCCTGAGATGCTGTTATCTCGATATCCAAGGACAGAGACAATATTCCACAGTAGCATGTTCTGGATGACTCCATCAGTTGTTGACAAGCATTGCTAATCATCCACCTTTGCTTTTGCCACTTCTCTTTCTGGCCATTTTGGAATCATCCTAATTATTTTTAGACAAAATATATTCTTTATCAAAGAGACTACAGCACAGTTTTTTGTCTACATATCAGTTTCCTCAGAAATAAAAACATGGAATCAGAATGTCAGACTTAAAAAAAAAAATATTGGTATGTTCTAAATATAGACTGAATGACTAGTAATAAAATTCATTTTTACCTACTGCTGACAACAGTGACATAGTAAAAACATATGTGATGTATCATACGACTAAGATTAATAATAAAAATACATTTCGAAATATACTTTCTATGAATATAGTATATACAATATAGAATACCACAAAAACTATAAAGGTGAACATAAAAAAGCCTGGCTTTTTGCGGTGCTAATGGAAAAGCCTATGAAAAACGTATTTTCCTAATTTTTAGTTGCATTTTTCTGCGCTTAGTCTTATGCTTACTAACTGAAGCCCCAATCCTTAGAAACAGCCATTACCTTGCCTCTGACTTCAGGAAATAAATACTCTAATGTTCATTATGTGTTGCTTAAAACTTTACATTCACTTCCAGTCTTCTTAGAGAGTCGTGTCAGTCCTTAAAAGCTTCTCTAATTTCTCACAAACTTTCTTCACCTGAAAATAGTCTGCTTGTTTAATCAGGAAAGCCGAGGGATGGAAGCCCTTTATTCCATCTGGAGACTGGAGGTCATCACCCCAAAACGGAAAAACACTCGACATTCGCTTTCAAAATAAAAGCTGGTTTCAAAAATCAAAGCAACAATTGCACATAAATAAACACCAAACATAAATAAACTCATATTCTATTCATAATATAGAAAAATTGTTTCTTCATTAATAAAAGTGCTGAAGTAGAACATTCATTTGAAAATATGTTCTTTACAATAAAATGTAGAAACTCAAAGAAACTTCCAAAGCAACACAGAGCATGCCCCTTTCATCCATTAATTTTAATAATATAAATATTATATATGTAAAGTTCAAATGTTATTGTAAGATTGAAGCTGGCAAGGGGAAAAAATGTGAGATGAAACCAAGCCAGAGCGATGCTGGTAATTGGGAGGGTGGCGGAGAGTTCAATGGCCTGTCTGGCCTTCCCCTCTCTAGCTGTTGCCTCCTCAGGACTACTGGGAAATGTAGTGTCATTAACAGAAATGCTAATGGTTTTTTTTCGTTTGGAATAAATTAGAATGGTAGAATGGTATTAAAATGAAGAATCAAATTATTTTAATCAGAATTTAACAGTAAGCTTTGCTGATTCAGTGTTAAATTCTGACACGATCGAGGCCTGCTATTTTCTAATGGAACTTCATATCCCAGATTGCTTTTCGTGTTATGCGCATGCCCCGTGAGGTTGGACGTGTAGGGGGCGAGACGATGAAAAATGTGATGTGGGAGGCTAGTATGTGGCGGTGAAATTTGACATTATCACCATGAATTATTTTCTGTTATTGTAAACTCGTCAACCTAGTCTTTTCTGAAGTCGGACCGAGCAGCTCTGTGAGACACACGGAGACAACAGGGTGTGTGAGAGGCTTTTTCAGCTGTTTTTACAGCGGAGCAGGGACTCCCTGGTAACCGTTAGTTTTTTTTCCCCCCACTCAACCAGAATGCCGCGAGACAACAAAACTGCCCTGATCCAGAAAATAGCGAAGCAGGCCTTTATCACGTTTAAAGACTGCAGGTCTGCGAACAACGGGGACGGAAGCGTCGTTACGGACAAGTTCAATGAACTGATCTCCTTAGTGACCTCAGTCCGGGCCAAGGACCTGAAAATTATTCCGCCGAAAAACAAACCGAGCTCCGGCGCAGCTGCACCTCAGAGCCCCCCAGTCACCTACATGCATATCTGCGAGACGGAGGTGTTCAGCATGGGGGTGTTCCTGCTGAAGGCCGGGACCTCCATCCCGCTCCACGACCACCCAGGAATGAACGGGATGCTCAAGGTCTCATTGTCTGCCAGTCTATCCTGAGCTCTTTTTCTCCCACCTGAGTTAAATGTATCTTCTGCTGCTGTGAGAACAAAATGACCCTGTTTTGAAATACACTGCTAAGGTTATTGTACCTTAATGCCTAAACTTTATCTGTGGATACAGCAAATCCACCGAAACTACCTTTACCACCTGTTGTCCTTTACAATACAAGAGCCACAGAGCATAATTATTTTTATTTAAAAGTACTTAATTAATTTCATCAATTGTAGTAGCCAATTTAGCCAAACTGTTGTGAAGGTCATTAAAATGAACTGAAATATGTTTGGGTTGCAGCTGGTCGACCACATTTTTTGCACCAAATAGAAATTTCATTCGAAAATACTTAATTGTGCTTTTATAAGATTTATACATTGTTTGAGTATTTTTTATTAGTTTTTATTGAAGGATTAGAAATCTCCTTTGTAGATATATAGAACCTAGATGCTTCACTTGCTCTCTAAAAGTGACTATTCCTGTATCCTAATTTATTAATATTTTTTATTATCTGTTATGAATAATTAGAAACTGTTAATGGTGATGAATGTTGGAGATTATTTGAGAGTGGCTGAGTATGTCAGGCAAAAAAACCCAAGTTAGCTATTTTGTGTCCAACCAGAACAACCAGCAAAGGTTCACAGAAGCTTAGCGCATTTATGAGGAATTATGTTGTTCCTTTTTCTGTAATAGTTTATAGCAATCTTTCTGACAAAAATACATGTGGAGTTTATGTGTTAGGTGAGGTTTCGGCATACATGTTGGACAAAAATTATATCATAGACATTATTGTTGTTTTTTTTTTAAAACTCCCCAGATGGGCTCCTCCTGCTGGTTTCTTTAATTCATTCATTTACAATAACAGATACACCGTCTCAGTCTCATATATGTGTTTTACAGCACAGACTTTGAGTTAAAGTATTTCTTATGTAATATTTTATCTCAAAGGTATTTGAAATGATGATTGTAGGGATGAACCGATATGAAAATTTGGACTGATATTAATATTGCTGTTATGGGCGATAACTGATATCATATATAATTCACTTCCCATTTCACACCTCGATTAAAAACGACCACACAGCTGACCTCACCATCACATGACCAACCTCCTTACCTCCAGAAACAAACAGCAACAAGATGGAAATAAATATTGGTTGTTAAAATCAACCTAGTTTTATTTATAGAACTGATAGCGATGCTTGTGGCGATATCACTATCGTTCATCCCTTGTTGACTGACTTGTTTTTACTTTATGTTTGAAACATGTTAGCAGCACTAGTTTTTAGATTCCATCATAGTTTTCTGTCACCTTACAGATGTTCTGATTTCCAGCTTATGTGTTGTTGGACAGGAGGGTCACATGACTGCAGTCGGGTTCTCTGATGCATGTCAGTCAGAATTACTGTGATCTGAACCCCAGGCTGATACCTGGGATCAGACTGGAACTTCCCTGTTTTTGCATCATATTAACAACTTCAGTCATGGACTCTAAAAGAAATGATGTTCTTTGCTGCGCTGAAAGGTAGACTCAAAGGACGAATTGGAAATAGAAGTGTTTACCATCAATCCTGACAGTTTTCTGTCATCTGCTCAGGTCCTGTATGGAAAGGTGAACGTCAGGTGTTTGGACAAGCTGGAGAACAGTCTTCCTGTCCCGCCTCGTCTGGAGCCGGCCCTGGCTCCGCTGCAGACGGCGGTGGTGTGGCGCTCCGTGCTCCGCTCTGTGGCTGAATACTCTGAGACCAGCGGGCCGTGCCTCCTCACCCCCGTGCGGGATAACCTCCACCAGATCGATGCGGTGGACGGGCCGGCTGCTTTTCTGGACATCCTGGCTCCTCCCTACAACCCCGACGACGGCCGGGACTGTCACTATTACAGAGTCCTGCGGAGCGAGGCCGAGCCGGCGACGGGTGCAAAGGTCGACCAGGAGCAGCTGGGAGACAAGAAGGAGAATGAGGGGTGGCTCCTTGAAATCCCCCAGCCAGAGGACTTCTGGTGTGCGGGGGAACCTTACCCAGGCCCTGTGGTCTCCATCTGAGTCACACCCCTCCTACTGGAACAACATCCAGATGTCCACTCATCCATCCACCAGGAATTCTGACTTTCTGCACCCGTTCCAGGGAATCCACCTATGGGGTGAGAATCAGCCGGAACGCTCTGCTCCTGAACTCTACAGGAAGAGGTCTGGAAGGTGGCCAGGAAGGGACATTCCTAATCTGATATTATATTTCTTTGAATCGTATATTACCTTGTACACAGATGAATGTCATTTGCCAAACAATGTGTGAATAATGCGTTATGGTTAGAAACGTGGCAGCTTTTCCCATGAAGTCTCTGCTGCAGAGGACCTCCGCATCGTGACGTCTTAATGCCAAAGCTTGCTCCTGCCTTATTGTGAATATTTGTATACCTAGCAATGGTACTATTTTTATTGAACACTTTTAGTCCTTCTTCTCAAGTGCCCACACTACATTCTATAAAGCCTTAAACTTATTTATATATCAATGTTTCCTAATAGTTCTGGTTTATTTGATAAAACAGAAAGCTGCTTCTTTGTGGTGTTTTGATGTATTATATTGTCACTTGATTTATTGTGACTGAATCCAGACGGAGACTGTAGAGCACACCATGTTAAAGGCCTACTGAAGTGATAGAAATGACATAAAACGCTGTTTTGACTCACTATCATTCCTATCATACTACTGTATGTTACCTAACCTTATAGTGTGCCTTTTTCTGAGTCTACACAGGTCTGTAAATCTGCCATAATTATTGTTTTCCTGTTGAGTGTAAATGGAGTAATAAATATGAGGATCCTCATGAATAATCCTCAGCCTTTATTAGCCTTCAGCTATTATGATTAACCTTCCCACCTTTCCACTTCTTAGTTTTTGTCTTATTTCAAATGAATGCCTCCATCATCACCGTATGATCCACCCTGGTTCTTATCCGGTAGCATATAGACGTTCTGTGGTCCAATCAGCCTTATTGGGATGAAGGAAAAGTTTGCTTCATGCTCAGGTTACACTGTCAGGCCAAATCATTTGAATGATTTCTTTTTTCCATGTTCCTGATCATTGACAATAAGTAATTAACTCTGAAGACACATCAGCATTACCAATGGGACTAAGAAACAAGAGGGAGGACACTATAAAATGCAATAGGTGGACTTTACTACGTAATATATATATATATATATTACGTATATATATATATATACACTGCTCAAAAAAATAAAGGGAACACTTAAACAACACAATATAACTCCAAGTAAATCAAACTTCTGTGAAATCAAACTGTCCACTTAAGAAGCAACACTGATTGACAATCAATTTCACCTGCTGTTGTGCAAATGGAATAGACAACAGGTGGAAATTATTGGCAATTAGCAAGACACACTCAATAAAGGAGTGGTTCTGCAGTTGGGACCACAGACCACTTCTCAGTACCTATGCTGTCTGGCTGATGTTTTGGTCAGTTTTGAATGTTGGTGGTGCTTTCACACTCGTGGTAGCATGAGACGGACTCCACAAACCACACAAGTGGCTCAGGTAGGGCAGCTCATCCAGGATGGCACATCAATGCGAGCTGTGGCAAGAAGGTTTGCTGTGTCTGTCAGCGTAGTGTCCAGAGGCTGGAGGCGCTACCAGGAGACAGGCCAGTACACCAGGAGACGTGGAGGAGGCCGTAGGAGGGCAACAACCCAGCAGCAGGACCGCTACCTCCGCCTTTGTGCAAGAAGGAACAGGAGGAGCACTGCCAGAGCCCTGCAAAATGACCTCCAGCAGGCCACAAATGTGCATGTGTCTGCACAAACGGTTAGAAACCGACTCCATGAGGATGGTATGAGGGCCCGACGTCCACAGATGGGGGTTGTGCTCACAGCCCAACACCGTGCAGGACGCTTGGCATTTGCCAGAGAACACCAGGATTGGCAAATTCGCCACTGGTGCCTTGTGCTCTTCACAGATGAAAGCAGGTTCACACTGAGCACATGTGACAGACGTGACAGAGTCTGGAGACGCCGTGGAGAGCGGTCTGCTGCCTGCAACATCCTTCAGCATGACCGGTTTGGCAGTGGGTCAGTAATGGTGTGGGGTGGCATTTCTTTGGAGGGCCGCACAGCCCTCCATGTGCTCACCAGAGGTAGCCTGACTGCCATTAGGTACCGAGATGAGATCCTCAGACCCCTTGTGAGACCATATGCTGGTGCGGTTGGCCCTGGGTTCCTCCTAATGCAGGACAATGCTAGACCTCATGTGGCTGGAGTGTGTCAGCAGTTCCTGCAAGATGAAGGCATTGAAGCTATGGACTGGCCAGCCCGTTCCCCAGACCTGAATCCGATTGAGCACATTTGGGACATCATGTCTCGCTCCATCCACCAACGTCACGTTGCACCACAGACTGTCCAGGAGTTGGCGGATGCTTTAGTCCAGGTCTGGGAGGAGATCCCTCAGGAGACCATCTGCCACCTCATCAGGAGCATGCCCAGGCGTTGTAGGGAGGTCATACAGGCACGTGGAGGCCACACACAATACTGAGCCTCATTTTGACTTGTTTTAAGGACATTACATTAAAGTTGGATCAGCGTGTAGTGTTATTTCACTTTAATTTTGTGTGTGGCTCCAAATCCAGGCCTCCATTGGTTAATAAATTTGATTTTCATTGATGATTTTTGTGTGATTTTGTTGTCAGCACATTCAACTTTGTCAGAACAAAGTATTCAATGAGAATATTTCTTTCATTCAGATCTAGGATGTGTTATTTGAGTGTTCCCTTTATTTTTTGAGCAGTGTATATAGTACAGACCAAAAGTTTGGACACACCTTCTATTTCAATGGGTTTTCTTTATTTTCATGACTATTTATAAGGCAAGAAATCCCACTTATTAACCTGACAGGGCACCTATGAAGTGAAAACCATTTCAGGTGACGACCTCTTGAAGCTCATCAAGAAAATGCAGAGTGTGTGCAAAGCAATAATCACAGCAAAAGGTTGCTACTTTGAAGAAACTAGAATATAATGGGTATTTTCAGTTGTTTTACACTTTTTTGTTTAGTGCATATTTTCACATGTGGTATTCATAGTTTTGATGCCTTCAGTGTGAATCTACAATGTCAATAGTCATGAAAATAAAGGAAACTCATTGAATAGGGTTAGTGCATATTTTCACATGTGGTATTCATAGTTTTGATGCCTTCAGTGTGAATCTACAATGTCAATAGTCATGAAAATAAAGGAAACTCATTGAATAGGATTAGGGTTAGGTGTGTCCAAACTTTTGGTCTGTACTGTATATAATATATATATATATATAGTTTTGATGCCTTCAGTGGTGAAAATCAAATCACATTTGATTTTCCAACACAGAAATCAGTTGTACAAATGTTCAAACCTTCCTCTTGGGTTTGCAGGTTTGCTTGAGCAGAAACTGAGTCTGTCTGGGATGTCCTGAACGTTACGTGTTAACCCTTTACAGTCCAAAGTCACCACTTTCAAATGCTTAACTGTTTTGCGTGAACTCAACTTCAATAGATTAAGTTATCAAGTATTTCTGATGATCCACTCTGCAGCAGAGCATCTATACAGCAGTCAGTCAGTCTGTGAGAATCTGGTGAGCAGCTGGTAGGGCAGACCACCGTTGGAGAGTTCTCAGTCTCTCAAATAGAGTTTGATCATATTTAATCATCTTTATTTTGTGACTCTGCTTTCCAACTAATTAGAGTAAGACAATAAGATACAACCACGAATTTATTTCACCTGCAAATACTAGCAAATATTCTAACTAAAGTAGTCTAATCTGTCAGAAATAGACAAAGAACTTCATACAGGCCCATATCACTTCTAAATGGTGACGTTAAAATCTTAGCTAAACTTTTGGCTATGAGACTGGACGCAGCCATGGCTGACATAATCTCCTCAGATCAAACTGGGTTTATGAGGGGTCGTCACTCTTTCTCTAATATACGCAGGCTTATTGGTGTTGTCCATTCTCCTGAATCGGGGGAGTCTCCTGAGGTTGTGGTCTCCCTCGATGCGGAGAAGGCATTCGACCGGGTTGAGTGGCCTTACCTATTTGCAGTACTAGCTAGGTTTGGGTTTGGGCCCAAATTTACATCATGGGTACAACTGTTGTATACCTCACCCAAAGCGAGTATAATCACTAACAAAACAAGGTCTGGGCTCTTTTCTTTATCCAGGGGTACCCGGCAGGGTTGTCCCCTCAGCCCACTCCTCTTCGTTTTAGCTATTGAGCCACTCTCAATTATGCTCAAGACTTCACAGAGTTTTAAGGGAATTTGTAGAAAACAGCTGGAACATCGGCTGTCCCTGTATGCGGACGACTTATTACTTTACATCTCGGACCCAGTATCATCTATCTCCAACATTGTGAGTTTGCTAAACCGTTTTGGTAAATTCTCAGGATACAAGTTGAACTTCTCAAAGAGTGAATGTTTTCCAATTAATAATTCTGCGCTCCAAATTACAGAAACTGACCTGCCCTTCCCTCTTGCTAGAGCAGGATTCAAATATTTGGGAATTAACGTGACACGTTCTTTTTCTGATCTGTTTGAAAAAAATCTCCCCCCTCTGCTTAATAATCTCAAACATGACCTGCAGAAGTGGAGTGTCCTAAATTTATCTTTAGCGGGTAAAGTAGCATGCATTCAAATGAACGTCTTGCCAAGATTTATGTATTTCTTTCAGAGTATCCCAGTTTTTCTCCCAAAATCATTCTTCAGACTTATTGATAAACAGCTATCCTCATTCATGTGGGGTAATAAACATCCTAGAATCAGCAGGCGCTTCCTTCAGAGACATAAGGATGAGGGGGGTATGGCTCTACCTAACCTGTTGTATTATTACTGGGCAGCAAACCTACAAAAAATAGTCTGTTTACTCCATCAACCAGATGTTGACTGGTGTCAATTAGAACTGAATGCATGTAAGCCATCATCATTCCCTGCATTAGTTACCTCAAAGCTTCCTCTCTCTCCGAGGCAGCATTCGTCATGCCCAGTTGTAATCTCAACTCTAAAAATATGGTCACAATTTAGACAACACTTCAATATGATAAACTTCTCTATCTACAGTCCCATATGTGATAACCATGTTTTCCCGCCATCCTTATTAGATCCTGTCTTTGCCCATTGGCGGAGAGCAGGCTTAAATAAATTTAGTGACCTATATATAGATGGAATTTTTGCTACCTTTGATGCTATTTCCTCTAAATTTAGCCTACAGCGTTCCTCCCTATTTCGATACCTCCAGATCCGTGACTGTGTTCGTAACAATAGTCCCTGCTTTCCTAATTTACCCCCAAAGGGAGGTATGGACATAATCTTGCAAACTCCAACACAAGATAGGGGCTTAATCTCCAAAATTTATAATAGCATCTCATCATTCAATACTGTGAAGCTCAATGAGATCAGAGCAGAATGGTCAGAGGAAATTGGAATACACATCTCTGATGAAACTTGGAACCAAGCACTACGTAGAGTAAATGGGTCAACATCATGCGCTCGACTTGGACTAATTCAGTTCAAGGTCCTTCATAGGATCCATTACAGTAGAGCCAGACTCTCAAGGATTTATTCTACAGTGAGTGAAACCTGTGCTCGGTGCCACATAGCTAAGGCAAACCTAACTCACATGTTCTGGACCTGTAACAAACTGTGTAACTTCTGGTCCACAATTTTTCAGATCCTTTCTGAAGCTTTCGAAATAAGTATCCAACCCAGTGCTGAATTGGCAATATTTGGAACTCCAGGGGAGGGGATATCATTAACACATGATTTTAAAAATGTACTAGCTTTTTCAACTCTCCTCGCCCGAAGAAGAATATTATTAGCGTGGAAATCAGAACACCCACCCAAGGCTTCTCTTTGGTTGAAAGATCTGTCCATGTTCCTTAAGTTAGAGAAGATCAAATTTTGTCTTAGAGGTTCGATCCAAAAATTTTATAAAACTTGGGCCCCTCTATTATCTTATTTTGAAAGACTGGATACCCTCCCTCGAGCCTGAAAATCACATAGGAGCCAGCTCTGCTGTAGTTGCCTGTCCCCCCAGCCCGGCGGCTCCTTGTGAATCTGGCTATCGATAGTGATTGTCAACCTGTGCAGTTTTAAATATCCATGTTCTGTCTTGATCTATGTACCTACGCTTGCGCGGACGCCTGTTTTACATGCTGTCCATGTTTCTGTACTCTGTCTTAGTCCCCTGGGTTTTTCATGATTGTGATTCCATAGCTGTATAATTATTTTTTATTTATTTATTTATTTATTTTTTTAAAATTACTTTATTTTGCTGTTTCTTTTGTTTGCAGCCGGGTACGGATGGATGGGGAGGGGTAGGGGACAGAATAAACAGAAGGTAAAGGAAGAGACCACAGGATGGGGAGTGGGAAGGAGGGGAGAAGGGAAAAAAAAAAAAAAATGTCATGTTTACTTTGTCCCTGTGTTCAATGTACTGTTGTGGATAGTTGACTAAATAAAAAAAAAAAAAAAAAAAAAAAAAGAAATAGACAAAGAATTTATAAAGGCAACTTAATCACAATAATGTAGATAAAAAGTTAACTTAGTAATGCAGCTTTAGTGCTAACATTTAATTGATTTAGTGTAAGTATGCAGTCATTTCAAATGTTGTGAGTTTCACAAGAACAAAGACAAAATATCAACTTAAGACCCGTAAAGATGGATCTGCTGAAAATATCTGGAAAAAAATCCATGAAGATTATTAAATCATTTTTTTCTTTTTTTTTTTGCATAAGTTGCATTAGTGTACATCTTCTTGGCCATCCTCCTGCTCTGGAGCAAACTGCAGACAGTCAGGCATGAATACTGAAAAACTGAGACTGGAGTTATTCTACTGACCTGTGATTCAGAAGGAACATTACTCCTGTGTGCTTGCGTGTGCGTGTGTGTGTGTGTGTGTGTGTGTGTGTGTGTGTGTAAGTATAGGTGTGTGTATGCAAACAAAAGGCTGTTAAACTGATATGAGTGCTCAACAGATGCAGCAAGAAACTGTTGGGTTTGTAAATGCAACACGTTAAATTGATTCAGGTCAATAAATCATAATTTGTTTAATACAAGCTTTTATCATTTTATGAATAAAACGCTCATATTGTTCAAATTCACCTTGTGAAGTGTCTCAGTTCGGAAGTCTTACTCAGATTAAAAAGCAGAATGACGCTCATCTTGTCTTTACTTTCGGCCTCGGAATAAACGATTTGACTCTTTATGTTTGCGAATTCTTAGCTTTTAGAGTTTTTATTTCTTTTTAAGAAGTCGTTTCAAGTGTAATATTTCATTGGTTACATATCCGGTTGAATCACAAATAACTGAATGAAGTTTGGTTGTTCAGAACTAAGTCTGCGGTTCCTCTTGGTAAAATAATATCCTGGACCGACCATGTTTGTCTCTCGCAACAGATATTATTCTTGGCGATGACAACAGTGGAACATGTAGACAAATATAGAAGAGAAAATGGATAAATACAGAACTGAAGTGTGGAGAAAGTTGCCCTTATGGAAATATGTTCTCATTTTTCTGTAATCATCAATTTTTTGAATACTTAAAATAATCGGGTGTCTATATTTGGAATTTTGGAAATATCCATTCCTCCCCAGTCTTTGTTCCTGCTTCTCTGTGCCAAAGCGCGGATTCGTTCAGTTTGTTTTTTTTTTTTTTTTTTTTTGCTTTCTAGCTTCAACATGTTTGCCTACTAGATCAGTGTCTGATAATAACCTGAGGTGACACTAAGATAAAAAGTGAGTGGGTCTAAACTCTGAGTCAGATATGCCAAAGATGACGCAGTGAGGGATTTGCCCAATAAAACTTTCCAACATCAAAAAGTGTGTATAAATTCAGATGAGAGGTTATTATTCTGCATGCCTGCGCGGCGCGCCGCGCTCCAGTCATGAGGAATAAAAGCAACGTTTGTGTTTCTCATCCTCGTTCATTTAATAAGTCTTAAAACACACATCACAACAAACGACTCTATTATCCTTCAACATATTTACATCTCAGACTTTTTACACACGAGCAACAATTAATGGAAACTCGGAGCGACACCAAAACTGAATACAAAAATAGAATGTCTTCCAACTTTACATATTATCGGGCAGATTTACATTGCATTAGGAGCGTCCTTGAACCAGTCAGTGTACAAAAGACACAGCAAGGCACTGGAGAAACACACTCATCAACAGATATATTAAATGAAATAACTTAAACGTGTCCTCAGTTCTTTGAAACATTATTGCCGTTATTTTACATGTACAAGCGCAGGCCGTGTCACAGTTCAAAGAGTTGGGAATATCTGACTCCCCTTTTAATGGAAACATTTATACTTATATTTATTCATATTTCAGTAGGCTGTGCAGGCAAAGTGCATTCGTATAAGCATCTGTGTGAGTTCAGTAGCATGGCTGTGCGTCTTAGTGCACCACTGTGCACAAGTTCTTCATTCGGTGTTCGGCTCCCCGTTCCCAGAACGTTCACACCGACACTCAGAGAGTTCTTCAAGGAGTTCGTGTGAGTCAGGCAGCCAAGGGAAACAAGTTTTCAAAGCAGACCTAGGAACAGATCCCACTGGCTGCGCTGATTCCGCCTGACGGACGCTCCAACGCGGAGCTTCCAGAGGAGGAGGACGAGGACACCGTGGACGCTTTCCTCTCCTTCTGCCGCAGGTGGATCTTAGTGTGTCTCTTTCTCTCGTCGCTCCGAGCGAACTTGCGGCCGCAGTAGTCGCAGGCGAACGGCTTCTCGCCCGTGTGCGTGCGGATATGCGTGGTGAGGTGGTCGCTGCGGCTGAAGTTCCGCATGCAGATCCGACACTGGAAGGGTTTGTGGCCAGTGTGGATGCGGATGTGCCTGGTTAGTTCGTCGGAGCGGGAGAAGCGCCGGTCACAGCCCTCCGCCGGACACGGGTACGGCCGCTCGTGGACGGGCGTTTTGCTGGGTCTGTTTGGGTATTTTCTTGGACGCAGGATCGGCCTGAGGGGCAGGTTCTGGGGGCTGTAGGCAGAGGAGAGCCGTGGCTGCCCTGTTTCTGAGCCGCCGCCACCCGGAGCTCCCAAAGTAAAGTTTCTGATTGTGTTCAGCGGTGTCAGGGGAGGGGGGACTCGGAATGTATCAAGAGGACACGGGACGAACGGCTTCCGATCTGGGATAGCTGCAGGGTGCATGTCCCGTTGACAGGCCGGCTGGAAGAAGCCGGAGTAGTCAGGGATGATGGGTAAGAGGCCCGGGACGTCTGAACTGCTGGGTTGCTTGGGTGACGAGTACGAGGGCGGAGGGTACGAGGCTATGGGACAGGAAGAGGTGGACAAAAACGCCGAGGGGTCCTGGTACACCTCCCCGCAGCCAGAGGAGGAGTAAGGGGGCGGGGGTGAGTACAGGTGATGGTGGTGATCCAGGTCGGCCTGGCTCTGAGCCGCCATGGTGCAACTTAAAGCTCCACTGGAGAAGTGATGAGGAGATCCAGAGGAAGCCGGGGAGGAAGAGGCTGAAGAGGAAGGAGGAGGTGGAGGAGGAGGCGGCTGGGCCACGTTGAATATGCCCGAAACGATGTTAATGACTCCCTCTGGGTTCCAGTTCCCTGGGTACTGGGAGTCGATGGAGAACTTCCCCATGTAGGTGAAGGTCTGGTTGCGATGGGAGGCGGGCTGGGAGAAGCCGCTGGAGTAGGAGGAGAGCTCCACCGAGCGCTTCTCTGCGTTCATGTCAGCGCCCATCAGGCTGTCTGCGGACAACAACAAACCATGATTCATCCACCTGCTCATACACGCGCGCGCATGAACACACTTTGCTACAACCTACAACTGACTGAGCACATTTGAATTTCATCGTTTTCTCCCAAGAAACACTTTGGAAGAAGTCTGTAACAGTTTACTAAACATATTCAGTTAATAAGAAAGATATGTCTGATTTATCTGTCGTACCTGCTGCTACATTCATCTGGTCGTAATGTGCTCCCAGGTCGGCGTTGGGAAAGATGGCCACAGAGGTCGGCAGACAGGCGGCGATGTCATCCACAGAGTACACGCTGTCTGCCACGGGATGCACGAACCCTCCGAGATTCACCGGCACTTTCTCCAGAGTTTTAGCTGTCATCGTGCGCTCACCTCTCTCTCTCTCTTTCTGACTCTTCTTCTTCTTTGTTGTTTTTCTTGGAGCCTAATAAGTGCGTGGAACCCGGCCGCGGAGGGGTCACCACTGCATGTCTCTGTCGGTCACCGCGGTTGTGTGAGGATGCGCTCCGTGTTGCTGCTGCGCTTCATGTGACAAAGTTTACGACTGGCTTTGGTGACGGAAGCGGGCTCCCTGACACTAGTGTGTATATATGGGGAACCTTTTGAATGTGACTGTTACGTCATTACCCAAATATGGACAGGGAGGGTTAGAGACTGCACGCGCAGCTAATTCTGATTGGCTGGGCGGCTCCGTGACGATTTCAAAGGGAATTACTTCTCAGTGGAGAGCCCGCTGCTGCAGGAGAGATAAGAAAGTTTTTTTCCACTGTGGAGCGAAACCGATGCTCCTAAAAACTCTAACAGCAGAGCGAGAACTCTGCTGACACCTGTTCTCAGTTCCCATCTGCTGTTTTTCAGTCTGCCTCTGATTTAGTTGCACAAAATATCAAAATAAGAGATTTGAGGTTTGTCTTTTGAGCCCATAAAAGGTCGAATCCGGTTGATAGGGACACACCCCCCATTCCATATTTGGTTTTCTGTTCCGGAATTTTTTTGATAATCGGAAAGTGACGAGTTTTACCGAGCTGAGAGAGAAAGAGATAGTGAGAGAGAGAAAGGCATAACCACAGTCAAATGAGACGGACAGAGAAGTGGAATTTCTTCCTCTGGGTGACTAGCTCAAAGGCTCGGAAACTTCTGACAGCCTGATTTGACTATGCTCTAGGAAAGACTAGATTTAGTTCACTGCGAAGTTATCTATAGTCTTTTTATAGAGCGCAGGAAAAAGGAAACCAATATTTCTAGAGGCATGCTGCATGTTAAATATACAATACCTAAAGTTGACTGATCCTCATAGATCTATATTATTTCTTTCAGACTGGACTAAAGAATAAACCCTGAAAACCCATCAGTTGCTATGTGAACTTCAAGTCACAGATGGTATAAAGACAATGTTTTACATGCAAATGTGCTCATGATTCTTTAGTAAATGTAACCTTAAGGAATTTATTGTAGTTGTGAAAAACGGATGCCCCCCTGTGGTGTCCTTAGGAAGAGTTCCTGTCTCACACCCTCTCTCTGTTCCATACACACAGACGCCGATGCTCTGCTCTACTTGACTGTGAAAAGTCCCTCTGTGGGTGGAGAAAAAAGACAGACAGAAAACACTGGGCACCTTGGGTGGAATCTACTTTCCGTTTTGTCTGCTTTTATGTTTGTGTGTTGCACAGCCACATCACATAATCAACCACAATCTTGTTATGATCTAAATCAAACCTTTCGGAAGGCTTTGGGTGACCTGAAGATACCTGATAAGTGAAAAGTCAAATGTTCATCAATCATGATGTAGAAACCTGGAATCACTCTGATGATACTCAGCACAATATCTCTTTATATGGCATTTTGACTGCAGAAGGTGCCTGGAAAGGGACACTTTAAAAGTTTACTAATTTACAAGAGCTGTACGGACTTTGACTATACCAACAATGTCAGCTACCAGAGCTGATTTGATGAATATTCAAGTTTTGCCATCTCTCCCATATCACTAATGAGTTGATGTCTTTAGCTGCTTCACAAACACAGAGTCTTACCAAGTTTCTTTTGTCTATGTTCTAGTGCAAAAATCTCAGTACACCTGAAATAAAACACACATAACTTCCAAGTAATTTATTAGCGAGATATAGGACTTTGTTTTAAGTACATAATTCTTGAATACTGATAAATGTACTAGTTGCAAAGGCAACTAGTTTCACTTATAACAAGACATTTTTCCCATGTATGTTTCTAACACTTGTAAGTTATTTTGTCTTCTTTCAAGTGCACTGAGATATTTGCTCTAGAAACTAGACAAACATACTTGGTAAGATTTAATATTTTTGCAGTGTAGGTAAAACAAACTTGATTATTAGTCCCCAAATGGACATTCTGTACATCCTTCTGACATGAATAGGATGTCATTGTATATCTAAATCAACCACTGGGGATTAATAAGGTTAAACATAAAAACTTTCACTTTCCTAAGTGTTCTGTCAAACCATTTTTCAAATCTATGATAGAGACCAGAAGTTCCATCACTCATAACGTATTATTGATATTATGTTGTGTTTAACTGAGTTACAGGCCAATTGTTTCTTTATTTCAGTTGTGGTGTGACATATAGTTGAACATTCTTTCAGGCAGTTGGGCTGGCCATCCTTCCAGTACAGGGAGAATGTGGAAGGAGGGGGTGTATGTCAATTTGTTCTGAGAATTTATGTTGGTTTAATTTGAATTTAATAACTGTTTGAATAAACATTTAGCTTTCCTGGTGTCTCCTCAGCAGGGTGGAGCAGCAAAGGGAGACAAATACTCCAGCTGCTGGTGAAAAGCTCCTGGAGAATACCATGTCGAGTAGTAGAGGTAATGATTTGAGGAGTTATATTAAGTTAAATTCATTCTTAGATTGGTCTTAGACTAGTTTAGTTGTAATGATTTGCATCTATGCACTAAAATAAGGCTTTATTGTTATTTCTATAGATTATTGTGCAGTATATGTTACTGTATTTAGACAGTAAAAAACTGACAGTTTATGGTAGCCTGGGGATTTTTTTTTTACACAGTAAAATCTGATAAGTTCAAATTACTTTAAAAAAATATGCAAACTCACTGCCTCAAAAAAATTAAGCAAATTAAGTTTATGATTAGTGAGTAAGAAAGCCTAATTTATTTAAGCAGTTCTAAATAAAGTTTCACAAATGAAAAAAAATAAGTTCATGTAACTTATTTTTCATGCATAGTGTTACTTTAATTTTTTTAATTTGAATGAGTCCTTGTCCTTCCTCCCTTTCCCACTTCTTTTTTTCTAATTAAGGTTTTATTGGCCCTAGTGTCCTTTAATGCAGAGACAGCCTGTCTCTGTAGGGGATTATAAAAAATTATTTGGATACACTATTATTAATTTTACTTTATCACCACATTTTGATTTATAAACAAAAAGTAAAGACAATGACAAAAATGATGAGCAGAAATTTTCAATAAACGCTCCATACTTTCATCTTTCAGCACTGAGGATTTGTTTACTGCTCAACAAACTCACAGTGACGAGACCTCTTCCTACAACAGGCAAAATAACTGTTACTGATAATGCAGAACCTGCCTTCAAAAAAGTCCAAATTAACCCTTCAACAAGTAAATATTTAAGACGGTGTTGGGCAGTAGGACAATCTACAACTTGGAACTTGCACACTTTCAGTTCTTTTGCCGTCTTGTGCTATAAGATTCTAATAAATCAGTAATTAAGATACAGATCCTGTGATAATTAGTTGATATTTCAGAACTAACCAGACAGAAGCTTTATTCTTCCTGCTGTTACCACTGCACCGCTTTAAGATACCGCAACAGTTTCTGCTCCAGTTAAACATCTTGAGGGTGAATGATTGCCACTATGATGTAATTAGTTTGTCTCTACAACCTTTAGTTACGTGTCTGTACATCTAACACAGGACATGACTAATGAGGCAACAGCTCCAGAGTCTCATGGTCACACACAACCTTCACATTATTCACTGCAGTCATCAATACAGACAGTCAATACCAGCCGTATTCATCACTGAAGTTGTGTGTGTATGTATGTATGTGTGTATGTGTGTGGCCTTGTATTGCATACATTGTAAGTACAATTTATCTAACAAATACTCACATTGTGGGGACCAACTGCTCCTTATTCAAATTCCAAAATACTTTATTGATTAAATGTTGTAACTCATATTAATTCAAATTCTTCAGAGTTATGGGGCCCAAAGCCAGAAGTGTGTGATTAGTGGAAAGACAAGCAGAACAAAAATATCTCTTTCAATCCTTTCAAGTACTCTCTATGTTCCAGTCTTCAGTTATGGCCAGTATATATGGATGATGACAGAAAGTGTGATATTCCAGATGCAAATGAAAACATCTTCCTCTGCAGGGAGTCCAGGCATCCTGAGACATACAGTGAGGAGTTCATTCATTAGAGCGGAGCTCGAAGTAAAGCTATTGCTATTGGTCTGACCTGGAAATGCTTTGGGGTCCTCAAAAATCTGAATAATTAAAAAGAATCTAACTAATGCAAAACATGAAGTTTAGAATCCCTTTTTCAGATAACTGGTTATGGATTGGACAAATCTGCCAAGATTCCTAAATTCCCCAGACAAGTCAGGTTCTCAGCTGCTGGTTTGACCGTTGACAAAATAATTTTAGTGTGTTATTATGCATTGACAATAAAGCTGCTTATTTTATATATCTTGTCTTAAAATTATTACTTTTACTTGCCATGTTATTAATTTTGATGAACATTTATAAGAACTTGTGTACTCTGATAATTAGGTGTTGGTCAGATCTTTGCACCACCATATTTCTGTGCAGCAGTTTGTGACTGGCTGACCACAGCTATATTCAGGCTTCTGCTGATAACATCTCCTGCACTCTTGAGCCTGATGTGAGTTGTTGTTAGCTCTCAGTTTATTGCTTACGTGATATTCGCTCACATGGACTGAAACCTTCTTACCTACCCAGATGTAACCAAGGGAAAATCCCTGTCCTGTCCCTAAAGTGCACCTACTGTACTGTGAATATAGATGCTTATCAGTGCTGATCAGGAGTGAGACGTTGTTACCATTAAATATAACCTTAATGTAATAACTGGTTTACAATACATTTCACATTTAAAAATGAAAGTTTAATAACATTGAAAAGATGTTTAATCATGATATGTGGAAGTTTTGGGCTCTAATAAATCTTGTTTAGACACATTTAGAAAGATAATAAATTCACTTACAGCATAAGAGAAGACATTTAAGTTTAAGACTAGCAGTTTCCACAGATACCTTTAAAAATATATGCCTGTTGAGTAACTAGACTAAGGTTGTATTGCTGCCACAAGTTTATCACCAGAGATTATGCAGTTATTTCCTTCTCTGTCTAATTGTCACAGTCATCAAAGCAAAACCCACAGTGGATACAGTTTGCTTTTAGCCCACATATTTTTTCTGCGTGGGAGTGCAACAACCAGAGTGTGTGTTTGCACATAAATATGTTTTTAATGTGTGTGAGTGGCACTGAGAGAGGCAGCGAGTGAGGAACAAAATGAGAACATTAGTATGGTTTTAGATGAAAGTTTACCATCTTCAATCAGCAGATGAACAAACAGCCATATCTGCCTCCACAAACACACAGTTCCAGAACACCGAAAGGCTTACTAAGGCCTTTCAGTGCTCTATGTCTGATGTCATGAAATACCATTATCTTCTCATCCCTGGGGTGCAGATCAAATCACAGCCTCTAAATAATAGTTGTAAAACCACATTGTTGGATAGGTAACCTGTAAAAGTGTGTCAACAGTTCTTAAGGCAGCAGGGGAATCCTTGATTTAGACCAGGTTTAACCAAAGCCTTTAGCATATCATCTTATCAATCAGTCACGTTTATTTGTACACTGTGTGCACAATTATTAGACAAGTTTTAGTTTTGACCATATCAACATTTTTATGCATGCTGTATAAACTTGATAGAGCAAGTTTATACAGCTGTATCCAAGCTGTATAATCAGCTGATGTGTATTGATTTAATGAGGGGAAGGTGGGGGCGGAAAGGAGGAGGCTAAGATCAACATATAAGTTGAAACATCAAAGGGTTTATAGACTGATGGACCAGGTGGACGGGCCTGTGGCTGGATCAGTAATGGCCACAGAGCTCCACTTGGCATCAGACACCAGCAAGGTGGAGCCAAGTACTGGTATGGACTGCTATTATTAAATATGAGCTAGTTGGACCTTTTCAGGTTGAAGATGGACTCAAAATGAACTTCAAAGCCACTACCAGTTTTTAGAAGACACTTTGTTCAAGAAGTGGTACAGAAAAAAGTCTTATAACTGTTACTGAAAAGAAGGGTGGCTATATTGGTTACTGATTTATTTTTTTGTGTCCGAAATGTTTATTTGTCAATTTTGAGTTGTATGTTTATTATTCTCATTCTAAATGATGACAATACACAGGTGAGGTGGAAAATTGTCAGTTTTAATTCAGTTGCATAATAATTTTGCAAACTAATAGTTGCCCAATAATCTTACACACATAGATATTGTCCTAAGAAAGCCAAATTCTCACTTTTACTTCCTTAACTATTCAGGTTTGAGAGGTTGTTAACATTTTGGATTGACAGAGAGTGCTGTAGTTGTTCAACAATAAAATTAATCCTAAAAAGTACTACTTGAATAATAACAGTGTATAGCACATTCCAGCAACAAGGCAGTTCAAAGTACATCATAAAACACAAAAAGTCACAGTTGTAAAAGACACCACACTGTCAATAATTGAGAAAAACAGTGGCCATTTTACATTTTGTCAAGTGCCATCGTTACACTTGAAATATGTTGGTCAATGTTTCATTTATTATTTTCCAAAAGCAACTCTAACCATGTGAGTTTTAGTCTGAAATTAAAGGAACTCTGTGTTTCAGCTGTTTTGCAGTTTTCTGGAAGTTTGTTCCAGATTTGTGGTGCATAGGAGCTGAATGCTGCTTCTTTGTGTTTGGTTCTGGTTCTGGATGCAGAGCATAACCAGAACCAGAAGACCTGAGAGGTCTGGAAGGTTGATATAACAATAGCAGATCTTTAATGTACTGTGGTGCTAAGCCGTTCAGTGATTTATAAACTAACAGCAGTATTTCAAAGTCTATTCTCTGAGCTACAGGGAGCCAGTGTCTTCATGGTTTTAGTGAGAATGTTTACCTTAGTCTTAGTACAAAGCTGACTTATGATTTTGTACCATAGCATTTTATATTGATCAACTTTTGTGCATTTTTAATTTAAACTCCTCTCCTTGTCTTCTTACTTAAAGATCAAACACTTTAATGTCGCCTAAAAACTCAAACCAGGAAGTTGATCTTCACAATTTAATACAGTTTAATACATGTTTTTTCTTTGCTAATTTACAACAAATGTTACTTAAAGACAACTTTACAAATAAACATCCTGTTTAGATTCAGAACTGCAGTAATTTGAACATGGTGGTGAATCTCATAAGTTCATAATAAAGGAACAGCTAGCATGAATCCCAAGCTTAAGCTGTCCTGATATGCTCTCATGTTCATTCTGCAAGTTTTTGTTTACTTGTAATCTTTGAAAACATACAAAAATTACTCTTTTGTGACAGCACATTTTTATCATTGCATTCGACAAAATGTATTTGTAAAGGAACTGTGTTTTGGTGGAGTGTGGAATGCCAGCCGGGGACACAGTAAAGGCAGTGAGAGAGACCTGAAGTGTGAAAGCTTTGCTTCATTTACCTCATATGAAACGTAAAGTGGAGTTACTCGGGACAGGCCCTGCAGCAACAAATTCAAAGCGTCCCCACACACAAAACTTCTTTTACAGTTGGCAGCAGGTTCTTCAGTGGCCTCCCTAAAAGCTTTCAGCAGTGTTTTTGACCACTGCAGCAGACACTCATTCCATTTTCCTTGGGGTGGAAGATCGTTCCCCCTAAATGTGAAAGTCGCTTCTCTTGAGATCATAATTTCTCCTTTAAAGCTGTTCTCCTGCCACCATGACTGTGAGCTTTGTTGCTTCCCAGGCAGTTAGCTTTCATCGACTGCTGAGCCAGACATGAAAGCAGGCTGAAACGCTCTGATATCTGTCCAAGATGAGGAAAAGGGGAAAGAAGAGCAAGAGGAGTCGTGGATAAAAGAAAAAAGTTGTAACATGGGAAACCTCTATATTACAGGCAGGCCTTGTATCACACAGGAACTTTGCAGGGGGAATGAGGGATTAGGTCAAAGGTCTCGGTCTTTGTGGTTTTTATTTTTTAAGTTAGTTGTCAGAAGAGTATTATGATAGTTTGTCTTCCCTTAATGACTGAAATCTTTCCTCTGGTTGTGCCCCTCTAAAGCATCAATACAACATCCTGTCAGAAAAAAACATGTTGCTCAGATTAACAGATTACTTTAAGCCTAAATCTTTCAGAAGTATGAATAGTTTGGGGCTTGACTGTGACTGAATATTATAGGTCAATCAATCAATCAATCAATCAATCAATCAATCAATCAATCAATCAATCAAGTTTATTTCATTTCAACAACAAGGCAGTTGAACAAATTGTTGTATGTCATAAAAATACAAAAATAAAAAGTTACATTAAACAGCATACAGTCACCAGTTGAGAAGCCAGAAAGAAACATTACATTGTTATGAGTGCCATCACCAAAGTGATCAATACACACCATGTATGTTGGTCAATGTTCAGTGACTATGAATCAAAGGAAACTCTAGTCAGCTGGGGTTTAGTCTGGATTTAAAGGACCTCAGTGTTTCAGCTGTTTTGCAGTTTTCTGGAAGTTGTTCCAGATTTGTGGTGCATAGAAGCTGAATGTTGCTACTCATGTTTGGTTCTTTTTCTGGATGCAGAGCAGAACCAGAACCAGACCTGAGAGTTCTGGAAGGTTGATACAACAACAGCAAATCTTTAATGTATTGTGGTGCTGAGCTGTTTGGTGATTTAAAAACTAACAGCAGTATTTTAAAGTCTATTCTCTGAGCTACAGGGAGCTTGATTTTTTAGACAAACACAGTTGCAGTAATCAATGTGACTAAAGATAAACGCATGGATAAGTTTCTCTTGATCTTGTTTAGACTGGAAATGTTCTTCAGGTGATAGAAGGCCGACTTTGTAACTGTCTTTATGTGTCTCTGAATGTTCAGGTCAGAGTCCATCACTACTCCAAGATTTTGCACTTGATCTCTAGTTTCCAGCTGTAATAAATGAAGCTGTGCATTGACTCTAGATCGTTCCTCTTTAGGTCCAAAGATAATAACTCAGTTTTGTTTCTGTTCAGCTGGAGAAAGTTATGACCAGTGGTGGGAAGTAACGAAGTACTTGTACTTCGTTACTGTACTTAAGTACAATTTTCGTGTATCTGTACTTTACTTAAGTAGATTTAATAATGGATACTTTCTACTTTTACTCCACTACATTTAACAGTAAGTATCTGTACTTACTACTTTACTACATTTCTATATAGCGTTTCGTTACTCGTTACATCCAAGACGCATTTCAGTTTTTTCATTTGTTCGTTAGTTTGAAAGTATCCAATGGCGAGAGCAGAATCAGTCCAAAGCGGGAAATAACCATTAGGCCCTCCCTCAAGAAGAGCAGCACAGTACGCAGGACCTGCAGAATCATTAACTCCCAGAATGGAGTCCAAGGATAGTCATCCTCCAGAAGACCTGCCCCACCCATGGCCTTATTTAAAAGATTTCTTTGAAATAACTGGGTCAAAAAACGCTTCCTGGAGATTCCAATGCTGCCTTTGCCTTCCCTGAAAGCATGAAATTCTATCTTTCAAAAATTCACCATCAAATTTGAAAAAACATATTGAGGTAAGTTAAGTTGCTAAACGCTATCGATGTTAAATTAATTTGTGTTAGTGAAGTTTTATGTAATCTTAGCAAGCTTTTTGTTGAACTCGACTGCAGTAAATAAATACGATTACTGTATATTGTTATAAGCTAGCATGAACTTACAAGTAACAGTGATTACTGCGGTCGTGATCACGTCTCCCGCCATGAATGTTACATATAAGTTGACGCTAAACTCCTTCACGTCCTGGTTATTGAATAAATGTTAGCGCCATTAAAATAATCTCCATGTAACAGTTACAGTCATATTCAATAAATTAGAATATGGGTTCCAATGAGACGCAATTGTCGCAAGTCCGGCGACATTGGCGGACATGCCCGCCCACAGAGTCAGCCGTACCCCCCCTGCCTGGAAGGTGTTTATTGTCAGCCCCTTTCTGTTAAGAGTTCTCTCAAAATAGCAGGCAAAAAAGTTAAGTTCATGTTTTGTTAGGACGAAAGACTAGATGTTTCCAAATCGCTTGATGTTTGTGAGGTCAGTTTAAAGTCCCTTTTTTCAGGGAAACAATTTTCTTTTGAACGTGTTTATTTTGAATTAAATAAAACATTTCAAAGGTATAATAATTTCTCTCATTTTGCCTAATTGCATGTAACCCTGCAGGTCATCCCTGGAATTCTGATGCATAGAATAAAATATCTAAATCTAAACTGTCACAGGGGGTAAACACAATAAAAACATGCTTTATCTGCAGCATTGCTCATTAAAATGGTACATTACTGATTTATTAAAACTAAATACGATAGGTACACTTAATGACATTATATAAGCCGTTAGGTATTATGGTCGGCAAGTACTTTTACTTTTAATACTTAAGTAGTTTTAAAAGCTTGTACTTTCTTACTTTTACTTAAGTAAAATAATAATGTGGTACTTTGACTTTTACTTGAGTAAATTTTTGTCTGTGTATTTGTACTTTTACTTAAGTACATTGTATGAGTACTTTCTCCACCACTGGTTATGACCCATCCATAACTTATATTTATGTATCTGTTCTATTCATCGGTTTAGTGCTCGAATGGGTTCAGTGCCACCTGTTGACATTGTAATGTAGAGTTGTGTATCATCTGTGTAGTCATGGTGACTAATCTTAGTTTCTGTTATAACTTGAGCTTGTGGGACCTTACAGGTAATGGATAGGGGTCCTAGGATTGAACCTACTAACAGTACTGCAAAAAAGAGCCATCAGAGTAATAGACAATGCTAGTTTTCTTACACACACAAATCCTTCATTTTTTAAGTCTAATTTATTAAAATTGCAGGACATTGTGAAATATCAAACTGTACTATTTATGTATAAAACCTGTTATAATCTGTTACCTAAACATCTTCAAGAAATATTTTATGAACGGGAGGGAGGGAACAACTTAAGGGAAACACTGAATTTCAAAATATGCAACATCCAAATAACTATGATCTATAAAGACTTTGTATCACTGTAGCTGGATATGGAACTAAAACAATGTCCAAGAATAAAGCAGTTTAGAAATAAATAGAAAGTTGTTACTCAGATTGCACAGGGAAGAAGGGAAGTAATACAAATGAGTTTTTTCCTTTCTTTCTTCTGTGCTACTATTACCACTACTGGTAGTCTAGTATTGTTATCCTACTATGTTTTTCTAAGTTTTATTCATTGTTGTATAACACAGATTGAGAAGAATTTATAGGTGTGAATTGGCAAGGAGTTCGTAATCATACTGATGCTGTATGTCTGGTTGTTATTTACAAGTGCCATTACTATTGTCATTATCTGTAGATTTTCTTGTGTTGTTATGAATTAGTTTCTAACCATTTTGTCTATGTAGTATAATTTATTTGTTGGCTCTTTAGCACAGTATACTGAACTGGCACATCAATATTATAACATGGTTTTAATTAAAATTTTTTGGTAATTATTGAGTCAGTAGGTAATAGAATAAGAAAAACAAAAGAAACATTAAAAATGAAAATGAGACCGATTGTTTAAAAGGACATTGTGAAAGGTTTGCAGGCCTGCTGTGGTCTGCAGAGCCTGACATGAGTTTTCCACAGACAAGGAGCAACGAGACAAAAGGCCTGGTTGGTCCGATCTGTCCTGGCAGAAACAGTAAACGTTCCGATGGAACCTGTTGGGTTTCCTTAGCCAGAAAACCTTTTGGGCTTGACTTGACATTGTTTAATGACAAAGATCAAATTAGAATGTATTTTATTGCCTTTGAATCTGTCTATATGATTGCACTGAACGACCTTGTTCTGCATGAAACCGGATGTTTTCTTGTAATGCTTTGAGATGGCATCCTCTGTGAGTTGGTGCTCTATAAGTAACCTGAACTACATCAAAATGAACGTCATGCTTAACTAACAGCAGTATAAAACGACGACTCC
The DNA here is from genome assembly GCF_001444195.1 of Xiphophorus couchianus. Taxonomy (NCBI): domain Eukaryota; kingdom Metazoa; phylum Chordata; class Actinopteri; order Cyprinodontiformes; family Poeciliidae; genus Xiphophorus; species Xiphophorus couchianus. The sequence continues at coordinate 2,516,900 of NC_040236.1, forward strand.
AAAGAGCTGACTCAGTCTGTCACCTGAAGCTCTTTGTGTCTGTTTATGCCTCTGCTGACATCCTGATAGCAAACAAACACAATCAATCAATAATCAACTATGCCAACAATAAACTGTAATAAGGGGACAGATGAATTATAACTGTAATAACTGAATGAATATTAATGGGATCTGTTTGTCCGGGAGAAAAAATCATAATGTTGATGAATTGCAGTTGCTATTTTCATTTGACAGCAAAGACTGAGTTTAACTTCAATGGTTGCAAGATTGATTTTAATTTACAGCAGATGTGAGAACTCTCCAGGTACTAGAGCTTCCCACAGGCCAAAGATACGTATGTAGGGTTAACTGGTCTCCTTTATTTGCAGGTGAGTGTGTGTGTGGGCTTGGTTGTGCATCTCTGTCCTTTGATGGACTTGAGGCTGTCCAGGGTGGACCCTGCCTCCACCCAGGGTCCATCCTGGACCTAATTGAGAAAAAAATGCAAGAACAATAAGTATTACCATTATATGGGCAGAATTCTTTTTTAAATTCCAGCCTAACGGCTTCAAGAATGCCAAGGATTTCTTGTTTTAAGTTTTTTGGTCGACCTTTTATTAAATAAGTGCAGTGTTTTTTTTGCTAACACAATAGATACGATTAAAAACTAGCATATGTTTGTCTTTACATTTTCCTAATCTTTAAGTTTTATACAGACAGTTAGTGATGAAACCATAGAATACCAAATTTTTACTGTCATATTCTAGTCTATCAGCTTCACTACAAGAACTCGACATAAATAATAAATCTCTTTACCACAAGGTTTAATTTATTCAAAAAGATATTGTCATTATTTTGTGATTCGAAATATTACTACCCAAATGTTTTATTGTAAAGTTGAGACGATATTTTATGATCTCATATCTCCTAATTGTCTTAATGACATGGTGTCTGTATAGATGCTACATGCTCTGTATGTCTGCAGACAGAAGAGCCTCCCACCTGGCTAGATATGCAGCCGCCCCCTTAACGTTCCAGGGACAAATTGTCATAGCTGAAAGTGTACAGTCATTGTCCCCATCACCATCCACCTCTGCTCCACACTGCATACTGAGCTGCTGTGGTCTGCCTGATCTCACACCACAGTGCACTGCACTGTTCCACTGTGGAAATGCTGCAGTCTCTGTTTCAGCCCCTGTCCAGGCCTGTGCTTTACTAAAGGTGATCTGCTTAGTAAGTGTTTGCTCCTGCTTTCTTTAGCTGTTCACAGTTTACAAACTCAGTTTAACAGTGAGTCACAGAGCAACATGACTATGGAGCATTACCATTTTACTACAAAATAATCTTCTGTTACAAACTGACATTTAAAAACTGTTGTGTTTGATCCAGTAGCAAAGGGAAACCTGTTTCTGACTGCTGAGGCAGCGTAAACTTTTCTTAGTGTGCAGATGCCCTTTATTTTTACCAAGCTTTACATAGATCCACTATCAAAGCTGCTTCATCACTTTATACAGACCCACTCAAAAGATTAGAATATTACCAAAAAGCCCATTTATTTCAGGAATGTCATAAGTAAAGAAACATACTTATGACATCAATTACACAGATTAATTACATACACAGATGGATGTTTGAAATCCTTTATTTCTGTTAATCATGATGATTTCCCTCTTAAAGTTATGTCATGTTCCGTGTTTTTCTGTGTGTTTATTTTAAGTTTCCTGTGTCTCTGTGTCTCTGTGTTGTCCTGTCTCCCTTTGATTACTCCCAGGTGTTTCTCGTTCCCTAATTACCTCCTGTGTATTTAGTGTCACCTGTGTGTCTGTGTCTTTGTCGGGTCCTTGTCGTTGTCAGTGTTATTCTGTTGCTATGTCCACTGGGTTAACCTGTTGCTACCGGCGTTGAGCCTTGGCTTCCGCTCAGCCGTGCTGCCAGGTGTTTGGATTGTGTTTTCTGGATTATTTTACATTAAAACCTTCATTACTCATCTTACCTGGGTCTACAGCGTCTGCCTCACCACCTTCACCACCACTTCATGACAAGCTAATGAAAACATGACCACCAAAGAAGACTATTGCTAAAAACAGTGATGTGGGTTTAATGAAAACTATCTGCAACAAACTCAAGACCTGTCCAGAGTGACCCCGCCTCTTGCCTGTTAACTGGAGATAGGCACCAGTATCCCTCACAACCCTACTAAGAATAAGGGTGTTGGATAATGGATGGATTAAAAGTATGTTTAATGTCTGACTAATTGTATTGACCAGAATATAATACTGAGATGACCAGAATCCATGTAGCTTAGTGTCCAGAGTGAAGTTTCCTCAGTCAGTCAAGTTTTGCTGGTTCTGGTCCACTGGGTTTCCACAGTCAATGCAGCATCAACCAGGAGAATCTAGAGTTCTTCATGCTTCCTCTGCTGACCAGCTGGATGGAGACGCTGATTTCATTTCCCAGCAGGACTTGGTACTGGCACACACTGCTGACGGTACCGAAAGCTGCTTCAGTGACCATGGTAGTACTGTTCTTGATTGTCCAGTAAGCTCCCCTGACCTATAAACCTTGTAGAAAATTTCTGGGCTGTTGTCAAGAGGAAGATGAGAGACACCAGACCCAACAGGGCAGTTGAGCAGAAGGCAGATTTCAAACCAAACATCACACCTACACAGAACCATTGGCTGGTCGCCTCCATGCCTCGGCGCATTGATCCAGTAATTTAAATGAAAATGGAGACTGACCAAGCATTGAGTGGACAGAAGTGAGTATGCTTTTCAGAACCTGACATTTCTGTTTTAAATTTCCGTTTTTATTGATCTTATCTAGCATTGTCATTTTCTGTCTCGCTGAATTTTAAATTTTTATTATCTGTTGGACTTGTTTGAAATATTTCACTCTATGTGTAAACAATCCAAACAAGATATAAGCTTTACATTCTGAAGTAAGGGCCACAAATTGTGGAACATTTAGAAGATATTCAGTGTTTAAATACCTGTAAATAAAAGTATTATTCAAAAATACAGTGTAGTGTCTCTGTGTCTCTCTATTTTCTGTGTGTGGGGGTGTAGGTGTGTGTGTGTCCAAACACTGTGTGTAGAAATGGCAGCAAAGTGACAGAAGGCTTGAGACCAAACCCACTTTGGCTTAGCAGACTGGTTGACAGAGCATACAAGATGCTGATAAGCTGGTGTGAGAGGGAAAAGTTCATTTAGATATTCCTCCAGTTAGTGAATACAAATAATGAGACACCCACAAGACTGCAGACTTACACTGAATGAAGTCTATGATATGCATAAAGAGCAATAAAATGAAGGCGCACACTGACACACACCTGCTATAGTGTGATGTAAGCCATCAGCTTACAGATTCTAATTATTGTGCCATCACCAAATCTTAGAGACAGGCACTTACAAGAACATCTCTGATAGCATATTAAAACACACAGACACACACGTCACACCTGCCTCCATCATCTGGCTCCCATAACCTGAAAAACGTTTCCACACAACCCAGTGTCTGCTCTGTGCTAGTTGTCTGGTTTGAACATTGGAAAGTGCCCCAAATGTTGTTACAGCATCAAAAAGTATTTCCTTTGATTTTTCTTTTATTGAAATGATAGAACCCTGAACAATTAGTGGCATTCAGGAGCATGAGAAACTGTTCAGTATCCTAAAAGTTCATAATCGAATGATGTAGTATAAAATAAGACATGTCAGTCCTCAATTTAAATTATGTTAGAACAAAAAATATTAAGAAAGCGAAGCAATAAAATACAACCAATAAGCAATTGTTCAAAAAAGTAAAGAATAGCAGAACAAAAGGGATGACTAATATCTCCAGGAATCACAATGGAGTTCTATACAACAAATAGGACTGAATGAAGCATATTGTTTTATTTTTTAATTATTTCATGTTTTAGATGAAGTCCCTCTGCTCCTTATAAATCAGGGTAGGGTATTACTATTTTATTTTCTCATGCTAACGTGAGTGAAAGGAAAAATGTATGGTAGGAAAAGGGGCACCAGCAGCAGGAATAACTGCAGAGGATTGTCAAGATAAATCCATTCAAGAATGAAGGGAGTTTGGTGAGGAAAGAAGTGAAGACGGAGTCAGAGCATCAGGAGTTCCCTGCCCAATTCTCATCTCATTTCAGTGCTCCGCCTGGGGTTTCTCCCACTGAGATGGATTTCTCCAGCTGAAATTCACCCAGGCCAATCAGCTGGCAGAAGGAGGAGTTGTGAACAATGAGATTAATTTTTTGCGCTGTTTTAAAACTGCAGCCAGCCATGGTTGTGGTTTTAGCAATGGCAGCGGAGGAAGTGAACAATGTCGTTCAGTCAGTCTTGGTCACACTTCCAAATATTGAATTAACACTAACAGCCATGTTGTTCAGCTCAGCACTTCTCTCTTTGTAGTGAATGATGGTAAGCTTCATAGCATCAAACTGCATACAAACATACAAACGTTGGCAATTGGATAAAGTTTAAAACTTCTACACAGACCAAGACTCCAGGATGTAATCATTTCTTGATAGTCCAGTGAGACATTTCTGATGTTTTGGCAGGTTAACATGAGCTGAATAAAAGAAGAAACATATATCAGGTTGCAGTTCACTCTGTGGAATAAAGCATTAACTTTTTCACAAATTCCCATTATATTTGTCAAGTTTCGTACAATATATGAAATTCGGAATGTAATTAAAAATATTTTTTTTAATGTCACGCCTGATCAAGGAATTATTTACTCTTAAAAGTGCTGTAAGGTCTGATTGCTCATTAAATGTCCATCCTTTATTCATTTACATAGCATCAAAATGAATATGTTCCTGCTGGAGGATATTAAGGTGTTGGATTAAAATATTCCCAGTAAGGGAATAAATCTGATCTGTTACAGTGGAACCTAACGATTATTTCACTGTCAATAAATGCATAGAACGATCAGCAGAAAGCATCATATGATGACCCTGTAAACAGAGGGTCATTGATAACAGCTTCAGCACAGTGAGGCTGCTCAGCATAAACATAAGATGCTGATTGTATGAGGAGCTCCAGTGACAATGGCTGAACCGCCACAAAAGCTTCTAAGTTTTCTTCTGAACACAGAAGGCATTTGAAAAGACCCGGCATTAAAACGCTTCATCTGAATGTTTCACATTTTCAGGAATGTTCCTTGTCCGCCTCCAGAAACTCAGACGAGGAAACAGTTTAGCTGTGGGGACGTCCTCAGATAATGCAGCCTGTTTCTCTTTTGTCCCGCCCACAGACACAAAAATGTTTGCACACTGTGGCAAAGAAGTGAGAGCACAATGAAAGTCATGCCAAATGACAGAGGAGGAGAGGAAAACGATGGGCTCTTGTGGGGAAAAAGAGGACGGCAAATACAGGCAAGGGAGAAGAAACAGTGGGTGAAGAAGGAGAAGCAGGTCATTCAGAAAGACGATTTCCAGAAATGGTAGACTGAAAGAAATTAAATAAAGATAAAGAAGGGAATAAGAATGAGTTGAGGAATGTTGAAAAAGCAATGTGAGAAGAATTTAAGTTTGATTACGTTAGAAGAGATAAAGAGATGAAAGGTCTGGAGCACTTCTTCATATTCTTCTTGGAAGATGAGGAAGTCAGGACATTAAAGGAACAAGTGAAACCCAACAACTGGGAGGGGGAGGGGAAGAAACAAAGGAGATGAAGTTTTCAGTTGTGAGGCCTTTGGGGTTTGATGGCACAAAGCTGTGTACGCCCACGTCACGCTGGCCAGTCCATCAGCACTCTGATTTCAGCATCAGCTCCGGAGTGAAGCGGAGAAAAGCAGCAACCACTCGGCTCCCCTCAAGCCCAACACTTCTGCTGCTGCTGGGATCACGTCCAGAATTCCTCCGTGTTTCTCTGCCACACAGTAAAACTCACTTGGAGATTAAACCCCAAATCTGTGTAAACTTCCTTTTCTTTTACACATCTGTTTCATCTTTTTTGAGTCAGCTCCTGCGAGTAATGAAACTAGGCAGCTGAGGAAAACTTCATGTGGCAAAACAAATTTGGCCTCCATTTTAATAGAGAGCTCAGGGAATAAGAGCGCCGTTAAAAAAGAACAGTTAAAAATGTAATTTAACATAACTCCTGTGTTTAGTTCTGCTTTTGTAGCTGAAACTAGATAAACACACAATATTTTTCCTTACTGATGTTAAATTAAACTAAACTTTTCCTGATTTAGATCAGTTAGGATTGCTCACATTATTTCTATTTGCTAAATGCCAGACTAACGAGAGAGTGAATTTTACAAAATGTGTGTAATCATTGAAATAGCCAAAAAACAAACAAACAAAAAAACAGCCCATAAAGAAGAAGTGGACCTCCACAAGTCTGGTTCATCCTTCAGTCCAGTTTCCAGATACCAGAAGGTTCCACATTCATCTTGTTGGGATTACTGGCTGTTGACTTTATTATGTACTTTATTTCATTCTAGTTTTGTTGTTATCTAACCTTTCAGCAACCTTTTAGATTATTACACTTTAATAAATGTACTCACTAGGGAGAACTGACTGATTCAAATCAATGGGGCTGTCAGCAGGTAGCTTGTATTTAAATAGATGTTAGCTTGTGTCGTCCAGCAGGTTTATTACTTCACTGCTGCAGATACAGGAGCTTCACTGACCGTCTTCAGTTGATCTCAAACATCAGGGTTTCAGTCATTAGCAGCTGGCGTCTTGCATCCCTCGTCCTTCAGCATTTTCTGTCCATCCATCCATCTTCTGTTCACCCTTGTCCCTAATGGGGTCGGGAGGGTTGCTGGTGCCCATCTCCAGCTACGTTCCGGGCGAGAGGCGGGGTACACCCTGGACAGGTCGCCAGTCTGTCGCAGGGCAACACAGAGACATACAGGACAAACAACCATTCACACACACACCTAGGGAGAATTTAGAGAAACCAATTGACCTGACAGTCATGTTTTTGGACTGTGGGAGGAAGCCGGAGTACCCGGAGAGAACCCACGCATGCACAGGGAGAACATGCAAACTCCATGCAGAAAGACCCCGGCCGGGAATCGAACCCAGGACCTTCTTGCTGCAAGGCAACAGTGCTACTAACTGCGCCACTGTGCAGCCGCATTTTCTGTCCATCTTCCTCAATAATAATAGAAATATTATCAATGTATAGTTCATTAGTCACTAATGTCTCAGTGTGATCTTTGGGTGCTTTTTAGGTAGTTATAATTTGGTGATGGAGAAATTAACACAAGTTTGCCCATTTACCATCACAATGATTTTTATTTTTATTTTTATTTATTTTTTTATCTTTGACTGAGATTAAGTCTTCAAACCTTACTGGTTACATATTCTCACTAAAAAAGTTAATTAATAATAATAATAATAATAATAATAATAATAATAATAATAATAATTAATAATTTAATTATTAAAACATTTTGTTGTCAAGATAATGTTCTGTTGGTGAAATAAATAATAACCACCTAAACTAATATAAGATGTAAACATTTTCTGCAGTGATAGAACTTTAACATTATTACATACTGTCGACCCGATCATGTTTAGCTCAACTGAAATTTGGATCATGATCACCACCACAGCACTTTTTAATGAATCATGTATTTAATATTGCTTAATTCTATACAATTCAAATTAAAAGTTGATCACAAGAGGAAATTAATATTTGTTGTAATTGAATATTTTTTTCAAGGATCTTCAAAGAGTTACTGTAGATGGTGATGGTAGGAAGATAGTCCAGTAGAGGTTTGTATTACTGTGAACGTAAAGAAGCCTCTGACTGAACACACTAAGACTTTTTTCTATGCCAATTGGTGAAGGTTATCCATAATTTTCTTGATTATATATAAAACCCTTCTGTGCATCATCATTCCCAGAACAGAGCTGGGGATCTATCAGGTTGTTGAGCCTTTTTATTTTTCTAAAAATGGATAAAGTGGGCTGAAATGTGACTAGGACACAAACTTTACAAATTCCTTGAAGACATATTATAATGGTTACAGAGCACTTCATAATCAATATTTAAAATCCAAACATGTAGCAGTGAAAAATAAAAGAAATTGAGTCTGTGTCCTTGCTGCAGTTTCCTAGAAATAATGATATATTTTGGCGCCAACCACACATAACAGGAAACTGAAAGTGAGAGCTGCCTACGTTCTCTATTCACTTATTAGCCAATTACATCACAATTTTTGGGAAATCAGAAATGTGAAGAATGTCAGTGTGTTTTCCCTGAAACCACAAAGAAGTAATGAGCCACAAAAGGTTACCAAGATACCATACAGAGTCATACCCAAATATAAGATGTTGCTTTGTCTGTGTTTGCGTGTTTAAGACAGGAAATGCTACATGTGTAATAAAATAATTACCATTACTACAAGTTATTCATAAAAACAGACTTTTGTGATCAGTGAAATCTTCTTTAAAACAATAAAGCTTTTCCAACAAAACCTCCACTAATATGACTTTTGTGTTTTCCCTAAGAGACATAACCAGTACAAATACATTCCTGAATTATAGTAATACTGCTTTCTATTATCATACTTTGTCAACAGCCTGCTTCTTAAATTCCTTTGATGGTCAGCGTCAATAGAGAAAAAAAAAGCCTCCTACACCAAATTACACAGAAAAACAGAGGCCTCCCACAGACCAAGGAGAAGAAAGAGAATCTGCTGGCCAAACAAGCAACCGTGTCCCACTTGGTCAGCTTCACCAGATTGTGTTGGGGGTGTCCTGGCAGCACGGAGTAACAAGGGGAATCTGAAGCTGTGGGTGGACAGTGATGGGCCTTTAGAGCACATGAAGATAGAGAGACAATGAAGCTGGAGTGCTTATTTCAAGTCACTGTACTGTCAGCACTTTCGTCATTTATCCCAGTTAGTAAATACACACACACCCCTTTCTCTCTTTCTCTCTCTCTCACACACACACACCCCAACACGGATACAGAATTGTATTACTCACTTCAATCAGTTATGGCGTCCTATAACTGACTGTGGAAATGCAATCTGCTGCCTTAAAACTGCTATGATGTAAAGGAAATTAATGGAGCAGGGTTTCTATCATATTGGAAAATGTCACAAATAAATAATAAAAACAAGAACAAAAACATAATGCTTTGTGAGTTTTGAGGCAAGTGCAGTCCAATGGAAACAGTCATTCTATTTGATCACTGTGATTAGCTAACTGTTAAAAAAATGTGTTTAATTTACCAAGTCTTGAAAGATATTCAAAAATCTTATTGAATACAGCTGTGGAATCATCCAGTTTGTTATAAATCGAGACACCTCTGCAAAACAAAAAAAAGAGCTTGCTTATTTGTTCATGTAGAGTCAACAAACCCTGATATTCATCATAATATTCCTGCGTAATGAGAGCAAAGGAAGAACGCTAAAGAAGGAAAATGGGGATCATAACATATTTAAACCTTCCTGAACAACAAAATCACTTTTCAAGTCCATTTGGTAAAGACCACTTTTTATTGAAAAATCTAATGACTGTCGCTAGGTTTTAACATTCTTTATTTGCTGTTAAATATATTATATTTGTTTTGGCTGCAATGTACTGAAGGTTACTATATATGTTGTTCTAGATATATAACAGCAACATATTGTACATTGCCTACTCTGATTCCAAGGGTAGCCAGAATTTATTGGATCAGTTTTGAGATCAGTCTCTTATTTTGTGACAGCTTTGTAATTTTAAAATGAATCCTCTGGCCTCCATTTATCATCCAGCTCATGTCTGCAAGCTCACCTGGGAGCAGCCAAAGATCAGTGGGTCAGAGTTAATTGGTTTGCAGTCATTAAAGCGATCCCATGTCTCAGTCATTAGACCGAGCTGGGCTCCACCATTGACATTTGACTTCTGCACCATTATCAGAAAACATTAATGCTAATGTCTTGTTACAGCAATAAAAACTTGAAAGAGAAAAAAGCTTCTCTCCAGACGGCATCATTAGACTCTGATGAAAAATGCTTAGAGTAGATATGTAGAAAATCTGTTGACATTCACAATGTACCATTGGAAAATAAGGTGATAATTTTCATATAAACCTCATTAAATTTGTAAATGCCAAAGTATTTTATGTATAGTAGAGTGGAATATGATACGTTTTGATGGCATATGCTGTGGGATGAGTGTCTGTGTCATTCCAGGGATTAAAAAAAACAAACCAGTAGCTAGTGTGAGTGATTCTGAAAATAAAAGCTGTGAAAATATGACTTCACCTGATGATGGGGAGTCTTTTCACACTCATGATATGTGTCGCCTACATTTCATATTATATATTCTACTGTATGAGAAGGATGAAAAGAATTGACAGATAGCAAGGTGAGCAGACACAGCAAAGAAACTGTACAGTTCACACAGTGCAGCTCATAGACAAGTAATGCCCTTATTGTTGCATGGCTGTCTGCCCCTGATTCCTAGACAAATTTCTCCTATGGGAGACTAATAAATGACCTTATCTTATTTTGTTGCTGAACAGAAAGTGGCAGTCTGAAATTGATATTTCAGACTGCCAGAATGCCACAGGATGGAGTGTCTAGTTAAATTTGGGTGTTTAACTGATTATAAACCATCAACCAGCAGTGACAATTGGTTGGTCCTAAGCATACAGGTGTGTATGTGCCATTAGACAAGATTTGCTGCTCCCAATCAATGTGGAGGGGTTGTATGGTAATTTAAAAAAAAATGCCTAGTGTGACTTTTTTGTTACATTTGGGACTGGAGACAATTTCACAGATCTGGAATAATTTACACAAAGTTTGAACCGAACAGTTTAATCTTGATGACAGAACAAAAGAAATGTTGGACATGTGTCAGAGAATCTGGTGACAATAATGAAAAATGATAATGATGGAAAAATACATCCCCAAATTGTTGCTATTAATGACACCAAAAATGGTGAAAACCAGTCAAATAATCTTTTACTGGATAATGAATGACTGTTTTTTGGAGAGCAGAAAAATAAAAAAATTTATAAGACGTTTTTGCTCATGTTAAACATAAAATAAATGTATGCTCTATATCACATTATTAAAATGATTATGTGGACTGTATATTCTTCACTATCATCAGTTTGATATTTCCATGTGATTTTGTTTGTTTTCTTAAGGGGACAGAAGACAGGGGGAAAAAGAAAGTAAAAGTGAAAACAGCAAACACATTAGGCAAATAGCATCATTAAAGCCAGTTCATCTTCACCTGTTGACTCTGTACTTGTGGGGCACTCCATTCATCTTCTAACCCATTCCAGAAGCTGGTCCGGTGTCAGACAGGCTAACAAATTGCTTCAACTAATCGTTATTTAATTTACTACCAGCAGTCACAAAGTGACATGAGGTCCATACAGAGTCCAGCAAACCAACTACTTTCTGTATGTTGAAGCAGGTTTATTCAAAACGTGGTACAAGTTCAGTCATTAGACTGAGACAGTATTAATCATGATGTGGGTTCTGTCTAATGAAATCATTTACTGCTGCAGAAGCAATGATTGATGTTAAATACCAGCTTTATATCTTCACTTTTTCCTCTTTTCTTGTGGTTATAATGACCTCCAACCACCAAAGGGTGCAATTAAAGACCTATTCACATCATATGGGTCAATCTGTTTTAGTTCAGCCCCATATGTGTGTGTGTGTGTGTGCGGGTGTGTATGTGCGGGCGTGCGTATGTGTGTTAAGCCAGAGTCATGTAACTGTCTTTGACCTTTTTGAGAGTAAGTGCTCATTAAACTATTTCAACAGTATTGTCAATGTTTGCTGAAGTGTCATTAGTATTATTGAAATATAAATATAATATATAGTTAAGCCAGAAATGACTCATACACCTAGCAGATTTAGGTTTAAAGTAGGGCTGTCTACTAATGCGTTAATGCATGCCATTATTCGGAAATTTTAACGTGTTAATATTACATAATGCGAATTAATCAAACTACCTATTTTGACAATATGGGCAGTTTTCTGGGGTGGCATCAGAAAAGGGTGGGGCATCTAAGAACTAGAAATAAAATACATCTTAGCTGTGTGCATGTGTAGTGGAATAAGTTTCGCTTAGTTTCTGATGAGAACTGGGAGAAAACATGACCTGCTTTCTGCTGCTACAAAAATAAAAGTCAGATAAAGGTTTGTGTTTTAACTGGTTGGAGTGCAGCAGGACGGATTTATCCAGGGTACCATTCCTGCAAAGGCCACAACTCTACGCATATTTATATTTTAAGCCTACAAAGTGAGTCATAGTAATTAATCGTGTTTAATCTGATTACATTTTTTAATCAATTGACAGAACTACCTTACAGTAATCTTTTCATTTAATCAACACATTTCTTCTGACTGAAAGCAATAGTCATTTCAATCTGGAGAGACTCACACAGAGAAGAAAATAGCAGTTAAAAAGATTTAATGGTACAATTTCTTTGGCGCTCGGACCCGGCAGAAGATCGTGAGCCGAGGATCGCCGTGAGCAGGCGGTCTGCTCGGCGAGCTCGGGATAGTCTTCTCCCCCGGGACCGAAACTGGTGGTGGAGCGGAGCTTGGAGAGGAAGAGCACAAGGGATCCTGGAGGACGACCCTCATGGTGAAGGTGGAGAAGGGGAGGAGGTGGGTCGAAGCACGGCTGACGAGCAGGAAGACCCCAGGGTAGCTTGGACTTTTGAAGGTGTCTTTGGACGATGATTGGCTGGAGCGGCGTGAAGCTCCGGTCCGGATTGGCTGCGGTCGGGCGTAGTGATTAGATGATGTGGTGAAGCTGGTCGAGTCTCCCAGTTTGAATTTTCGCCAAGGCTCCATGTTTCAGAGAGGAACACCCAGAGAAGAAGCTGAAACCCAAATAATTCCACAGATTCAGCTTCCAAGGACAAAGTGACCAGCCTGAGCCATAACACACCCTGATGACACACGGGAATTCCACTGAAAAACAGACTCACTGCACTTCAACCGGACTCTAACGGGGAAACATCACCTTCAAACATCAACAAGAGTCATGAGATCAACACATGATTGATTGACAAAAGTTTCATAAAAACATGCTCTGCCAGCTCACTGACCTTCATTGACAACCACAGGATCTCCATGGAGTGTCATCATCTCTTCAGACGAGGCGGACGCTATCTTAATGAACATGGGACAAAGCTACTTACTGCAAACTGCAAAATGTGGTTAGAAAAACCTTTTTACAGTTTAGTGAATCATGAAATACCGTAGCAACCCCTCCTTCTATTTATGTTTTCTATTCTCGCTCCGTCTTCAGTGTTACTGACCTCAATTGGAACCACAGTGCTGGTTCTGTTGGACCTCAGCACAGCGTTGGACACTGTTGACCATGACATATTATTGAAATGACTGGAGAGTTGGGTAGGACTCTCTGGTCCAGTCCTCTATCGGTCTAAATCTTACATAAAGAACATAAAGATTTCTTGGTTTCAATAGGAAACGTCTCATTGAAGCAGACAGAAGTCACATGTGAGGCACCACAAGGTCCAGTCCTAGAATCCCTCTTATTCAATGTCTATATGCTGTTACTTGTTTCTCAATTGTTGACTGTATGGTGTTTTTATGGCATTTATTTTTGTGTTTTTATGATGTAAAGCACTTTGAACTCCCAGCTTCTTGCTGAAATGTGCTATACAATTAAACTTGATTGATTGATTGAAGGTAGATTAGGGAATACTTCTCATGAAAAGTGTATGTGTTATGAATAGAAATCAATAAAAATGATGGTTTTAGATTTAAGTTAGGATGAGAAAGGTGTACCACATGAACAACAACTTAGAACAACTAAAGGCAAACAGTGTGTGAGTATGTGGGCCTGACTGCATATAATCTAAGTTCTTAAATGTGCACATATTTAGTAAATTGTCTTAAATCTCACCTGATTTAGCATTATTAGACATTATCAAACATGTGTGTCTCCACCATTACTTTGATTACCTCATTGATATCACTGTAGAATTTGCTCATCTCCATTAACTTTATCTTTCGCAATTTCATGCTGGGTTAAAATGTGAGATCAGTTATGGTCTTTAATTTGAAATACGACATCCTATTCATCCATGCGCGTGTGTGTGTGGGAGGGTGTCGGGAAGATAAATGACCTCAATGTCGCGTGGGCAGCCAAGAGTCCTGTCATTAGCAAACACCACAGAGAAGCAGGAAGTCAAATGCAAGTGTGTTTAAGTTTTTAAAGCATGTCTCTGTCATTTGTTCCCACTAAACCAACAGAGTGACCATTTACAGAGAGAGAGAGACAAAGAGAATGAAATTCAAAGAGCAGAACATGCTTCGTTGGTTTTCTGGTAGGATGACACAATGTTCACTGTACAGGTGTTGTAATGAAGCAGCGTCCTCCAGAACACAGCAAGACAATATTAGGCTCACATTACTGACTTCAGAAAACATAGATATATTCATTTAGATTATTAAATTATTATGAGTTCTTTTAAGACAGAATTATTTTTCCTTCAGTCATTTTATTGATTCCTTCATTCATAATGTGACAGATGCCCAGATTTTTGACTTTCTCTGCCATGGATTTCATTTTTAGTCATTTGATGAATAGTGTGACTTCAGTTTAGATGCAGTTTTCAATAATTCTACAATTATTCAATAATAATTTGATCCTGTTTAGTCTCAGTTCAGCTTCTATGTAACCTATCTCAGCTTCCCCCCCACTTTCCTTGTCACTCTGTACCTTTTTTCACTGTTATACTACTAAGCTTATCATCTTAATTTGCTTCTTCAAATAACTCCATCAAACCCACCTGTGTTACTCCATCTCAGTTTTGCTGCTCACTTCAGTACTTGTCTGTGCATTGGCTCTGGAATAACTTTCATGACAGTCTGCTTGTTCCTCACTACAGATTCCTCTCTTTTCATCTACTTCTATTTATGCTATGTTGTGTTAATGCTCATTTATTTATTTTTTTGTATCGTCTTTGATTCTAACTTGGTTCGTGGAGTTTAAGTATTCTAGACTTTTATCCCCAGCCTCCTCTGTGTCTTCCTGATGGTAAGGAATTACAGAAGTCCAGTCTTGACGTAACAAAGTAACGATGTATGGACTAGATTTTTAGCATCACTCTTGGACACATTTTCATGCCCTCAAGACATGACTGTAGTTTACCTAATGGATTGAATGAATAAGTTTTTACTGATAAATATAGCTGAGTATGACCAGTATTACTGTTGAAATGTATCACATCCTGTCTGATTTAACCAATTGGAAGCATATAGAAAGCAAAGAGAGCTGGGCGAAGTGCTGCTTCAGTGCTGTGATGACTGAAACTCTTCTTATTATTTACTCATACACTTGATTAGTAACTATTTTCTACAGGATTTTACATAGGAAAATAAGAATAGATATAGGTCTATAATTTATGAATTCACCTTGATTGAGAGAAAGTTTCCTAAGTAAAGGTTTAATTACAGCTACTGTAATAACTGCCACTCTCAGAACACTTACATGTAAGTTAATGGGTCCATGGAAACACCAGCGTCCTCACAACAGTTCAGGGTTTTAGAGGCTTGTGGTACATATCTCATCATGTAGCACATGTACACTAGTGATAGACTAATCATATCTAAAATTGGAGTAGTCATCAGAGGGAACACTTTTTTAATAATTTAGCTGGGATAGGGTTCAACATGCATGTTGAAGGTTTGAAAGAATCGAATATTTTTGAAAATTCAGAAAGCTCATATGACTCAAAGCAATCCAAGCATATCAGGTTCCGTCGTCACGTTCAGTGCTGCATCACTTGGTACTGATGTTGGTAGGATGGCAATTTTCTTTTCTCATATTATTTGTAGTAGAATCAATTTTATGTTTTATGAATCCCATGAAGTCATTATAGATGGCTCAACAGAACTATCCATCCAAATTAGGACAAACAATCATGCACACATCTAAGGAGAACTTAGAGACCAATTAATCTGACAGTCATGTTTTCTCCTCTATTAATTATCAAAACAATATATCTTAGTGACAGTTTTTTAAATACAGCAGTAGACTTTTTTTTTTTACCAGGTTAAGCAGGTCTCCACTAGAGATGGAAAGCATCATTTTCCTCTTGTTCTGCTTTAAAGTACAGAGCTTGGAACTACACCTGGGAGGCGGCCTCATATGGATAATTAGCTTCTTTTTTTAAGGTTGCTAAATTTTATAATGTTAATACATACAATGACAAAATAACTGTAAACAAGAACTCTGATTTATGAAAGTCTAGAAATTAAATTCCTGCCCTTTTCTGTGCTGTTCTGTGATACTAAGGAAATTTTAAATGTGTCAGATTCCATAAAAGTTGTTACATTATCTGAAAAACGATCTAATCACATTTTTTGTCAGGGGCAAAGTTTGAGTTGGTTTAGTTCAATAGTTATTAAAAATGTTTCAGACAGCACACCGTCTGAAGGAAACATTTTCTGTTCAAACAACAATCTGGAGTATGAAGACGGTGTGTGGTCAGGTTTGAACAAAGCTTACCAGTAAAGATTACGTTTGATCCATCAATTTGACCGTCAACATGAATGTTACAATCCCTCGGTGTAATGACCTTATCGGATTTTAACTGTAAATCAGGAGATCTGAGAACTGATTTAAGAATTCAGAGTGAGGGTCTGGCAGACGACACAAAGCTACAAACAGAAGCAGTTTTTTTGGTTCGCAACTTGGAAGAAGAAAGAAAACTAAGGGTTAGAGATTTTAAACATGTTATTAAGTGTCTTGGAATTAATTAATAAATCTGACTAATAGATGGTTGCTGCTCCTCTCACTCTGCCAATATTCAGAAGAATGTAAAAGTTGAAATAATTAAACTAAATTTATTCTAACATACTTCTTTTGGGGCCAGGTTGCAGCAAGAGAACCTGCTGCAGATGCAACATAAAATCCATCTGATTATCACAAATCAGATCATTAACTAAATGTCTGACAAGAAAGATCTTAGGTTCAGTAAACGTAAGAATGTGTTGAATGTTGATGGTGGACCACAATGCAGCAGGCAGAGGCGTCCAGTAGATTTTAAAATCCACCAGGTTCTCACTCTGGGAGCCTTCAGCAGACGGGAGGCAGCTCTTCCTCCTCCCATCTATCAGGAAGCCACTGCAGCTGCCTCTCTTTCACTTTCTGTTGGAGAGAAAAGCTAAATGCTTCAATATAAATTGATTAGTTCCCGTTGATAAAATGACAAATCAAATTCAATGGGATTTTCATCCAGTTAAATGATATGAATGAAAAAAATAAATGTAATATTATTACAGCTGATTGCATACAGATATTTGTCATCAATCATGTTTGCAGAAGAAGCTAAGAAATAAAATGCGTCAGTCATTGAAAAGGGATGATGGAAAGATATTCGCCAAGAAATAATTGCATCCATAGCTCAGCATCTTCTGGTTTTCTCATTGTGAACTTATAAATATGAGCGCAGAGGCTGGTATGTTCATCATATGATATTTGTCATGAAAACAGATGAAGGGAATTTTGTGGTAAAATTTATTCTAAGCGTAACGTTTAATTGGAGACTGATACAACTCAGGGCACAAACTTATCCTGAACTCAATCTTCTTACTATTGAAACCTGGTGTTTAAGTAACCACCGGACACTAACCAGACTGTACTTGTTCCTGTTGTAACTCAGTTAGAATTACCAAGGTCATTTTTACTCACAAAATATGAGGATAATGACAGAGATTTTTATAACTTTCTTAGATTCAGAAGTTTACATCTTTTCTCTCAGTATTTATATGATATTTTCAAACTATTTAGCTTAGATGAAACATTTTGGGTCTCCTTCCACAAGCGTCCTACAGTAGAATTTTGTCCCATTTCTTCTGACAGAACCAGTAGAACTGGGCCAGGTTTGAGGGCCTCCCTGCTCACACACACCTGTTCATTTCTGGCCACAGATATTTTCTGACTGAGCTCATTGCTTTGTGAACGGCTCTCCTAAATAGTGGCTTTGTTGTACTTTGATCAAAGGGGAATTGTGAAAGATGGCATGAAACTATTTCTAAATTGTAATCACTGTAGTGAATTTACTTCTATGCTGATAGTTTTAATATATCATGTTATGGTGGATATGTGGTGGATTGATTAGACATTTTAAACAAAAGCAAACTTTTAAAATAATATTCAGACTGTTGCAGTTTGTTTGACTGCTGTTTCACAATGAAGTACTGTCAGGTTTAAAGCATTTTAGTGTGCGTCTGAACCGTCCGCTGCCTGCCCACAAGCAGTTTGATGATGTCTCTATGTTGTTTCTAAGATTAGATTAAAAAAATCAACAATGAGAAAGCATGCAGATGTATCTTAACCTCCACCGTATATCTCCACCCACAGTTTGTATTTAATGTGCTTCCTCTCTGCTAGAGGACTAGGCCAAACCAAATGTCAATGACAAACACACAAAAGTGTGTGGAGGCTTAAAATGCACCACTGCAACCACACAAACAACCACACACACACACACACACACACAAACACACACACAGAGTGGTGGGAGGGAAAGGAAATCCCCTCTGCATATTTTTTAGCTCCAGTTATGAGTATTTGTCTGACATTAACCTAACGGCTTCTGCAACATCTGGTCCAAGTCTGGAATTTTTCTGTACCTTTATAAATATTACCAGCCGCAGGTTTACCGCCTGCTGCAGGAGGATGTAACTAATTTTAGCTAGTGAGCAAAACCGGAATCATATTTTAATATTGACAAGTCTGACTGGCTTTCAACATTAAACCTTGTGCCACTGTTGCTGTTTATTGATTCTCTGGTGTATCTATCAAGTCCAAAAGCTAATTCTACATTATGATATTCACTGTGTAATATTCAAAGAATGCAGTTTTTAGGAATTTTATGGACAAACAAATATACATGTCAACCATCAGAACTGACAAGAATAACATTAGTATTAGAATAAAATAAGCAATAAAATAAAGAACCATGGCTTTTTTCTTTTATCTTTTAGTTTATCTATTTCTTTATCTGATACTTCTAAAAACTATTATGGGGACAAAAACATTAAAAGTGAATTTCTCTGTAACTTGAAATGTTAAAGGTTCACTATTAATCTTCCTTAAACAAGCTAAGATAGGTCAGTGAGCTATACAAAACATGTTCATTACATTTTATACACAAAGTCATTGTCAGATATTAAGATTTCACCAGATCAGTTCTGCCTGTTTTGAGCTCATTAAGGAATGCGTTGCTACGTCACAATTACACAAATAAGCTGCTGTTGGCCACGCCCTCCTGACTCAGCGTTTACATTAGCAATTCCAACACTGAAAATGGCTACAAGCACACACACAGTGGTACATGTTTGATCCTGAGTCAGACCCAGCAGCAGAGGTGAAGCCTCCTGAACAAACATCCAGTCACAACTGCTGAAGGAATAAACTCTGTGGATCTGATGCAAATTTATGTAGTTATTAATTCAGATGGATTCATTCTGCTTCGTTTCTGGGCCAGTGAGCAGGATGTGAAGTTGAGCAGCTAACAGCATAAAATACTACAAAGGTAGCATAGGTGGCCTTATATACTGTATATATACTGTATATATATGTAATTATTATTATTATTATTATTTATTTTTATTTATTTTTTTACATTCATGAAAGAATCAAAGCAACAGTCAGTCCAGGGAATAACATACAACTTGATGCTGATGGATTTCAACTTTCCATAATACTGTACTACACCTGATAGTAAGGATTGAGCTTCAGCTTTACAAAGCTGGTCATCAATTTGTTGAGTCAGTCCAAGGCAACAGAGCATGTGCATAATCAAAATGGAAAGAATAATTAACATTGAAAATGGAAGGAAGAAAACTGGCCACGGGAAAAAAATAACCACAAACCACAAATATATCTCACATTTTGTCATCAATAATTTTATTTTTGCCTGCAAAATCCTCAATTGTTTTAAATTATTTTGTTAACATTATTAAATACTACAAAAATACAAAATGATTCAGTCCAGCAGATGCAGAAATGTTTTGGTTAAAAGATTTTCAAAAAGATTTCTTTTACTTAAAATAATTTGTAGATTATAATGAGCTCATGGTAAAGCATGTATATGTATTTTGTCGCGTTCATTCTTTGCACATTGATTGGTTCAGAAGCTGTCTTTATGATCTTGATCTGGAGGTTTCCTTCAGGCGTGTCCAGGTTCCGGGCCCAGAAAAGATGGAGTAACTTCCTGGTTCTGAAAATCCCAAACTGAAGCAGCAGGCTGGCTGGAACCCCACCTGTTCTCCAGCATCAAAACCAGAGGAGATCAGCTCAGCCCTATCCACCACTTCCAAAAAAGCTCAAATAAAAATACAAAACGATAAGTAAAATGCACCTGATTACTATTTTGCTTCCACTGAGGCTTAAATTAAGACTTTGTTGACGTTTCTGGTAACAACTACATTTTATCACATTCCTAAAACCTGCAGTACTGACTGGATTTTTCTCAGCTGCAGAGGCTGGACCAAGGCTCTGAAAGGTCTTTTCATGACTAAGTGCACAGATCCAAGAACTTGATCAATCTCACACATTTTACCACTCCACACTCACTGCTACATGCCAAAAACTTGACTTGATAGATTAATGCAAATAAACAGTGATGTGAGTGACTTAATGGAGGCTGACAGAGACAAAAAAGCCAAAGTACAAAATTGCAACATGAGGAGGCAGCCTGCAACCCATCCTCTCTGATACACATTTGCATGCATATGCACACACACACACACACACACAGAAGAGTATAATGCCTAGATATTTTTCTGATGATCCATGTTTCCACCACAAAGAGGTTTTCCTCTTCTTGCCATCCACTCCTTTCTTTCCTCTCCACACCTTTTATTCACTTTTCTCATGATATTTTTTCTCACCACTTGATCTCTTCATTAACTTGTTCTTTTTCTAGTTTCTGTTCTTCCAATCTTTCTCTTCCTTTTCTTCTCATCTTTAGACACTTTTTTCTGTTTCATTTCGTTTTTAAGCAGTTTCTTTTTCCCATCTCTGACTGTTTGTGTCACTTTTCATTCATCACTCTCCTTACTGGTTCCATCTTTTCCTTTCACTCGTTTTTTTACCCCTCAGCTCTCTCCACCTCTCTTTCACACCCATCTCTCTACCTGCTCTCATGCTGG
Organism: Xiphophorus couchianus; assembly: GCF_001444195.1. Taxonomy (NCBI): domain Eukaryota; kingdom Metazoa; phylum Chordata; class Actinopteri; order Cyprinodontiformes; family Poeciliidae; genus Xiphophorus; species Xiphophorus couchianus. Next base: position 2,538,008 of record NC_040236.1, read on the forward strand.
TTCTACCTATACCTATTCTACCTTAGATCTTTTATCCCATCTGTGTTTTCCTGTGGTGACAGTGGATCAGGAGGTAGAAGTTCATCCTGTTACTGATGGGCTGTCGGTTTGAACCTCTACTCTGCCTGTCAGTCACTGCTTCCTTTGGCAGGATACTTCAGCCACATTTCCGATTGTACACAAGCTTAGTGTTCTTATTCATCGTCTTTTGTGATTTTACTTTTACATGATTTTCAGCTATTGTCTCAACCTGTTTATTGTTCTGTCTTCAATTCTTGATCTTAGTTATTCTTCCACATCATTCAGTCTCATTATCTGACACTTCACAGTGATACCTTCTGGCCTCTGACACAGACTAAACATTAATTACTGTGTTTGCAGTAAAACAAAGACTTTATACCAACTTATATATAAATTATATATATATAAAAATCAAACAAAAAAGTCCAAAAAGTTCACTTTTTATAATCTCAGCTGGAGAGAGCATAATATTGGCTTACCAGCACCTTACCTAGCACAGACACACACACAAATACACACACACTCTGTCATGAGTGATTAGATTATGTCTGCTTGCTAATGATGCTTGTGAGTCTCGTGTTTCTTCCTAGATGAAAATAATTGGAAACTGTAGCTGCCCCAAAACTTTAATGCTGTTAAAGCAGCGTAGGAGAAGCTCATCCACTCCTTACTTTTATTTAGCTGGGGATGAGTTGTGGGGGGCTAGAAGTGGAGGGGTTTGGGTAGACATCATAATCAAGCATTATTATCAGAAGGCCGCTGTAACAGAGGAGGAATGGGTGGGATGGGGGGTCTTAATGTTGCGACAACAGAGTAGGAGTGAATTAGATGAAGGCCTAACCTCCAGACGGATAATATCCTACTAAATTGAATGCCATTCAGTTGTACAGACACTCGTTAAACAAGCGGTACAGGAAGGCTAGAGAAGACAAGAGGGCATGAGAAGACAGACGTTCACAGCATAGCGTATTGCTGTGAAGTTGAAAATTCTTCTACAATAATAAATCCATTGACATGAATAATGTAAGTGAGAACAAGCCTCACTTTAGTCCATGAAGCTGTTCATACCAACATCGCAATCAATGTTTTCAGCTGAGTCAGGTTTGTCGGCCGCCTTACTCAGCTCTGTGTCCCTCTGTTTTATGGGACAGAGATCAGGACTTTGTGACTGCCACATCAAAACATTGGTTTCCTCTCATCCTCACTGAGCGACCTTTCAGCCTGTTGGTTTTCCACTGTGGTTAACAATCCTCTGTCTCCAGCATCATCTGCACAGGGTCTCTGGCTTTTGTTCTAGAACTGATTCACACGTCCAGTTCAGAACCCGTTCATGCCTCGGACACCAAAACTGTTTCCTTCCTGAATGATCTGATGACTGGAAATGCTGCTTATACTAGCTTTCATTGCTTGATCAGAAGAATACAACACCACAATTATCCTGATATTTTGTCTGATTTTGGGGGGATTTTTCACAAAAAGAAGTAGTGCAACAGTTTGAGCTGTGGCCTTAAACAAACCCAGAGGAGGGCCTCTAATTCAGATGTTGGCAATTAAAAGCTTTCCAAACCATCACACCATCATGTAGACATCCCAAAATCATTGTAGTCATTTTAATGACTACATTTAATCTCCTCGTTAGTATAGTGGTGAGTATCCCCGCCTGTCACGCGGGAGACCGGGGTTCGATTCCCCAATGGGGAGTGAAGTTTGTTTCAGGTTCCTCTTGAAAATGAGATCTAGATCTCAACGGGGTTTACCTGATTAAATAAAGGACTATATAATGTATGTAAATTTGAGAAAAGAAAGCAACAAAAAGATTCTTTTCGGATTATTTTAGCACTTAGCAAATGGAAATTTTGATAATCCTAACTGATAATAAAGCATAAAAACTTTTGCTTGATTTAATGTCAGGCAATGTATCACTTTATACAGTGTATGTCCACAACTTTATCCATAAATAAACAGCTTAAAGTTTTCAAGCGTGGAGAGTCAGAACACATGCCTATAACATAACACAAAGGCATAACTGATTAAGAAAAGTAGTTGAGAACTATTGAATCTCAGAAATGCTCTTGCAGGCGGTTCCAAGGAGAAGCAGCAGCTCTACTCTGAGTTCCTCCCAGACGGCCAGGCCTCTCACCTATTTCTAAAGGCTAACCCCGACACCTTGGGGGGAAAACTAATTTTGGTCACCTGTCTCAGTGATCTCCTTCTTGTGATCATAGATTAGGGTGGGAACATAGATTTACCAGTAAATCTGTTCACCATGGTTGAGCCCCGACCCGGAAAAGGCATGCTACCCTTTTCCTGACAAAGTCCATGCAAACTTGGAATTGAAAGCTGTAGATCACAACCTGATGAAGCCAGTAGACCGCAGGTCCAGTCCTCAAAGGCTGCTGTCCTGCAACTTTTAGATGTGCCTCTGCTGCACCACCTGAATAGAATAATTAGCAAGGCTCTGGAGAACTGATCTACACAAGGTGGAGGTAATTAAGCCATTTTATTCCAGTGTTTTGTACCTGTGGCACATCTAAAAACTGCAGGACAGCGGCCCTTGAGGACTGGAGTTTGACACCCCTGCAGTAGACCCACATCATCGGTAAAAAGCAGAGACGTGATCCCAGGACCACCTTCAATGCCTGAGCTTTTCATAGACTCTAAGAAATCAACTGGTTCCACTAAATCTAGTTAATTAAATCTAAAGAGTATTACACATTTACTTTCATCATAATCATTTAAGCAAAGACAAATAAATTCAGTTCAGTCCAGTTTTTCTTAGTTCCAGTCCTCAGGCCCCCTGCTCTGTATGTTTTAGATGTGTCTTTATTCTAGAACAGCTGATCCAGATGACAGCATGGCCTCTTCTTCATCCATCAAGTACTGCAGAAGTCGGTTAATCACCCACAGATTCAATCCGGGTGTGTGGCAGAAGGGGAACACCTAAAACCTGCAGGGCAGGAGTAAATCCAACACTTTGGACTTATGTTTAATTTAATGCTGTGATTTTAAATTTACAAGATGCTAATAGAATTTATTATGCCAGTTTAGTTCAGTGTATTCCACACTATTGAGTTGTAATAAGGTTCTTGGATTTCATTAACTGAATTTAATGTTCTGAAGTTCAAGTTAAAAAACCTAGTTTAGTTTAACCAGTTGAGATAACTGAGTTAAGCAATTGAAACATTAATACTGTTTGTTTCATTGGACTAATTAAACAAATCTAACCAATTCAATCCTCAAGTTTATATTTTAAAAAGGCAAATTTAAAAACAGTGATGTCACACTTAGAAATGATTGTTCACTTTTTTTCACTAAAACAAACAATCAGCCAACTTACCCTCAGGCAGAGAGAGGTTATGAAAATGAGCATACAACTCACTCATGATGCAGTTTCATCTATTAAAATGTAAATGCTAAAACTAGATAAGTACTCTACTACTCTGAAAGTGGATCATTCTTGATGAAGTGACTGCTTAGATTAAGCTTTGGAGTCTCACCTTAAACATCTTAAAACTTTTTTTTCTTACAAATGGTTTAATTAGTTGCTACTGCTGGTGGCCCAATGCACTGTGGGATATCTGGCTAGCCAATCCCTACTGTCACATGCAAATCAGTTTGTCTGGGTGTGTCCTGAACATTAAGTGTTAAAACCTTTTAGAGACCAAAATCCTCATTACTTTCAAATACTTAACGTTTTGCATTGACATTTAAATAGAGTTAAGTTATCAAACATTTTTTATTCAAACCTTCACACCATGTTCTGCTAAATATTAGTAAACGACAACAGAGGAAAACACATACAGTAGTGCAGGTTTTAAATGAAGGTGTTCATTATTAAGGAGAAAAAATCCAAACCTACAGATCCTGTGTGAAAAAGTGATTTCCCATAAACCTAATAAGTAGTTGGGCCAACCTTAGCAGCAACAACTGCAGTCAAGACCTTACATTAACTGAACTGTTGAGGGACTCTTTGACCTCAACGTTCCCCTCCACAGTGATTCTCTCCACTGACTCTTTCTCAGGGCAAAAATCATGGAATATGAAGCTGCAATGGCCACCATGAATAAACTAGAGGATCTAACAGTAAATCATTTCCGAAAGATTTCTTTACCACTGGCTTCTGACTGGGAGGTCATTTTAAAGTGAGGATGTTCAATACTAGCTGACCAACAGCTGCTGCTTCTTAAAGTTAGCTCTCATCAAAATCAGATTCATCTGAGACAATTAAGCAACTTTTTTTCGTATGTTGTGCAAATCGTAGTGTGAACACCAAAATAAAAATAATTTTAAAAATCACCCTGCACCTGCAACTTGTCATTTAGGAATGACAATTATCCCATTTATTGGATCTTAGTGCCACTGGAGGACAGATTGAAAACCACAACACTGGCATTAAGTAGAATCTGATCCAGCTGTCTTTACAATCTTCAGCAGGTTTTAATTGTTGGGGAACAGGAGAGAGGAGTGTGGTAAAAATATCATTATAGTCCTAAACTACCACAACAGGGTATTGCTGAGATTTAATTACACCGAGCCATTGTTTAATTTGCTTCTCAATGCTTCAATTAAGGAAAAGGGGGAATGTGAGGGCTCAGGTTTCAGACTCATTTGGGCAGGAGAGGAGAGAGTTTCCCCAGTGAAGTTCATATAACATCACACAGCGGAGATCAAATGGATTTGTCATCATTTGACTAATGACAGGAGAGAGGAATAAACTCTATTAGAAAATCATCAAGAATCTCTCTGTCTCTGCTGATTGTCTTTGTGTGTGTTGTGCGTCTTCTGCAGAGGGGCCTTGGAGCTGATCCTGATGTATTTACTCTTATATTGAATAGTGCAGATGATCTGATCTTAGGCTGATGAGAGCCAAACATAGCAAAACCGCTGCCTCTCTTCAGAATAAAGGAATGTACAGAAGCTCCTGGAACCATTTCCCTTATTAGTTTTGTTGTTATTCAATCTCTTCCTCTTTTCTAGCAAACTGCAAACTTTATGCTGCATACAAACACAGTCGTATATAAATAGGGATAGTATATGACAGCGGTTATGTTTTTATAACATCTGTGAATACATTAAACTTTCATATTAATTTTATCAATACTGAAAAATCCAACTAAAAAAAGATTCTAAAATTTTCTGTGAAATGTAAAATTTCGAATTTTTTGTTTAGGACAGAGACAAAAAAACTAGTATTGAGTCCAAAAATGAATTATTTCGAAAACTGAACAGAGAACATGTTTGGATTAAACTAAAAATAGCCGGTGAGAAAAAGAACTGTGCAGCATGGATGTGCGACGTGGCGATGTGAGGCTGATCTGCTGCTGCAGGATCTGGAGTCTCATTTCTAAAACATTGTGTAGGATTTATACTAGAAGAACATAAGTATGTCCAAAAGTCGAAAGTGGTTCATGCCAAGAAAAATCCACAAATATAAACCTCGCCCAGAAAGCAACTTTCCCACAGATGAATCTAAAGGTTTGTGTTCAAGGTTCCACCTCCTGTCCTGCCCTCTACACACTCAGACTCAACCAAAAATGATCAATACAAATCACCTCAAGAATGTTAGTGTGTATTTAAATGAGTCACCAACAGCAACCATGAGCAGAGTAAAGAAACACATTTCACCATAAATGGATGTGAGATGGAAGGTCGAAAAAAACCCCATCTTTTTAGAAAAATGCAGTAACCTGGTCATTGCCTTTCCTACGCAATTCCACTCAATTCTCATCTCCCTTCAGTCTGGGATTCATCAGCTCATTTTCTCAGGATGAGTTTCATCCTGACCAGACTGTAACAGAAGGAGTTATGAATGATGTTTTAGAACTGTGGTCTGTCTGTAGTGTTAGCGATGGCTGCAGATGAAGTGAACCAAGCTGTTCATGCTTCCAAATATTGATCAATTAACATCAGAGCAAGTACCATCTGGAGTATCTCATGACAAAACATTGCATTGTCTTATTTCCTTTTTCAAGATGACTTGTTTCTATGAGAAACTGAGATCCAGATGTTTAAGAACATGACATGTTTATGAATAAAAGCATCTTTAGACTGGATGTGTATCTGTGTGACCTGGGACGTCCCATCTCCATTTTAACTGTTAAACATGGACAGACACTTATTTCAGGATGAGTCACGTCAAGAGAGATTCTTGTTCTGTGCTTCAGACTTTCTTTCAGAGAATACTAAAATATCAGTTGTTAATAATAGTAACAGAAATAAGATCCATGTTTCTTTGTTCTAATTTATTCATAGTCAGGGCTGAGACATACCTGCTTGTCTGGTTACTGTCGGTAAATGTCCTACTGGCTCAATACACTGCAGGTCATAATTTATCAGCAGTCAATACGTTGTGACTTCATCTCAGAGCTTTAACCGCCCTTGAATAATTTTAATATCCTTCTTGTCTGAATCAGACATACATTCTTTATATGGGCTTGTTGTTTTCCTGCACTCTTACGTTTATTTGTCTGCCTTCAAACAGATGCGCTGTGACAGATTTGCAAGAACTGCTCCTGGTCAAAGTATGGCTCCATGTATTCTCCATATTCTCCCCCCACCCAATGCCTCACCACTTCCCCCAGCTCTTTCCCCTTCAGACCACAGGTCTAATTGCAGAGGGGAGAGTGATAAGGATGAAATGGGATTTCTGTCTAAATGTTGTTCAGCTTCACTAACTTCAAGGTTGTCAAAGCAAGAAAAATGTCTGAAGAAAACAGAGCTCTGGGAACTTCTGTAAAAAAAACAAAAAAACAACTTTAAATTCTACCCACTGAGTTTTGTTCAGAGGTTTTCCAGGATCAGAATGGATCAGAATGGAGATGGATGTGAGGCCCAATGAATGAGAAATGATTTTCTCACTTACCTCATTTCACAGAGGGTCAGAGGTTGAACAATGTTACAGAAAGGCACCAGAACAAGCTCATATCAGGACCCCTGCAGTTTGCTTATCACCATGGAGTTGGAGCTGAAGATGCCATCATACACCTGCTTCAACAAACCCTCTGTCATCTGGACAAAGCAGGCAGCACTGTGTGGATCATGTTCTTTGATTCCTCCAGTGCATTTAACACAATTCAGTCTGATCTGCTCTGTGAGAAACTCCAGAAGACCCAGGTGGAGGCCTGAACAATCACCTGGATCTAGGACTACCTCACAAACAGACCACAGTTTGTGAGACTGAATGACTGTGTGTCTATAAGAAGGAACAGAGCAGACTGGACTTTTTAAGAAGCTAAGATCTTTCAAGGCGTCGCTATCTACAATAACTCTATGAAGAATTTGAATTAATATGAGTTACAATATTTAATTTCTCTTTGGGATCATATAGTATTTTTAATTTGAATTTTGTGTCTCAGAAACTACAAGTTGTTCCTCATCAGAGCAGCTAAAACTCCAATTATTGGACAAACAACAAAGAAATGTCACATTTCCCAATGTTTGGGAAAAGGGATCTGCTTTGAAAATTGCCAATTGTGATTTTCAGAAGTTTCTTTTAAAGATTTTTAGAATGGATTTTCCTAGATTAGCTCAGGATGATGTCTTCTTTCATTAACTTTAAAGATCTAACATTTCAAGTCCCGTTTTCTTTCTGTACCAGTTATACAAGAACAAAAAAGGAAACATTTTCACATGTTTCTTCATGAGAAACATGTATACATGCATACATGTATGCATGTATGCATGTATTCATTGCACTAATATGCATGAATACATGTGGGAAATGTAAATATTTTCAAAATAATGAGCTAAAGTTGTTGGATCAGAGGAAATTTAATTGTATTGCAATTCTACATCAGGAGTGAAAAAAACCTGTCTCCTTAACAAAGCCTGAACTGTTTTCTTGTTTTCTTTGCTCTTCCAACATCATGCTGGAGAGCAGCCTGCATGCTGTAAATGACCTGAGCATGCAGAAACACGGAGGCTCTCCACTGGTTGAACAGAGGAGGCTGACAGCTCGCCATCACCGCTCTCCTTTCTCCGACTCTGTCGTCCGCTGACTGAGTTCCTGCAGCAGGAGAAATTTACAGACCAGGCCGTTAGGACTGACATGCCATCATCCCTGTCTTGTCCCGTCCAGACAAACAAAGACTGAGGATCCTGTTGAACAGCTCAGTGTTGATGGGACTCCAAAAGCCTCCTGTCTGTCTCAGCAGGGATTCAGGATGCAGCAGAGAGCTGCAGCTACACTGAGTCCTATTCACAGTGGCAGCTTGTTGATGGAAAGCCTGTTAATGTTCAACCACACACAGGAACTGATGCAGAGCTCCCCTTCAGGCAGCGATGGAGGCTCGTTTTACAGATTTGTTCATTTATTGTATTTCACTTTAATCTGAAAAGCTCCAAAATATAGCAGCCATCAGTGTGAGTTATTTCTTATGCAAATGTAGTTGCAGCTTGAATCACAGAAATACATGAGATCACACTGCTTCTTGTTGTTTTCAATTAAAGACTGGAGAACATTTGTTACTCAAGGGTAAAAATCAACAAGCTTTGAATAACCCACTGGGTACTGGGAGTGAATGAAACAGCAGAGAAAAGTCTGGAAATCAGAGTAATAAACAGACATCTGAAAAAAAAATTTACACTTTTTTAAGAGCAAGTTTAATTAAAGTAAGTTCTTACCTTCATTTTGTTCTCACTGGGTCATAACATGACAAAATGAGTTTTACATGTTCTGTCTGTGTCATGTACAGAAATATGTATGTTGATAATCAACAACTAATAAACTTAGATAGCTCTGTTTACAGTTTAGATGAAATTCAGGTCTGGACGGACGGACGGACGGACGGATGGATGGACGGACGAATGGATGGATGGATGGATGGACGGATGGATGGACGGATGGATGGATGGACGGATGGATGGACGGATGGATGGATGGATGGATGGCACCAAATCCATCCAGGGGCCGTTAAATGGACCCCAGGTTTAGGACATTTACAGGATTCCAACTGCTGTCAGGTAACCTTTTCTAGAGCTTAGTGGTTGTTAAACAGTAATAAATCAATAATATTTTTCAAAAACTCATAAATTGCATTTTGCTCCACATTATTATAATTATTAATCATTGTAATCTACATCTGCTCTGGACAGATGAACTGAACACATATTAAACATACATGTTCATTTTTACTGTGTCAGTAAAATGGTCAAACCCTCAAACATTTCTAAACTTCCATAGAGACAGAAAACAATGTGAACTGTTGCTTCTGTATTTACTTTTTTTTTTTTTAAATACACTTTGCTGCATATTTGACATATTTCAAGGACTCCAGGAATAAAAACAAGATATTTTCGAAGCTATTTTACATACTTATGTTATTACAGCTAAAGTTGTGTGATAAAATGTATTTCATCATCAAGTTTATTAGTAGCCTATTTCAGCCACAAGGCAATTAAAAGTGCTTTACATAATAAAAGCATAACACAATAAACAAATAAAAAAACTTTACAGTAACAACATGAAGAGAATTAATTAGAGATTGTTATCCAGACTAGAATTAATCATTGTTCAGCCTTGATTTAAACAAACTCAGTGTTTCAGCAGTTGTGCAGTTTTCTGGAAGTTTGTTGCAGATTTGTGGAGCACACGACCTGAATTCAGTGATTTAAAAACTAACAACAGTATTTTAAAAGTCTATTCTCTCAGTTGAAGGACTTTAGAACTGGGTGATGTAGAACTGGGTGATGTAGAACTAGGTGATGTAGAACTGGGTGATGTAGAACTAGGTGATGTAGAACTGGGTGGTGTAGAACTAGGTGGTGTAGAACTGGGTGGTGTAGAACTAGGTGGTGTAGAACTGGGTGGTGTAGAACTGGGTGGTGTAGAACTGGGTGATGTAGAACTGGGTGGTGTAGAACTGGGTGGTGTAGAACTAGATGGTGTGCTCCATCTTCCTGGTTCTAGACAGAACGTCAGCAGCAGCGTTCAGGATCAGCTGAAATTTTTAGGCAGACCTGTGAAGACACTGTTGCTGTAATCAACATACTTGATTAGATGCACAATTTCTAGACTGCAACCATAAATACTGACTTTCTGCAGGAAGTGTTCAGGCTGGAATATGTTATACAAATCATTTTTCCTTGAGCAGATGCAGCTGCAGTCTATTATTTTGAATTTTGCTACGTTGATGTTTGAGCATTGAGCATCTAACATTAAATATGAACATGCCATGTTCCTAAATTGAACTGATATAGTTCATCTACAGTGTATATCCAGTATTCCCAGAAACGTTGCAGCTCTGACAGAAATCCATCCATCTCCAAAGTGACAGTCAGTGTTACTCCAGCCAGCCTCTTCCCAGCTTGCAGCTTCACACACTCTGGTACCTCCTGCTGCTCCTTCCACCCTGTCAGAAGACAATCTGTCCATCTACTCCTGATTGTTGACACTTATTGGTAAACTATGAATTTTGGATGTCCATCTTTTCAAAAATTTTGCAGTGGTTGTGAAACTGTGAAGATTTTGTGATAGAGACCATAAGCAGGTTTAATATGACAGATAATCAATTCAACTGAAAAACAATTAAATCTGTTAGAGCATATGTCAAATAAATAAATGTAAAAACATATGATAGCCTAAATTTATAAAGTAATATTTTTGTTGAAGCACATTTGATTGATTTAATAATGATAATATTTAAGGACTGCACAGTGGCACAGTTGGTAGCTCTGTCGCCTTGCAGCAAGAAGGTCCTGGGTTCAATTCCCGGTCCGGGGTCTTTCTGCATGGAGGTAGCATGTTCTCCCTGTGCATGCTGGGTTCTCTCCAGGTACTCTGGCTTCCTCCCTCAGTCCAAAAACATGACCGTTAGGTAAATTGGTTTCTCTAAATTGTCCCTAGCTGTGAGTGTGTGTGGTTGTTTGTCTTGTCTGTCTCTGTTGCCCTGTTATGGACATGGTGACCTGTCAGGGTGTACCCCGCCTCTCGCCCGGTACGTTAGCTGGAGATAGGCACCGGCACCCCTCCCCACCCCATTAGGGACAAGGGTGTTAGAAAATGGATGGATGGATAATATTCAATTGTCCTAGTTAGATTTTCCCAGTTTGAACTTCTGATGTGTTTTTGTTGTTCCCACATATATTGGTCTAGCCTCTGAATGTAGAAGAACTGATTGCTGCGAGTTAGTAGTTAGGTTGGTCACTGAGACAAACATTGAAAAAATTCCAGTGTTTATTTTACCTGTGACACAGTTAACTGGTTGGGAGGCAGGTAGATAGAGTCTGACTGATATCTGTGTAAAAAGCATTTCAATGGGAGTTCACTAAAATGTTTACAATCTCTGCTCTACTCCCTCACAGTTCATTCTCAGTTCAGTTCATTAAATAGTGACGATTCACATAAAATTTGATCTTCAGGGACATTTCAAGACAAACAGATCCAAATTATATACACAGATATATAAATGATTCAATCCAAACAAATAGATTCAACATTAAATACAAATTATCCAAATAGTCCTGGTTCTAAATGCAGTGAGGATCAGTTTATTACATAAAAGGGTTTCTGAAAACCAATCAACTGCATCCCATCACCCATCAGGGCAGAGGCCTGTCCAGGAGAAAGTCCAGGGCGGTGATCAGTGATTGTTTTCTGGGTCTTAGCTTTTTTAGTCACACAGAAAACGCATTTTTTTTGCTAAGTTTAACAAGCACTATTGAGTCTAGTGGAGGACAATCTATTGGGGAGCGGATCTTCTTCCCCCATAAAATCAGACTGGTGATATTGCATAACTGGACAGTAGTATGAGAAGGTAGCAAAGTGAAGAAAACTGGTCATTATGTCCTTCAGTAGCCTAAACCTTTGGCAGCAAAACGACAGAAATAGCTCAGGATAACCTGAGACCAGTCTAACTATAAGCAAGAAAAGGTTTAAGTCTGGCAGTGTCTGATATGGGCGACATGGGCAACCGCCCAGGGCAGCATCTTGTGGTGGGCAGCATGAGACATGAGATATTGCTTCTGACCCCTTATCCACCTCACCTCCCACCCCGGTCCTCAATTGTCCGTGCAGAACCCCCGTCCACTGACAGGAAGCGGTCCATCACCATGGGGACAGTCAGGGTTAATATTGTGATACTTAGCAGACTTCTGTAAAAGCTTCCAAAATAATGTCCATATTTGTTGGAGTTCAGGAATGACTTCTTTTCCACGTTGCTTGTGTTGCCCAAAAAAACTATCCATGATTACAAATGTAGGAAGGTTTCATCTGTCTGCTGACTCACAGGATCAGCATTATCCATCTTCTGCTGTCTTTGTTTCTCTGACAGGACAAGACAGGAGCGACGACACAGCAGTGCTACCTCTGGCTGTTGGTTTTGTTGAGGCAATACCAATGACAGGAAAGAACTGAATTCTAATTACACCTCTAAAAAATGATGTGTAGAGATTCTAAACCATCAGTCACACACATACACTCTGTGTTCTGTTGTTTTCATTTTGATGACTAATTACATTTTTGGAAATCCACTTCAGCCATACGGATGAAAAAAATAACAGCTCAATACTCATAGATCACATTTAAACTCACTAAGAAGTGAGCCAAGATATCGGGAAGAGAGCTGGTCCAATTTCCAGATGTCTAAATGTCTCACCTGCAGAAAGTCAAACATTTATATATCAATACACAGCATGGGAATGTCCAGCCATCATACTGTTCAGGAAGGAGATGTATTCAGAGTCCCAGAGATGAATGTTTATTAGTGTGAAATCCTGTGAGGATGGCTGCTGAATCTGGTAGTAGAGTTATTATCCACAGTGAAACAAGTCCTGTCCCAACATGGGCTGAGAGGCCACTCAGAGACAAAACCAAAAAAAACTTGGTGATGCTGATGTGCCAGTAAATTTCTCTTCATGGTCCAGAATATGGATTCAAATGAACAGTAGGAAAAGAACTACAGTCTCACAATAGCACAACCTTTTTCATGCAAAATAACATGAAGGGCTAAATCGGCTAAAAGTACCAAAACTGAACTTTTGATAATCAGCTAACAACACAAAGGAGCAGAAGCCTTCCTGCTTAAGAGAACTAAAACACACTGGTACAGGATGAAATAATCACAACATGGTAAGAAGTCAGCAGAACCATGATCATTATTAATCATTTTTTAAAAAGTTCCTGCGCAGCATTAGCATAATTCTAACCAGAGTAAAATAAGCATCTATAAACCACAGCAACTGATTATCAGTAAAGAACAAATGATGAACAGAAAAAGTAAACAGAGCATAACAATATTCAAAATTCAATTCAAATTCAAAAGTACTTTATGATCTCAAAGGGAAATTAAATGTTGTTATAACTCATATTAATTTAAATTCTTCAAATAGTTATTGTAGATAGTGATGGCTATTAGCAGGAAAGATCTCCTGTAGCGGTCTGTACTACAGTTAATCTGAAGAATCCTCTGACTGAAGACACTCTGTTTTCCCAATACAATCTCATGAAGAAGATGGTCAGGGTTGTCCATAAATTTCTTGATTTTATGAAGAATCCTTCTTTGCATTGTCATCCAGAGGTTCCACAGTCGTTCCCTGTTTCCTAGAACAGAACAATATGGAAGCCAAGACTAATCAAACACACATAACAAAAGATGGAGCAAACATGCCATCTGTAAAATCCTCTGTTTGTCATTCAAGATGGAAAATTTGATCTAAGCTTCCCATTGACTTTCATTGTCAGCATCATCAGCTGTATCACAATAGCAATCTAATGTTTTACCACATTCTCTGTAGCTGGGGCAAATTGTCCAGCACCCCAAATATATTAAAATCAACTATGCTGATTTGATTGATTTATTATAATACTCTTGCAACCCTTGATAATTTGCTGTTTAACTGCATTTCATGGGAGCTTTTAGGCAGGTCTGTCAGGAGGAATATGTCAAAATTCCACTTAACTATTATGAGAAGTTTGTGGAAGAAAGTTGAAAAAGTGTGGTCTAAGTCATATGGCTAAAAAGACAATTCTATCAAACACTGTGGAAATATAAAAATGTGAGAATATGAAGAAAGCCCTCCTAATATTCTGTCATTTCACAAATGTGAAAATGTTGGTAATTCTTACTGACCTAAAATAACTACAAATTCCTACATGATTTAGTGTTGGACAGTGACGTAGAAATTATTTTTCTTCAGAGCATGCCAATCTCTAATTCAGTTGTATTTGCAACCATTTTATTTTATGAGATAATATCACCAGTTATTATTAATAAAATATTTATGTTTGCATGAGAAATTCATTTTTTGGCATTATGGTGGGGGAATGGAAACAACAATGAGTTTATGTTGTCAATGGGAGTACTTTGCACTGTTTACCTGTTGTAATTATTGGTTTTGAATAATTATTGGTTGTTGTAATTATTGATTTTGAACAAATATGTTGTGAACAAAATTAGAGAAATTAGGCCAACAAGGTTCATATTGAAACTCATGGACCTAATACCTAGTACCAAAAATATCCTGGGTTCTATAGTGAGGAACATTATGGGGGATTCAGGGGACAGAGCCCTACCAGCCATCAGTTCACAATACATTTCATCATTGATAATCAGTGTGAGCTCTGTTCCCCCTCTACATACGCTCCTCACTGTTCTCTGGTTTGTGTTTCAGAGCTCAGAGGCATCTGCAGCCCTGTACAAATCATCAGTATATTCTTTGGAAGATATTCTCCTGTACCACCACCTTCATTTGTGTTTACATCTCACTAGCTTAGTACCGCAAACGTCTTTCTCCCCTTTTCACCAATCTTTGTCTCCATATTTATCCAGTAATAAATTTGACTCTTTAAACTATGAGTTATGGTTCTCTTGTGTTCTTTACAGGGGAACCAGCAACGCTCTGGGGAGAGTGTAGATGTTGGAGCCACAGCCACCATTGCGCTGCATATGCCCCAGTATAGGAGCTCAAAAGGGTTTATGAAGATCCACATAAAAATGTGAGTTTTCATTCCTTCTCTTCATTTATAGATAAAATATTAGGGTAAACTGGTAAACTGGAAGTGTTGTTACATAACCTTTTCTACTATATGTTTTGTATGAAGGGCCTCAGAACAAATCCAGACCTAGTGAGCAGAGAGCTCCAGTTTCCCGCGGAAGCATCACTTCCCTCACAGATCATCCTCTGGCAGGTATATCTGTCTTTCTTTCTCACTTTGCAGCTGTCAAGGATGTCTGGGTCTCCGCTGTCATTCTTGTTGACTTCTCTATAATACAGAGGAATGTGAGTGTAGGAGTGCTCCTATTCTCCGCTCCAGGCTGGTTACACCGACACACTTTTTGCATCCTTATCCTCTTCACACTTTCCCTATCACACACGTTTCTTCTTTTTTTTTATTGCCCTCACTCTCCTGCAGTCTTTGTTCTCCTCCAGTTTGTTGTCCTTTTCATCTATGGTTTCTGCCTTGCTGGCTGTTTTACTGAGAGATTCCAGCTGGAAGTCCTAGTAGAAAAAAAGGTGGGATCCCGAGTGTGTGGGCAGGTCTTTAGACTTCTGCTGTAAGGGGGAAGCCTACAATAACTCCCACAGACTTTCCTCACACATGCACACCCACCCACCCGCACGTATTTTATTCCCAGCAAAAAGCTTTTTGTTATGCAAGTATTTGTTGTTAAATGCAACATAGCAGACGGGTCAGTAATAGGGCTTTAAAATTTTGTTTTAACTGCAATCTAATTCCACTTCAACCAAATTTTAGGCCAACCCCAAAACAAGCTAAGAAAACTGATTAAGGGTCTTACTGAAAAACAAATCAACATCTGAATCAACAGAAGGCTGTTTCTGCTCATTGTGTTGTATCCGTGTCTTTATGTGAGATGCCTTTTATTTTTTAACTGTTTTAAATTTCTTCTAAAAATGTTTTCAGTTAATTTCAATAAATATAGTATCTATGGAGTGGAAAATAAAATTATGAAAACAATCATTTCCAAAGGTTCCTTAGACTGAAGTTATTAAATGTTCTGCTTTACTGTACTGCATAAAGACTTACAATAATTATGATAATAGAAGTTTAGCCTCCGACTACAGGCCCTTCCTGTTCCACACCCTGTCAGGCTGAACTTATTTCCTTATTTAACAAGTGTCCTGGCATTAAAACAGACATTCTATAATTTCATTAACAAATGTTCTACTAATCAGCAATAAATTATGTTAGAACTAAACAATAGTTTTATTGTGTAAACTGTAAGATCAAAAGATGATTAAGTGATTTGCACTCCATCTGAAGATACATTCAGGTTGTTTTAACAGGCTTGTAAAACAGACAAAATAGTGTAAAAATGCATATTTAAAATATTTTAGAAAATAAAGGAAAATTTGCTTTGCTTTTAATTAACTAATCCTAACCCTTTGATTGAAGGTGGGAAGAATATTATTTAATTGTGAGTGTGCCTGTTTTAAAGTGTTAGTCTGTTTCTGAATAATAGGAGAGGGTGTAAATAATTGTGTTACCTGCTTTGGGGGGTGAATGGGCGACGCTGACATGTAATATATATTCACTCAGATTTTAAAGGAAACCATTTAAAAAATTCCACTTAAATGTGATCTCAGTTCAGCTAAATATGAGTTTGCATTTAATATACAATATGTTTTCAACTATGTTTATTTTTTTAATCACATATTGACAATAAAGTCAACTTTTGAATATTTCAAATAAAAAAGGTAGCAGTATACTGTTCACATGAGGGGAGAAATGACTAATTTATGAGCTTAGCGCCACCTTGTGGAAGCAACGTAACACAAGTCGACTGTATGGAGAATTACACAGGACTGCAATAGTCATTATAATGTGACTAATCCTACTATATCAATTAAATGCTAATGTATTTTATTAATTAAGTTCACAGTGTCGCCTTGAGATGTTTTGTTTGTTTATTTCTGTTAACTTTGATTGTTTTGACTTGGAGCCAATTAAAACCCCGAAATTCAGTTTCTCTGAAAATTAGGATAGTATAAATCCATCAGTCTTTATTTATAAAGCGCTTTGCAACATCCGAAAAATGAACAAAGTCAGCAAAATTAAAACAGAAATAATCAAACACACAAAGAAGAAAACAACAACATTAAAAAATCATTTAAAAAATTGAAAACATGTCACAAAATAAAAAAGTGCCTACAAAATGTGCGCGAGTGTCAGAGCATCACAGCTCTACTATTAAAAGCCGTTTGAAGGAAAATGTTTTAAATTTATATTTAACAAGTCCAGGATCTGCAAGAAAAAAAACAGAGGTCACTCCACTGCTCACCTTGAATTTGGTACCACAGTGCCCTCTTGTGTCAATTAGATTTTGTTTAAGGTTAGAAAGTTACTGGTAAATGGTAAACGAAAAAAGTCAATACAATGTCCTCAGATTAATAGAAGTTCAAGATGTGCGTGTGGGGGGGGGGGGGGGGGGCGCATGTGTGTGTGTATGTAAATAAAAATATAGCTTTAACTTAGGTGAAACTTCTTTGGGGTTTTATAGGCTACTGACCACACCTTCCTTCAGAAATGCCATTACCACCATGCAACCAACCCCTTCTATACCAAACCAAAGAACCCAATACCAGTCTTCACTATTCATCACTATGCAGGACCTGTCACATATCAGGTATTGTATTCACCACTTTTGATGTTAAACAACTAATTTGTACTTGTAGAAGACTGGAACAAAGAACTGCCACCATCTTTTGGCAGGTCCATAATTTCCTCAATAAGAATCAAGACCAGTTCAGGACAGAAATTGTGGAGCTTTTTGCAAGAAGCCGGATAAAGGTGAACCAACTAACACATTATTCATAATACTCATAATATTCCTCATGAAGATATGGTAATTGTCATATCTGGGGTGGTTTGAGTTTTGCTTTGGGTTCTGTCATTTTTTTGTGTGTGTTCCTTACTTTTTTCTATTAGTTCTGCCTCATTTCCATTTTCACTTCAGTTCTTCCTTACTGAGTCTAGTTTATTTCTCGTCTACTTGTTCTATGTAGTGATGGGCCATCTGAAGCCAGGCTTCGAGGCGTGTACCGAATAAAAAGGAGGCGTGTCAGATGACGCCCTGCGACTGGCACCAAAGATGTCTCGCATTGCATGGGTCACGTGACTGCTTCATTTTGCGTGTCCGTTTTCAAAATAAAAGCGTGATGAGCCGTGCTGCTTCATGGCATGGGTTGTTGTATTTGATCGCGCATCAGAGGAGTATTTGTCTTCAGCAGTGACCGAAATAAAAGGACCCATGCAATGCGAGACATCTTTGGTGCCACTCACGTGGTTTTCAGCAAGACGACACAAGCATTGGCATTGAACTCAATTGTTTCAAGTCAAGTCAAAGTAAAAAGTTCCTTATAAGTAAAAAGTTAAAGATTTGTAACTTTTAAGATAATTGAACACAAAAAAGTAAGTTGTCATCACTAAACCAAAAGAATTAAGTGAGATTAATGTAAATAAGTCTATAACATGAACTACAGCCCAAATACACTTTTTAGTGGTTCAAAAACATGTTAGACTGAACCGTTTGCAAATTCAATTTTCTAGAAATTAATACTACCTTAATGTACATTAGTCAATCACCCCAATTTACATTATTTTTGAAATTCTGTAGGGAACCGGAGCACCCGGAGAAAACCCTCCACTAACACAGGGAGAACAGACAAACTCCCACAAACAGAGGCGCCCGGTTGAGAACAAAGGCCTCTTTTCTGTGAAGATGCCGCGTTAACCACTGCTTCACCGTGCTGACCTTTTTTTTTTTTTGGTCTAAAATATGAGATGTAATTTGGAGTTTTGAAAATGGTTCTGACCTGGACTCTTTTAACTAGTTGCTTGTTTTAGAGGTTTTCTTTTCTCACCACAAATGTTTCTCCAATCTGAACCGTTTGCAAATTAAATTTGATAGAAATTAATACTGCCTTTCTTGAGGACACGTTACATTGGGCAATCATCAAAATTTACATGGTTTTTGGAAATCTGGGGGAACCCGGAGCACCCGGAGAAAACCCACAGCCATTTTTTTCTTCTGGTCTAAAATAAAAGATGTATTTTGGGGTTTTGCAAACGGTTCAGAAATTAACTAGACGTTTTTTCCTAGTTGCTCGATTAAGAAGTTTTCTTGCTTTTCTTCTGTTTTTGTAATTTCCTGAGCCTCAAACTGTCTCGTATCCTTTTCCACACTGATTTTCTTTTGCCAACTGCCTCCACTGGTTCCTCTGACAATTTTTCAGAGGAACTCTGAAAAATATTAATTTGATTAATACTGTCTGTCACTTTGATGGGTTCGAGATCATTCACTTCTACAACATCTTTTACCTCCTTGGGAGATGCATGAGGAACATCAATGTCCTCTGACAGGGTTTCCTCTAAGAGACGGTCATGATTCATGGCTGCAGGGTCAGAAATGGCAGGGGTCGTATCTTTCTCATTTTCTTCTTGACACTTTGCCACAGTTTGTCCTGAAGGTCCGAATTCGTCTCCGTCTTGAAGTTCAGTTTTCATATTTTCCTGCTCTGTTTTGCAATTAAGCTCACATCCAAAGTGCAGTTGTTGGAAGGCAGTCAGTTCTTTTTGAAGATTGGCCTTCTCAGCTTCAAGCTCGTTGATTTTTTGTGAAGAAGCTTCCATCTCTCTATCTACGTTCTGCTTAAATATTTCTGCCTGCTGCATTAGACCAGAAACATGTCCTTCGTGTCTGGCTTTAAGTCCCTCGTAAGAAATTGTTGCCAGGTCCAGAAGACATTGAAGATGGTTGATTGTCTTAGATGATTCTTGTTCCAGGAAAGAGAACTCTTCTGTCTTTCTCTGATCCAGATCGTCCTTTTCTGCTCTGAGTGTATTGATAAGCTCAAGGTCATTCTTGGCTTTTTCCAAATGAACTTCTTTCACACGAGTCATTTCAAGCTGATAATCCTCGTTTTGCTGTCTAAGGGCAGAAACATCTGCTTCATACCGTCACTTTAGGTGTCGGTATGACCTCTTCATCTTCTCCAGCTTGCTCTGCAGATATTTCTCATTGTCGTCGTCATAGATCAGCTGCATTTCAACCCACAGTTTCCTCTTGGATTTGGCTTGAAGCTCCTCGTAGCAAGGCTTGATGTGGTCCAGCTCCTGTTGGAGAGCGTTATACTTTTCTTTCTCTGCCTTAATCTGTGTCATGAACTCTTCCTCGTTGAGCAGTGACTGACTTGTTATGATGGCGACGTAAAATGCGAAAAACCGAGCAAAATTTCCAACTGCCGAAACGTAGAGTGTAACTGACACCAACTGCCGCTCCGTTAGTGTGGAAGTAAGTAGATTTTTGACCCCAAAACAATTTTGAAATCGCCACGCCCACAAATATCGCCCTATCGGTATCAAACTCGGTCATGACATTGATACGAATGCCTGCTCCCGTAAAATGTTTTCGAAATTTCTCTAGGGCTTACGGTTTTCTGTCAAGGTGCTTCAGAGTGAAATCAGGCGCCAGGGTAACTGACAAATCTCCCAGATTCACTTCCATGTATTTCTGAAAAATGTCTGAGCTCAGCACACACCGTCTTTGTCTCATCACTGCAATTACTGTGAGTGAGCTACAAATATGAATCGCGGTACTATGGGAGACGACAAATAGCCCTCTCATATGCTTCAAACGGTTTTCCAATACGTCTCTCGGTTCCTGAACGGCAAGGAGTTGTTCAGGCTGCTTTTTCCATATAAACTGACTGGGTGTCTCACAAAGATAGAATTCTTTCTCCACCTTTCTGTCTCACACACACATGAAAGTTAGCAGAGGATTGATAACCATAGCAACGGAACACAGGAGGGGATTGGCTGCTGGTTAGGACTACAAATACGCATCACTGTAGTTCTAATCAATACTCAGTTAAAACAGAGGGCTGAGCTGCCATTTAGAGCTGTTTACTGTTTACTGTATACTGTTTTCGAGTATATAACTTATTTAACCCAAACACTGTTACTCATAGGATTAGTGTAGCCCTTTAAAAGGAAGCTTACTAAAAATTTCAAAATAAAAGCCTGAATATTCCTGTCAGCTCTTTCGGAAAAACTAACTACTTCAAACTATTAAAATTCTGTCTCTCCCTCTCTGTCTCACACATATGACAGTTGAGCTGCTCTTTAGAACTACAGTGATTGAAGGTTAGAACTACAACATGGCGGACACTCAGTGCCTACAAAAGAGGTCTGAGCTAAATGTCAGAACTACAACATGGTGGAACTGTCAATTACTACAGAGGACTGAGCTGGCCTTTAGAACTACTTGTGATTTGGGCTTTTTATAACTGATTTTACCCAACCATTGTTACACATGGGTTTAGTGTGGCCATTTAAAATAAAGCTTACTGAAAATTTCAAAATAAAAGCCTTGACAATTTCTACATCAGGTAATTGCTCTTTTGGGCATTCTATAACTGATTTTAACCAACCATTGTTACACATGGGATTAGTGTACCGCCATAGGCAGTGCAATAATATTAGCCTGTATTATCTGTCTCTCTTAGGTTAGTGCGCTGCCTTGCGTAGCAAGGCAGTATATTAACATTAGCACAAACATTAGCATTTCACTGCCCCCCATGAGTGCACCTGACCTGTCAAGAAAACATTCTAATGATACCCCACATGCTACTGACAGCATTTAGGCTTACATTAGCATTTGGCTAATTTTAGCTTATACACTAATTTCAACATACTGAATTGTGCAAGTCCTGGTTCGTCAACATGCTTGTTACTCTTCACATGCTATTGATTACATTCCACCTTTTTTTAGCATTGATGCTAATTTTTAGCATCAGAACACTGGGTCCAAACCGACGGGCACACCTTGGCAGGCCCCAGTTAAATTTCTTCAGGAATTTTCTAGTTTGAAAATTGTTGTGCTGGACTGAGAGACGGTGAGGACAGTGGTGCAGAATCAGAGCCTGCGAAGGCAGCCATTTCTATCGTAAAAAACCCCCAAAACGGAATAACACTTTGTCAGAGAACATTTCTGAGCACAAGGCTTGTTTTATGGCTTTATATTGTCAACAGCCATTCTGAGATCAGAAAAAGCCTGCAGCAGATTTCCATTTGTGCTTCTGACTCTGGGTGATTCTATATTGCTGATGGCCAAGAGTGACAGCGATGATAAATCAGCAGTGAATATGTGCAATTAACAGCTCTTGAGCAGAATATGTAATTATTTCAAAGTATTGTTGAATTGCATCGGTTCCCTGGCTCAGGCCTTCCTTTTCCATTAAAGTTTCTTTTATTACGCTTATTTGCAGAAAAAAACATTTCATTCTGATTGTTTGGCATGAATTTTTATTTCTGTTATTCAACCCATCATTGTTCATTGTTCATCTTTTTTTTAAAAAAAAAAAAACACCACTGTGACTGTGACCACATGGCTCACAGGCCTTCAATGAAAAGTACATCTTCCTTTCTGCCCGACAGGGTTTGAGTGGAACAATATTGCCCTCTTGTGGATTTCTGTAAATTAGTAATACAGGAAAAAAAAACATCTGCTCAGAGCACATTGTTATTTATACCTCCACGAATCCCTTTCCTTTAACCTTGTTTCACTTCAACTGTTAACACTTTTGAAACAGTTATGGGCTTTTAACACTGTTTAGATGAAGTAGGAGGGGGAATTAACAAAGATGAAAGAGAGTGAAGGGAATTCTGCAGCCTTGTAGTTTGTGTCACAACCAGCAGTTAATGTTTAGACATGTAACAGTTTTAGTGTTCTGATGTTTGGATGAGAACCTGATGCTCTTCCAGGCGGCTCCAATGTAAACTTTAACTATAAACGCCATACTGCTGTCTTGGCTCAAAAACGCGCTCAACCCCAACTGTTAAAGCAACTATAACTCAGCCAAGACACTGAAAATGGGAGGTTTCCAAACAAATCATGTAGACTTGAGTTCTCATACACTGCTTTCACATTCTGTCTTAATTTTGTTTATTACATAGTGATATGATATGTAATGACTTTGACATTGACATTAATTTATCTATGTCCTTAAAATAAAAACCCTCAACATTGAAGGAAATTGCAGGCTTTATGACAATGACAATAGAAAAAAAATCTTAACAAAACATCTAAATAAAACACAGGTTTCAACCTCAATATTTAAGTGAGGTTCTATAAAACATTACAGTAATAGATCCTTTGTAGTAAAAAGATTGATTTTCTTGAAAATGTGGATTCATTTATCCTGATCTACATTTTTTTAACTGACAAGCAGTTTAAAACTAAAGATGTTAATAAAATGGTATACTTTACCATGTTAGTGAACATTAACAGACTGAGATGTCTAAATAGCTCACGCCAGCTACAGATGGTGTCGCTAGCGGTTAGCTTCCACCATCCTCACTTCTCTTCATTTTCAAGACGTTAGGAGTCATATGAAATTTTTTGACCACAGCCAAGGAAACTATAATTCACAATAATTTCATAGAAACTCATTTCTAAATACTAAAACCAAGAGAACAGAACAATTATACTTTTACAATGTATCAATCATTAATATCCCTGATTTTAATCACGAACAAAAGAATAAAAAAAAATTGATAAGCACACAAAATAATTTAAAAAAGAGCATCATGTCTTTACACCCTAATGCCAACAGAACAACTGTACTTCAAAGTAAACCAGGGCCTGAATTCCAAACCCATATTATTCTTTTAGACAGTTGGTTCAGCCTTGAACCACAGAGAAATATCAACAATTGTTTTCACTTTCACCACTTACAAGCTTACTTACGGTACGATTACTTTTACATGTAAATTACAAGCATTCCATCAGAAAAAACACTGACTGATAGAAAAAAAGTGCAAAATAATTCCCATTATAAAGTTGAAACATGGGTCATGTCACTGAGAATAAATGTGTCAGGTTAAACCTTGTAAGGTACAAACTGAGTCAGAATGAATACAAACAGCTTCAAGTGTCAACAGCAGGATGAAAAAGAAAAACTCCTTACTTCATATGGATTTTGATGTATTCAAGCAGTGGAAACTGGCAGGGACATAACCGCACTAAACAGCAGAAACAATAAAGGCCATTCAAACAATTGGTAAACTTTCAGTTCACAGCGAGATTTCTTCGAGAAAGATTTACCAGACGATATATAGGACATCTAATATTAAGCATGAGAGGATTTTATTTATTGATTTTTTTTTTTTTACTTTCTAAATCATAATTAGAAATCTTACTGACATCCTGGCACATTTTAAAACTGGAATCTCAGTTACATCTGAGCTCTTCCAATTCAATATTTCAGTTTTAACCCAGAATGCATTCAAAGCAAACTTCCACCCAGACTGAAGGGGGTGAACTTCTGAGCCTGCTGAGCTCCGATCTCTGCCACGTACAAAGCTCCGGCCTTTAGATCCAGATCAACCAGGTGGGGCTTCACATCTTCCGCCAGCTGGATGACACTTGCCACTTTGCACTGACCAATTAACCCAACAGGTGGTGCATCCAGCAGTGTAATCTGATTGGTGTTTAGCTGTACAACAACAAAATATTTTTTGTCTGGAGTCAGGCGAACAGAGTAGGGTGCATCCTCTGTGAAGCAGCTGCCCCATGTGCCCAGCCAGTCCCCTGTAATGGAGTTAAACACCTGGATCCTTTTGTTGCCCCTGTCAGCCACCCACACTCTCTGGGCACTATCCACCGTCACGCTGTGAGGAATGTAGAACTGAGCCAGGCCTTGTCCTTTCTCTGCATGCATCCACAACACTTTCTGGTCCTTAGAGAGCTTGATGAGGCGGTTGTTCATGCCTCCATCACCGTCCACAATATACATTTCCCCAGATTCATGGACAAAAATCTCAGCTGGCTGGTCAAACTGCAGAGGGTCCAACCCAGAACCTGCTTTACCTGGAGTCCCAAGCACCTGACACATGCAAGAAAAGATTATAAAACAATGTTGAGTGACAGAGAATGTTTCTGTGTTAAAATCCTGTTTCTGGCATTAAAGAACAATCTAAAAGGAGCATTTACCTGCAAAAGCTTTCCTGATTGGGAGTACTGTTTGATGGAATGGCCATACGGACCGTCCCCCACATCAGTGATCCAAATGGTGGGATCTTTGGAGGATGCGTCTGCTAAAAACATCCCATGAGGCATCTCCAGAGTGGTTGTGTTCCACGACATGAGAAACTCTCCTTCTGTGGTGAAGACCAGCACCTTGGGGACATTAGCTCCTGGAGAAAAGCAAAAGTCAACATTGACTCAGATAACTAGAAACATGTCTAAAAATGAAAAAAAGATGGCGCAGCTAGGAACCAATAAAGATCATTTCAAAAAGAGGCTATTGCTGTTTTTGGTGCATCACACAGAATCATCAAAGTTACTTCAGTCAAAGAGGACAACAAATTCTAATTTTTTCAACATCTTAGTCTGTGAATGGTCCTTGTTCCCAGTTTGAAAGAACCTGGATGTTTTGCTGATCCGCCTTCTCAGGCTTGTGAGGTATCTGTTTTCTGGCTCTTGTTAAAGCACATTCCTGAAAACTAACAAATCTGCACTGCAGGTTGTTTGCTGAGTTTAAATGCCTGTGGAAGGCTTCAGATAGAATTGGTGAGACCATCTCAATATGATAAATAAACAGTGAAGTTTTCAACCCCTGGGCACCTTTTGCAAATATGTTTTCTTTTCACTCTTGCTGTCATCACTGGTAAATAAACAAATAGCTGGAACAGAGCAATGTTCTGCAAAAGACAGCTGCATTTTCCCCGTTTAGCTAAGTTTGGCTTACTCAGCTGATTAATCTGATCTCAGGTTTCCATCAATGTTTACATTGATATCAACTAAATAAAAACATTAATATTTGTCACCAGCTAAATAACATTATTGGGGGGGAAAATATGGCAATATATTTCCAGATTAGTAGATTAGACCCACGATAATCACCTTTGTGACATTTGCTGCTGATAAATGTTTTGTTTGCGCACCCAAACATACACAGTGTTTCATTAACCAAGGTGTGTACCTCTCTGTGCTACGTACACCACCGCCGCATACTGGTTGACAGCCACACAGAACACCTCTCCAGTGAAGATCTCCGGGTTATTGGGCCAGCCCAGGTCCAGCTTGTACAGCGGTCTCCCCATCAGCTGGTAGTCATGTCTCAGGCTGGAGCTGCTCCGGCGCAGCCCGCCGCCGCTGCTACCGTTGTACAGCAGCGTCACGAACAGGATTAATGACACCATACCTGAAGCTATCAGGCACCAATGGCTTCTCTTCTTTATCAACATTTGCTGCCTCGCTGTGTCTGGAACTAGAATCTGTTTCAAATCGACGAGGACACAGAGCGGAAACACAAATAAAAACTCTTCTAACGATTAATAAAATGCACGATAAAGTCCCGTGTGGATGTCAATCAGTAGGTCAATAACAGTAGTCACTTCCTGGACTCATTTGGTGCGTTCTCTTCATGCTCGTAAATTGGATTACCGAATTACCAGTTGGAAAAGGAATTAGAATGCGCCATGAAGTTGAAACCAACCTTTAAAGTCGATACAAGAATTTACGAATTCAGTATGGCCGCTCCCATATAATGTCGAGAAAGTTGTTGGTTGGTTTATAGGACGTTATTGGCATTGTATTGTTTTCAGGATTAGCAATTTCGCAGCGCTCAACTAAGACTTCCGAGAAAACTTGAATGCATCACCAGGCGAACACATATGTAGTTCCGGTTTGAACATGACAAAACTAAATCACATGACAAAACTAAAACGCTGACCAAAATGCGATTAATGTTTTAGGATAAAGTTTTAGTATGTATTAATAGCAGAATTCAACACTTAATGTTAATATTATTTTATATTATATTATTTAATATGATAAAATATATTAGAAAAATTTCTTCTGCTTTTTTGTAGATGCTGAAAGCTGTGGGCAGTACATGTCATTAAGTATACTCAACTTAATGACAAGGTATATTTCTAAAGTATATATATAAAGTACTTTATACAAGTATACTGAAAGTAATCTTCTAAACATATGTTTAGTTTTCTACTGCCCTTTTTAACATTGTTAGGGTAAGTGTAATGGGCATGGATGTTGGGTGTATGACCTTTAACACCATGAGGGACATGCCAGGAAAGGAGCTGTCAACCTGCATAGAACTTCCATTGCACTTGTGTCAGTACATTCATTTTTCTATCAAGGTTTGTTCTTGACTGTTTTGGTTTGTAAATGCAAAGTATTGATATTTATGTGTTGCATCACACTGAGTACATATATCCACTGATTCATCAACCACAGCAGTTTTTAATGGTGGTTTCTGTGATTGACATTCTGAGCTCATCACCAGAACTTTCCTCTTTTGTCTTGTGTTGGAGTGTGTGGGAAATCAAAGGTGTTTGGCATGTGGTCAGAGTCGTTTATATATATGTGCATATTGAAAGACATTTCGTTGCAAGGCACCAATAATAATAAAATGAATAAGTAATAATAAAAGAATCAATATGAATATAAACAATAAAAAAAATATTAATGGGGGTTTACTAGTCCTATGGCATGAGGGATGAAGCTGTTGTGGAATCTGATTGTTCTGCATTTGAAGCTGCTGAATCTTTTCCCAGAGGGCAGCAGGGAGAACAAACCATGCTGAGGGTGGAAGGGGTCTTTTGTATTTCTCCTTGCTTTGGACAGGCAGCGTCTGCCAGCGGTGTCAAGGATGGAGGAAGCTCAGTCCCAGTGATTCTCACCACTCTCTCTATACTTTGCCAGTCAGAGGTGTTACACACTCCAAACCATACAGAGATGTTGCTGGCCTCTCTATTGTCCCTCCATAGAAAGGAGTGAGACTTAGAAAAACAGAGAAGCATAATAAAGTAACTCCAGTACAATGACGTGCATGTGAATATATCAGTAAAGATTAGCAGGTGTTGCATGTAACTGAGATATCAGCAAGTGTGCACTACAAATCCGTTCATACGGATCTTCAGGACAAACTCTTTTTCTGGTCCAAGAATCATGTCGTTTGTGGTCATGAGTTAAAATCCTGTAGAACCACACTACAGCCAACAAGTGTTCTAACTATCATTCCTTCCCTAGAACGTAATGATACCAGCGAGTTGTTTTGCCATACAAAAAATGGCGGCTTGTGTTCGCTCACCCCGCGATTTTGCCTATTGCGCGTGCGCCTCTTGCCACGTCTGAATTGACTGCTTGTCACGTCACGACGGTTTGCTGTACCTCTGAGTGCTACGAGGGCAACTGAGCTTCCTCGACTGTAATTCATTTCTTTGTGTTTATTATACATTTGATATATTTGTATTGCTGTGCGAATGACACTCCCTGAAGCTCAGAGGCACAGTACATGTAGAGTAAACCATCGACGAAGCGACACCATGGAGGTCGTGGACAGTCCGCTGAACCTGGTAAGTTCCCATCTTGATGTTGCAATAACAAGCTAATGTAAAGGAGTCCGTGTTAGCATGGTGAATGTTAACTGACCGACACGGTGTCTGCCGAGTAGGTTTTAAATGCCTACGCAGTGCCTTACAAGGACTTACTGTACAGTGCTTACTGTACTATCGTGTTTGTTTCGGTTGTGGGTCAAGTATACTGCTTGTATGGGCATATTTGCTATTATAGTAGCAATATTTGTCCATACGTTGACCCTCGACTAATTGTCGCACACGTCTAATGTTTTTGTGTCATTAAACGACTTCAATCTTTTTCCTATCAGGCAACGACAGGGAAGAAAACCAATTATGTGAGCTGCTAAATACAGTCACAGCGGTTTGGATTTCTGATATGCTAATGTTTATGAGGAGTGATGGGAACTTATTTATTTCTCTTTTTTTCTATGGATAACAACGAGGGACAAAAATACTTAATGAGAAATTCCTCGAGAACGGCATTTTTATTTAGCTTTATTTTCACAAATGTTAGTTGTGACATATCAATGAAACATTAGGTAATAATTTAACCTTGTTGAGCTCTTGCATATGTTAGGTCAGCGGGTGCCCAGTCCTCCAAAGCTACCACCCAAATCCAACACACCCGAATCAAGTGAATGACTTGTACATCTGCAGAGCCATATGATTCAGCTGTGTAGAAGGAGCTACGGCATCTAGGACCGTAGCTCTGGAAAAAATCTATATGTCAGAAGGACTTACCCAGTCTGTGCTGAGGAGGATTTCCTCAGAATTCACCTCTCTCAAGTTGCCAGCTGCATTGTGCTGTTAATTATCACCATAGTAACACTTTAGCAGGGTGACCAAACATCCGTATTTCCAGGGACATGTCAGTATTTCACGTCCTGTCCCGGGCGTCCCGGGTATTTTTTAGAAAGTGAGGAAATGTCCTGTTTTTTTAAATTTCCTTCATTGGACCATTAAATTTACAGGCACTAGGGCACTGCGCTGCGTGTGACGTAATCCCTGAGCCGCGTCAGTGCAGGCAGCCCTGTTCTTAATCAGAAGAGAGATAAGTGGCTGTCAGTAGCCAACAACATGCCAAAGCGCAAATGTATGGAGTTTCCCCGTTTTTAGAGCTCCCCCAAGGTGTTCTGGTTTTCCCAAATTAAAATATGGTCACCCTAACTTTAGTGACATTTAAAAAGCAATATTTCAGCTGCTTTATCTGCTGTACTGTACATTTCCACTTCCAGCTTGGTATGATGATTTATCATGTTGATGAAATTGCACCATCTCAGTAAAACCAGAGTCATAATTTCACTATTTACATGCATGCTCCCAGAAAACTATTTTTTAATAATGGATGTGCCAAGTGTCGGCGAGGACTCTGAGCTTCTTTGTGTGTGTTAGATTTAACTCTGTTTAATCATGTGTTAAGTGTTCATACAGTGTAGAGAGCTTGACGATTGTGTGTGTATTTTAAGCTGTTTAATCCAAACATCACTGTTTGAGTTCTTCACTGTGTTATGTGAGCACATTGCTGTGGGACGTATTCTGCTCCATATATCTGTTTTCACTGGGAGGGGTCTCATGAAAAGGGACTCATGGCTGGGGATGATTATGAAATGTTTTTTATTGTTTCAGGGTAGAACTGAACCAATAAATTATCCCCAATTTCCTTAATTTTGGGAGATCACTTACATGTAAAGCCGATCTTATCAAATGACCTTATCTTCCTCAGATAAGAGGTAACTTCAAGTTCATGGTGCCTAAAATCTGAGCTGGAAAGTTGGACATCTCTTAATAATTAATGCATATATATTGCAGTTGAACAAAGTGCAACTCTAAACAAATTGTTTTATTCTGCATCCTCTTCCCTGTTTCTACCATATTGCACACGTGCCATCATCTAACTGTGCTCAGGCACATCAGCAGTGCAGAAAGGCAGAACGTTTGGTCTCTGCTGGAAAGTATGAAGAGGCCATTTCCTGCCATGGAAAAGCTGCAGGTATGGTTTTCTGAATGTGTTACTCTTAGGAACTGTAAGAATAGAAACATTTATCTGGACTGCACTGACAAATATTTGAGTGGCTATGTGGTCTTCCTAGTAATTTATTCTGTAATTACACTCATGTCAGGCAGTAGTTCCAAATGTCACTGAGGCAGGCTGACTTTGAATAACGATGAAAACAGGTCACATCATTATTCTCTAATTCTATTTGTGTGATGCTTCAGTAATTTACTAATAAGCAAAATCCATTTTTCAAATGATTGACTTTATTGATGTTAATTTGAATTATTGGGTTGTATGTAATTTCTGCTCTCTTATGAATGAGCTCCACTCAGCATCTATTGAACTTCTCTTAATGATCTTCCACACAGCTCATCATTCTGATTCTTTCTGTATAGCTTCTTCATCTCTCACTTTGTTCCATCTCTATAGATCTACTACTGCCTCTAGTGGTATGGGGTGGTAATACAACTAACAAAAACATGACTGAGGATACTACATGTCATTCCCATGTCTCTCTGTCTCTATAGATCTTCTCACAGAAGCAATGAAGTTAACAGAGTGTGAGCAGGTGAGAATCTGTTATTTCTCTCAGTAGTTGTACTAAGTTCTCCTCCAGCACTGATTCTTGTTGTCAGGATTTTGAAATTACTGATCTAAATCCACTCTATGTATCTGTGATGGGTTACAGTTAGATTCATGTTATTATTTGTTCATGCTCATCCAAGGCATGTCAGGAGAGCCTGGTTACTGAATATAGCAACAGTTTTCCCAGCATTCTGAGGAGAAGCTGCTAACAGATTTAGCTAAATTCTCAGCTTGGCTCATCATTCGCACATAATGAGTCCTCTGTCCTTTTGTAAAACAAGCAGCCCAAAACTTCAGCTCTTTTCTCTTCAACTCCCGTCTTTCCTCTCCTCTCTGTCTGTATGACTTCATCAGCTGAAGCAGGTTGAAGCTTTTAATAGATGCTCTGGTACGAAGGTACTGCTTTAGGTTTGACACTCCCATGAGTCTCAGGCTGCTTTCAGATTATTCTTTCATTTCATGATTGCATCCGAGATTTAATCAATACTAAAACAAACAATTGTTTACTTATTTGCTTCAAAATCAATACAAACTGAGAAAATTCAATGAGCTTCTCTCCCCTCCTCACTCTCTGCTACGATGCAGCTAGCCGATTCTATTTTGAATGCTAAGGCAAGTTAGCATAGCCACCGATGACTGCGGATAAAGAGTTTTCCTGTAATAGCAACTTTTTTCTCCTCCATTAGCATATTGTGCAACGATTACATGAGTTTGAGTGACAGCGCTAAGCCCCACCTCCTGGCTCTGATTGGTGCACTTCTTCAGACAGCAATAGTAGCTCAGTTAGGAGGTGGAGGAGATCCATGTTTTCACTAATACTGTCTCAACAGGGTTTGAATAAATATGAAAAGAATATATTTTTATAAAAGTTACATATTTCATTAAACTTGGGATTAGAAATAAAGGTGTACCATAGCTGTGTATTTTCTTTGTCAGCTGAGTGTTAAACGTTATTGCTAGCGTAGTGTAGCATAGTTTTATGGCTGATGTTGGTGTTCTGCTTCTGTAGGCCAGTCTGTCCATGGAGCTGCAGAGAGACAGCCATATCAAACAGCAGCGGCTGATTCAAGAGCGCTGGAAGAGAGAAACTCGACGTGAGGCAACCAGGGCGCGACCTGGCGCCGGGCCAGGCCCCTTAACCAAAACCCAGCCGTCAGGTCAGCCCTCGGCTGCTGGCGCTGCCAGGCTCTCTGCTGAACCAGGCAGAGGAGTCGGTGAGCGAGAATACGACACCCTGCTTTACCAGTTTCAGACTCGGCAGGCTGGAGCCTGCCAGCGTTTAACTTCACCGTGCCCTGGCTCCAAAACCACCAAGGATGATAAAACCCGCCTGGAGGAGCAGCAGACCACCATCGACGACCTGCGGCGCCTGGTCGACCATCTGATGAACGAAAACCAGCGGCTGTCGGCCGAGAACGAGCGGCTACGTTTGGAGAACGCCCGGCTGCAGTCTGAGGCCGCAGACTTTGGGGAGCGTTCTGAGCTCTGGGTACTCCCTCATGCAGCGGGTGCCATGGGAACGGGAAGCGGGCAGGAAGGGAAGAACAGTGGGAAAAGCAAGGAGATCGCTATCCCTCAGCTGCCGCCGTTGGAGATGCCGGCTCAGGAAGATCTGTGTCTGGATGACCTGCCGCCCCTGGAGCTGCCTGAAGACATTAAGAATGAACTGCAGGAGCTGCTGGACATAGACAAACTGGGATGAAACAATACTGAGCCACACACACACATGCACACCACCATCTTCATCATCAAACTACTAGCCCTCATGTCAGATGTGGGTCACTGACAGCTGGGTTCATGTGGGTTAAACCTAAAGTACAGACATGTCTGCTTTCTGTATTTTCAGGACAGTCCTGTCCAGCTCAACATGTTCTACTGGACTGGAAATCACAGTCAGATAGTAGCATCATTACACAACAGGGCAACTGTGGAGTAAATCCCTCTGACGTAATAGCATACACTCACTCACCACAATGATAACTTACCCAGGCTCTGTTATTCGCTCCTTTTCAGAGATAACATCATGCCTTGGCCTTTGTGACAATAAGAACAAAGTGCTTCATAGAAGGACATCAGGTGAGGAACAGAAAGCTGCATGTAGAAATTATCTGCAACAAGAGTTCAGGTCATCTCGCTGTTACCATGGAGAATGCAGTCAACAACATTACATCACCTTTATGTTCCCCTCCATCCTTCTGCATGGTTGTGGATGAAAGAGCCCTGCCCCTCCCACAACATATTTGGGATTACTATCCATATTTCTGCACACAGATAAAGATGCAGTGAGAATCAGCTGCAGGTGAGCACATTACTGCTGCTCTCTGAAAATCATGGCTGCAGTTTTCTACCACTGTAGCAGACAGAAATTAAAAGGTTTTAATTATATGTGTGTGCTGTGATTTTTATCTCTTAAGCATTACAATATAATGCTTAAGGACAGAGGAGATGGTGATAGAAATAATGACCATTACATTTGGAACAGAAAGGGGGAAGTTTGGACCCCAGAGCTCACCAGCCCAGATGGGTAGTGCAGAGAGGCAGCATCATGTTGTTTTACTGCAGGAGGGACTGGTGCACTTTAGAAATCTATTTTATGTGGAAATATTGATGCAACATCTTAAGAATTGAACCCAAATGGGTCTTCCACATGGACAGTGTCTCTGAGTGAACCAGCAAATTAGCTCCAAAGTAGCTTATGGACAAAAAATCAATTCAAAAATATTTTCTAACTCCAGAGGTAAAATTAAATTAAACTAATATCACAGTTTTCTTCACTTATTGATGCTGATGGCTGTCAGCAGGAAGGATGTCCTCTAGCAGTCTGTATTACAGCAACTCTGGAGACACTCTGACAGGATCATGACGAGGATGCTTGAGGTTGTCTATAATTGTCTCTTTTTTTATTTTTATAAAGAATCCTTCATGAACCATCATTTCCAGAGGTCCCACAGTCGTTACCAGATCAAAACCAGATCAGTCTTCATCAGGTTGACTCCAGTTAACTCAGATAAGTTTCTACAAACCTATCAGTTTGTAGAAAAGGTTTGACCCATGTCATAGAGTTTAAAAGATAGTTATTCCTGATACTCACCAAATGAATATAAACCTCTGAAATCAAAGAAAGTTACAAAAAAAAACACTTAAAATTTTATTTTTTTTGACATTAAGTAAATACAAATTCTATCTGGCCTGAAGCAAGAGAAGTTTGTTCTGATTCAATGAAAAAACATCTGACCTCTGGTTCATTATAAGCAACAGGTCACATCTGTAAACTCAATGCCGCTTGAATGAGTGACAGTAGTTTAGATCAAATGTTTGTGTAGTTTGCTTCAGTAGATGCACTAACCAAAGAATACCAGCAGGGGGAGCTCAGGTGTTTTTTGTACATTTTTTCAGCAAAACGGAAACTTCTAGACATGCGAGATGTTCAGACATGCAATCGACACTTTACTGTTTATGTGTAATGACTACAGTTGAACGTAGATATTTATATAACCAACTTTATGTTTAAAACATCTGACATATAATCAAACCAAACATTTCCTGTTTTAGGTCCTATCCCACTACTAACATTTCTAATTGCTAAATACCAGAATCAGAAGTTATAAGAAATTTTGAAATTCAGAAGTTTGCTTCTGAACATTTCCTCAGTGTTTGGTAGAACTACCTACTACATTGTCTGACATGGCTCAACATCTGGGGTTTTACTTCCACAAACATGGTTTGGTCTGTCTCACAGTAGTTTACTGGATTTTTGGTCTTCTTACATTTTCTCATGATGCCATACAAGGAAGCAGTGGTTTAGAAGTCCTGAATGGATCCTTTTATTGCAGTGATTTTGGGTGATGGGAGAAACAAAGAAACGACAATGTCTTTAGAGCATAAAAGACAATAAAAGCCACATTTGTTTTTGCCTTTATATTGACAGGCATTTTTATTTTAGTGTATTTTCAGCAAACTCATCAAAACATTTTAAAAACTGTGTCCACACAGCCGTGGTGGGCACATCGGCCTTTGGTTTAGTCAGATATGAGCATTAAATGGACATCAACACGTGAGCATGTGCAGCTTGCTGCTGCACATTTGCAGGTTGTTCATTAGGATGTTTAAAAAACACTGGCTCAGAGAAATGCTGAGCTCCACAGGAAGCAGCAGTGCTGCGGCTAACATGGTTTGGTCTGTCTCCACACAGAAAACTAGATCAGAGATGAAAAACATCAGCACATATAAAATAATGGGAGGATATGCATGTGCAAATTATGCTGTTACAATAAAAAGCATATAAATCACAAAAAAAGTCATAAAAAAGCAAACCAATAACACTCAGAATAATTAAAGCTTGAAATTTACAACCATGATCTTCTCTGGGTAGATCAGTGAAAGTCAGAAAAGCTAGCGAATTCCCCTTTTTGACAGAATGAAAGTGTTGGGAACACTCCAACACGCCTGGCTTCCTGTCCATCCAGGGCCAGCATGTTCCCACTTCCTGTTCTGAGACATGACTCAGCTGCTGCCACGTCTAACGGAGGAAAAGCAGCTGAAAGCAGCAGCACAGTCAGAAATGCTCCTCATGACTACACTGAAGCTAAAAGCATCGTTTTGCTTCAAGCAATGGTTCAAAAACAGCATTTTAATTGATCCAACATAGAGAAACAGAAAATGGTCCACATGAGTTCAAACCTAACAAGTCACGCGTGAGGAGGTCCATCAACCAGAAGAACATTTCAGTTGATGAAAATAATATTTTATTCTGATTATGGAGTCAGATATTTTGGAAAGCAGAAGCATAAAATTAATACTAAAGCTATTAGCAACATTTGAAATCCCCAAGCCACAGTGGTACCACGTTATTCATATTAAATGAAAGAGCAGATGATGAGGAATGTGTCTAAAAAATAAAAGACAAAATATTTCCCACTCCTATAAAAACCCATCAGTCCCAGTGAGAGACGACAGACAGACCATAATACCCCTGGACAACGCTCTGAGGGGAAACACTCTGAGCTGCAGGTAATAAATATGTCAGCAGATTGGTCATCACATAGAGTCCAGCAGAGTGAAACGTCAGAGTGGGAAAACAAGATGACAGCATCATCCACCAATCAGCAGGCAGCTCTGCAGGGTCTCATGACGCGCCGTAGTTAACGGAGCTCAGCGCCGGCCTCTTCTTGCCTTTGATCTTCAGTGATCCATAACGAAGCTGCTGGTGACAGAAAACACAGAAGGTGCTTCAAGATCAGCTCGCTGGAGGGTGTTACTGCTGAGAAACGTTCAGCTCAGCATCTTTAGCACAGGTGAAGCTGTGAAACCATTTGGAAACTCACAATTAGGTATTGGCGAAGAAAAATGCGGGGACTGTCTGGTTTTAGCAATGGATTAGTTTC
The DNA here is from genome assembly GCF_001444195.1 of Xiphophorus couchianus. Classification (NCBI taxonomy): domain Eukaryota; kingdom Metazoa; phylum Chordata; class Actinopteri; order Cyprinodontiformes; family Poeciliidae; genus Xiphophorus; species Xiphophorus couchianus. Next base: position 2,574,336 of record NC_040236.1, read on the forward strand.
AGTGGAAAGCATGCAGTCATCATTCTATAATTGCCTCTCATACAGGAAACTACAACTAAGAATGTTCCAGTTTAAGCTTAATGTTAGAAGTTCAGCTGCAGCAACAAAGATCTGAGAATGTTCAGAAACTCAGCACCTCAGTTCCAGTTAAAGGATCTGTCAGTGCTTGTTAAATCGTCTGGATTTGCCTGGAAGCCTTAGATTTTTTCCTCTTTTTTTGACGTATTGAAATAGTGTGTAAATAAATGCCCTGTCTATCCCTTCAGGAGTGTATTTTTAATATTTTCCCGGTCAGCAGGGTCAGGTGGACACTTACGTCTTTGCGGACTCTGGATCTTGTGATCTTGACGCTCTGGGAACGTCTCAGTCCTTTCTGACTGACGGCCTCATCTTCAGAGAACGTTGGCTCGGCCTCTTCATCAGACCCATCCTCCTGCTCATAGTAGTACTCTGAAGTAACAAAAGACACACACAGTAATCAATGAAACCATGTGATTGTGTGTGAAGCTTCCTTTGATGAGCTGATTGACTTCCATCTACCAGGAGGAAATCATCGGGCCTCTCCTTCCCTCATCAGATGTCAGTTTCTGACATACGGAATGTTACATGTGGTAAAAATGTATATATGACAACAAACCTAACCATATGGGAAGATGATCATTATGATGTGTACTGTGAGAGAACTGTTCAGAAGAAGAACAGTGAAAAGTAGGCTCAGGATTTAACATCAGGCAGGGTCCTCCATGTCTCACAAGGTCTTGTGAATGTTGATGACTGTAGCTGAGGAGTGTCAGCTTCCTCTTGGTCCACATCAAGCAGGTTCCCTTCCAACCCCAATGTGTGTTCATGTTTGTGTGTCTTTGTGTTGCCAGTGTGTGTTAAAGAAGTGAGGGTGCAGCTGAGCTCAGCTGAGCCCTCATGTTTCTGCTACCTAGAGCACACACACTTAATCGGATTAATCATGATGAATCAGTTATTGAAGTAATCATCAACTAATTGCTTCTAATTATTGGCTGAAAAACAACTTGCTTAGAGCAATAATTAAGCCAAAACTGTATAAAATATAAATGCTTTGTGCATTTAAGACAAGAAGAACCTTCTTTGTCTCTGTATGCTCTAGCCAAACTTCTCAAATGGCATCGTTTTAGCTTCACCTGGTTCCAGGGGTAAAAAAACACCTGATGAGCATGATAAGAAGTTCAGGAACTCAGCACCTCAGTTCCAGTTATAGGATCTATCAGTGGTTGTTAAATCGTCTGGACTTGCCTGGAAGCCTTTGATTTTTTTTGTTGACGTATTAAAATAGTGTGTAAATGTCCACATGCAGAAGCCAAACAAATACCCTGTCTGTCCCTTCACTCACAAAGGAAACAATAATAATAATAATAATAATAATAATAATGATAATGATAATACAGACCTTTGGGCCAAAACACATTACTTTTGTTTGTGGTATCAACACAAAGGTGACACAAACTTTAAAAGATGTGATTAAAGTCAGAGGAATGGAGACAAATTTCACATTAGCTGCAATTATGCAATTATTTTTGAGTCAGAAGCTCAGACTTCCTGCTCTAAGTTTCACCAATAAACCAAAGGGTTGAAATGAAAGCAAAAGGTCATCTTTACTGCCATCTTGTGGTAGACTAGCTGTTTAATAAAACACATAAACTAGTCCAGTTTAAGGACTTTAAAGAATATTAAAATAGTAAAAACTAAAATTCAGAGTGAAGCAGATCCAGCTCAGAGTTTTATCTGTTCTGAATTCTGTAACAACACAAAGCTTAGCTGAACACACAGAGTGACCCTGCCCCACCACCCCCCAAACCCAGCCCCATGCCCCCACTCAGCCCCCCTCCCCCTCAACCCAGCCCCATGCCCCACCTCGCCCCGCCCCACCCAGCCACGCCTTGCCCCACCATGCAGGCCAGCCCACATCTCTGCCCGTTCCTATCCAACAGGACCTTCTGACTCAGCAGCTCCACGCTTCAACCCCACACCACCTGAAAACAATGGCTTCCTTGCTGCTGCTTCCTGACCTCTGACCCCAACAGCTGTTTTACCAGGGATTTCCTGGTTTTGTTGCAAGTGTGTGCTTTCTGTTTGTTTTGGGTCTTAGGTCATCTCTCCACTTGATCCAAGGAAACAGACAGGAGCCAATTAGAAGAGATGTAATGGGACCAAACTTCCCAAGAGATCAAGAAACACCAAACAACTGACTGAATAAAGAAAATACAGCACTTCCCCTCAACTGTTCTCCATGTTATCCACTGATGGAAAAAAAGCCTACATTTTTTCATCAACTTCAGACCTGATGCTCCTCCTCCACAGACCAATGAAACGAGGTGAAACTACGGCTAGCTGCAGATACTCTGCTGTTCGTCCCACAGACCTTCCAGTCGGCTCAGAGCTCATCTGTTCAGAGTCCTGTCACTTTTAAAAGAGCTTCTGTTTCAAACTCTATCAAATATGTAAGCCGGGATCTAGAACATGATGACATGGTGAGGAAATAATTCAACCAATCAATGATGGGTTGGACCAGAGACAATTAACCCAGCAGAACTCTGAAGTTTAACTCCCAGCTGAACCTCTGGATTCCACAGAGTCACTTCTGTGGTAATTCTCTCCAACACCATGAATGTGAAGGACAGAGCCAAATACCATTCCATCAACCTTCAGACAAAAACATCGAGAAGGTCAGAGAGCCACAGAAAAGCAGCCCAACAATGCAAGCTTCCTCAGACACGTACCCGGCGATGTTTCCCAGGCTACGGTTGCCTAGACGCCAGCTGTGCGCTGTCAGAACTCAAAGCTGTTGATGGAAAGATAAATCAATTTCAATCTTTTACATCTACTGCAAAGCCACTAATTACCAACATGTGTGTTCACAGGAGAGAATGTGTTAGAATGATTCACACAGATGCACCCCACTGTAGGTTCCCATGGCAACTCACTGGCAGGTCTGTAACATCAGCAACAGAGCTGTGAGCCAGGAGTAAATAAGTCCAACAGGAATATTTGTTGACATAATTTAATCCACCTGTACTCCATGTATCTGGCCACTAGAGGGAGCTGTAGAGCAGATGAGGTAACCCAAGGTTCTGGATGCCTGAGCTGAATACATGATGCCTCCATGTTCACTCCATCACTCCTCCTGCATCCATCCTTGGAATCTCTTTTCTCCTCATACATATTCCTCTGCAGCTCTGTCTTTTTGAGCTCCACTCAGAGAGTGTGTGTGTGTGTGCATGTGGGGGTGGGTGTGCGCGTGTGTATTAAAAAGACAAGCATAGAAGGAACAGTGAGTATGTGTTTGGCATTCTGCTGGCATCCCCACTCCACCTCATCTCATCCCTTCTGTCTGCTCGGAAGTCATCTCACACACACTCTTTCACACACAGCTGCTGAGTGCTTTCATTGAAATGCCAGCCAACCTGCAGGGAAGGAGGAAGCCGAGGAAAAACAGCACACAGAGAAAATCAGTCCAAACAGCAGTGGGCACTACCTGGATCTGTTTCTGATGCAGCCAGGAGGCGACCTGATGATTAGCAATGCAAAGAATGGGAACAGGAAGTAGCCGTAACCCCCGGAAACCAAGCCATACCTTAGGGTTAGGGTTAGGGTTAACAGGTTTATTCTTCAGTTTAGTTTCTGGAGCCCTCTGGGGTGTGAATATTTATATGATCTGTGTTTATTGTGAGAACACCACAGCTGTGATCAGTCCTAAAACATTAAAGACCACAACTACTCCACTAAATACATACATTAGTATAAATTTTGGGTAATTTCTCCATTACATAATATAGAACAGCTGTTGTTGTTTATTTCAAAGGGAGAAGGTAGATTACACTGAGTTAGCCACAGATGCTAGTTTTCATCTATAGTCCCTCAGGGTCCCGTTGATCTAAATACAATATATTACAGCGCAGTTACAGGTAAGTTAACAAGCTTCTTCCATAAAAAAAGACAAGAAGACTAATAATAATAATACTAATAATAAATATTAAGATTGTTCATCTTTTCTTTTTTCGTATTGGTAGCAGCCAGAGCAAGGACTAGAGGAAGCTTCATGCAAAGAAGAAAATAATTTGTTTTTATTTTTGTTGTTGTGCGTTCAGAAACTTCGACTTTTCTGTGTCTCAAATGTGATCCTGGAGCGTCCGTGTTTAGATCCTGTGGTCATGAGTTTGGATTTTAACATCACAGGTTCTGGTAAAGGAGACTGACTCATTCTGGGACAGAGGGAAACATTTCTCTGGACTTTGTCCTGGACGTTCAGAGCAGTGGTGATGTGGACACATTCAGTGCAGGTGAAATTCACCAGAACTCCTGATCAGAGGGAAACGTTGTGGGTTTGATTCCAGCTTCCTACTGCCATAGGTTATTGTGCCCCTGAGCAAGGCTCTTAGCCGCTAGTTGCCTACCAATGTGACGGTGCATGAAGGCGTGTGTGTGTGTGTGTGTGTGTGTGTGTGTGTGTGTGTGTGTGTGTGTGTGTGTGTGTGTGTGTTTGTATATGAGTCTGAATGAATGTTTTGGTGAGGATTGGCTGGAGGCTCCAGAAATGCATGAAAGTCACAACAATATCCTAATAAGAGAGAAATCCAAACAGATCTGAGTGTGTGTGTGTGTGTGTGTGTACGTACCATCTCTGGAGGCCGGGTCGGTGTTCTGGGACCTCCTGGAGGCCGGGTTAGCTGAGTGGGGGTTGTACGGGTACAGCTGGTTTCCTCTGTCGTCCTGCTGGCCGATCTGCGTCAGGTCATGCATGCTCAGGCTGCGCAGCTTCTCTGTTATGGCTCCCTGACCCTGACAAGCCAACAGGCAACGTTACTGCACACAGCTCAACACTTCTCTCCATTACTGTCTACATGTCAGACAGTAAAGTAATATGTGAGAGGTGAGGCGTAGCTCCAAAAAAAAGACCCTGTTTGTTTGGTGTTAAACAAAAAAAAAATCTTAATTTGCTCTTCCTATTCAGAGGGAAACAATTAAAGATGAAACATTCAGAAAGTATAAGTAAACCTCTTCATGGTTCATTCTAAAAAGCACAAACAATATATTCTATCAAACACGGGCAGAAACATCAGTTCAGCGAATTTCTGACTCTTCATTCAAGCAGCAGTCATCTGTCTTCACAATTCTCAGTGTTTGCATCATTTCTCCTGCATCATTCATTCTGACTCAGGTCCAGGAGTACAGAGAAGTAAACGTCTCCTGGGAAACTCCACCCTGAGCAGCAGCACAGACGCTCAACTGGAAAAGTGCCAACAGGTCAAAGTAAACTAAGGATTATTTTAGTAATCAAGTAGTCCATTGATTATTCTGATGATTAATCAGATAGAAAATTGGCACATTCTGCAGATTTTTCATTTAACCACTTAAGTCTTTTTATACAAAGTTGGAAATACATTGAAAGATGCAAATAAACAAATAATCCAAGTCATTTCTTAAATGAGAAAATGAACATTTTGTTGCCTAAAATGCAATAGCAGCATTCCTATAGTGAACACAAAGGATGAATCTTCAGCTAATTGCATACATCTAACATCAATATGTTAAATGCTCAGTTTTTTTTTTGATTAATCGATTAATAACTGGATAGCTAAAGGTGCTTTTTATATGGACTTTGAAAGAAGTGAGGCTAAATCTGCTACTTGAGGACTTCTGAGTAGAACACATTTCTAGATAAATTAGGTAGTTTTGTTTTCTTATCTTAAATTCCAAATGCATAGTTTTGTAAAGTTTTCACTTAATTTCTACCCTGAGTGTGTTGTTCTTTCAGTAAACTGCCTTTTTTTAATCTGTATACTCTAGTTAATAACAATTATTGACTTCTAAATTAGTTGATGGCTATTTCAATAATTGATTCATCGCAATAAATCTGATTGTGTCAGCCTATACATTAGTTCTGTTTGCAAAAATACAAAATATTAAAAATGATAAGAAGATCAGTAATTAGAATGTTTTTGCTCTCTCTGATTATCACTGAGCTAAAGATGCTAACATGAGGAGCCACTCTGTGTTAGTTAGTTAAAGAGCCAACACATTAATAAATCAGTCCTGTTGCATTAATAAATGAAGGACAGAAAGGTTAACGAGGCCAAACTGGAATACAGACATATGAAATATGATCCTTACCTTCATTTATTTAATAACAGATAAAAAATTTCTTCATGCTGACATAGTTGGACAGAGTTAGACAAAATGAGTGGAAACTACAACAAAAGTAAGAAAAATAATAAAGCCCCGTATATAAAATAGTCAAAGGTAATTTGGGAATCATAGTTGCAAAAATAGAAAATATTTTTGGCAAGACATTGAATTATTAAATCCATACCAAGGTTTTTGGGTTGCAGGTCTGAAAGCATCTCCCTGTTTAGTTCTAGGGTTTATTTATTAGCACATCACAAGAAAATGATCTGGTCTTTATCAGAGGAATCACTGTGATAAACTAAGTACACCCTTGCTGTAGACTGTTTGGAATGCTGAGAATGCTAAAGTAAAACTACTAAGCAGGCAGACTAAACGACAGAGCTGATGGCAGTGAATCACAGGACTGAACAAGTAGGAATTCTAAGGTTTTCTTCTCGTCTCTGACAGGACTGGCAGCAGGGATTCAGATCGAAGTGCTGCAGAGACAGACAATCCAGACCTCATCATGTTGGACTGAAGAAACAAATATCTGCAAGCATCAATGAACTGAAGTAACACTGAAGTGCAATGGGACCTGAGCTACCTTCACACAGCAGGTCTTGATGCCTGCTGTTGTTGTTGTTGAACAACAACAACATAATTGTTGTTGTTGAAATTCTGAATCAGATTTTTGTGTGTGTGGTTGTTCATTCTAATGAATGATGTGACCAAAATCAGACATCTGTGAACGGTTTGTGTCCCCAAAGCGATCCGCATGAGCAGAAGAAGAATGCTGGTGTCACACAGCAGCGCTCTTTACAGAGGCAGTAATAGACGCCGCCGTCTATGGAGGGAATTTAAAGTTCTTGAAAGCTGGCAGCATCGTCACAGGATCAGAACCAGATGAAGGGAGCTAATAAAACAAAGCACAACTTGTAGCAGCAGCTTTTAGCGGAACATTGACTGCAGCTTCTGGAGAGAAGCCTGGATGTGGAGCTGGACCAGAAGTGGTGCACTTCAGAAATGTTTCATCATTTTCAGAATTAGAACTTTCAGTCATTATTTACATCAGAATTCACTTAGCCTACTCTGTCACCCTCACCCAATCAGTTATACTGGGAAAATGGATGGAAGGATAATTCACACAAAAGCATTATTATATTAGGCCACATTCATATTTGCAAACATCGCAAAGGTATAAAGTTCTGCTCTCAAATTGAAAATGTAAGCTCTTGATAATTCAAATTTCAATTCCTCTATGAGCAAATATGATTAATTGGCAAAGAGAAACTGCACATAAAAGTATCTCATAAAGCTAGCTTCTATCCAAAACAATATTCACCTCGGTACTGACAGAATCAACATTTAGATTGATACGGTTCAGAATACTGAACCGTAGTCAGATATGCATCTGATTTAGTTCTACGTATGGCAGGAGCACAGACTGGATTTCTTGGGGGTGAAACGATCACACTTGTGCCGTTTGGACAGAGTTCATTCAGATATACAGTAGGTTGTTCTCACTCACTCTCATTCAGATCAGTTCAGTTGTAGGGTGTACTTAATTTTCTTACCAAACATTTTTCCACTTTGGTCACTTTTTGGTTTAGTAACTAATGTGTGTTTTTTCATAGACCCTGGTGGACCAGATCATTGCTATGATGTCCTAATATAATAAAGCATAGAGTCCATACCCATGGCTGTATGCTGAGAGGATGTGATGGGCAGCACTGTATGAAGTAAGCATGCTATTTGCTGTTTACCTCTCAGAGGAGCATGCTGAGGTGCACACACTTTGAAGGATGTCAGTACAGAGGAAGAAAAACACAAGTCATGTTAAGGTCAAAGGAGACAGTGAAGACTAGTTCAAGTTTAGAAACATTGATCAAATGTTCCCTTTGCTTCATTCCTTTCTGAAGAAAATGTCTCTGATGGAACTGATAGAACTGCTCCTGGTGCAGTCAGAACCCGGCGGCATCCACTACGTTAGAACGTCAGAAACTACCCTGCCAAAGTGAATTTTCACAACTACAACACATCTAGAAGAGTTCACATCCCTGTTAAAATGCAGGTTTTGAATCATTAAAAAGTAGAATATAATAAACAGAGCTGAAGGATCCATTCCATTCATGAGATGGGAGCAAATATAATAAAATGCTCAGGAGAACATGAAGTATGAACAATATTTTTGGAGAAAGCAATAATCCACATTTTTGTTTTAAAAAGAGTGACTTCATAAAAAACAGCAGTGTTTCAAAGCATCTGCCATCATTGTATAATAATTCAGTTCAACAGATTTATGACTTGAACTGGTTCCCATATCCAGACCCATTTATCCCTGTCATGTTAGTCTGAACTCAGCTGGGAAGTGTAGCTACGAAGAAGCACACCAGTGGAATACTGGACACATTTACATTAACACATGATTTCTTTTCATTAAAAGAAATGCATTCAAAATGGAAAATGTTCTTTCACTCACCTTGACAGCAGCAGAGACAGCAGCGGTAGCCGCAATACTTAATCCCTGCTTCCCAAAGTTCACCATGGTCTCATAGCTTCTCTCTTTGGCCTGCACGATATATTCATCTATTTCCTAGATGGATACAATCAATAACACTCTTACTGGGGACAGTTTAATCAGGTAAAAAGCAACAGAAGCAGAATATTCTCAACAGAAGTTTAGCGTGTACTCAGAGGCAGACAGAGAAAGATGGATGGTCGTACTCTCTCTCTGGAGGACAGCAGGGGGTGCAGACACTTCCTGTAAATGAGACTTGCTCCTCTGGTGTAAGGCGACAGCAGCCAGATCACAAAAGCCATCTTCAGCTCATAGTACAGAGGGAACCTGGACAGACAGAGAAACTGCTCGCTCACATGGGGCTCAGGTCTGAGCTGCTTTTCCACCTCAGACATGCAGCCAACATGGCCACTTCCATCAAGTAAAACATTATGTTAAACTATGTGCGACGTAGCGTAACTATGTCAAGAGTGGTAAAAAGGACGCCTACAAATTAAATGTATTATTTATCTGAGTGGAGTTAGCCCCCTACTCTCTTCAAATTAAATGAAATTGGTGTCAAACTGTTGTGCTACATTTGTGCATCAAACAGTTAAAGATTAAATATTTCCAGAGATTAACAGAGATCAGTCCACATTTACAAAATCAAGCAAATTTGGCATCAAACAACTGTGCTGCAAATATTTTTGCTGCACAAACCAGCACAAATGTAACTTAATGTAAATTGATTGACACCATATTTTATTTTATTTGGGTAAATGTTGACTGGCTGGTTGACCTTTGATGAGCCCTAGAAACATTATTAATATTTTTAAAATGATAGTGCCACAAACGAAAATGTTTGCTGTACAAATATTTGACACCAATTTTGTTCAATGTGAAGAAGGTGGGGGCCAACTTCACTCAGGTCTCATCATTAGGTGAAGAAAAATGGATTCAGTTTGACAGCATTTATAAACCAAGGAATGAACAATGGACAGATAAATTAACCACAAATTCCTTCATTTTGGGAAATCGCCGATTGGCCGATACTTATATGAAATCAATCTTATCCAAAAATCTGCCCTACTTCTGCTAGAAAAAAAGCTATTTTAATAATTTTGTGCTTTTTGTTTTTATCAACAGGGCATTGCTTCAAATGTCAAGAGAGTTAGTCAATCGAATACTGAGACTAGTGTACTGAGAGAAGATTAAAAAAATCTAAGTGGTCAGCAACAACTCAGTATCAGTCATTTTCCCAGGGTTGGCACTGACCAGTGGTGGGCTGGTTAAATACTGAAAACCTGCAGCATATCTCTTAGGTCATTCATAATAACTGGGCTCTTTGTGTTATAGTCTGTTGACAAAAATACTCAAATGGTCAAAATTCTGATTAGAATGTCAGACCAGAAAACTAGAAGCCAGTACTGGCAGGAACAAACTGAGGTTAGTGCTTTTAGCTGCAGGATGTGCACAACATGCTAACTACGTTCAAATGTGTCTGTATGCGGGTGTGTGTGTGTGTGTGTGTGTGTGTGTGTGTGTGTGTGTGTGTGTGTGTGTGTGTGTGTGCGTGTGTGTGTGTGTGCTAAGGTTAGCAATGTGCTTCATTCAGGTTACTCACCAAGCTACAGTCAGGTCAGTGATTGTCTCCACGACTGTATACAAAGCAAATACAATCCAGTACATCATCCAGCGCACCTGAACACACACACAGAATCACTACGGTTAATCTACACACACCTGAGCTGGATTGGTGTTAAACACTGCAGAACATCACCATTAATACAGTCTGGTAGACATGTTATGGAGAGTCTAATAACATGCATCTTAATAGCAACTGCCAACTTAATGTGTGCTTGTCAAACCATAATTATTTACCTTGATATTATTACTACCATGACATGTTATTTTGACTAACATTTGTGAGTAAAATAAATAATTAAAATTAAAACAGGGACTGCAAGCCCAAATATTAAAACAAGCTTTTAATCAGATTATTTCCTTTTCTCTTTGTTTGATCCATCCTGGAACCCGTAGCTGCAGCAGCAGCAGTAAAGGGCAAACAAGATGAGCTCGCTGTCTTTCTGCTTTTTGCTGTCTTTCCTAATCTGTCACTTCCCCATTCCTCCTAAAGGGCTTCCCAGGCTCTCCTGGCTACATTTCCATATGAAAGGCAGCAGCAGGCTGTGGCAGCCAGACAGTCACATGGCCAGCTGGAGTAGAAGCCAGACTCTGCTGCTGCATGACTGAACACACACTGACAGGACCTGAGAAAATGTCAGTGCATGTGCTCTCATCTCTCTCTGCTGGAGAGATGAGAGTGAGTACAGAGTGTGTGTACTTGGGCAGAGAAAGCATGTAAACCAGAGAACACTCCAGCATCCAGGGGGTTTTCCACTAAAGGAGCTTCAGAGATGGAGCAGCGTTGGTGCTGTGGTCTGTTCTCAACCAGCGACATATAATTAAAAACAATACAGCTCCATGGGGGCCTGGAAACCCATAGCTCCATCATGTTTGAGCTGTCCTTCAGTTCCTGCCAGATTAGCCACATGTTGTCCTAGATTTCTGTATCAGAAGTGCCTTGTGTTTCATGCCTTCTTCTAAACAATCTTGAATTCACTAAAACTAAAACCTCAGCTAACCAAATAGAGCGCCCCTGATACTTGTCCAGCATGAAGTTTACGGGAATGTTTTGTCACAGTGCCTAAATATTCATCCCAGAATAATTAGGATGAATATTCTACAATCTGTCTGTTTTTAGGGGTCAAGTTTAAACCCCTGCTGGCATATTTTTACTTACCAAAATATCCTTAACCTTTTTACTTTCCACATAACCTATAGTTTCTAAAAAGCTCAAGCATAGGATCTCCACCCCAAGCCCTCAGTACAGGGTTGTACTGAGCTGGAAAACCTTCCAAATATTTTGACCGTGACATAATGAATCCATTCATCTGTTTTCCTCAAGCCCTTCCCAGGCCAGCCGAGAAACATAGTCCCTCTAGAGCAGGGATTCTTAACCTTTTTGACCTCGGGGGTCCAATTTTTCTGGTTCAAAGTGACCCGGGGCCCATTTAGTTTACCAAAGTGACCTGGCTTTTGTTCTACATAAAAATCAAATCCATGTATGGTTTACCATCAAAAACATAAAATAAGGTAACATCATTATGTGATAATCACAAGAAGACTTACCATTTGTAAGCAAATCTGCACATAAAACAACATTGTGAACAGGCCAAAAAATTATGGAACGGATCAAAATGCAGCAAGAGTAAAATTCTGAGATGGAAAGTTCTAGAAAAAACAAAAACATTTGAACTGTAAAATTTAAAAAATTTTAGACTTTTGAAACTCAGAAATTCACGTTTTTTTCTAGAAACTTGGCTAATCTCAAGATTTCAGTTTTTTCCAAAAATAAAATTTAGATTAATCTAATTATTTTTGGTTTTTTGGCAGAAATATACTCATTTTTTATATCTACAGTGGCCCTAATATGCATAGATAAACTGGTAAACTGAGAGCTTGACCTTGTGACTCAGCTGTCTTCACCACGCCAGACTGGTACAGCCCAACCTATTGCCAGATGAGTCGGCTCCAAAAATCAACTGCATTTGAGGGAGTTTAAAAAGATGTTATCCTCATGTAGACTCTGATCACTTAATTTGCCACAAGGTGGCTTATGTGAACCTTAATGCCTGTTGATGCATATTCTACACATAGCAGTGATCATATTGGAATAGCTCAGGATTAAAATAAATTAACCGCATAGCCATTTAGTGTGCAACTTTTGGCTTAAATTTCATACCAAATGGCAAGATTTCTAAGTACTACATGACTTACAAACAAACAATATGAATCTGTTTGATTACATCGTTGAACACACGTCTGGATTAATTCGGTTTATGCCTTTCTATATAGTCATATTACATTAGGCCTTTGATGTTTTATAATGTGTAAACAACAAAACATAGAATTCACAGAATATATTATGCCATCTGAACTACAGTAAATTAGATCACTTCTATTTCAAAACTTGTAATCCAACATTGTCCAATGTGAACTGGATTATTTCAACAGGTAACTTTAGTTTCCTCTCAGTTGTTTCTCCCCATAGAAGCTACACCTGGTCTGGGGTTCTGTTTGGGTGTGAGATAACGCTGCCATCAACTACACCTTCTCCTGCTATTAACTTTTTCCTTTGATTCTTTACTTTTAAAATAATTTTGCATCAGTTCTTGTACATTCTTCTCCGTCTTCTCAAATCCCCAGTTGATGCGGCAGATGGCTGCTTGTACCAGAGAGGTCTCTTCCTGTTAAAGGGGAGTTTTTCCTCTCCACTGTCGCTACATTCATACTCAGTATTGCTGCAAAGTCAATGATACGATTATTTATGTGCTGGTCCAGGAGGAGTGAATGCTGCAAGTCAATGACTCAATGCAATCTGCTGGGTTTCCCAAGACACAAAGCTTTTTACACTAATTTTAATAATAAATTGAGCTCAATGCTCCATTTGATAACTAGAGTCAATTGGAATGTATGTGTGGTTGAATTGCAGCTGCCTTCACAGTAGTCCCATTTTCCACATCACAACTACTCATTAACTCTTATATATGCTCGTCTATACTCAAATCTACCAAGTCTATCTCTTCTGCATTAAATTAGCTGTTAGTACTCAAGGTAGAAATTAATCATAATGTCATCTCTGCTAGTTATTAGACTGTTGAAGAGTTTTATAGCATCTGCTATAAAACTTTTTGTTGGCTGACTAACAATCTCAGTGGAACAAAAACAACACAGAAATCTATACGCTGATAGACTAATACCATTACACTGAATTCAACATGCAGACAGCGCTGCTAGAGGCAGCATGACAGCTGCACCAGTCAACAGGTGACCTCATGATGAACTGGATGTCTGCTGCGTACACACACACACACAGTTGTGTTTTCATGTCTTGTCGGGACTTTACATGGACCTCAATTCATTTTCTACAGCCTAATCCTTACAATCACAAACCTAACCCAAAACAGTGGTCCCCACAACCCCATATTGTAGACAGAAAAACCTTCATAACCTTGAAGGTTATGAAGTAACTTGAAATATGAAACCTTCATATTTCAAGGTTCTGTTTTGAAATATGAACACTCGATAAGCTCCTTACGTTTCACCTTGATAATAGAGCTCATTCAGCTGAGCTGCATGGACCAGAAGTGTCAGCTTCTCAATCAAAAAATAACTGATGTGATACGAAGAACACAGAAGACTTCCTGGGAAGTTCTCATAAGACTAGAGGATACGTTAGGAAATAATCCACCGTCAAATTTCTGATCAAACATAGTAGTGGTTTTACAACATGAGACCAGGTGACACATCAAGAACAACCTACAAGAAATCGAACCATTTCATTTTCCTAGCAGCCCTGGTACAGAGAGTAAACATCTTTATTCTTGTGGAGCGTGCAGAGACCTTAAAGAATCAGTAAATGCAAAAATCTAAAATATGTAGAAGAAAGGAGAGATACTTGTGGTACCTAGGGTTTTAGATCTGCTGTGGGTGAGCTGGGGATGTGTTTCTAATTCAGTCGACGGGGATTTCACTCTCACTGACACAAGTTGCATCACCAATCTCTCCACAGAATCCAGCTTCAGCTTTTAAACCAATATCTACATGTATGTTCCTATCAAAGTCTGGGTTCAAACAGAACCTGTCCTGCGGCATTTTTCAGAGCGTCCCGTTTCTTCTAAAGCAACATCAGTATAAGGTAGAACGACCCGTTTCAGAAAGAGTGATGCAGTTTTCACATAAATTCCTTTTAAGGTATCCAACATTCACATCTGACTAGTTTTGAAACAGAGAGGACACAATGCAGACCAAATGTCTTCAAAACCTCTGAAATAGTCCCTTTGCTTTCGTGCTGTTAGAAGATGGAAACCAGGTAACAACTTCAGCTTCATCTTTCAGATCAGTACAGATGAGTAGGGCTTTAACATAACAGAGCTTACAAACACTCCTGTCTCATCTGTCACTAGCTGAATTTCCATTACAAATGTGCGCAAATGTTTGTTACTATTCTGCTGATGTCACAAAACATATCTTCACAATCGCAATGCTTCCACTAAATGAGAAATTAAATTAAAATCACACGTGAATAAGTTTGTTCATGCGATAAGTCATTAACAACCATGGCAGCGACTGATGTAAAGAGTCACATGTGATACATTCATAATTCAGTCATGGTGCTGGCGCTCAGCATCTATCAGCCAATCAGAGGAGACATGAGCATTTTATTTAGGCGTTGGAGCGACAAGCCCCGCCTACTTGGGAGCAGCTACGTTTGTGACATTTTGGGGAAGAGCTATGGATTCAACAGGTTAGAATGACAACTTGCTCTGAACTGTGTGATACTGTGAGATGCTGGTGGAGCCAGCTGCACATTGTCAGAAAAAAACAAAAACAAACCATCAGCCTTCTACTACTTCCTGTAGTCTTCTTCGCCCTGAGTGACATCCAGCTGTTGATCATGTGACTCGTGTGATGCAAAGAGAAATGTTATGATACGGCTGAAAAACCACTTCATCTTAGCACAAAAGATTTTTATAGAAAAACTTGAGTTTTTTTCAAAATTGGCATTTCCATTAAGTGAATTTATGGTGTTTCTGATGGACTCAAAAAAAATCTGATATTTCATTTTGTCTTATAGAAATTCAATGCTGGCCCAAACATAATGGGCCAGCGTTGAATTAGCCGACTATTTAGATTAGCTGATTATTTCGCTATAATTACATTCTGGTACTTTATCTTTTTAAATGTGCACTCTGTTGGATATAGGTAATGCAATCAAAAGTTGTAAACTGGGAGCACCAGTGAGCCAAGATGGAGTAAAAACAGATATTTCAGAGCTCCAGCAGGTTTGTTAACATTTTTGTCTTAAAAGCAATAACTTCTTATTAAAGGTGACCAAAACCGTATTGATAATTTTGGACTTTAAAGAAATACATTTCAGTTGATGTTTCTCAATAAATGGCAAAAAAAAAAGAAAGTAAATTCAAGTATGACAGCAGCGTATCAAAGCTAACGGCTAACACCATATCCACCAAGCAACACACTCCAGAAGACAAAGATCCACAATGCAGGATGTGAAAGTCAACTGCTCAAACCAGGCCACTGCACCCAAGAAACCGGAAGATGGAGAAAGACTCTGTGTGCTCATTCCCATGCTGCATTATGATGGAGACGCTGCTAACAGCAGAGACAAAGCCTCGCTAACCTACAATGGATTATACCTCCAGTGTGGCAGCCTTCTCAGATGCACAGAGAGCGTTACAAGCACTTTGGCTTATTCTGCTACAATATCATTTATAGATGATATTGTGTGTCAAGGGCCAAAGTGAACATACAAATGAGTTATGAGACTGAACCTCAAAAGAAACTCTTGACAAGTAGATCTCAACACTGAAATATTGTGTTTTAAATTGCTGAACTACTAACTGAGCATTATCATCAATTTCACTTTTCTAAACTGGTCTGTCTTCAGGAATTGTGGCCAACAGTTTTACTAACTATCATTTTACAAAGTCACAATTAGATCTCCCTCATGTACACGATTTATATTAATATTATTGGTAGATTTCACATTGTTGTTGAAGTACATACATAAGTATGTACGTATATAAGTTATGCATACCTGCAGGAGCTTGAACTGCTACACTCTTAATCTTTCTCCTTTTCATTGTTTTTGTACACACAATTTTTTGGGTTGTGTTTGTCGCTGCTTATTATAGTATAGGCCAGCGAATGAAACCATTACCTTGCACTCTTACACTTTTAATAATTGTTGTTTTCTGCATTGTGATCCTTTGTTTCCTGAGGACTTTATTGCATCTAAAAAAGAGCATTTGAATCCTAGTTTTGAAAAATTGTACAGCAAAGTATCAGTAGTTTCTTAGTGGTTTTCCATCTGTAGTAAGTCATAATGTGAAGGGTCTGGATAGTCCAATCAAAAGAAACTAATTATTACTGCGACTCCAATAATCCAAGTGTCAAGTAGCATTTTACAGGGAACACACCTAACAGATGTGGAACATACAAAATTAAACAAGTCCTGGGCTGATAAAGTTTAACACAACCTCGTGTTGTTCTGGTAGGAAAAGAGGCGTTTCCATATTAATCCACAGGCAAAGTAACTCGACTGAAACCTTAGTGCATAGAACAGGGAAGGTGGATTTATATTGGTAAATGGGAGCACAGCTCCAGTCTCCTGATTATGGGGCTAGGGGAAGATTTTATTTGCGTAATGCCTAATCCAGATAGACAACCAGACTGTTAGAGCCCTAAAATGGGTAAAATGCTTCAAATCTATCTGTAGAAGATGGATTAGTGAATGTATGGCAATCCAAATTCCCAAAATGAGAGCAATCTGACATTTTATTCAAACCAACATGCATCTTACTCACAGATTACTTTTTACTGCTAAAGCCGAGCTACACAGAATTGAAGATATCACAATATTGCCAATCACAATCTCTGATCATAAACCAGTTACTCTCCAGTAGAATATATTTTCATTGCTGCCCATTCTTCAGAGAGATGAGCTGCTAGCAGCACTGCCAGAGCTTAATGCATGTGTTCCTGGCACTGTTCAAATTAAACTCATAATTATGGTCCTCCACACTGAACAGCTCTATGATGGCAGATGGCATGTCCGCTGGTCCATTGCTATACTGTATGGGAAATGTTGTTTGGAGTTTGCAGTGACGTAAATCATGAGCCAATCAACGAATGCATTCAGCTGTCTATCAAACTGCTTCTTTATTTCTTAAATCAAATTGCTTCTGCACAGTACATGGCTCGCCGCGCCTTGTACTGCAGAGAAAAGCCGCGAACAATCTGCTAATTTATTATATAGTTCCCCTTTGGGGTCAATAAATTCAAAGGGGTTCCCCTTTGAATTTGAATTAATGCAGATGAATTTGGCTATGGCAGACTAGGACAGAACCAGTTAGTGGAGAAGTTTTTTTATAGACGTTGCATGTCCTCCCATTTTGCCCAACTACCAAGCCAAGAGGCTTATTGAGAGCAAATCATGTAAAGTGGAACTACCACCTTATTTGTATTTTATTCATGAGATAACAAATTCAACCCATTGACAAAGAGTTTAAATAAAATTCCTCCTGCTCGTATTGTCCCCAACCTTAGGTATGCTAAATAAATATACAGTGTTCCAAATTATTATGCAAATTGGATTCAAGTGTCATAAAGATTAAATTTTTTGTTGTGCTATTAAATTTATAGATGGTATTGTGTGTCAGGGCTATTTGAATCATTATAATTAATTTCAGAGAGCTGGATTTATTAGTTTGTCTGGTGAGCTCAATTAAAGGAAATCTAATTAAGAAGGATGTTCCACATTATTAAGCAGGCCACAGGTTTCAAGCAACATGGGAAACAGAAAGGATCTCTCTGCTGGAAAATCATCAGATAGTGTAGTGGCGTATGACAAGGTATGAAAACATTAGATATTTAACAAAAACTGAAGTGTTATCGTACTGTGAAGAGATTTATGGCTGATTCAGAACAAAGATGGGTTTGTACAGATAAAGTGTGGTCACCATCCTCCTCTGACCTCAACCCTATTGAGAACCTTTGGAGTTTCCTCAAGCAGAAGATCTGAGTGTGGGATGCAGTTCATATCAAAACAGCAGCTCTGGGAAGGTATTCTGACATCCTGCCAAGAAATTCTAGCAGAAACTTTCCACAAACTCACAAGTTCAATGGATGCAAAAATTGTGCTGTGATATCAAAAAGGGCTCCTATGTTAACATGGAACTTGGTCTGTTAAGATGTTTGTGATTGAAATAGCTTTCGTAGTACATGTGACCACTTAATGCTGCACATTCAAAGAATGACCGTTTTGCAGTTTTTTATAATCCATAAAATGTTTAGAAAATCTGCTGTGCATAATAATTTGGAACAGTGCATTTTGAATTTTTTTATATTTGAAAAAAATTCTGTTCTCATGGGGAGCTTTGTTCAGTAAAATTTGATTTATACTGTAATAGTTCATGACTTGAAAATTATACTGACCATCATTTGCATTGACCATTTAAGAAAATCTGAGAAAATATCACTTGCATAATCATTTGGAACACGGTGTACATGTCATCAACTCAGTCAGAAATGTTGCTATGCAGGTAAAGCTTGAGAACTTACATATTCCTTAACATTTTTGGTCTTGACAGCTTTATAGGAGTAATATGCAGGATACAATGTCCCAAACAGGAGTCTGGAAAAAAAGGAGACAAAAGAAAAAACTTCATGAGGTCAGTCAATAATGGCAACAAAAATGAAATATCAATCAAATATTCTTTCAATCTGAAAATAAAAAACCCATCAGAACAGCTCTTCCTTTAAAGTCTTGAGATGTTAAACAGAGACTGATTATTGGCCAAATATCATATCCCAATGTGTTGGGATATGATATTTGTGTGGTGCAGTGCTAGAGCAGGCGCTCAACAAGCAGACGCCATTAGTAGAAATGCCAGACCAAGCCATTGTGCAAGTATCTAAAAGGAGACAGGTCCTCCAGTAATAAAGAAACACTGAGTTACTGCAGAGTCAGAATCTGACAGAGATGTGTTTTATATCAACTCCACATGAACACAGCTGAGAGAAAACTATCACCATCCACACACACACACACACACACAAACCTTCTCTCAGGGTGTACATTGTGTCTTCTTTGTTCCAAAGCAAGAAAAACTACTCTTTGCATTCATTCTCTCTGTTCATTCTGTGCCATTTCCACAGCAGAGCTTTCTCTGCAGATCAAACTAGAGAGTGCAATGCACCTGGTTCTGTTCAGCAGGAAAAACCTCTGACTCCTGCTGGAAAATAATGCACCTTAAGACTACACGCGGCATCATGAATCTGTTTTTAATCATTTATAAAATTTAATAAAGGATGGTCAAATTTTAATTTTCTACTCATGTAAGTACTTAAACTGAGCACAAACCAGAACCAAGCCAGAATGGTCTCCTTATATTAGATTTTTCTTCTTGACTGGAATGAAAGACACAGATGACACAGATAACAGCAGGATAACTTCTGGAAGTTTTTGGCAAGGGTGTAAAAGAGCAGCAGATATCTGTAGAGGAAGCACAGGGTCTGCTCACCAGGCACTTCACTAGAATTGAGTTATAAATTGGTTTGCAATGTCCCCAAATTTACTAAAGTCCCAAACAATTAGTGGTGCAAAGATTGCCGTTTTCTTGCACATCTCCAAACACAGATCTTTAAAAGGTCTGACCTGCCAAATCTGATTTTGGCCGACAGCAATCTCAGAAAATGAAGGAAATCAGGGCCGATTTATCGGTGCACCCCTAAATATAATGACTCAACTCATCTCATGAGTGGCTGATAACAAGACAACACAGAGCTTCTCACCCGTCCGTCACCTCAGGAAGTTGAGGTCAAACTTCAGCTCACCATGGGACCAGGCAACAGGGCAGCTGTGGTAGAATCCATCATAGAATTACAAACCCAACTCTGTTTCGGCATAAAGCAGCAACAGACTAGAGGAGAGAATGAGCAGTCGCTGGAAGAATATTCATCGCTGTACTTGCCCCCTTGGCTAATGAACCAATCAGTGGCTGACTAGGAAAATGATGTGTCCCTGGGCAACTTGAACCCAAGTTGCTGCCAATCTGATCAGAATTTTGGTTCAACCACATCAACCACATGCCAATGTTTTGCTAGGCAAACTAATGGTTCTGTTCTGAACAGCCACCAACATCTTCCCTCCAACTTCAGGCTTCGGAACAGATTTCCTCAGATCACTTCCAGGAGCCAATTGGGAGACTTGTAGCAGCGTTCAACAGTGTGACATGTAGCCCTACTGTGAGTCAGTGAAAGAGATGTGGATTTCACCCCTTAATGCAAAGATTTCTTAAGACTAGAGAAAAAACCTGATGAAATCGTCAACATTTCTTACAGTATGACAACACAAACTGCTTCAGTAATATCTAGGGCTACTCTGGTAGTTTTTTGACCACCGATCTTTAAAAAGCCTAACCTGTTGGTTCCGATATTGACCAATACCAATTTTTTTGTCTGAAAAGTCACTAACTATAGCAATCAAGTGGCTAAGTTGGCACATGCAGATGTGTCCTGGTGGCCAGGTCTGTCAGTCTGCAATCTCACTGCAGAGCAGAAGAGGACAGTGGCTGATTTTCAAAACTTTGTGAGGAAGATAAGATCGGTAGATAAGATCGCTTTGTCATATATCAGGCGATCTCCCAAAATTAAGGAGGTTGGGGAAGATTAATCAGTCCAAACCAAGTGATAAGATTCAAGGCAATCAAAGGAACTGAAGAACTCACTGATTTTACAGCACGACACAGTAAGGACTACTCTCTCTGTCAACAATACAACCAGTCATGTGAAAAACTTAGGACACCCTGAAACAGTGATTATTTTTAGAACATATTTGGCCACACTAGATTTTCATTTCAATTTTAACTATACTCAGACCTACAATGACAAAATGAAACATTTTAACCTGAAGCAAATACATGAATCTTTCAAAATGTCTTCTCAAAATCATTCAGTATGTCTCTTGATTACTTTATCTGAAATAGTCTCCAGAAAACTGAGAATGATGGGATTCAAATTTCCATGTTTCTTCCTGCACAGAACACAGTGTCTGCTTCCTGTATTTGGTTTTCCTGTCCTGGACACATCTGACCAATAAAACAGACTAAATGTCTTCGTAGTTTGTAGTGACAATCATTGATTCACTTGGATATTTCTCTGTGTGGAAGAAATTTGAACCACTGAAAAAAGGAACAAGCCAAACTTAACAACTTAGTCAAACCACAGTCAAACTTAACTGAATGGTTAAGTCTGAAATGCCCCCCCCCCCCCAAAAAAAAACATGTTTTCACTGGACCTACAGGAAGTTCTTTTAAATGTTGAAATCAAAGTCCATGTCTGTCCAATCATAAAGAAGCTGAACAAGTTGATCCTTCCTGGGTGGTGTGTAAGAAGGAAACTTTGAATGTCCAAGGCAAACGTTAAGGTCAGAGTGATGTTCATCAGAACATAGACAAGGACCAGGGTCTCTGGAATAATAGTCTTTGGACAGATGAGTCTAAATGTAACCATCTGGACACCAGAACATAGGATATGTTTGGTATAAATCAAATATAGCAGTTCAATAAAGCATGGAGGTGGGGGTGTCATTGTTTGGAGATGCTTTGCTGCAGCAGGACCTGGCCAGCTCATCCTCAGAGTCCAATATGTAGAGTGTATCAGAGGGTTAGGGTTAAAATGTGAGACCATCCATAAAAAAGTGACCTAAAATGTCCCAGTAAAAATACGAAAGTAATGAAATTAAATCAAAGTCCAGCTCCTAATCTCATTGTGATGCTGAATGTAGAATTAACTACCAATCAAACATCTCATATCTGAAAGTGAGGAGAGGGACAAGTTGACTTCAGACTGATGTCAGAGACTGGCAGGCATCAAGAAAAAGACTAGCAATTATGGGGTTCGAACTTTTACTCAGCTAGAAAGCTCAGTTTTGTTTAAAGAGCAATTATGCCAATTTTTACTCAGAGATAAATCTAAAAAAATTAAGAACAGACCTTGATATTGGAACATTTTTAATAAAGACAGCAATGTTTAATGAGTTGTCCTCATTTTTTCCACAAGTCTGTAAATAACATAAAAACTTCTCTCATTGTGCTGGTGAAATAGTGCAATAGCTTTTTCTGGCCAAAATTCCCTCATTCAGATTCAGCCTTCCAACCAATAAACAGGTCAACCTTAGCAGAGCATTTACATACACATACTTTGTTTTATAACACCAAATCTCACAATATGGGCAAAAATCTGGAGTTGGACGGCTTCCATAAGAACAGCAGCTTCCCAAATACACAGACACACTATATTTAGTCATGTATACTCCCTCAAATCCAAGTCTCCACAGCAGCATGCGAGCACAACCACAGCAGTTTATTTTCCCGTTGTTGCTATAGAAACTGAAAGACTGCCAAAGCTCCCTGGCTCTTGTCTTCACTGTGTGCTACACTCTTATTTCAAGGCACTGTGAGATTTTGTCCAAAGGTAGTGAGGCATTCTGACTCAGTCCAGAAATGTAAAGAAACATCTCAGAAATATGCTAAACAATTCTAGAAGTACTTTCAAAGCTCTCTCCTTTGTGAACAAATTGATGTTTAAATTAGGGTTGAAATAATTTGTTGGATTACTCATGATGAATCAATTATTAAGATAATTGTCAACTCATTTAAAATTTGATTAATCGATAAGTGGACTATACAGATTCAAAAACTGGTGTGCTTATGAATATTAATGAGCTAATGTGACTTGATTAGCGATCAGTGTCACTCAGATGGAGCGTAGGATGTAGGGTAGTGATCGCTGTGGTAAACAGCCTGCACTTGTACTCATGATGTTGAGCCCATACAAACCACTGTGGTGTGGCCATCCAGAGGGAGAAGCAGCACTGGTTACACAGGCCTCCAGCCTGGCGGTGGCGCTGTGCTAGCGTGTTGCTCCTTCCTGACTTCATCCAAGAATGTCTGGATAGAGTTTAGTCATGGAATTGTCATGGGAATGTGCTGTGAATTTACAGTGTGGTGAAGGCACAGGAGAGAATCTCAGAGACCCACAACAGTCTTTTCCTCCAGTGTATTCTGCCTGGCAGGTCGCCAGGTTTTAGTTGCCCCCCAGCCAGTCTAAACGTTGCTTGTTTTAATTATTTAAAAAACAGAGGAAAAAACAATAGTTTAAAGACTACCTGCATCTTTGCTGCACTGAGCATTTCACCGGCAGAGCAGAATCATTCCTGAAAGACTGGTTATTAGTAGATGTGCATCTATTGCTGTTTTCTGGACTGTGGTTGATTTCTTATAAGATCAGGGGACAATATCAGCATCACATATGAATATTGGCCAATCACTGATCTCCCAAAATTAATGAAATCGGTTTGCCAATGAATTTTGCACCTCTAGTTTATAGTTGATGCATTGAACAGGGCACAAAGCCGGCAGCGCGCACCAATCACAGCATCGGCGCCATCTTTCACTCAAACTGCATGATGTGGAAGAGAAGCTGTTCCTGTATCGGCATTTATACTAACTCACTGTGACGATCATGTTTCTTCAGAGCATACTGCACCAAGGTAGGCTTCAAGTTTAAAAGCGACAGAGCTTCCTCTGGTTGCGCAAGCTCAATGTTAACCGCAAATATAACCTATTTGCTCACCTGCTTTCACAGGTGAGCATTGAGAGTGCCATGGAGTGAGAATGATATATCTTTGTGAACAAAGAACTATTTATGGCGTGTGTGTTTACTTCTCACATGCTGCCCAGTGTGTGGTTCTGTGTTTGCAGTGAAATTTGATTAAAGTTTATGTATGTGTTCCCCACTCAGCCGGTGTGTTAGTGGGACGGTGGTTCAGCCTGTGGAGGAACTGTCACGCTCACCTCGTAGTCATCCAGCTTTTTTGTTATTTTTTGCAGCGCGATCATGCATCAAACTGTGCCATATCAAATGTCTTCTCTACCTCTATTCTACTCCAGTCAGGCAGAGTAGCTACGCGCAGCCGAGTGGAAATCAGAAAGAACACGCCCCATAAAACCCGGGCAACTAAAACAAATCGTCTCTGTGGCGCTTACTGAAAATTCAGTCATGAAATGGAAAAACTTGATTTCTACTAGTGCCTCATAAATTAAATGTCCCGTTTGACTCTCTCATCCAGCAGAGAGATGCCAGTGCAGTGGATTTAGCTCCTCATGCAGGGCCGGTCCAATGTTCTATGAGCAAAATATGGGTTCCTCTTCCTGCTGAGAACATCAGCACCACTATCAGTGTTTCATACAGACTGAATAGGATCTGGGAGAGGGGGTCTAGTTTAATTAGCTGAGCTCAAAAAACAAGCAGTGATAACTGTGATTTGTCGAGATGTATTTGTGAACAAATAAAACTCAAACTCAAAGGTTAAAGTCACAGAATCAGATTGTAGCTATGGTAACAAAACAATGTGACTATTAAGATTGTTCTTTGCACTTTTGCAAAGTAAACTTGCCAGCTCCTTTATCTTAAATGTAAATGTTAAACAATTTAAAACCTTTTAAATAATCTAAAATCAAATTTAATATCAATGTAATTCTCAATAAACAAACATATTTTTTTGGTTTGTTGTTTTTACATTTGTACATTGGTTTGCTGGTTTACTGGAAGACATTGTTGGCAAAGTCTTCCGGTCACAATTAATTACTCTGTAATATTTTACATTTCATGCCAACTTAACTTTTTTTAATACAAAAACATGGTGGACCACTCCGGTGCCCCGACCACCAGGCTTAGAACGTTTTCTGGAGGAAGCCTAACACTAAACTCTGAAAAGCCTGATCTGGTGAGCAAACCTGCAGCATGTCTGTAGGTCGAACGGTTACTGACATAAAACTCAGCCGCTAAAAAAAATCTGGTGATTTTTTTAACCCTCAGAGAGGACTCTAAGAAATGGAGACTATTCCTAAAGCAAACTCTCCACATGCAAAAATCCTGAAGACCAATACATGACGTTATAATATATTATAAAGTCATTATAATACACTACTTTATGTCTTTAAAATGTATTCCTCTTCAAAGTCTGTCTACATCTGCTCCTGCAGACTTGGTAACTGTATGAAGAGAATCAGACATTCCTGCAGGATAATTACAAAGCTACACCCATGTTTGGTGAAGCACTCTGAACACGACAGCAGCCAACTGCCACTATGTTACAGCAGCACAGAAAGACTGCAGCACATTTCTTTAAACCCTCAGAAAAAAACAACAAATAAAAAAATGCTTGAAAACTTTCTTAAACTCTACAAACCAGAATGTCAGATGTATGAAAAATTTGTTCTCCTTAACTTTAAACTTGGGGCCCCTACCTCATACTAACTCAATCTTTCTGTACCTCGCCCACATCTCCACCCTTCATGCAGCTGAAAAAATAGCCCCAGTGTGTTCTGATGGGCCTCGACTTGGGACTCCGGGTCACCTTCACTAGTTTCCTGACATCGAACACCACCAACAGTCAGTTTTAGGGAGGGAAGCATGGAGCAGAAGGAAACAGAAAAAAAAAACACAAGAAAACAGAATGAAACACTCAGAGGGAGAAGAGATGGGGGAGGGTTCCAGTCTCTGCCATGTTGAGCTCACAGCATCTGGTTTGAACTTGACAAATAAGAATTTCATTATTTGACTCTCCCCTAAAAGCACTGAGTGGATTGTTTTTGAAGTGCTGCTGAAGCAAATGGGAGTAGTTAGAGAAAATTCCTTTATGGGAGAATAACCAACATAAAGTCATGTGTGGTGAATTAGATGTGTTCTGGTGAGGCTCGTTTGTCAGTCTAAGAGCACCTTTTGAAAATAAAAAAACCTAAGCAAGTTGTAAACAACCTTCTTAAATCTATATCGTATTTTGTATGAGTTTCAGTCTCCGAAATTAGTGACAAACATTAATGAACTTTTTCACAATATCAGGGTTTCCCCCAGTGTATGATAGGCCTGGCAGGCCGCCATGCTATACGTCAGCGATGGGAAATCCTGGTCCTCGAGTGCTGGTGTCCTGCAACTCTTAGATGTCTCCCTGGTCCAACACACTTGAATCCAATAGCTGAATCACCTCCTAAGTGCAGTCAAGTTCTCAAGAGTCCTGCTAATGACCTCATTATTTGACTCAGACGTGTTGAAGTAAAGATACATCTAAAAGTTGCAGGAGGCCTGGAGTTGCCCACCCCTGCTATACGTGCAGTGAGAATGATATATCTTTATGAACAAAGCATTATGTGCTGCATGTGTGTTTACGTCTCAAAATGTTGACTCTGTGTCTGTGGTGATAAAGTTTGAGTTCCTGTTTAGCCGGTGCATTAGTGGTTCAGGCTGTGGAGAAGCTTTGGCGCTCACCTCGTGACCAGCAGAGCGCGCCGGTTTGTTTTATTTTATTTTTTTGCAGCGATGCAATGCATATCAAATGCTTTGTCTACTTAAAGTCAGGTAAAATTGCTGCACAGCTGCACAAAGATCAGAACAACTTGTCCCATAGACTGTTTGGGCAACCAAAACAGTTTCTGTGGTGCTTATTAAAAATTCAATAGTCACAAAATGGAAGAGCTACTAAAGCCACATAAATTAAATCTCCCGTTTGTCCCATTACATCCAGCAGTAGAGATGCCAGTGCAGTGAGTCTAGCTCATCATGCAGAGCCAGTCCAATGTTGAATGAGGCCTTGAGCAGAATTTGATTTAGGGGCCCCTCTTGCTGCAAACATCAGCACCACTAACAGCATTTTACCATGGAATTAGTGGAATCTGGGTGAGGGGCCTAGTTTAATTGACCAAACAGTCAAATGTAATTGTAGTTTACTGAGATGTATTACTGAACAACTAAAACTCAAAGATAATACTAACAGCATCAGATTGTTGCTATGGTAACAAAACAATCTAACTATGAAGATTGATCTTTGTACGGAGCCCTCCAGGGAACATGGTTTGTATACAGTCACAAATGTCATATATACATATAGGCCTGTCGCGATAAACGATGAATCGATTAATCGTACGATAAATTAAAACTATCGACGTCATTTCAATTATCGACATTATCGTCTCTTCCGGCCTTTTTCTCTTTCTGTTGATGACACCGAATGAAAAAAAGCTCAACTCCGGTGCTCTCCACTGACTCCTCCCTTCCTCATTTCCTTAGTGTAAAGCCCAGCGCACACTACACGATCTTAGAGCTGTCAGCCGATTGTCGGCCCATTTTTAAAACCTGACAGACCACACATTAGCCGACAGAAATCCTAGGTATAACGGTTCGATCGGGTTCGGTCCTGCCGTGTGGTGTCCAACAATGGGCACAAAATAATGGCTACAAGTCCAGTTAACTAATTTTAAAACCAGGCATTAATCAATGCTTTACTACAATCTACCTGCAATGCATGTGGCTAGTGTCAGCGTAAAGTCCTGACTGAATGAAAATCATTATATTTATGTCACGTTAACGAAGAACAGCTGAAAAGTTACCGAGTTTATCAACTGCGGTAGCAATTTCGCTCCAACTCCTCCTCTTGTCATTTCTATATTCTTTGCCTGTTGAATAAACATTAATGTTGTTTCCACATATCATCTCCAATGTCCGCTGGACTTCGGGTTGCGCCGTGTCAGCTGTTTGGGATTCCTCTCTGTAATTTCCCCTCATAAAGCACGAGGAGAATCCCCGCTTTCTGATTGGCTACCTGTCACATTCAACAGGCTGCGTTAAGCTCCCAGTCGGGGAAAAAACCCTGATTTGGATCAGAGCGGCAACGACGATCTACCATAACACACCACACAATCTTAGAAAGACCAACGTTCTAAGATTGTTGTAAGGGGAAAAATAGGAGCAAAAAATTATGTAGTGTGAACTATTGCATCAGGTAATCGATGTGCCCATTTTCTCTATTTAAATCTAATTATTACTGAAGGGCAACATAATATACAGACTTCATAATCTGCACTCTTTTGGTTGAATGCAGTATTTATTTCCACTTTGGCTTTATGTTGTTTAGTTTTTTTCAAGTACATTTTTTGTTAATGGAGACTGAGAATCCATTTTGTTTTTGGTTGTTTTGTTTATTTTGTTTATCAGTTCCAGTGTTTAGTATTCTTTTGAAAATAAAGTGTATCTATCTTTGGCAAGAAATCGCATGGATTATTATGTCATTTCCATTAAATCAGTGTAAAAAGGTCTTCAAACAATATTATCGTTTATCGCAATAATTTTTTGAGACAATTAATCGCTCAGCAAAATTTGCTATCGTGACAGGCCTATATACATATATGTCATGTATACACATTTAAACATCCTCAGTGTTCATTCTTAACTCTTTGGTGCACAAAATTGATTGAAAATCGATTTATTCACTGCATGTTCATGCAGTGAATAAACATGCATAAACATGCATATGTCTGTTTGTGTAGGTTGAGATGGAACTGCACGAAAGCTGCCTCTTAAACCCTTCAGACTATCAACACAAGAGGGACACAATTAAAACTGTCAGATGACTTATTACTCTGCGATAATAGTTCAGATATAGTTTGGATGTATTTTTTTTTCTTTCCTACTTACGGAAAGTTTGTGTTTTATATCATAGGTTTGTGGTGCATTTCTATCCTAAAGAAAAAAATATAGAACTTCAGATATTTCACAACAACATACTAAGATAGATGGAAAAACCTCATGAAAACCTTATGTTATAGCAGAAAATATGATGAAGAAAGGCTTGCAGTATTCAATTATGCCACATGAACTGATTAGTACATTATTGCGAGGGAACGCAAAAGAAAAAGATTTCCCTGTCCGCTAGAGGGCTCCTTATCTTTGAACTTCTACAAAGTAAACTTGCCAGCTCATTAAAATCTTAAATTTAAATGTTAAACAATTTTAAATATTTTAATTTATCTAACCTGAAACCATTAAATCAAATTTAACAACATTGATATTCTCTTAGTTTATTTATGCCTTGGCTGGTTCTAAATGTGATCAGCATTACATTATGTTTTTAGATCCACTAACTGATGGCTTCATTTGGATTTAACATGAGTGCAAATAATTGCTATTTATTTTAACTGTATTTTTAAAACTATTATTGTGGGTGTAAGTATCATCGGCAATGTCTTCTGGTAACATATTTTACGATTCCTGTCAATGTAACCACCGGGCCTTCTGGGGGAAAACCTGGAATATGATCATTTCATTTAATAAAATTCCTAAGTTAAGATATGGAATATGGAATAACATTTACTCACTCTCTCAATGTATTTTTTTTATTTTTATAGCTAGATTTTTATTGGTAACGACAAATTTATATAATGCATACACATTGCAATCATGTTTTTAAATTTGGTGCTAATCAGCTTCTGATGCTGCTAAGCATTTCTCAAGTTTCACCTGTATTCATTTCTTTTTTTTTGTCCTGGTTTTTAACCGTAGATTCAACAAACATGAATTACTTTCGTCCTCTGGCATCATGGAACAAAGCCTGGACATTAGCCAAGCAGATAAGAGTTCCAGGACATAAGTTCAACAACATCTATGAAACATGTTGTGTCTCAAAGTTTTATTGGGCCAACAGAGGTCAACCGCCTGGAACACCCATCACACCTGAGCTGCAGACGGATCGGAACTACTGATTCCCTCACAAGAACTAAATACAACTGAAGGAGGTGATTTGGAGTGCTGGCCTCAGTGTAGAAACACTTTCTGGAATATTATTCAGTCTAACGCAGTTGAGGTGTAGCTATAAAAATTATAGCGCTCTTCATTCTTTGTAGGTGGGAAAACTTGAAAAATCTGCAGTCCATCAAATAATTATTCTTTCCACTGTATATTATGTGACAACATTTTTGGAAAATATTTTCTTTAGTTTCACCAATGCAGATTACATCAGAACTTAGGAGCTAATGCTAACACCCACTCTGAGCAATCACATCTCTAAACACCCATGAAACTCGTTCAGGTTGGACCAACAGGTTTGTTTTGATTTGCTGTTAACTAGGATAACTGCAACCTGTCCTGTACACTCATACTGTAGAAGAGTTTGGCCCACTCCCAGTCGTCAGAGTGTAGTTCGCATCTTGAATAAACAAATGAACATGAGCAAAAGTGTGAGATCATAAGAAGATATGTTTTGGTGCATTCGATTTGCACTTGGAAGTAGGAATTTTCAAAAAGCAACTCCAAACACCAGCAATGTCAGAGGTGCCTCTACCAACCCCAAGTAAAACTCTAATATGACTGCTGCCTTAACTAAAGGTGATGATAGTGATAATTATTACCTGCTTATCTGAACGTTGACTGTTTGAATCTTAGTAAATCAGTCAACAGAGTAATGACCCATCTGCTCATAAATGTATTGTTACAATGTTTAAATGTAAAGACTTTGTTTTCATACTCAGGTAGTAGTTGATCTGATTACTCGTCACAGCAAGGAGAAAATCATGTTGATTTTCTGACTTGGAACTTCTGGTGATCATGACGCAAAGAAAGATTCTTCATAAAAATCAAGAAAATTATGGACAACCCTGACCATCCTCTTAGAAAAACAGAGGCTTCTTCAAATTTATTGTAATACCACGAGAGATATTTCCTGCGAACAACTGTCACTATCTACAATAACTATTTGAAGAATTTAAATTAAAATGAGTAACAAAAACATTTAATTTCCCTTTGGGATCAATAAACTATTTTTAAATTTGAATCTTGACTCTATCCTGTATATGTGATTGTGACATTATTTGACAGGGTTTTTATTAGGGGTGCACTGATTGCAGTTTTCTGACAGATCACCAATCTTTTGAAAAGCTTAACCTGCCGATTTTGGCCGATACCATTTTTTTTTTTTTTTTTGTCTGAAATGTTGTTTAATATAACAAGAACGTTGTTGAGTTGGGGAAAGCGGAGTCACTATTGTTAATTATAAACTTGCAGACATAACTTGGTGGGCTGGTCTGATTCTTACACATTTGCCAAGCTAGATAAGATCAGTGGATAAGATTGGCTTCATATGTAAAAGTCGGCCGATCACCGATCTCCCAAAATTAAGGAAAATGGCACCGATAAATCGGTGCACCCCTAGTTTTTATTTCTCTTTCAAATAAAACCTGAATTAAATTACATTTTGTTTTAAGTCCCGGTTTCAGTGCCCACATAGTTTGAAAGTCTTGAAAAATACTTTTTTGTTGCTAGAGCGTTAGGTTTGGTGTGACGTAATTCCAGTAAATGAAAAGAACCTACGCAATGACATTCAGCATCCACATCCGAAATGACGGCCTAATTGATTGTTTTCTCTTAGAATGACTTTGAACAAGGTGCAGAAAATCAAACTGGCAGGTCAGTTTGCTGGGCTGTGAGCAAACAAAATCCGACGAAAACCATGAACACCTGAACACATCACGTTTGCCATATGAAGCTAGGCAGGGTTTACAAACTGTTCTGATTTAACACGTAAAGTCTTCAAGAGTGAACAAAAGCTGCTCCGAGTGTGACTCACCGTCAGCCCTGGTGGCTGAGGGTCACACGCAGCGTTAGCATGAAGTTCCTGGTCCTCAGACCAGCCAGCACAGGGCCCTACAAGTTCCATATCACCTAATATAGCCACTAATAATCTTACAGCATAAACAAAATCACGTGCTGTTGACAAAAAATTCACTACGTTACAAGAATGAGAAAGTTTTAGTTCGGAACCTGACGTAACTAGGACAACAGGTTAGCTAACCTAGCTATTACCAGTATTGGGTTAAACTAACTTAAAGCTAAACTCAGTCAGGAGTTGTGAGCCACGTTAGTACTTACACGACGCTTCTGGAAATGATCCAAGACACCATGACCTCTGCCTTTGCTGGGTGAAGATGTGTCAGAGCAGGAAGACAGCACCGATACAAGGTCTATTGTCAGAACTTCTTCGGCCAAAACTTCGACGATCAGATCCAGCAGAACTTAGCCATATCAAAGAACAGCAGGCATCCAGGCCGTTGAAAACACCGCGGATCTCACTGGTCACTCCCTGTAGTCATAACCTGGTGATTAAATACATATCCAAGAGGAGCGCAATGGCTGTTTCTGACTGTTCTTCCTTCGCCTCCACTTCTCTGCCCAGTTCCTGACACCACAGCAGTACAGATGGAGCTCGGAGATTCTGACGTAAACAGGAAGAGAAGAAGTTTCCGTGCATTTCATTGGCCAGCGGAACCTGTTTACAAAGAATACCCATCGCCATTGGTTGGTCACTCTTTTTCCGCTGAATGATTGAAGCGGAAGATTTTGAAGTTGAGCTTTATGTGCTCTGATTGGTCGGATTCTCTTAGACGGGTTTATCGTGTTTTCAGCTTTACTATTACCTAGAGACGTTTAAAAAGCACAGTCAAGACAAAATGTCGACACAGGTGTCATTTTATGTAACTTCATCACGTTTGAATAAATTTGAGACATTTTTCTTAGGTTTTAGGAGTTCTCTGCTCACATCTGAAAAGTCAATATTTAGATTGTTAACAGCTATACAGAACATCTACAGTTCCTTCTTTCTTACTGGAAGTAAACATGCTTTTTACGTCACTCAAGTTCAGATTTTTTTGGGAGTCCCAATTTTAACAATATTGTTGGTAATGTCCACCACACAACGGTGGTGCAATGCCCAGCTGAGGCTGTTGTTGTAACAAATAAGCCAGACTCAGGTGAGCAAATCTTTCATGATTCGTTTATTAACATGTGGAGGAGGGCACACGTGGCACCATGTGCCTATGAGTTCTGTACTTGTCTTATCCAAACATACTATCACAGGATTCTGAAACAGCACAGTTAGAATGTATGTGGCTGCTTCTGTTGGTGAGAAAAAGAAATCCTGCCAACACCGTGTTTTTCAGATGATATCTCAGATATCCCCAACAACAGAATACAGGATTGATAACAGAAATATCTTTGCACTGGTCTACTGCAGTTCATTCCTGTACTTCTTGCAAAATCGTTGATTGTGAAATGACTTCTTTGCTACTCTTTTTTAAAGACTGTTGTCCAACTGTTCTCCCCTTAAGCAACACTCCAGGTATGTTTCTGATGAGGGAATAACATTATGACATGATAGAATATGTAACCTTTCAAAACCAATATTAAAATAATTTGAGGCTCCCTCAGTCTAAAAATTTGACATACTCATTTTAGAAGGGAAATTTCACCTGTGCTCATGATTGTACCAAACTAAATTAGCTCATCATTTAGAAGCAGGGCAAAAATACAAGAAAATTGAGAATTTTTATTTGAAACATTTTAAGCTAGTAAAGCTATTTGCAGTAAATCTGTATGCATCTGATTGTTGCTGTACTATAATCTGAATAGTGTAAATTCTTGGTAAAGTTGCAGAGTTTGCAAAGCATGTCACTGCCAAAAATGTTTGGTCATGATTGAACAAAACATTACAGTATTTTTCAGGGCTCATTTTTATCATGTGTTTGATCTCAGTGAAAACACTGAATGATTGAAATTTTCCCAATACATATTGAAATAAAACTTTAAAGGAAATTAGAATTTTTCCATAGCATCTGCTATTGATAGTTCAGTTTTTGTAGCAGATGTACAGTCAGGTTCTGGTTTTTTTTTGTGTCCACTGAAATATGTTGTCTCATAAAAGTGTCACTGGGTTCTGCTGAGTTATGGAGATCACACGGTTCTGGACTGCAGGAGTCTAACTGAAAACAAATCAAAATTGCCTGAAATGTAATGAATGTCTTCAAACCTTTGTCTCAGATATTTCGATGGACATACAAACATCTGTGGATTCTGAACCAAACAAAGATTAGTTTTATTGCAGCAATATTTAATCTGTTCCTGTTATTTATTGTACACAAGGATCAGAACTGAGGCAATGAAATGATTTTGATAAATGCATGCCTTTATCTAACTGTGTTTGACAAGAGTCACCCAGGAACACCAGAAACACTAATCGGTAGACTACCTTTGTTTAACTCATTAAACAGGCCTCACAATTTTACAAACGGAGCTCTTGGCAGACAAAAAACCCCATCTGTGAGCCTCTGCATGCCCAGCTTTATGTGCATTGTGTATGCATTAGTGTGAGCAGGTTGTGCATAATGTCGTCTGAACTATGTGCATGTGGGATCCATGAAGGCAGGCTTCAGTATTTACATGTCTATATAGAAATATATGGATGAACATACACACATTGAAGAGGCTGAGAGGTATAGGATGGGAGGGAGGAAGGGGAGCAGGAGTCATAACTGCTTGTTATTCATAAAGGCAGCTGCTGTAGTGTGCAGCAGTGTGAAGGAGAATTCCAGTGGAGCCTCTCTCTGATCACACAGCCTGTATGGACAGCCATCTGTTCCCAGAACAGCCTCCAAATACTGGTTGATGTCTCGCAGATCATTCAAATTTAGAAGACACAAACATTGGGAACTTAGCAGCGTAAGAGTACAGGTCAACCAATGGCTTAAAGGAGCACACAATAATATCTGAATCATAGGCATTATTAGGGCTTTGTCCATCGGTATTGCCGTAGCAAAGGGCTTTTCAAAGTGTGGGGCTTCCACAGTTAGGCACAGGCTCATCTTCAGAAGCCTGTCAACACAAGGCTAAATGAACTGTGATCGCAGCAGAGTAGTTTGTACTTTTAGCTCTGTAAATGACAAGGAGGCTGTAGCATCATATCATGTGGCGGTATGCAGAGCTAAAGCAAGTAAATCTCACAACATTCGTGAAACAAATAAATGGAACATTAAGTATAACATCAGCATAAAGTACAAAGAAATAATAGTAATAAAGTTTTGTTGAGGGGCGGGGTATGGTTGTTGATTTGCTCTCTGAAGGGAAGTAGCTTGGAAAACTGCTCCTGTAGAATAATGAACAGCTTCATTGTGTTATGTTACTGATTGAAGTAAGTATTTTACCATTAATATCTATGGTACATTTAGAAACAACTTTACTTTGCCAAAGTCGTGTAAAAATATATTACAAATATAATATACAGAAAATAAAATATTTTTTAAATATAAAAATTCTAGGGTCTTTCTACATGAAGTTAGTATGGTCTCTCTGAGAATGTGTGTTCTTCCTATACTCCAGCTTCTTCCCACAGAACACATGGGAAAACAGCAGTGGTGGATTGAGATAACAAAACAATCTGGCAAGGAGGTAATGAAACTGACCACTTTTTTAAGTTCTGGGAAAGTGGAAAGGAAATATGATGACTATGTGTACAGATGGAGGAAACCCTGAGCAGGGAAAGTGACTTATAGACAAAGGGATCTTACTCAACCCAAAAACTGAACCAAGAAGAAACTAAGAAACTCAACAGAGGAATCTGCAGTTACTATTTGTAGAAAACACAAATAGTAACTGCAGTTAATAATCAAAATTGATCTAAATACAAAACAATTGACAAACAAAGATCAAAGAATATTGGATTATGACAGTCATAGTTCACTTTTCTAACCATTTTCCAGAAGCATTTTCCTTTTAATTATTTTTATTATGCACATAAATATACAGCAAGATAAAGAGGAATCCTTCTGGAAATCATCAAAAAAGTTTAAATGCAACTTTTCCCTTCTTCCTGACTTTCTGATATCTACAAATGCAATAACCAAAACATGTCACTTTGATGCACCATCCCTTAACATGCAGACAGCACTGATTGATTATTCAAATGATGTGTGGTAAAAGTTATAGGTTGTTTTGCATGTATATTTTCATTAAAGTTGTTTATGTAACTTACTCTAACCCCAAACATGCTTATAAAATACAATGCTGTTTTAGGTCAATTAGGATAAGCAAAAATGTGGCTGTTTACTACATTTATACCAATCAATTGCCCAGAGATTGGACCAGTTTTTCTTTTGGTTCTGAATGAGACCTGTCTGCTGTAGCTTCACATATGACCATCTAATCCTGGGTATGTACTGTATAGATAATGGATGGCTGGAAGGACAGATTTTGTTTTTAATAAGCAGGTAACATACTAGAAAACCTGTTATTTCCTTTAATTTATTGCATGCATCACAATTAACTTTGTATTTAATTTGGTGATATGATGAGGGAACACCCATTGGGGCCATGTTTTAACTTGCTGATTTACTGAAGTATTGAATATTTCTACATGTTTCCTCATGTGGTCCTTTATTTTGTGAAGCGCACTAGTTTGTTTTGCAGTAAAACATCCCTACAACATGATACTTCCACTCCTGTACTTCACTTGCTGTTTGCAAACTTTTCTATTGTTAATGTTTAACAATACAATGGTTAATGGTCATTGTTGATTTGGTTTTAGTTTTCATCAGACCATAGGATATACCTCCGGAAAATGACATGTTTGCAGTTTCAAACGTTCTGGGTTTTTTTTTTTGGATCAATGCGTTCTCACTCTCCAGGTGCTTCTGAGCCCGTGTTGGTACAGGACTTGTTTTATTGTGAATAAAGAGACTGAAACTCTGAAAACCCTATGGACTCAGAATGGAGTTTAAAGTATTTTATTCTGGAGATGTAAAGACTCACTAGAGCAGCCCGGAAATTCAGTCATGACACGTGCCTGAAAAATAAAGTGTTTTATTTAAAAAAGGACAACAGCAACAGCACACTGAATCATCAGCTGCAGCACTGCAGAGGAAGGTGGAGAGATTGGTGACCTGAGAAACACTTCAAATGAATCCATTAGTGTGTGGGATAAACACACTAACCTGATCTGCCGATCAGCTGTAGTACTGATCAGCCGAGAGGCGATGAACAGAGCAGACCCTGATGAAGGGGTCAGAGGTGAGAACAGAGACACTCCTGTGATCCGCTCTGGTCCATGATGATGTGTTAAATCCCCCATATCGTTCAGCACATGCACAATTCCTCATCCAAATCCTGGGTCAGACGGGAAGTGCGGTGGTCATTCACAAAGAGGCACAGAGAAGAGTAATTTGTAGGAGCAGACGTGAATGGGAAATCCGTAAGACATGCGTGGGTCGAGGCCCAGATAGACAAACAGCGACAATCAGACAAGAGCAAGGCAAAGGGGACAACCCAGGGAACAAGAGCAACATCACAACGATGAGGATGAGAGTGCTGGAAGACGACTACTTGCATAATGTGTTTGAAAATCTGGCAGCATGAGTGTGTGTGAGTGAGGCTTAAGAAGGGGAATAATCAGGGAAGCAGCACAGATGTACGGAATAAATGATAATGAGGATGGGGCATTGCATGGATCGGCTCAGAAACAAAAGACACAAGGCAGATTGTGAATATCACAGGAGAGATGTCTCTACATGGTCAACAGACTGGAGGTCAAGGGACTGAAAGGAGGGAGAGCTGGTTGATCAACCATTTCAGAGAGCAGTGAGGAGATGTGAGATTGCCTGGAAAGTCTTTACATCTTATTTGGGTCCAGAGTTTGTAGGTCCGGTGGATGGGTGCTATACCCAATTGGGGCTAAAGTTGGCAGATCCTAAAAGACTCAAGTGTCTTGAGGTGCTCTGAAAGGTGGCAAGGAGATCTTGAGAGAACACCAGAAGGTTGAAGCCAGCAAGGAAAGACAGCAGTTGATCACTTGACATCTTCAGATTTCCCAATTGATATCCTCCCTGTGCATCTCTTAAAGGAAACATTTCACATTATTGGGCCCAGTATTCTTCACTTGTTAAATTGTTCCTAATCATGTTTGCTCTGTACCAGCTGCTTTCAAGCACACAGTAGTGTAAACTGTTACTAAAAAGAAAAATCTTGAAGAAAATAATTTCTACATGTAGGCCTTCATCTGAAGTCGCTTGTATGATTAAAATATTGAAAAAGGATTATCTTCAACCAACTCCAGACGTTTTGATGGTGTTATGATGTTTGTGAAGAGTTTTGGTCTGTTTCTTTTATTAAGGTTGTTGGCACTAGTGCCCATTATAATTATCTTTGCAGGAAGAGGGGTAGAGAGAAGAGGAAGACATGCAGAGAATGACCTGGGGCTGGGAATCAAACCCGTGACAGCGGTGTTGAGGACAGTAGCCTTTGTATATAATAATGATCAACATGTGAAGGGCACATTCACATGCTGATGATGGCATGCTACTGGACTGTAGTTACAGCTGCCCTGGGGCAGTCTGATAGAAGGAAGGGTTTTTCTTTTAGATGCATCTAAAAAGAAGCTGCAGTGGCTAATTTGCTAGTGGGGAAAGATTCATTCTTTTTGTCTAGATGAACTTTTTATTATCTTATCATAGGTTTTTAGAACTCTTTCCATCTGGAGAAGTGTTTTGCCCAAGGACACAAACAACGAAGGCAGGCAGACTGGGAATCAAACCGGCAATCCACTGATTGCAGAGCAAACTCCCACCAGTGTTGTCACCATTGCCCCCCATCTAAGATCTGCCGTAGCATTGAGACGGTACTTTCAAGAGTTTTTTTTTTGATCTTTTAAATGTTTCCTGGGTTTGTTTTATAGATATAGCTGCTGCTGACCAGTTGATCACAATGTTCCTTTATACAGATTTCAATATAAAAGTCTAAAAGGCACTGTCATGGCATGGATTTGATCTTATTTGTCAGAAAAGTCTTTTTCTATTTCTATACAAAAGTAAATATCTTCTTCCCCCCCCAACTGTTGCTGTTTACCCAATGGTTCCATCTTACAGGTCCTCTTTTGTGATCATTTTACATTACCCACTCATAAAAAGTCCTTCTATTTGGAAATTTCACTCCCATAGAAGAACTAACTGATTTTCTGATTCTTGATCCTCATCTCATTGTTTATTTTCTGTCAGAAGAGATCTTGGAGTGTTTTAGATAATTATTTTAAATTAGATAAGCAAGTCAAGACCAGATTGATCAGTTATGTTGGATCTCTAGAGTAAAACCTTTTCTTTGAAAATCCTATTCATGGTATCATTACCTCTAGATTGGTCTGCTGCATTTGTCTTTATATTGGCACTGAACAATCATTTCATCAATAGTTAAAGTTGCTACAAAATGCCGTGGAATGTTTGCAGACTTTCAGAAGTCATGATTATATCACACCAGTTGTGGCTAATTAGTAGTGGCTGCTTAAGTTTTTTCCATCAGTCTATCCGTTGTTTGTACCAGCTTATCATTGCAGTATTGTGGGGTAAGCTGGGCGAGGGTGTGGAGGGGGGGGGATATTAAGTTTAATACTGACTTTAAAATTATTTTACTTGCCTGGTTTTGCATTCATTTATTTAGCTGCTCAAGCCATATATTCTCAAAGGAACTTTAGGATCATTTGGCCAGATGCTTTTAGTGCAGCCTAGGTCTAAATCTTAGAATAAAGGGAATTTAGTAAAGGCAACCCCTAAATTCTGTACAGCCTGTAATTTGATATTTGTACTGAAGAGTCCATATGTCTTTTAAATCCTCTTGAAAACATATCTTTTCATGTTTGTTTTTAACTCCAGTTCAGTTTGAGTTCCTTCTGGTGTTTTATACGGCATTGTCAGCTTATTATGGTGCTTTTATTTCTAGTTTATTTTCTCTATTTTTTATTGATCATACTTTATTTTGTTTTGTCTTTTTTAATCTCTGATGCATTTAATTTTGTGAAGTACA
The DNA here is from genome assembly GCF_001444195.1 of Xiphophorus couchianus. NCBI lineage: Eukaryota > Metazoa > Chordata > Actinopteri > Cyprinodontiformes > Poeciliidae > Xiphophorus > Xiphophorus couchianus. The sequence goes on from NC_040236.1 coordinate 2,614,117, forward strand.
TTGGTCAACTTTGTTATTTTTAAATGTGCTATAAAATAGACTGTGTATGTAAATATCTGATTTCAACTATTGATGAAAGAGAGCAAAAACATCACAGCCACACTTAGTGTTTACCCAAGTTAGTATATTTTAACTGGAACTGTAAGATATAAGTCCATGTTACTATTTATGCCAAAAATGTAAGTAAAAAAATTTTAGACATAAGAGCTGCGACAGTTTAAAAAATAACTATTTTTTTTGCACACAGATATGACCCAATTTTTCACAGTTATTTTTCAAAACCAGTTAGCCCCGAAGCAGACGCTGTTCTTGTTTATACTAATAATAATGGATTAATGACAGACAGAGGCAGCCATGGCTGTAGAACAGATTCTCTCTCCATTGTAGACTGATAGGGTTCTTGGCTCTGGTACAAGAAAGAACATTTGTCGTGGTGCCTTTGCAAAAATAGCTCCAGAGTGACTGGAGACTGGCTGTGCGGAGGGATACAATAGTTCTGCGGTTTGTGAATGCTTCGGGAAGCAGCGGAGAAATACTAGCTAGCATGGATTTGGTGCGGTTCAGTGTTCCACAGTTTTTTTTTTCACCCTCAAAAAGAAGAGACTAACGCTTGAGCGGGTGGAGATTGCTATTCCATTAAATCCCAGTCGGGTTTTCAGGTTTTACTAGCGAACAACTTTCTTTATCTTTTTTTCTTTTTTACTGTTGGATTCTTAGTAGCCACTTTAATGTCATAAATGACACGTCTGTGAGGTCGTCCTTGTTGGGAAGTTTTCCGAGGGGGGTTCGACCAGCAAAAGGCCATGGCAGTCGAGGCTCGGCCGGAGCTGGTCGGAAAACGGTTCCTCTGTGTCAGCGGGGACGAGCCACCTGAAATCGGCGATATTGTTCGGTTGCCATGGAGGTCCGGGGTAATACGAGCCGTCAGCAACCGTGACAGCACCTATTCCGACCTGACGGTAAGGAATGTGGGGATTTTTATCCTGCTCTGTGGTACATTACATGAAACACAAATGGGAAAATCTGTGGTTCCTGGCGAGGCAGCGAGGTACTATAGTAGGATTGCCAGGCTGAAAGATTTTTCTTGCTTTGTTCCCATAGATACGAGACCCAAGACTCAACATCTCGTATCCCGTATTGTTTTGTGTATTTTCGCTGCTATGTGTGTAGATTTGCCCGTTACTGACTACACAAGAAGCCAGTCAGGCTGCCAGCAGGGGGTTATGGAAAGCAAACAGCTAGCTGCGGACAGACAGTTCTCTGCATATTTACATAGAAGTTCTCAGAGTTTTGCAGCCCGTGTAACATTTTCTGTGGCCACATCAAACCTGTGTGTTCCCATACTTGCTTCGTGAAAAGAATCTCTAAACCGCAGCGGGCTATCAGGTGGTAGGTGTATAATCAATTAGTGCAGCCAAACAGCTGGCAGGTCTTGTTGGTGCTGCATTTGTTTAAACATGTGGAGGAATTTTACTCCCCAGGAGCTAAATGTTTTAATCTGCTGTACACTGCAAATCAGCTGACGGTGATGAGCTTAGCTTTTCAGTGTTTCTCTCGCCTTACAGACTTAAGGTTGAACTAATCCCCATTAGCTCTTGGTTACACAGTGTTGGTAATTTATTCATTTGTTTATTTGTTAATTTCCCCCCTACTGCCTGTCCTAAAAATAAGCTCAAAGTGTTAGAAAAGACTATACATATATACATAAACGTGTGCTGTAGCTCAAACAATAGCCAGTTACTCATGGTGTGGAGAATTGTTCAGATTTTAAAGGGAACATGCTGCCAAATGATGAGCCACTGAGCAGCAGCAGGAATCTGTTTTTGTTTTTGACCCTCAGATTATAAAAAGGCATATTTTTCACAACTGGTGCCAATGACGGCAATACAACTATACAAGAAAAATATATGTCTTGACAAGCCCTTGGCTAGATACACAGGATTTTTCCCCACAGTACACACTGTACAGTATGCCTATGCTCAGTTTTCTTTTGTTCCCAGACACCTTCTGTCTGCCTGTGCAGATAACTGGGCAGAGCCTAGCACAGATCTGATTTGATCATTTCGCATATTCTCTTTGTGTGCATGTTTTGCTGATTGAGGATAGCCTGTCAGGATATATTACCTCTTCTACCAGAATCAGCTGCTACTGACAGAGCTTTGTGCTGGAGTTATTCTTTGTGTCTTAAGTAATGGGTAAGACATCAGCTATAGTTTGTTTCTCATGTGTTCTCTAGCATACATTCAAGCTTAAAAGTAGGACAATGTTTGTATTACAAGTTCTTGTGTTTTGTTGTTGAGTGCTTCTGCAGCTTTCCAATTGAAATGTTGGTAAACAAATTTTTAAAGCTACACGATCAGAGTTTGGTTATTTTGAATTTAGATAATATATTTCATATTTTGCTTTTACAAGCATCATAGGGAGTAGCATAGTTTCATGAATTAATTAGCGTTGCACTGCTACAGACTCCTCACAGTGATAATTCCATGAACTGCATTGAAATATGCATATGATCCAGCGAGTTTCCTGGTAGCTGAAGCTTCAGCAGCAGTAGAACTCTGGTTTCATCCATATCATGGTGTTCAGTCAGTTTAAAAAGTTGAAAAATTTAAATGTGAATTCAAGCTGTCAGGATTTTATCAACTGTTTGTCAGATTGTCATTGATACAACTGCATTGCCCATGCTTTCTGACCCTATTAATTATCAGTTCAGTAACATTCCTGAGTAGAGAAAAAGTAAAACCAATTAAGGCCTTATTTCACCTGTTTTTCTATGCTTTGTGTATTTTGACCTTAGAGTAAGATGTTGACACTAGCTGAATAGTTGGTGCACTAGTTCTGAAGAATGAATAAACATATCTGCCACTGGGATCGCAGTATAACTATATAACTGGAGTATTAGCAATAAAACCTGACCGTTTGAGCAGCCATCTCTGAGGTTCATATTTATTGTGTTATTAATTGTAATGCAGGCTTTGATACAAGATGGGAAGGGACTTTTGCAGGTGTTATTTGTGTCTTTATGTTTAGAAGCTTCTGTTTATTGTAATTGATCTTTTGTATCAATGTAATAAACAAGCAATACAGTTGAGTCTTTCAGATCGGTGCTGGTATTCAAAGCATTTTTCTAAGCTCTCTCCTTTATGACTACAAATCTAATAGTGTGAGAATGACAATTGTCCTTTTCATTAAATGAAGCATTTGCAACCTAATTTATTTGACGACTTTGCTGTTGGCTAACTAGTTAAGAGCTCCTTGTCTTTTGCCCCCATGTTCCTCCCTAGTTGATGTTTGTTTTGATGACAAATTGACTTGGCTACGACTACAACTGTTCACTGTATGTTTGTCTTTGAACAGAGATTTGTGGGGCATTTCTGAACTAAATATGGAATAGGTTTTGACAGCAGATGAATTCTGCTCCGGCATCTTAAGACGTGACAAATATTGATCAGTTTGTTGACATTCACACTATTCCTTAATGTTCTGACCAAATCTCGACAGTAGTCTTTCTGCTCATTTTTAATAAAAATGGAAGCAAGCTGAGATAACATGTTTTATGCAGACGCTAAGGTAAAAATATCCAGACCCACACACACTTCTCAATGTGCTAGCAACAAAGTTTTGTCTTCCTGTGACAGTTTCCGTATATGGTGAAGGTGTTTTCTTTATCACTCATCAATATCTTAGATTTGTGTTCATATTATTTCTTCCTGTACATTTATATTTATTTTGTGGTGAAAGCAAATGCAGAATACCTTTAAATAACTCATAAAATATAAAGTGGTAAAAAAATTAATAAATAAACAAGCAACAAATTTGTTTATGTTGTGCATTACTTTACAACTCTAACATCCATCTGTGTTTAGGAGATGGCCTGGTAGTCACACTTTACAGTTGCATTGCCTGTTATGTAATCACATTATTCATTGATCAGTTCAAAGTCTAAAGAGAAATGTAAGGTCAGACAGTAGAGCTTTCGCTATAGATCAAAGTGCTTCAAATATTAATCTGATACTTATATTTTTTGTGTTTTAATTGCACACTACATATGTAAAGTACAGTAAAAGTATAATTTCATGTATATGATAATTTTAGATTAGATTTCTGCTAGAGGTGTGCAAATCATGGATCGCCAATCAGATAATCTCTGAAAAAGAATCAATCTCCTCTGCCTCCTCTGTGTTCTTCAGAATTACTCAGCTTGGTCAGAAACAGCCAATCAGAACCAGCATTAATCAGCTAGTCAAGTTCTCAGGAAGTTTGGATTCAGTCACTCAGGATTGTTTAATTTGATTCAACCTGCATTTGACTTTGGATAAATGTTTCCTTTTTTACTTGACATTATTTGATATAGGCAGTGCTGTGATATTTACTTGTGAATAATTTATGGTACAGAGAACTTTACTGTTAAATATTAAAAATAATATTTAATCAGTAATCAGTAAAAACTGATTACAGGTTCTTCAGTTGTCCTTTTGACTGAGTAGCTGTTGTTTTGTGCCTGCAAGTACTTTGTATGTTTCTGAATTAGGTGAATTTATTGCCAGATCATTTTTCCATTTTGCCAGATAACATAGAAGCATTTATACCTAACTTGAAAAATTAACAGCCAATCCACATGATTGGCAATGATCGGTGATCAGCCCTCATAGGTCATCAGAATCGGCAGCAAAAAACCTGATCGGTGCATGTGTCCCTCTTGTAAATGAGATCTGAAGCTCAATGGGGTTTTACCCGGTTAAATAAAGGAAGGAAAAAGAATGCAGTATTTCTACAGAAGTCTGAAACGCTCCAAATGATAAGCCATGATCCTACCTTACCCACTATCTCTGTAGACCAGGGGTCTCAAACTCCAGTCCTCGAGGGCCACAATCCTGCAACTTTTAGATGTGCCTCTGCTGCACCACACCTGAATAGAATAATTAGGTCATTAGCAAGGCTCTGGAGAACTGATCTACACAAGGAGGAGGTAATTAAGCCATTTCATTCCAGTGTTTTGTACCTGTGGCACATCTAAAAACTGCAGGACTGCGGCCCTCGAGGACTGGAGTTTGAGACCCCTGCTGTAGACCCTTTAAGATGTTTTTATAATAAACACACAAACATGAACCATTCATTACAGATTGACTTGTGTGATATAAAACAATCTGCTGAGATGGTGGGCCATGTGGGCTTTCTGATCATAAAGCATATAGACCAAGTTTACAGCTTACGTTGTGAACTTCTCCAATCAGCGTAATACCAGTGGAGCATTTCCACTCCATAGGGGAGCTCTGTTGTGATAAACATGCAGGCTGTTCAAGTGCTTTCATTGCTTTAAACACAAGTTAATTGTCACCAGAATATTATCTACATAACATTCATGGTTATGTTTACATCAGATTCTGCTGATTACCATATTGCTCACATCAGACAGATAATAGAAGGTGATGCAGTGGCCCGGCTCAGGTGCTGCTGCTGCTTCACCTGTCTTTGCTTGGTGTCATGTTCCTTCATCACACTTGTTTTGCATTTCTGGATTACCTCTTACTGTTCATAGAAGTTACAGGTAGGGTTGCACAATATATCCTAAATGTATATAAAATATACAATATCCCAAGGAAAATGTTTGAGCTTTAACAGGTTTTATCTAGTCAAAGGAATAAATCTGACATTCAGCGTAGTCATTAGTTTTGGTATACTTTGACTGGCGAGTAAATTAAATCTGCCATCCGTTTACATAACCACCAACTGTGCTACTTTTGGTCGCTGCCTAGTCATTGACTCTGCTTATTGCTAAAATAATAGTTTTGATATTTGTCACCAGCTGCATGGATCTTTTTGAGCTTCTGCTGGCCAGTTCACCTCTTGGTTTTCCATTTTGATGTGCATGTGAACTTGATCACCTCTTTAGAAGAATCCTCGTCTCTATCAATTATGACAGAGCCATAGATGGCTTGTACGATTTCTGAAGCGTTTCTCGTCATTGGTTGCAGTTTGGTGTCTGTCTTTCTGTGAGCTCGTCTCCAGTCATTTTGAGTTTCCATGAGGTTTGATGTGTTCAGTTATGTTCATAAATCCTTTTGTACGTAGGCCTGTCACGATAACAAATTTTGCTGAGCAATTAATTGTCTCAAAAATTATTGCGATAAATGATAATATTGTTTGAAGACCTTTTTACACTGATTTAATGGAAATGACATAATAATCCATGCAATTTCCTGCCAAAGATAGATACACTTTATTTTCAAAAGAATATTTAACACTGGAACTGATAAACAAAATAAACAAAACAACCAAAAACAAAACTAAAATGGATTCTCAGTCTCCATTAACAAAAAATGTACTTGAAAAAACTAAACAACATGAAGCCAAAGTGGAAATAAATACTGCATTCAACCAAAAGAGTGCAGATTATAAAGTCTGTATATTATGTTGCCCTTCAGTAATAATTAGATTTAAATAGAGAAAATGGGCACATCAACTACCTGATGCAATAGTTCACACTACACGATTTTTTGCTCCTATTTTTCCCCTTACAACAATCTTAGAACGTCGGTCGTTCTAAGATTGCCACTTAGGATTTCATAACCGATTATCCTGTAGAGTTTGGTGTGTTACGGTAGATCGTCGTGGCCTCTCGATCTAAATCAGGGGTTTTCTCCGAGCGTTAACGCAGCCTGTTCATATGTGACAGGTAGCCAATCAGAAAGCGCGGATTCTCCTCCATGCTTTCTGAGGGGAAATTATGTTGGGGAATCCCAAACAGCTGATACAGCAACCCGAAGTCCAGCGAACATTGGAGATGATATGTGGAAACAACATTAATGTTTATTCAACATTTTGTGCAAAGAATATAGAAATGACAAGAGGAGGAGTTGGAGCGAAATTGCTACCGCAGTTGATAAACCCGGTAACTTTTCAGCTGTTCTTCGTTAACGTGACATAAATAGGTTATAATGAGTTTCATTCAGTCAGGACTTTACGCTGACACTAGCCACATGCATTGCAGGTAGATTGTAGTAAAGCATTGATTAATGCCTGGTTTTAAAATTAGTTAACTGGACTTGTAGCCATTATTTTGTGCCCATTGTTGGACACCACACGGCAGGAACGAACCGATCGAACCGTTATACCTAGGATTTCTGTCGGCTAATGTGTGGTCTGTCAGGTTTTGAAAATGGGCCGACAATCGGCAGACAGCTCTAAGATCCTGTAGTGTGCGCTGGGCTTTACACTAAGGAAATGAGAAAGGGAGGAGTCAGTGGAGAGCACCGGAGTTGAGCCTTTTTTCATTCGGTGTCATTAACAGAAAGAGAAAAAGGCCGGAAGAGACGATAATGCCGATAATTAAAATGACTTCGATAGTTTGAATTTATCGTACGATTAATTGATTTATCGTTTATTGCGACAGGCCTATTTGTACGTCATCCCTCAGTGGTTCAGTTAAGTGTGTGATCTTCAGCTGTAAAACAAAAACCAGTCTGTCAGTGTGAATGCTGTTTTCAAAGTCTGTTGCTACTGTGACTTATCACAAGTCACATCATTCACTTCTTTTCTTATATGCCATGATTTTCTAAAAACCTGCAGCCCTTTGTTACTGCCCCTGTGGTGGATCTGACGGGGGAATTTGGGAACTGACTTGTTTTTGAGCTTCTTGTTTCATGTCCACATCTTTCAATTGGGTTAAAGAACGTGAACAGTTCATGGAATGATGGGATGTTCTGAAAGTTAACCGAGTTGCGTGCACAAAACATTCCTTTATCATTCTGGCTTATTTTGGTTATGTTTACATGACACCACTGCCCAGGAACTGCAGGTATTGTCAGATGTTTGGTGAAAAGTTTCACATTTAGACAGCACTGCCAAGACACCTTGAGTCAGCTGTAGTTGTCATGCCCGGCCACTAGATGGCACAGTGATTTGAAGATGTCATCAAATGTACATTTGACCCTTGGCTTCCACCTTACTAGCTTCTACCTCATAGAACAAAGTGCTCATTTAACATATATATTATTATATACAGGTGATTTAACACAATACAGTACTGTGATGTACATCACATGTTTTTGTAGCTACAAAAACAATGGTAACTATCTGCTTGTGCTTGCGTAGAGTAACCTCAGCAGCACTGTGTTCTGAAGAGTAATTCTGTTACAAAAAAGTTTCACTCTGAAACCTGGTCTCAAAACGTGCTGGAGTGAGATACTCCGGTCCCTGGTGTTGCATCAACGAGCGTCTGGATCAAAAATATTAGGGACTCCGTAACATTGAACTGAAGAGTGACTCCGGGTAAACGGGGCCTTTAATATTTCTTGGATTATCATGTGAAATAGCTCAAACATACTCCTTATTTATTTTCATTTTGTTTAGGATCTTTTCCAGGAATCTCACTGGTTCTGGCCATATAGTGAATAAAAGTGCTCTGTGGCAAGCTCAGTTTGGCTGCAGTTTGCCACGGTGGCAAATAATTGCTTGTGATACAAGTTCATTTTAAAGTTTTGCAGGCTTTCATATGTAATGAACTGCTGTCAGCCCAGCAGCATAAATAGAAACTGTTGGAGGTGTGGATCAGTGTTCTTACTAACTGAGCTACCATGTTTTTCTACCGTGGTTGGTGTCAATAAGCTCCTTCTACTGGTCTGGTTGGGGGTTCCCTTAGTACACCTGTTATGCAAGTTCATCATCCATTAAAAGAGCTGCAGAAAATAATAGTCAGACTTATATGGTAAAGGTTAACAACATGGTAATCAACTGGAGAGCAGTTGTACATATCTTATCTACTAGCTGTCCATCTACTCTGCTGTGGAACCCTCAGCTCTAGCATGCAGCGACCCTCAGGTCATGCTAGGCCTGGGAGATTTTTCCCCAACGAGGTTCCAGCTCTTATCCAGGGCTGCCACTAGAGCCAGTTCTGGACTGGTTCTGTTAAAGAACCGCTTTGCTTTTTCACCATCTGAGAACCAACTTGAAGGCTGGGATTTTTAGCATCTCATCCACTTGCTGTTTATACCTCTTTCTGTTTTATTTGGTACTTTTGAAAAGAATCATAGTGGATCTAGATAATGTAACCAATCCCAGTGCCCACTGCAAACAAATGCTCTAATATCACCACCTCAGTTTATTAACTCTGCTTTAAGCAACCAGCAGTACTTGTCTGCTCCAGAATCTTAATCAGCTGATCTCCTGTCAGCACCGGGAAGACAGGAGTTAAACACAACACAAGGTTATTAAAGCCACCTGAAGATGTTGAGACTTTCTGTTAAAGAACAAAGACAGAGGGGCGTGCCGTGGTGGCGTAGCGGTTAGCGCGACCCATATTTGGAGGCCTTGAGTCCTCGACGCGGCCGTCGCGGGTTCGACTCCCGGACCCGGTGACATTTGCCGCATGTCTTCCCTCCTCTCCTTCCCCATTCCTGTCAGACTACTTTCATAAAAGGGACACTAGAGCCCACAAAAAGACCCCCTGGAGGGGTAAAAAAAAAAGAACAAAGACAGAAGAGGCATTTATGGATTTAAGAAAATTCATCAGCATTTTAGGGCTGGGCAATAAATGTATTGGTTAATAATGTTTTCTATCATTTAAGATTCAGTTTAAAGAAAATATATATTTTTCACCAATGCATTCCGTTCATTGCCCTATTTTGGAAAGCTGTCAAACTACCAAAGACCTTCCATCTTGTTTTACAAGCATGTTTTACGGCTTTCCATTTCTTTGGACTTTGAATTCAGGTAAACTCCCAGAAGGGAAGTTTAAAATTAAAGCCAGTTTTTGAAAATATATTTGAGTAAAAAATAAATAATAATAAAATTGGAATTATTATGATAAAATCAGATTTTATTTCTAGGCTGGGTGATATGGCCTAGAAATAAAATCTAACATACTGCCTCAACCTTCTTAAACTCTGATGGGTGATTTCAAGATAAACAAGCTGAGGCTCTCAGCTATTCTGATGCCATTCTGACATGTTGTTATTGTTGAAGCATGGTGTTTTAAAAATGATCGTAAAAAAACATCTATGTAGTTTTAACCATGATGCTGTTGCCCACACTGAAAGCAGAAAATACTGGCCTTGTATTTTACTGGTGTGAGGAATATCGGTGGCCAACGTCTGAACTCCAGGATCCTGTAGTAAAGCCGACAGTAACACACCTGAAGGAGATGCTGAACGTTTCCCCTTTGTGTTTAGAACTCTTGGAGCTTGGCATCACATCCAGAATATTTAAAGTATCCTGCTCTGATCCATGTCCCATGTCTACAGGGACGTGGAACAGTCCCTGTAATAATATAATAGTTGCAGGCCAGGGTTTGTGTGTAAGATATTAAAATAATAAACAGACAACATATTTGTAGAGAACAAACAGCCCTTAGTGTTTTATCAGGAATTAAATGTGACAAGATTTCAGATTACATTCAAAAGTGGATTTTTATGAAACTATGTTGATGAAGACAGTAATATTTAAGTTTGCCATACTCTAAACTGTTTACAGCATTAAAAGATGAGCAATTTGATACATAAACAGTGGAAACCAGTTGTTGTTCTAAAGTCTGTTCTGATGCTCTTTGACTTTTATTAATACAGATTTTTATTTAACAAGGTTCCCAGTAACATAATTTTACTTTAAAGTTCATCTTTTTTTCAATCAATCAATCAATCAATCAATCAATCAATCAATCAATTAATTTTATTTATAAAGCACCCTTTATTCTAAAAGCAGCTCCAAGTGCTGTGCATATCAATAAAACAAACCCACAAAACAAACAACCCCACTCACCACCAGGAAAAACACACAAATATATAGAAAATGCATAAACTGGACGGAAATGATCTAATTCAGGAAATGCAGTTAAAAGATGGGTCTTGAACCTGCTCTTAAAGACAACAATATTTTCTGCGGCCCTTAGGTTCTCTGGCAGACCATTCCACATAATAAAATGTCCAGACTGACAGTTTATTAACTGACTGTTAATAGGCCTGTCACGATAACAAATTTTGCTGAGCGATTAATTATCTCCAAAATTATTGTGATAACGTGTTCATCTTTAACGTGACATAAATAGATTATAATAAGGTTATTCATTCAGTCAGGACTTTACGCTGACACTAGCCACATGCATTCCACATAGATTGTAGTAAAACATTGATTAATGCCTGGTTTTAAAATTAATTAACTGGAATTGTAGCCATTATTTTGTGCCCATTATTCTCAATGTAATATTAAACATTAAAACGGTAAATACAAGTCTGGATTTTAGCACGGGCTGACCAGGGCTGCAGCCCGGTAAACCCGTGTTGCACTGCTATTTTTGTGAATGAATAAGGTCAGAATGTCTTAATTTTATCACTGACTGACTAAGCAGATTTTGGCAGTGTTGTTGAAAAAATGTCTCATTTTTTCTGGCAAACGTCCATCATGAATGCTTGACTATTACTGGTCCAAGTTGGATGCTTTTTACGCTTTGGGGCGGAGCATCAGGGAGTGATTTCTCCCAATGGCGGACAACAGAATGAATGACAGCGAAGCGCAGGAACGAAAGAAACAGAAGAGCGCGACCGAGAGGTGATGAAGAAAATATCCAAGCTAACAGGGTTTTTTAAAACTCATATTGGACATGGAATAGAACCATCGTCCCTCTCCGCTTCTCAAGACGTTAGCCTTGCCAACTGTGGTTCTATGGTCAGCCAGAACCTGGATCTCTGACTGTTCGCCCTTCCGCCACCCAGAGGCGGCGGAAGGGCGAACATCTTCGTCAAGTGCAGCAATGAGTGTGTCCTGCCCTGCCCTGATACGCAGCTAAATCCAGTCATCACTGAATAAAAGTTTTGACCAGGTTTGGATCTCAGAGGCGAAATAACCTGACTGTCTGAACTTGGTAAGGAAATAAATCTGATAATTACAGAGTTGATTAAATTACAGAATTACAGTTGATAAAAATTGAAAGAGGGAGGGAGACAGAAAAAATAGAAATGAAGAAGGATAAATGAATACTGTACATAGATAATGGATAGAGAACATTGTCAATTTTTTCTTCCTTAGGAAAGCTCTGTTGAATAGACATACTCAAGATGTTCAAGTATTTCTTTAATAACTATTTTGCTTGTAGTAATGATCTTTACATTCATTAAAGGTGCACCGGTAGCAATTTTCTGGCCGATCACGATCTTTAAAATTCTGACTTGCTGAAATTCTTTAGTGCGTGTGTGTGCAAAATACAGCAAAAAAAGTTGGCAATCATGGAGTGACTGTTGTAAACCTTGCATGGAGAGATGACCTGTGGTTGGGACTGTTCATCAGCCTCTCATGGTGGACAGTGGCTGATTTTTGTGGCCTTGTAGGTAGATAAGGTTTGTGGATAGGATCGGTTCCACAAGTAAGTCATGGCCAAGCGCTGACCACCCAAAGGGAAGGAAGTCAGGGATACTGTATATTATTTATTTATATATATGTATATATATATGTAACGATGATTAAGTAGGGCCCGCACCTTGGCTCAAGCCCAGGGGCCCACACCCTCCTAGGTCCGGCCCTGGTAAATACTAATTAACTGATGATTAAACACACAAATGGTAAAGATGAAAAAAACAGAATGACTCACCTCCACATCACATTGCAGCAAATAAAGCCCCATCCTCTACTCTTTTATCTAATGCCTTTTCTTTTTGTTACATCTTTTATCATTTAAAATAAACTCACAATTTATTGCTATTGCTTCATCATCAGCCGTGTTTGTTTACAATAATTCACGTATGATGTAGTGGGCTTTTACAGGATTTTCTGTCTGAAATCTGAATGCCGGTGAGAGAAATCGGTTTGTGTGTGGTGTGTTGCTCTTGCCGTGCGGCTGGACAACCTGATTGAACTGTTATGCCTACGATTCTTGTCGGCTAGTGTGTGGTTTTGAAAATCGGCCGACAATTCTAAAATCGTATAGTGTGAACCGGGCATTATACTAAGGAAATTAGGAAGGGAGGAGTTAGTGGAGAGCACCAGAGTTGAGCCTTTTTTCATCCAGTGTCAGCAATAGAAAGAAAAAAAGGCAGGAAGAAACTATAAATCCGATAAATTAAAATGATGTCGATAACTTTCATTTATCTGTGATTAATTGATTTATTGTTTATCGCAACAGGCCTAACTGTTAATATACTGCCAGGGTTTCCCCCAGAAAATGCGCTAAGCCTGGTGGTCAGGGTCCACTAGCGGTACATCATGGTTTTGAATTAAATATGTTAAATATGACTTGGTGATTATATGTTGACATTGTTGACAATACTTAAACACAGAACTATAGAGTCTTCAAAGCAACAAACAAAAAATACAATTAAAATAAATATTTTGCACGTCTGTTAAATCCCGATTAAGTAAAAAGCCAGTGGATCTTCAAACACAAATGCTGGTCACATGTAGAGTCGACCCAAGGCATAAATTGACTAAAAAGCTACTTGGGCATATATGCTAACATTTTAACACAGACCACAGATTTAGAATTTTAACATCTGTTTATTAAGAATGACAATGCTGTTAAATTTGATGTAATGGTTTCAGCAGAGATAAATACGATTATAATTTATAAGAATTCTACAAACTTAAGATTTAAAAGAGCTGACAAGTTTACTTTGTAAAAGTGCAAAGAACAATCTTAGTTTTTGTTACCATAGTTACAATCTGATACAATGAGTTTAATTTTTGAGTTTGAGCTCTGCTTGTTCAAAGATACATCTTAGCAAATGATAGTAGAGACCAAGCATTTCTGTTTTGTGACTGTTATTTTATAATAATTGCCATAGAGTTGTTTGTTTTGGTTGCCCAGTCTTTATGGGATGAGTTATTTTGATCTCTACTCTTCAGGCAGCTGGCCCTGTAGCACTCGTTCACATGTTAGAGGTCAAGTGTGCGGCCGCTCGATACTCTGTCTTCTCTACCTTTGGAGAGAAGCAAAGGTAGAGAAACAATTTGATATTCTGCAGTTTGAGGCTTTGTGGCGCTGCATGTGTGACATTCACAGGCTAAACAAGCGGCCCACTAAACGCATCATTCACCAGAGAAAACAGTCATAAACTTGATCAATTTGCAGCGCAGACACAAACCCAAGCTCTGGCAGAACATGTACTTGGTGAGTGTGTGTGAGATGTAAACACACACACAGCACACATAATTCTTTGTTCTCAAATATATATATTCTCACTGCACTGCATGCTACACACGCACCTCTAAAAGAGTCACTATTGGTTGTATTTACGGTTCACATTAAGCTTGAGCAAGCAGAACAAGCATTGTAGCTTTTAAACTTGCCTGCCTTGGTGCACTATTCTCCGAAGAAACATGAGGGGTTAGTATAAATGCTGATACAGGTGAAGCTTCTCTGCAAGAATACCTTCCAAATCTCCCAGTTTGAGTGGAAGATGGCACACGCAAATCACGCTCAGTTAAACGTTGGAGATGCAACTGCAGCAGCATGCAAGGTGGGGTGGCCACTATGCAGAGAGGTGTACCCCTGCGACTTCACGCCCTGCTCAGTGCATCAGCTATAAACCCTGCTTTGAGGAAGGATACCGCGCTGCTGATGAAGTTCACAGCACAGCAGAGCGCAGCAAAGACTCATGCAATCTGGGGTTATTGATGTACATAAAAAAAACAAAAAAAAACAATTTTAGCCTGGTGGGGGGACAGGCTTATAATACAGTGGGAAAACCCTGGACTGCTTTTCTAATCACTCTCCTTTTAACCATGTTCTTCTTTTTAATGTTCTAGCCGTTGTATTTTCGTTTTTTGTTGTATTTTCAGTTTTTGTTTGACAGTTTTTCAAGACCATTATAATCTCTTTTATGCACTGCTGTCTTCTACCTGAGAGCAACAGCCATCATGACATACGATATCTACCATATATTTGGATCAGTTACCAACATGTCAGGCTAGATTGCATCGCATTTATTGTAAGCCTAAACTGTAGGCTGTGTTTTGTGTTTTCTATCTCATTAAAATGTAACATTTTAAGAGACTCTGCTTCCAATCTCTGTCCCTGAACATTGGTCTTGTGTTAGGGCTCTAGGCTCTTATGTGTGGCATTATACTGTCTTAATTGCGTTCGTTAGGCAGATAACTTTGTGACCTGGTTATTCTGTTTCATCTGTATAGTCCAGTTTTTGGAAGAGGTATTTGTATGAAGCTCTTTCACCAGCACCTCAAGAAATGCCTGGACTTCTCTTCAGGTCTTCAGGATTTCAGTTGGTGACTGAACTGCTTTGAGTTTGTTTCACATAATCCCAACCTGCAGACAATTCCAGATCTTAAGCTGATGCGTTCCATTACATTTTATGGCAGCCTATGTTGTTTAAAGCTCACAGCTTTACTGTGTCACCGAAACCAGCTCACAGTTGGTTAATAAGGTGAATCTGGAGTTGACTGTAGTTGACAGTGATGGAGAACAATCAAAACTTCTGTGATTGGGACTCCAATTCGAAACTTGCAACTAGTTTAGGAATGTCTTACTATTATGACAGAATCGCAGCGTATATTGCATACTTTCTTTTCTTTTTTTTTTTACTAAATCTTTTTATATGAACATTGTATTTGGCATGAGCGGTGTGTGTTTATGATATGGAGGGTAAATGGGGTTCATACCTTTGGCCATCAGTCAAATCCTGCAGAGGAGTCTCCCTTCTCCATCATAGCTGGATAAAATAGCTGAATCCCCCATTCTTTTCATTCAGATAGACTGGAGAAGAAATGCGTCTAAAAGTTGCAGGGTGGTGTGGTAGCTCTTGAGGACTAGACTTGGGCACCCCTCCCCCAGACTACTTACAAAAACTCATTTTCAACATCTGTTAACTATTTTATTTTGAGCATTGTACGATAATCGGCTTCACTTGAACGTAGCTCACAGACCCTAGAGTTAGGCATGAGTTGATCGAAATAATTCTGCGTTGTTGTCTTCTGGTCTCGCTCCCTAGTTTTTTCCACCAGTGTTTGTTCACTCTGCACTGCTCTCTTTTCAAGAATTAGTCTGTAGTTTTGTTTTAGCACTCAAAACTATTGAAACACAATAAATGTACACACATGCAGGCAGCTGCCTTTAACACTCACTCAGATTCTTCTATTGCTTACATAATGCTTAGGTTTGGCTGTAAAGTGTGCTCATCAGCAAGAATTAGCCATGTTGCAGTTAAAGCTAAAAGCAGGACATTCTCAAGCTTTTTCACAAAAGGCCCAGATGGATATGTTGTAATTTGCATATGCCTATGTTCTGATACTGATGTCAGAATGACTTTGTGTGCTGATCTGAATTCCACCCAGTGGATAGATTCTTACTATAATTATGTTTGCTTTGCATGTTGTCCATGAAACAGCAACGAAAATCTATGTCATTGTTCACAACTGCTCCTTCTGTTTGCTGATTGGCTCGCTTGAAATTCTATCAGAGGAATTTAGCTCAGTGGGAAAAATCCCAGACAGAGCAAAGAAGGGAGGCAATGACCAGGCTATTTTTTTTGTGGAAAAGGAAGAAAAAATAACTGTGCATTTACTACAGATGGAAAAAATAAACACAGACTCAACTTGTTAATGTTGTTTTGTTCATCTGATGCAATAAAATCCAATGAGTACATTCTCTCATTAACTGATTACTGCCCATTTGACTAACTGGATTAGAGTTAGTCATTCCTTCTGTTAAATGTTCATTTCTATTTTAGTCCCAAAGGAAAAAATTCCAACCTTCTGAAAAGGAAACCAAACTACTGTATTCCTGATTTGACAATTTCCTCTTCAAGACTCTTAACATTGCTGTAAGGAAGCTGTGTGAATGATAAATCATAGCACTCTTTGTATTTAGCATAGTAATTTATTTATGGCAACTTTTTTTTTTTTTTTTTTTTTTTTTTTTTTTGCTGAAAGCTCATCCTGAGCAGAGCCTGACATTCAGACATGGGGCATTTAACTGCCTCACTCATCCATATGAACAATGAATGGAAAGAGCAAGGCAACCAGCTAATTTTGCCGGTGGAAGCTTTTGTTTTACACTAGTCCACTGTGTGTGTGTGTGTGTGTGTACAGTAGCTTTGCTGTATTCTGTGGCCAATCAGCAGAAAATGACTGAGTGGGGAAGAATCTTCCACATACATCCATGCAGGGTTATTGCTGTGCTGCAGTTCAGCATGTATGCGGTGTGTTAGGTCATGAATATCAGTGTTATTCATAGTAGAATTGTGTCCAAAGAATAAGCACAAGAAATGGTATTATTTTAAAGTAGTTATGTGTTATAGTGTTGATGTAAGTGGACATAGAAATGGCATTAGTCATAACAACCGTTGAGTAATCAATGAGCTCTAAAGGGGCAGTATAATGTATTTTCCAGGTATTTGGTGCCATTTTATAACACAATCACATAACTGTTCAGTTGTTATACAAATGCTACATGTATCAAATATGACTTAAAAGAAAATTTTCTTTGCAATTTAACACCTTGAAATTGGGCCTCCGTCTCTTTAAAAGTTTGAAACTTCACATCTGGATTGTCTAAGGAAAACTTTCGCAACTAATAGTCCGACTTGCAGCACCGTGTCTGGGATAGTTGGCTACAAGATTAGGAATAGTAGAAATCAATGTCCCCATAAACAAAGAGTCAGCTATCAGAGCAACAGAAGACGGCAACAAAGAAAAGCTTCTCTAGGAACATATAGTGAGTGTATACATGGGACGCTGGGACTGTCCGAGAAAACTCACAGATTCTCTTACCCTCTCTAAAGAAGGGCCAGGAGAAATAAGATGTTTCTACTGCTTCATTCAAAGTATCTAAATCAGTGGCCAGGACTCACCCAATGATGCTGGAGAAGCATATGAGAGTTTGCATCATTGAACACCAGGTTCTCTTGCCCTGTCTCTTCAGGCCAAGAAGGTCTGTAAGCTGAGCACAGCAGTCTCCACTAAGGTGCTTTTCTACTGGCAAGTTGCTCTAACCAGAGGCAGATGATTTGCTTCATGCTGGAATCATTCAATGAATTGTTATAGCCCCAATTCTAGGATAGAGTTTTGAGGACAAGACGTGGACAGTCCTGTCTTATTGCCTTCATTTGTCACTTCTACTGAAGAAATTAACTTCTGGCTGAAGACCAGTGATGTGGTTTATTAGGGCTCTAGAGTGCCACCAATTTAGGTGCACAATTTCTCAATAGCGCTCCTAAAAGAATTCTGAGTTTGCACCAGTGCAAGAAGTTAGACTGAAACCCTGTTTATTGAGCACAATTTACTAGAAAGTCTCTGGTCATTCATGGTCGTTTAGTTTGAACAGACCAGACTGCGGTGGTTGTTTGATTGTTTGTCTTCTTGTGCTGCCATAACCACTTCTACCAGTCTCCTCTCTCCCTTCCTATCTTTTCCCCATCTTACTTTAACAGCCATAACTTAGTGATAGAGCTGTTGGATGTAGCAACAAGTCAGTCAGTCTGGCTGTGACACCACTTACTGTCGCACTGTAACAAACATGTTCAACTTCTGTATGGAAATTGCAAAGAATGTGCTGGGCTTTACAGGGTTGACCAATCTCACACGACAGCTCACAGGTGTACCAGTGATGGACAGATGGGAGTCTAATTCCCAACTCTAAAACTTTCGTAGAGAGTCTATAGCTGGGGAAAATAGTGCAGAACTCGCTGGTGCCCATGTGTCAGATTGTCTTAGTATGTTTTATTGTAGTTCAGTATCTAACACCCTACAAATGTAAAGATTTAACTTATTTGCATGTAGTTGGTAAGATTGTCAGTTGCTTTGTTATTTAGAAATTTGATTTTATTTTCTTAGACTTCAGGTTTTGTATGCGACAGCGAGGTTGTGTGGTATTTGGGTAACTGGATACACAGAGTGTTAGTGGTTTGTTTTTTGGTGCCTAAGGAGACAGAATGAAATGTGAAGCCAAGATGGGCTAGCTGGATTTACCCCTCCCCCCAACTCTGAGGCACAGACCCACACACAGACGGTGCAATAAAAGCTCCATGACACATTGCCTCTACAACAGCCATAAAGTCTTCTATAGGCTTGCAGGCTTCCCAAATAACCCTGGGGATGCAATAAACTCTAGCACTGAACAGCCGTCATAGTTACCAAGTGAATCTAGAACAGAGGACATAACAAGAATGAATTTAAATAATAACAAAAATATAATGAAGCATTAATGAAGGACATATTGTTCTGTCTGAATAAGCATCTTGATTCCTTGATTTGTGATGTAGCATATGGTATGCCTTTTGGTAATTTCAACATCTCAAGTAAAGGAATTTTATTCACACACTTCTACTGCATGGTTTTTCATGCAGCATTTAATTTCTATTGAGGCTGCACAATAAAGCCAACCACAGTCATCATTGCAGTTTAATACTGTATGTACCATGTTGTATCCTGACATGGTTACATTGTTCCGTAGTTTAGAACTGTGGATGTCAACCCACAATTGTTGATAATCTGCCACATGTAAATCTTTCATTAAATCATTATGTAACAGACGATGTTGCTTATTGCATGTGAAGTACATGGAATAAAAAAGTCATACTGAGTTTTTTTTATTTTAACTTTCATTTTTAACACAGAATCCTCACTTAAAACCATAACCAAAGTTAGAATAGAAAAGAATAGAATAGAATAGAAGTACTTTATTCATCCCAGCAGGGAAATTACTTCACAGTTACAGCATAGAGACAAGACAAGAGACAAGACACAATAACAATATCCGGGTGTTGAGTCTGGAGTTTGGCTGTGGCAGAGCTGATGACGTCACAGGCCACCGCTGCATTAGCTGATGGGGGAATGTAAACAGCAGAAAAAATAGATTTGAATAAAATTGTTCATTTTCAAACTAAAGGAAAATGAACAAAAGTGCAGTTCAAAGCATTCATGTTTACAAAGTAGGTTTTCTTCTGCTTACCTTTCATAGTTAAATACAGAAAAAATATTCGATTTTGTAGAAACTTGAGCAGCATTAAGTGCTGCTTAATGCTGCTCAAGTTTTAAGCAGCATTAAGCAGCACTACACAAACAAGTAGAAGTAACACATGTTTGTGTTACTTCTAATGTAATACAAACATGTTACTTCTAATGTTTGTGTTACATTAGAAGTAACACAAACATTATGGACATGAGTGTGGAAGAACAGAGCATGTTTCTGCTGCTGATAAAAGATTCGACATCCGGAGTTCTATCAGAAAAAATGCAGTAGTACATTCTGCCTCAGTGTCTGCTCTGATTCTGTGTTTTCAGCTGAGCCAGACCTGAGAAGGAACAAGTAGTGCCAAACCAGGGGAAGGACTCTCACTCAGCATAGAGCAGCACCAGAACTGAGAGAAGCTTTCCTCCACCAATTTCAGGGAATCGTCACATGATAGCTCCACCAGCTAACTCTCTGCATTGTTTGGCAGTGTGATGATTTCTGTCTTTAATGTCGAGGTGTGGCACATCCCACACATGGGTACATCACATATCACAAAAGTATTTAATATAAAATAAAAAGTTTATTTATTTGAATAACTTAGTTCAGTTTCACACAGACTGATGTTTTCTAGTCTTTATTTCTGTTAGTTATGACTGGTGCCTATTTCTAGCAGTCATGGGCCAGAGGCAGGGTCACCCTGGACAAGTCACCAGTCCATCGCAGGACCACACAGAGACAAGTTATGTGGACATGGATAAGTCTGTAGTTTTGATCATAACTCTAGTTTTTACTTTGCATATGTAACCAGACTGTGCGTCTCCTCTTCAATGGTATCAAACCAAGAGTGTTCACTTGGATTGTAGGACATCTTTGCCAATTACTGCAATGAGTCCAAATATGCAAGACGCAATAGATTTTTTATTTTATTTTATTATTTCAATTTGAAATAAATTTTTGTCCCCTTTACATTTATAGCCCGTATAAAGGTGTGCTACCCAGGTCTGGGTCACTATAACCCTCCTATCCCCTCCAGACACATCTGTAATATTTCAGGAGTGATGCATTAAAACTACTTGCCATTGATGTGGCTGGTTGCTTGGATGAACTTTGACAGTCTTTCATGCCATGACCAGATATTGATCTGTGTGACTCGGATGCTGAGGCTCAGGGAGAGTAGTGGGATCATTGCAAAGATGAAAATAAACAGAGGAGTAGGGAAAACCATGAGATGATCACAATTGATTCATTGTGATTTTCAACAATAGTATTTTAATATAATGTTTGCCTAGTATCATTCATCCCTAGTTTTTTCTTTAGTGTGTCAAAGGAATAAAAATGGTCTAAAAATAATTATGACTCTGCTGATATTAATCTGACATATTTATTCCAACAGCTTTTATCTACCACTGAACATGACACAGTATATTTCCAGCCTCCTTATTAGCTAAAAACAACTCCACAGAAGTGGAGTTGTTTTGCTACAGCAAAATAGTAGAGGCTTTGCTGAAGCCTCTACTACAAACAATAGAGCCGGGGTCTGGGGATAAAGTAAATATTCCACCGTTCTGCAGCCTAATAGGAAGAATTATTCCTGAAATACAATGAACCCCCCAGAGAAGCAGTTACTCATAGCACTCAACAAGATCCAGTTTTAAAAAGTGTCAATTTAAACTTCTGTAATTATTGTCATTAATATTTAACGCATGTGATTACATTTACATTTAATTTCACTTAAACAAGATGCAAGCGTTTTACATGTCATATGATTGGTAAACATCACATGTTCACTGTCTTAGTCAAGCCTGGGGAAAAAATGACAGTAAAGGTGATATTCTGTCTGAATCGGGGTTGAAATTGAATCATTAATTGGGTTTGTGGTCATGATGACATCATTTGACTTTACCGTAGCTTTTTATTGTTCCCCTCTTTGCATGGTAAAGTAATAACTGGCATTCGTTGTCCAGGCAGAACTGTGGTTGTCTGTGTGATTAGAAGGCTGGACAGAGATGCTGAACAATCTGAGGAACATTGCTCTCAGTTAATATGCAGAAGTCCTGAATAGGCCTGTTTCATTTCATACGTTTTGACTTGAGTAGGTCGAGCCCTGGTGTGTGAGGGCTCCATTCTGCTCGGAGGAAGTTCTGCTTGTGTGAATCCTACAGAGGGAGTTTGACTGTGTGCTGTAGAGAAATGCCCCTCTTGGTGATGCTCTTGTACTTTTTCTATTGTTTTCTGAATACATCTTTTTCAATCAATCTTTTATATCTAGAAACATTTTGATAAAAATAATTCTTCTCAATTCCTGTCATGGAAGTCATTCTTGTATGGTCAGTAGTTCAGCCTAAAGAACCTAAGGACTCCCATATACTTCACTCGTCGGAGGTTCACCATCCAGCCACAAGCTTCTGAAAAGTCTGGAACCCTGTTGTATTTGTAGCTTTTTCTAAAGGCAGTTTTCACACCTGGTCCGCATGGTCCAAATCAGTTATTGAGTTTAATTTGTAACATTTTCCTGTGGTTCAGTTTCCTATTATGCAGACAAAACTCCAAGTGAACCAAAGTTTGTTGCTACAAACTACATGAGGACATTCAGTGTATTTTTTTTTTTTGGTCAGATGTGTCCAGGACAGGATGGTCAAATGCAGATACAGGAAGCAGATGCCAGTTTCTGAACAGGTAGAAATATTAAAGACAATTTAATCACATCAGTAGCGTGTTTCTGGAGTCTATTCTAGGTAAAATGATGTGAGAGATATTTTTGCATGATCTTGAGAAGATGTCTTGAAAGATGCATATGGCTTTATGCTGTGCCACCATTGTTTAATATTGTATTTATTCTGCCACATCCCACAATGCAACATAAACCTGACTACCAGAAGGTGCTTGGTTGAAGCGTGCAACAGTAGCTGTGTTGAAATCACATGCACACTTTAAACAGAGTGGTCTACAATTAATTTGAAACTGTACCAAGACCACCTAAACAGTCTTGGTATGGTTCGTTGTTGGTCTAATGTGATTGCGCTCTTCACGTCTGAGAGTTAATTACTATTAAAAAAGAGGAAAAATATAATCCTTCTTCACACAAGAAAGATGCGGTAAAAAAGAAATTCACAATATTTCCTAATATTATTGGCATCACAAGACTTTCTAATATCATGCAGCTGTGATGGTAACATTGATGATGTGCCAGTGAGATTCTACATTATGAAGAATGAGAATAGAACTTAAGACATTTTAACTGCATTTCTATTAGCAGGAAGAAAATGATCAACCTGTGATTTATTCTGGTTAACTGAGCTGCACTTACAATACTTTTCTGTTAACCATTTTTATACATGCTTACATTCAGCAATTTAAAAGCAGAATGTAATGACTGGCTTTTATTAGAAGTTTAATATTTTTCCTGAAGACTCTTTGGTAAAATCCCTTTACCTTGAGGTACCTGTCCATATCCCTAAACCCACCTTTAATATTTATTTTGAGATCACTAAGATAGGGGGTTAAATGATTCTCTATGAAATGGGGCACACACACACTAAAAGTTAATACATTAGATATTGTCACAGATTTTCTTTTTATCAATAGGCACATCAAAATTAACAACACTCAAAATGAATCCACAACAAAAAGCAGAATCTCAAAGAATTCAGTGACCCAAAAAAAAAAAAAAGAAGCTGACTGTAACTTCACTGAATTCCCCCCCAAAATGAAAAAAAACCTCTGACTATGAAGTTTTATGTGTTGCTAGAAAACGTTTCTGTACGTCTTGCCAACACATTGTTGACTGGACTAAAGGTTGCATGTGATGACCACTTATTGAGAAGAGTCACATCAGAAGAAGGGGGAGGAAACACAAACCAGGCAGCCAGTCACACCTGCTGACTATGGAATATTTTAATAAATTGGTAGAAGAGAAGTGAGAGTTTATTAAAGGTTTTGTTGCTCTGTGTGCCGATAAAGATATTCCTTTTGGAAAAAAGTGGGAGCTGAATACACAAAGACTGAGTCATGTACTTGAATTGAGATTCTGTGATGGATGGAAGAAATGAGAATGAACAATGGTTGTGATCATTATGGACGGATACTTTCATTTAAAATGTGAAAGTAATTCTTTCACATTTTGTTCTACACATGTTTAAGTTCATTAAAAATTATGAAATAGATTGAAATACCTTCTAAAACCATTCAGTGTTCTGTTGAACCGCTTTGTTATATTTGTGAAACTTGAATAACAGTAATTGTGAATCTCTTCGGCTATTGATTTGTTAAATAGTTTTCATTCACTTCATGATTGCACACTTTTTGCGTTTGTGGAAAAGTGAAATACAGGAAAAGAAAAATAGAAAATTGACATTTTTAGGTGATTTCATAGGCCCTCAACTTTAACAGGTCCAACGTATCCATCCACACAGACTGATGATACAACCCCAGGGGTCTGGTGTCACTTGGTGCAGAGAAGTGTTTTTATGTTTTCTTTTACAAAGGGATTTGTTTGAGTATTCCATGTTTATCTTTTAAATCAGACAGAATCTTATTTTGCTGGAGCCTTAACTGTCATTTTACATTTGATACTCGTAGATCAATACAACATCCTCTTCGGGTTTTTTTCCAGTGGAAAAACAAAATGGCAGAGGTTTATTGCTGTGTTGTCTTTTTTTTCCTTTTAATTCTCTGGTACTGGCATATTCTGCCTGGCCTTGCGCTGCTGCCACATGACTCACTGACTGGCGTTCTGATATTACAGAAACACACAGAGAATGGAGAACAGGGGGATGAAAGAGTGATGTTTTGGAGAGGTGAAGTGAAAGAAAAGGATGTACACAGTTTGAAAAAGAAGAGAAGGAGAGCTCGAGAATTTGAGAGCTGTGCACTCTCATTAGTTGTTCAGTTTTCCAGCCAGGCTGGGAGGGCAGGAGGAGGAGGAGAGCCTGACAGAGAGCGGGGGAGAGAGAGAGAGAGAGAGAGAGAGAAAATGGGAATGTGAATGAGACACAGAGGGAGAGAGAGAGGGGTTTCTTTCTCGTCTGTCTGGGCTTTCTCCCATAGCAACAGTGGCTTAGCCACGTGAACGCCAGTTCCTTTGAGTTCACCCACTGCACTGAATTAACTCTTTGAGTACCAGATAACAGCCCTGTACACACAGAGAAAACAAACCTCATACCTCAGAGGTCACTATCTAAGCTGAGTAGCTATCAGCCGGTTGCTGTTTTGGGGAATTTGATTAGTCAGAAAAGTTTGAAGGCATCTAAATGTCCTGACAACTCTTGATTATAATGGGAGAAACACCAGGTGAGCAAACTGATGTTCTACCTCTGCATCCAACCTCACAACATGTTTAACTCAGACTGGATTTATTTGCCTGGAGGAGTTTCAAACAAGGTTCCAACTGTGAATTTATTTAATCATAAGAATAAGGAGGAACTCAGCAATCATTGACTTTGCAAATTGCAATAATTTTTCACTCAGTGTTTCTGTTTGAAATGTAGCAGAAAGGAACAAAGTTTCTGTTTCACCTATGTTTAGCATGATTTACTACTTTGATTGTACAAAAGAAACTGAATGTTGGTCATATTAACATAAAGTTATTGATGCTCAGTATGAGAGATTGCTGTACAGTCAACGACACAACGCCACGATTGCTGCTGCATCCTGGTCCAGGAGGAGTGAACGCTGCAAGTCAGTGGCTCAATGCAATCTGCTGGGTTTCCTTTGAAACTTTTGAAACTACTTTAAATAATAAATTGAGCATACTGTACTCTTTAACTAGGACCAATTGGAATGTGTGTGATTGAATTGAAATGAGTTTTTGCCTTGAGACAATATTTGTTGTCATTAGGGTCTATAGAAATAAAGCTGAATTAAATTGAAACCTTGATGCTCCTTACATCAGAGCATCATTAGTCTTTATCCTTCTCCACCTTTGTGACAATTTTCAAAGATTTTATGCTCCTCTTATTAAAAACATTGACATTTTTCCCCATGTCAGACTTTTTTATGATGGTCTGAACGGCCCAACCAAAAAAATCAAATCAAAAAAAGCGATTTGTGCCCCTTCCATATGTGGAACTAACTCTGATACATATTGGATAGTTCTGAACGTTCATGTCACATTTATCTGACTTTTATGTCGGGGATGGAAGACATGCATCATAACTCTGCACCAGAAGAAGCCACACTGGCTAAACGTGGATTTAAACAAAGGCTGAAAATACTAATTCTGATAATGATGAAAGCAGTCTGAGTGATGCGTATTGCTCTGACTTCACATCCAAACAAACTTCTCTACTGACTCACAGTCAGCGCTCCAGTAAAGGCTGTTGCTGTTAGTTGTGCTTTCTTTTGTCAGCTTCCTTCATCTTGTTTTGATCTGGTGACAATGCTGTCGGCTGACGGCTCCATCCATTATTATGTCCATAAACAGAGCGCTGCTGGGTGACATCAGTGTACTTCTGCACATGCGGGTCGCTTTGGGGACATAAACCGTTCACATTGTGGTCAGATTTAATTAGTAGTATGAACGACCACACAAAAATCAAAGCAAAAAACAAAACAGATTTAATAAAAAAATCAGAATTAAGCTTCAAGACCTGCTGAGGAGTACAGCCTCTGACCCATCAGACCACAGGAACAGAACCTGGTTCCAGTCATTCATGCTTCCAGGCTTTCTTGTGCATAATCTTTAGAAGAGCCTTCCTTCTAGGATGGCATTGATGCTTCATACGGTCTGATCGGCCCCTTCTTCTCCACTCCAACCTCAGCAGCAATGCTGGCAGCACTTGAACATCTATTATCAAAAAACAACCTCTGGATATGCTGCTAAGCATTTTCACTCAGCTTCTTCAGTTGGCCATTAATGGAAGGTTGCTCCACTGCTGCTGCTTGTCTTTAGACAGTACACAATGTTTATCTGCAGTTAGTAAATTGCATGTAAAAATGAGCTTATCTTTACATGTTTACTTATGTTCAGTTTGAGGTTGAGGTTGTTGAATTGTGATTCTCCTTGTTTATGATACCTTGAAATGTCTCAGTTGTCTCCCAGTGTTTCCAGTAAGAGGAAAGTGATCCATGTTTTAGCTCACACTGAAGCAGAGAAGTCTCTGTTCTGCTGTTCCAGCAGTGAGCTAACTCTTTCCAGATGGTGGATGGTTAGCTCTCCTCTCCTCCCTCCTCTGCTCTGTGTTCTTACAGGACCAGGCCTGGGCTGGTTGGAAACTGCCTCTCAAACTGGGAACATCTTAAACTCTACTACTCTTTGGAGAGATTTACACCAAGCAGAAAAGATCATTTTCTACTCTTAAACTATCACATGATTCTACTCTTAATAATAAGATTATTCGGTTGCATCTGCTTTATGTAGCCAGATTTTGATTGATGAGAGAACAGAGGCTAAAGCATGGACAGTTTAACATCCAAGTTACATTTTTTAAAACCAGGACTTACTGATTTCATTTGTTTGTTTGCTTCAAGAAAAGGTATTTAGAAACATCAATGATTAATATGAACTGCAGTCAGAGTGAGTCATTCTTGTACCAATGATCATAAGAGTAAATCTGAAAGATTTTTTGTGCCCATAAATCATTGAAATGCCTAATTAGTTTTCCTTTTTAGCAACATTAAACAGTAGTAATCAGTTTTCAACTGAGCAATGCTGTGCTACTCTGAGCCAGAGAAAAGACTGTAAACTGTAAGTGTATTTATGAGGTTAAAATTCAATCCAATTAAAACTGTAAACTGGGTGCACCTTGAAACCAGTAGCTTAACCTACCCTGGGCTTTCTTTAGACATATTTACACTGAGAGAGAATATTTCTATTATAGATGTTTCTGTTTCTCAGTTTTAACATGACAAATAAATGACACTTTTTTCTTCTTCTCCACATTGAATAATGTTTTCATTTAAATTATGAGTTGTTGCTGTATTTTTATTAACTTAATTGCTGAGAGTTCTGTATTGTTAAAAATGGATGACTCGCTTGGTTTAGTTGGGTTGAATTGCAGGTTTGTTCGAGTTTTATTTTGGTGCTCAGTCTTGACTTTCAGGGCTCTTTCACACCAGAGCTGTTGGGTTTGCTTTAAAACAACAAGTGATCTTTGGTCCACTCTTGATGTGGAGCTGATTTCTAGTGCACTTTCTTTCTAGTGGAAAAGTTTGCTGATGATCCGTAGAACTGAAGGGAGGAAGTTATGTCTCTTATACACATGCTTTATGTACATGTGACCTGAAAACTCAGGAGTCCCTGCTCAGCACATGTGGCCCCACAGCATGTTTTGAAGCTTCTCCCTCATTTCATTTCTATGTTTAGGGTTAGCCATTACACCTATCTGCACATTCTTGCTATCAAGATGAATACTGGATCCCTGAATCTGAAATCTTACTTGGAAAAACTGGGTCACAGTGACTCACTCACTGGGTGCTTTTTTTTCTTTATTAAAAAAAATGTCAAATTGGCATAGGCACACTTGCTTGATTCCTGTACTTGCAGTTTTTTATGATGGCGCCCCATCAAGCAGCCATTGCCACTGGTTGTCAATCCAAAGCTTCTGAGGAAGTGATCACAAGCCCTGTACAGCTGTGAGCTGATCCTCCAGTGTCCAGCAGAGGAGTCACATGAGGATAACTGGTTGAGCATGATGCTCAACAATTTGTCCTGTATTAATCAGTCTAACTGTTAATGCAAATTCACTCATCATTTACAGATTGTACACGGACTTCGCAAAGTTTCCACACATCTGACCAATCAGCTTAATGTTTTCTGAATTTTGACCAGTTGTTCCCTAATTTAACTTTGTTTTATGACATCTCTTGAAACCTGAATTTGAAAGATGAAAGCATGTATGATGCTAAACAGTAACATTTCCCTTTTTTGCTGTAAAGACCATTTCCAGACATTCTGTAGGAGATGCTTCTACTGTGTACATGGTTCATATTAACCTGAATGACTTAATGTGGATTTCTTCTTTTGCACTTTGACAACTCCTCAGGACATGATTTGATTTGTATAAATGGTGATATTTCTACTTGAAAGTGTTATTTGCACTTTTAATTATGTTAAAATTATGTCATTTTTTTGGGAAGGTTATGTGCATAAATTTCAACTTTTTTAATTAAAAAAAGCTTAAAATATATGCAAGTTTGCAACTTTTTTCCCAAGATGCAGCAAAATCAGTCATTTCATGCTGTAACTATCATAAAAATCATCGCGCCATCCAGGTGTACAGAATCAGTCCAATCATTGGGCTGATTCTGTACACCTAGTTAGTGAAGAATTGAGTCTTGGTTATAGACCACCAGATGAAGATCGTGTCATACTTTAGTCTTTTTGGTCACCAGTTCTTAGTCATTAGGAGACAGAAACATACAACAGGTTAAACTGGGTTTTGTTTGAAGACTATTCCTGATCGGACTACTAACACCATCATTACTGTAGATGATGTTCAGCACTTCCTCAGGAGGAATGAACCATTTTTAGAAACATAGGTCTGAAATTATTTACATGTGAAATATTCAGTACAATCCAAAAGTGTTTCCTGTTACTGGAAGGAAAACTGAACTTCTCATGAGCAGCAGCTAACAGCCCTGCTCAGATTCCTTAAACACACTCTTACAAGATGTGAACACACACCTTACAAAGATGCTGGTGTTTGCCTCATATCTGTACTTAATGGGATCAAGTTCTGGAGGTTCCTCCTGTGATACTGAGTGACTCAATCAGCAGTGACTGGCCTAAGGACTGTAAAGCTTGTCAGACGAGCAGACACTGTGTTCTGCCAGTTGCACAAATATTCAGCCAGACGACCCCCCACCCCTCCTGCCTCCCAAAGTCTGTATGGCTCTGTGTATCAGCTTTCCACACAGACTGTTGGGACTGAAAGAAAAGCCAGATGTGGATTTAAAATGTTAGAAGACATGTGCAGGCCTTTGTTTCCCATAGTGCTGCTAACAGACTGGGGTTAAGCACCAGAGACGGGAAGAAAGCTTCATGGTGACACACCTTGAAACAAGTCTGTTGGGATTGTCTCTGACACCTGAAAAACTGCCTGTATTGCCACATGTTTCAGCGTAGTAAGGTGTGGCTGAAGTAGTGGAGTCCCTCAGGGCAATAAAGCTTGTGAATGTGGCATGACCTAACATGGAGACTTTATTAACAATTGTGCTCTTCAATGGAAACTTCAGCTATAGCTAAGATTGTGCTTAAGGTGATAAAGGAAAATGAAGTTTAATGGTCCCATTAAGCTTTTACCAGATCTATCAGCTGCAGTACCTGCTCTGTCTCCTAAAACACAGGTAGCATTAAGGCATTTTTGTGTGAATGCTTTTTCCAGTTAGTTCATGCATATAAATCTGTTGTGTTAAAATATAAAAACAACAGTGCCTTTTGATATTCCAGTTATTTTCTGCATGGTTTTGGTTTTGTGTGTGTGGACACGGGAAACAGTGGTGTGTGAAGTCCAAAGTTTCTGTTGACATTACAACACAGCATTGTTACATGTTCACCAGTGGCACTGCTGCTTTTGCAGTTACCATAATGCACATGGTAGAAGGTGATGCTTTAATGTCATCAGAAGTTGCTTGAAGTTTTGATTTTATTGTTAGACATCGTAATGTACAATCCTAAATCAAAACACAAACTGTATAAAGACATGTAAATGTAAACAGCAGAAATATTTTAAGTAAAAGTATTTAAAAACTTAATGTAAGTCTGCTGTCACTTAAGTGATAATACACTTGTATATCTAGCTGTTGTAGAAACCAGAGGGTTTCCACAACAGCTAGAAACAGAAGTGTGTGTGTGCGGGTGTGTTGGTGCAGTCTGCCAGAGTGTGTCCTATAGAGTGTACAGGGCTGCACACCCTGGATGACTGTGAAGCCTTCACACAGTCCGGCTAAAGCAGAGATGTAATATGAGATTTCCTTGAGAATCTAGGGCAAGGTTCCCTCTCCACACGTGTCGAGTATGCCTGCTCATGCTCTCAGCCTACATGTGTTTGCTCTTAGGTTGCTGGCTTGTGTGACGAGATTTGTCAGTAAATACAATGACCTGAAAGCGCACTGTTGTGTGAAAGGTGGGTGTGTTTTGGACTGGTGTGTGTACGCGTGATAAGTTTGTTTGTGTGTACAATCATTCTTGGTGTTTTAGCTGTGGTGCAGCACATGAAGGGAGGGAGGGGTGTTCTGCTGCTGGCTCCATTGATTGGTTCTACACAGACTGCAACTTGACCTCCACACCAGATGTCTGTAATTCTCCCAGAGACATGCGCACTCGCTCCAGAAACACAGGACACAACTCACACAACTTAAAAAACTTTCGCGGCCTACACAGCAGCCAGCAGTACATCCAGCCAGGCCTTGTTCACTAACGTAATGCCAGCTCAGAGCAACATGTTGGTTTGTTTGGTTTTCTTTTGTCTGAAGCCAAAGCAATGGCTTTCTTAATGTATTTATAATCTGTGGATGTTGTGAAAATATTTAAAGTTCAACTTCTTTATATATATATATATATATATATATATTTAAACTGAGTTGGTCAGCAAAGCTGGTAAAATCATAGTTTCTTTTGGGTTTAAATCATTTTTGCAGTATAGGTGTTGGAATAAATTCTGTCAATTTATTAGCTTAAAAAAGACCTAGATCATATGCCTTTTTAATATGCTATGGAAAGTATGTCAAATTAGGTCATACCATATTCCCCATAGATTTGTAGGGACGGGATTAGACATGGGTTAAAATGTTAAGTTTGTGTGGGGCCTTGAAGGTCTGGAGGGCCTTAAACAGTTACTGCTGCTAAGTTAATTTATGCCTTGTGCCGGCTCTAAATGTGTTTGAAAATCCAGTGGCTGATTACTTAATTGGGATTTAATAGAAATGCAAAAATTTGTATTTATTTTTAATTATACTTTTTTGGTTTGTTTCTTACGACTCTATACTTGTGTTCCAGTAACATAAGTATCCACTAATATGTTTACATTTCATGTCTACTTAAAATTTTTTAATACAAAAACATGGTAGGCTGCTGGTGGACCGCCCTGCTGCCCCAACCTCTGGGCTTAGCAACATTTCCTGGTAGAAACTCTGTGTATGCCAGGCATAGTAGATGATGACGTACCATCCAGTATGGGACATAATCATCCAATATGGCGATGACCATGTTAATCATTAAATATGTTTATTTATTTTGAGGATAACCCCTCAAAACAAATACATTTTTGAGTGGCTCTTTACAAAACATAAAATATACAATAATATGTAAAAATCTAAAATATGACATTATCTAAGAAATATAACAAAATTCAAAATCTAACTTTGGTTTTCGACGATGTTGGTCATTTTTAATACCTCTGTATTGGTTCGTTATGTAAAACTGTCGAATATATGCAGAATACAGGGTTAGGTTGGAAGGGGTGGATGGGACTCCTCTACAATACTTTATTATGTTGCTGGAGCTTCTGC
This sequence comes from Xiphophorus couchianus, assembly GCF_001444195.1. NCBI lineage: Eukaryota > Metazoa > Chordata > Actinopteri > Cyprinodontiformes > Poeciliidae > Xiphophorus > Xiphophorus couchianus. The sequence goes on from NC_040236.1 coordinate 2,646,455, forward strand.
TACTGGGATCCAATGGGGACATGAACTAATTCATAGACATTTACTGTTGAAGATGCTTATTGAAATACACACCACACCAAACCCTCTCTGTGCACGACCCAAGATTCTTTAGTTCGAAGTTATAGTTACAAGATTTTATAGCAACACCCAATCAAGCATTACATATTATACCTGCCCTACCTGCTGTTAGCAAACCTCTGACTTGGGTTTGGGATCACTGTATCCTGAACACTTGATGACGTGAAAGTTAAACAGCATAACAATCAAAAATATGTTCTTGTATCACTCTGACCATTACCACTTTCGCTGATATCATTAGTGTCCTGTATGAACATCAGCTGCCATGAGACAATTGTATTGGATTAAGATTACATTAGCATGTAAAATAAACGTTCATGTTACCTGAATTGGAGTGCAACAATTGTTGCACTCCAATGACTCCTTGGCAGCAGGAAAATTGCCCACACTATTGCCCTAGTGATATGTTGTGCAGCCCTAGCCTGCGTGTGTTGTGACTCTGGTCTGCCATGTTTTCCTTGAGTGCAGAGATCGCAGGATCTATTCTTGCTCAGTTATCTATTCACCATAAACTGCCTGGCTACTACACTTCTGCTATTTTTTCTCCTCATACTGAGGTAATGAATTAACATTAGGATAATGAAGTTTGACTTTGATTTAGAACCACGTCCATGTCTGCATCCTGATGAATGGAGAGGTAGAGTTTATCCCTTAGCCCTGATATGATGTAGACAATATTAACTGAACCCCCACACTGCTTTCATGTTAATTATATCAGCATGACACTTGTTTTTATACCATGCTAAGCACTCAGACTGCTTGTACCTTTTGCCCACTGTCACACACATGCCGTCACACACCCTTTCACAGATCAGTAAGCAAAGCAATGTAGGGCTTAGCTTTTTGCTGAAGGACACTGACATGTGGCCGGGGAAGCCTCTGTTGAACTCCCAACCTTTCAGCTGCCGGATAGCTCTCTGCTGCAGCAGACTTGGGTCAGCGTAGGGCTGAAGTGAGTAATTGCGATTAATCGATTATTTAAATAATTTACTAATTTGATAATCTATTAATCGTTAACTAGAGTGTACAGACTCATATACAGACACAAAAAAAACCCCATTTGCTGAAGGAAAGAAATATGCATACAGAGCAGTAATTAAAACACTTGGATGCAAATGTGAAACCATTAGATCAGCAGAACAATGTTCATGGCCTGTTTTGCATTCATTCACACAAAAATAGATTGAAATGAATAACAGTCATTAAAAATATAATTATTTAGGACCCCGATTGACTCATCCCTGGTGATAACTGAAAACTCTGACATGAGCGTCTCTTAAAGTACTGCTGCTGTAAATGGAGAAGTGAAAACTGATGTTGAACTGGGATGAAGCCCATCCACTTGTGCAAAAGGTTGTCAGTGTTGGCCTGACTTTAGAATAACAGGATTTGTCCTCTTGCAATCACATTATTAGGTTGTGTGATTTCAATCTATTGACTTCTCTGACTGGAACAATAAACATCTGAAGTTGATTATCTTAATCTCATTTTATGACCTAATTTTGAAGACCGCAGAAGGTGAAACTCAGAAGTGCCAAAGAGCCGCACCCAGATGGCGTGTACAAAGAGACACTTTTATGACTTCTTGCCAAGACGTCATCTGCGGTTTACTCTCCCAGATTTGTGAACTGATGTCTGCAGTTTCTCTTTAGTCTTTCAGATTTCAGCATGTTGTTGCTGAATACTCTGTTGATCATTCTTTGTTTGCTGTGTGTTTGGGGCTAACTTTTAAAATGGAAGCTTTTCTAGGGACGTGCTTGTTCTTCTGACACAGTCTGGATGGGTTAAAGCATTTTGGTCCGTTCTCAGATTATCAGCACATAATGTTTTTGGGCTGATACAGATGCATGAAGGCTACATCTTATAACGCAGTGGTTCCCAAAGTGTGGGGCGCGCCCCCTACGGGAGGCGCCGTGCCATTGCAAGGGGGCGCGGGAAGCGATATGGATGAGTTTTAAAAAAAAAGTTACACAAAAGTGTTTCACTGTAAAGATGGTTTGTAGTGTGTTTTGTTGCAACCTGAAGTGTGAAATAAACTTCAGTGAAGTTTAAAAACAAAATATGTGTATAGGTTTATGTTTGGTTGAATGATGTGTGTGGCCAGTTGATTTTTTAATTTTTTTCCCCCCTTTTTTGGGGGGGATTTTATTGTAATCTATAGGGGGGCCCAGAAAATCTTTGGGAACCACTGACTTACTGGACCTCCTGGGTGGTTGGTTGTTTTTGGTCTGGAGCGATGCATTTCTTCAGATGGCAATAATTCCTGAGGAAGGAGGTGGATGAGATTGATCTTATATTATATAAGAATATAACAGTATCATATTATATTGTTATGACATGATGACAGTTTTAACAAATATGTAAGAACATATTCTTTATATGCATGGCCTTTTTTACAGTCCCCGTTGCAGCTGTGGCCTCTGATCACTGGAGTCAGGTGGTGGACTCCTGGGTTATTTGTAGATTGTAGCTTTACTGTTAATGCATTTCATGTCAAACGGAGCTTTATGTTGTAACCCAAGCTACAAGCCACAGTGGGAGTTTTTTAATTGTGTGAGTTTTTTAATTGAATAGGAGAGCAGTGTGCATTTTCTACAACTGACCTGTGGGAGGCAGCATTTTGCCAGGGTGACTAGTAGATAGCTGCAGATATCTGTATCAGTTTAAAAAGGAAATGAATAGCATGTGATAATTGATATGACTTGATCAGTGACACCAGTTGTAAAGCATAATACTTTCACTTTGAATAACTCGCATGATTATTCAAAGTGATCATGTGAGTTCATGCGAGTTCATTTTGAAGAGAATTAAAAATGTTACAAATTAAATTAGCATCAAAGCTTGTTAAAGCAGTCGAGGAGAGCCAGCAGTAAGCCTTTCTGCAGATTCTTTCCTCAAGTATCTTGAGCAGAAGCAACATGGGTGAGCCGAAGTTTTGTTGCTGTAAACCTTTGTTAAACATGTCACATTAGAAAACTTTCAGCTTTAAGCTGGATGAGTTAACTGTATTGTAAAGTCCTTTGTAATTTTCCCTCAGGGAAATTGTAAAATTGTGACCCATAGACAGAGGCCTTACTCATCGACAAGGCCATCATGGGTTCAAGTCCTGGCCTGTTGACCCTTGCCAAATGTCTTCCTCCTCTCTCACAACTCACTTTCCTTTATTTCTCAGTCTACTGAGAAATAAAGGCCACCAGAGTTAAAAAAAATCTTTAGAGAAAAAAAAAATCTTCTGACACAAACTATTCAGACTTTCATCACCTACAGAGCATTATTTTTGGACAAGCCGCCACAGAGACATTTTCTTCCTCCAGGCTGTTTCTCTGATGAACACAATGATCACCTTACAGCCTGAGTAGCAATCATGTTGTACTACACTGCTCAAAAAAATAAAGGGAACACTCAAATAACACATCCTAGATCTGAATGAAAGAAATATTCTCATTGAATACTTTGTTCTGTACAAAGTTCCATTTGCACAACAGCAGGTGAAATTGATTGTCAATCAGTGTTGCTTCCTAAGTGGACAGTTTGATTTCACAGAAGTTTGATTTACTTGGAGTTATATTGTGTTGTTTAAGTGTTCCCTTTATTTTTTTGAGCAGTATATAACAACCTGCCTTTAACAAAAGATTACAAATTTTTAGGTGTACATACATACTGTTCTTTTTGTCTTCAATTGATGCCCTCTAAAATTTGTATATTAATACATAATGTGTGTGTAATGTGAGCATGTGAAACTGAACTCGGATTTCTAATACATGCACACAATCCTGGTCCATAAAGCAGATTCTGATGGTTGCTAGGTTTGTATATACTTGTGTGTGTGTGTGTGTGTGTGTGTGTGTGTTTGTTTGTTTGTTTGTGTACTTAATCATATGTCTTTAGGACCTTTTCTGGTGTAATCACCTACCTTTTTTGGTCCTAACATGGTGGGTCATGTTAGGGTTAGGAATGTACTGATCAGTCAGGGAGTGGTTGGTTGCATGTTTAGTTATGAATGGAGTTACTAAAATTGTCAGTATTAAGAATATAAATGCAAACTTGTTCTTTGTGAACTTATTTATGTTGTTTTTATAAAAGCAATTTTAGTGGTAACTGTCTATAAAATCACTAAGCAATATAAAAGCCCTCCATTTTTCATTTGGCAGTTTGTTTGAGTGTTATGTCTGTTCCAGTCTTCTGCCATTAGCTCACTATTGTTATGTAATGTGTATCCTGGGATTTGTATTTTCTCATTTTATTCTAAGTGATAAATATACAGGCTTGTTTGTGTGCATGTGCACTTCCAGCAGGCATATTGTGGTTGTGTGTGTGTGTGTTGGGGGGTGGGGGGGTGTATATGTGTTTCTTTCAAGCCAGCAAACTTGCAATTTGAAACAGTAGTGGAATTTCTAGTCCACATGCAGTAGCAGGAGACGGAAACACGTGAGCCAGTTGACCTCAAACCATCTCTGAGTGGGGGAGGTGGAATGGCACAGCGGCAAAATACTCAGTCTGGAGAAAGCTGAGGATGAATTGGGAAAGGCAGAAGAAGAGAAAGCTTTGGACAAATGCTGAAAGGTTGAGAAATACATAAAACTGTTGAGGCTGTGGGGAAAATGTCATGATGCAACAGTAGAGAGGGACAATAACAACCAAAAACAGCAGGATTTGTTGGTGACATAACATGCCCTGCATGTCATCATTTGAGACGAGCCAGCACAGCGTAGCAGTAGGAAGTCCTGTCTCATCAAAGCGTGATGGATTTGATTCAGAACCGACTGACTTTCTCTTGTTATTGATCATTTCTCTCCTGATGCGGCTTGATTCTGAGCTCTACAGTCTGCGGCTGTCTCATTGATGTTTTCCTGCCTTCGCTCTGCTAAGGCTCCTGTGAACAGGACCAGGGTTTATGTGATGAAGCAGGCCTAGCAGGAGGAGATATGGCAGGGCTTGTGGCTCCTCCTCCATTCAACACAGACACAAACTGCTCTCAGTTCAGCCACTTTAAAAAGAGCAAGAGGTAGTCTGGTTTTAATTAAAGCCCTCAACAATCCTCCCTTTGTTTTTTGGCTTTCTCACAGTCACATGTGAGTGTGTGTGACCATCATTACACCCCAAGTTTTGGTGACTGTTTAGATGAAAGGGTGAGTCAAGGCTGTGAGTCCAGTCCCTGTATTCTCCACAGGAGGAAGTATTCCTAACCAGGACAGTGGAGCCCATTACCTCACTTCCTCTGTCAGTCTCTGTACTTGGTTCTAACTGGGGATGTCAATTTAATCAATATCTAGATATACTGTAACTGATACTGATAATATGACAACGTGTCAAACAATTTAACTGGCCCATTTTCCTCATCCAAGTTGTTATCCTTCTTCATACAGCAGTGCTGCAAAAACATAGAGACTCAGCCCTCCTTTACTACAGAGGCTCACCTGAAAATTCATGGCTGAGAATGAAATTGTGAACTGCTGCTGGAAGTTTAAAACTCCAGCATAGACATAGAAGAGCCTCTCTCTCACCGAGTCAAACACAAAGTGTTGTTGGGAGATACTTTGATCAATGACACAGGAAAAGCTGAGATGCACAAGGATGCAAGGATGCTAGCTGTGCTAATGCTAACTAGTGAAACTGAGATCAACTGGTGAAGAAGGTTGGTGACATGAGCTAACATCTGTTTAAGTGTTTGCTCCTTGCTGCCAGTTCATTGATGTGAGTTGATCTGTTCTCCCATCCAGTGTTTGCCACACAGTGCCATGCTCCGTTCTAATGTGGGAACAGATTACTGTAGAAAAATATCCCTCAGTTGACCACTTCATTGGCTGCTAAATAGTAAAGCAACGGCATGACCAACATAATCTCAGAGCCTTAAAGAGCTTGCATTGCTATCAAAAATAATGAGCCTGTATAAAGTTTAAATTGAGACGATAGTGACAGCCATTGTGATGGCATGCTTGTAATTTGAGCAACATGAGCAAGAGGCAGCAAAAACAGTCTGTCTAGGTGAGCAGTCCTGCTTCAAACTTCACCTTACAAATTTGAATCAACGAGCATTTCTGTAAACCTCCCTTCAATTCATCTCCAAACAGTATCAGTGGATGCTAGGTCAGGGGAATATGAGTGATGGTGTAAAGACAGTAATCTGCTGGAAGATAGGATATGTTGTAAATAAATCTCAGGCCTCTGAAAAGTATGTTTAATTCCATGCACTCGGTACTTGGTTGGACTTTCTGTTACATGAATTGCTGCATTAGAAAAGTTCTCTGTGGTGTCTTTGTTTATTTGATCGAAGCATGCTGATGTACACAAACATGGAGTGGAGCAGCGGATGTATTTCTATCATGCTCCTAAACGCTGTCCTCTGACTATAGATCTACCAGGAATGAGTTGAGAAAATAACCGTTCATTGCTTATTATTGTAAGTCAGAATGAGGTGATTGGAAAATAATTTACGGGATAGAAGCTGAAAGCAAGCAGTTTGGAGCACAGACCTGCTTTTCACTCCACCCTTCATCCATTCCTTTCTGTTGTTTGTTGTGAGAATTATGATTTTTGTTTTGTTACCATAGAACTGAACAGCAGAATGTTTTGGTATATTCACTGGCCCATGATGTCATGTTCTGTGTTTTCTGTGTGTTAATTTCGAGTTTTCGGTGTCTCTGTGTCTCCGTGTTGTCCTGTTTTTTTTTTCTTTTAAATTAAAAATTACTGAGAAAAATTAAGTGTCATTCAGTTTAAAGTAAGGGATTCCAGTAGTTTTGTATTAAAAAAAAATTTCAACCACGTAACAATTGCACTTAAATTAAAGGTTGAATTTCGTAATTTTTTCAGTATGAAAATGTGCCACAGCCTTAAAAGGTGCATTCATACTAAGACGATTTACACATTTTTATCAAGTTGCCAGAACATCTAAACGGCAACGAAGGAGTTGAGGGGAAGAAGTAACGATCTAAAAAGCGTGAGTTGGGAAAAACAATCAAAACCTCACCTATGTGTTTGAGCTAAAAACACAACAAGTAATTGGTTCTGAAAAACTCTACAGCAGCAAAACTGGAGCTATAAGCTGAGTAAGCATCTGAAAACTCTTTGGCAGTTTGATGGCAGCACTATCGCTCTGTGTTTAAAGTCCACCACAAATATTCTCACTTTTCCTGCTGGTCAGGAAAAAAAAAATAATAATACAGACTCTAAACATGCCATGAAATGCTCCCCTCCTTTTCTGGGAGGAAACCTTGATTGTTTCCCAGGTGTGTCTCGTTTCTGTGATTACCCTCCTGTGTATTTAATGTCACCTGTGTCTCAGCGTCTCTGTCGGGTCCTCGTCTAATGTACCTTCTGTCATTTGTGTTGTCCATTGGTGTTAATGGTTGCTACCGGCGTCGAGCCCTGGCTTCTGCTCGGCCGTGCTGCCCGTTGATGGACTGTATTATCATCATTAAAAGATCATTTATTCATCTTACCTGGGTCTGCTGCGTCTGCCTCACCACCTCTCACCACCGCTTCTTGCTTGACACATGATGCATCTGTCAGTGCTCTGTCCTGTTAGGAGGACCCATGTCATCCTACGATGTTTTTTACCGTATGGAGTGTTTACATCATCCAGCTCAAAATACAATAAAGTGTTTTTCACATACTTTGTCCAAAGTCATCATTATTTTAGAATTTGTATTGTGCTGTTGTGGAGTAAGTGTGCAAAGAGGTGGTTGAGGTTGAGACTGTTCCTGTTTTCATAGAACCAAACTGTGCCTGCTGCTTCCAGGTGTTTCTGAATCTCTCTCTGGTTGCTCCTTGGCTCTTGGCAACAGGTTTCATTACTTTGACTTCCACATTGGAGATCTTGTCAGGACCTTAGACATAATAAACAAAAGATGCCTCATGGACCACTCTTACCTATTGTCGGTGATGTGGGGCCGCCATGTTGGAGAGGTTGACTGCTCCACTCAGTGTTGTAAGTTTGGCAGGCACAATAAAATATCATCACATTTAATTGATCATAACTCTCTAAATACTAAACAGATTTTCATGCTTTTTTGCTGGAAACCTTATTCAAACAGCTGTCATAGCTACATGTACAGGGACATTTATTTTTTAAAGTATATTTGAATTGGATTGATACATTCAGCATATAGAAAATAGAATACAAATAGAATATTCTGATTTGATTTATGATGAGCATTTTACAAAGCACACAGCCACTCTATTTTTTAAATCTAAATTAATTTAGTAACATTAATATATATTTATATAAATATACAAATTCAAAATAATACAAATATACTATTGAGAAACATAGATGATTAATAATGATGAATACAGAATAATATATATTAGGCTATGCATATGTACATATACATAAAATATGTCAAGTTTATTTTTTCATGTTTTCCAGCCTAGGAGTTGTAGCTTAAGTGATTCAGCAGCTGAGATTCACCATGCTGTGCAGTGAATCTCACCTTTTTTCATGATGTGTTTATTATTCTTATTCTTTGATTTTTGATCTCATTCCACTGAACTTCATTTATGCACTAATTTATTTAGATATCTGGTTGTGAATTATTTGGGCTCTTACACTCATCTGATGTGAATTCCATGTTAATAGAATCGTTAACATTCAATGAAATACAGTATGATGTTTCTATTGAGTGCGTGACATATACTGAGGCAGGGGGTGGGGTGGGGGTGGCTGGGGGTTCTCAGTTGGTCTGAGTATGAAAGTTGTGAGCAAATATGAACATCCTGAAGTCACATGGCTGTGCTTTGACTGCTCAGCTTTGGATGAAGGAAGGGAGATCCTCAAGGCTAAGGCCTTAGTTCAGCAAGGATGCAGTTGTAAAAGAGAGAATTAGTTTTGAACACACCATTTATTTTAAGGCATTCAGGGTTTCCCCCTGGCGCCCTGCCAGGCTTATAATCCACTGGGAGAAACGCTGGTAGTAGTAGAGACCAACATTAAAATGACTAGTATTTGTTAAGTGTGCATTATTTACAAATTTGGCTTATATTTTAAATCTTTTAGATTATGATATTATGTACCCACTAAATGTGACTTAAAACAAGATAACATAAAAAAGTAAAGTCAGCACATGAACACAAGCAGACCCAGGTCCTTCATCTGGCAAATGTGCAGATGAATTGGAAGATGTTGCAGACAAACAGCTAACCTCTAGAGCATTCAGCAGCTTTTAGAAAACCTACTGTAGCTTTATCCTCTTTGTCCCCAACCTCTTAGTCCATTCTTGGAGCTGCTGCTGCGGTTTGTAGGCAACCTTTCAGGTTGTGCATAAATCACTGTTTATCCTCGCCAAACTGGAGAACCAGGTTTGGATGCTTTTCACCAAACCTGGTGAAAAGCATCCAAAACCTTGAAAAACTTTGTAGAACTCATTTGGCATTTATCAGACACTCTGCCATGCTTGTTATTGATGTGGTAGTGCAGCCAGCCAGCCAGTACCGCTAGCTGCACTTAGCTACTATGTAACATGCATCGACACAGACATACTGCTGTAGATTGTTTGGGGGGGGACTCTTGACAAACAGGAAAATGTATAACCATAAAATTAATCTTTTGACTAAAATTCGCATTATTGTCAAGTCATTATTGATGTCATCAGTTACATTGACAAGTATGATGACACTTGTTCTACTACTATAATGGAAAGACTGCCTTCTAAACTATAAATAGTTTGTCCTTCTAGATTTTTCATGTTTATTCACAAACATAAGCTTCCATGGTTCTGGCCTTTCTGGGCCAAACGTAAACAGGCCTTTTATTTTTGGAAGTCAGAGTTGCACTGTGAGGTTTGGCTCTTAAAAGCTATATAATTAAGTTGGAACTAAAGTTAAACCCAACTGTGATTAGCGTTAACAAGCCAGCAGACAGCGCTGCACTCCATGCCTGTCTCTCAGATGCTGTAGCCTGTAGCATATATACGCCACATGAAAATGCCCTGTTTGTTTTAGTGCAGGTTTTAGTGGACACCCTGTTTAGAATTTGGAGTCAGACATACACACACATACATTGTGGCTTTGATAAGGAAGGATTGATGGATGGTCGTAACAATATTAAGATATAAAAAAGAAAAGGAACTGTGTGGTGAAGTTAAAATGTGGGGCAATTTTAAATAGACATTTGTTATTATGACTGTTCACGAAATAGATTCAGGTATATTTGCTAATTTATTTCAAGGGAATGCAATATTTATTGTGAGAAAATGTAATACTTTTGCGAGGCAATGCAAAAGAAAAGATTTCCCCATGTGCCCTATGGGACTCCGTAGGAACGACAGGTTGTAACAAACAGGCTAGTTTTTTGGGAACAATATTAGTTCCCCATGATTATCGCTGCATTTACCACACCAAATCTTTCCTGAGGCACAATAAAAACTGTGGTTTAACAGATTTTTACAGAAACAAGGAAGCACTCCCACAGGCTTTTGTCATTTAAAGGTGGATGTTATATAAAATCCACTTTTTGAGCTTTATATCATGTTGTGTTATTCCTTTATCAAAAACACAGCTGACGTGTTGCTTTGATTCTTTCTTTCTAAGACCTGGAGGAACTGTGTCCGCTGAGCTCATCATATGAAGGTCTTCTCATTATAAAGCTCCCAAGAACAGTTGTAAATGGCATCATGGAGGAGCGTTGCCATGCTAAGGAGGGTGTGTGTGAAAAAAGTTGGAGCTTCTGAAAAATCTTTTAAATCCATACAGCATTTTTTATAACAACTGAAGATATAAAAAAAAATGCTTGATTGTGCTACAAAATGTCACTATGGACATCCAGAGAAAGAAATCCTCCTAAAGCAGTAATAAATATCAACAGTTTAAACTAGAGTAGAGTTCAGAAATGCTAACATATAATAAAAGGGATTTATATCTTTAAGGAAATTTTCAGCCTTTTTGTTTGTGGTTTCAAAAAGGTGAAGTCCACTAAAGACATGTCTAAATGTTATACTTAAGTAATTTAAGGCATGTTAGCTAAAATTTCACTCACTCAGCTGAATAATGTGTGATGACAGTAATAACACATGAGGTCCCTCTACTGCACTGTGCATAGTGAAGTAATGGAAAGAAAGCTGAATGGACTCCATTGGGGTCTGGAACATAGGAGGTACAGAGGAGATGAGTAAGAAACTAATTTCCCCAAGTGCTTCCAGTCTTGTCTCTGCTATGAAATGTGAGAAGCTTATTGTGTGTTCTTCGGTGTGTGTTAGTGTAGGTTTGTGCTCACACACAACCAGCCTGGACTGTAAAACACTTGGTGTTAGCTTAGTGGTGTTAATTAACATAAACTGAGAGGCTAAAATGCACCTGCAGGGAGAGTCAGATAACATACAGGTAGAAACTCGTAACACCCTGAGCATGTAAAATATGGGCCAGTTTTTCTAGGCTGGGGCTCTGCATCCTCTAGTCCAAAAAGCCCTTTTTACCCTCAATGCAGCTAAAATACCCCATTTGGAGGCGCCATACATGTTCCATAACAATCTTTTGAAAAAGACAGCTTCTCATTTTTGATGAATATCTACTATAGAAAATGTGTCATTTTTGAAGAGCCAACATTTTATTTGTCATGTTTTAAAATAATATCCAAACCAACATAAGACGTTTTAAAAAACAAAGATGTATACATTGTCTTTTATAAGATATTTGTGGAAAGTTATATAAAAGATGAGCACATACTTTCCAAACCTAATGACAAGAAAAGTATCACATTTCCACAAATGCAAAACCTGTTGTTGTTATTGTATCCATATTTAGAAAGACTAGTTTTATTTTCTTCAATCGTCTTAGCTAAAGTTCTAAAGAACAACTGTAGAAGATTCAAAGAGCCATTTGTGGCTCCGGAGCCTCAGGTTGCAGATGGTAAGATTTATCCTGTCAGTCATCTGTAAAGACTGTATTTATACCACAAGACTTGAGCCTTTTGTAGTTGTTTAAAACAGCTGGGATGTTTGGATCGCCTGAGTTTGTATACTCAGTTATTGGTTGGAAGGCTGGCCAATTTATGAGCCAGTCCATAAATTCTTAAGATATTGTTCATTTGCCATGTTTTTGCATACCTGTCTGATTTCCAGGAAGGTGAATCTGTGAGCAGCGCAGCGTTGCAGTCAGTGTGTTGAAGTTGTGACACTCAGCCAGCAGCTGAGACAGATGGGGAAGAGCTCAAAGTCAGCAGCTTGATGTTGTCACCTTTATCAGGAAACGACTCACTTTAGGGTTGTGTGTGAACATGAAGTAGATCTGTAAACAAAAACCCAACATCACTTAACCTTTAGCTCCAGTCAGATGTTCATTCATAATAATTTAATAGTTTAATAGTTGACTAATAATGCATTCCTAAAATCCAAATCTGCTCAGTTTTAATTGAGTTAAAAAATGTTTTTATCTGAGACGATTTTAGCCCTCAGGACTCAGCTGTAGTGATTTCTAATGCCTGAGCATCTGCAGACAGTGTTTACATATCCATATTTACATCTGACTAACTGAAATTCAGAGCATGACTTTGCACTGATAGAAATATGTGAATTAATGCACAACATTTTTATCACTGTTTATTGTAGTACTTCGGAATCCTTTTAAGTTTTGGAGACATGGGAGTTGTTTTGTTTGGTTTTGCTTTTTTTTTTAGCAGTTTGGTCATTAACTGATTGTGATGTCTGTTGGTTTCTAAAGATGGCCGGCCTTTCTTTATCCCTGCCCAGGACAGAGGGATTAATAAAATCCATGTATGCCTGCGTTGTGCAAGCAGCCATACAGTGTGGGCCAGACGAGAGGGATTTTCCCATACTGCTTCTGCTGCGGCTGCCCTAGATTCCAAACAATTGTCTCAATACAACTCTGCTATTATTAGAGCTGTATTATCAAGAGAGATGGACTGAGAGAAAAAAGGAAGGAAAATCAGGCAAGGATGTAAAAGTGTCAGGAGAGAGACATGCGCTTGTTTCTCTAGCTTTGACCTCTTTTTAAAACTCATGCTTTTCTGTTTGATTAGGGCAGATCTAAATAAGCTGCTTTATCAGGCGTAGTTACAGAAATGACTCACATTTCCATTTGACACCATAGAAACAGTAATGAGAAGTGATGACATTTCTGCTACTGTTTGTTGGATATAAAATCTTTGTGTCACTGCAGTGAAGCAGTGCAGAGTGGGACGGTCAGACAGCAGCAGGTTGGATCAGTCAGTCAGTCAGTCAGTCAGTCAGTCAGTCAGTCTGCTGTTGGCTCGTCTCCTGTAGCACAGAGTTTATTTTGCTGATCAAAATCAATGACTCAACTTGTTGCTGTCGTCTCATCCTACGTCTACACCGCCATGCTATTTTTGGGCCTGTTCTTACCCCCTCCCCACCCTGTCTGGATCACACACCCCTTGAGGAAATAAATGAGTAGTGTTTGAGTGGCAGAGACATTGAACACGTCACTCCTATTGGTTTCCTTAAGCTCCATCTCTGCCTTGCTAGTTATCTCTCTACCATTTCTGTTTGTTTTGTTCCTCTCTCATTGGGGTTTCTCCCAGACCTCCACACCCTGCTACACATCCTCACCATGTGGATCAGTCTTGTCATGTCCGTTCCCATGTGGTTTTCCCAGAGAGAACCAACCCTGTGGAAGAAGGAATGTCTCTTCATTCCGTCATTGGGTATTACTTCAGCTTACACCTAGTGAGCCTACACAACAGAGCCCCTCACCTGCTGTAAATGGTCCCAGTTCTCTGCAAGGGTTGCTGTTAAAGGGACAGTATTTTTTAAAATTGACTTTTTTGAGCATTACATCATGTTATAATGTTATCCCCTCATCAAAAATATACCTGAAGGGTTTACTTGATTCTTCCATGCATGTTTAAGAAATATTTTAATCACCCGTGGCAACCATTCCTCTGTGCAAAACACCGACCTATCGCTGCCTTCGGGATGCAGGTCTTCCTCAGAGCTGCAGCGTCCAAGTTTCTGAGCTTCTGCCTCACAGAGCAGCCCGCACCCTGTCCCCCCACTCCACTCCTCCAGACTAGCCAAATTTGCAAACACCTGAACTTTCTATCAGATGTAGCTCATTCTAGGAGCTACTTCTTAGTGTAACTCCAGTAAAAACGTTGTCAACAGGTTAATAGAGGAGCCATGTTGTAATGACTTCCTGACAGCAGAGTTCCAGAAAGAGCAGGTATTTTTTAAAGAGAGAGGCCCAATTTAAAATGTATTAAATTTTGCATTTGATGTATACAGCACTTTTATAACAACTGAAATTAACATAGTAACTTGATTGTGCCATAAAATTCAAATATGTGACAAAAAACACATAGTACTGTCCCTTTAAGAACAGGGTTCATTGACTGGATCCAGGGGGAGTGTCTGTTTTGGCTGCAGCTCTATGCAGTGCATTGACCTACTTAAACTGTGTGATGTGTGATATCAGAAGCTGTAGCTTTTAAAATGTCTTATGGCATAAAAACCACCACCTTTCCACATTATGTTCTTCTCCTCTGAAACAAAGTTATGGGGAAAAACTTAAATATGTAAATAGTATAAAGTTTGTGAAAACTTTTGAATTACTCCTGCCAAATGGGCAGTTGTAACTCACACAGGACATTTTTGAAACAATTTACTGGTGTGCCTCAGATTTGTATTGATTTTCATATTTCACTCTGTACACTAAAGACGGAGGATATAAATTCTATATACGTGTGTGTGTGACTGTATATGATTATAACACCCAAGCATTAATAGCTTAAATAATTTGATTATAACCTATTAAATTAAAAATCACTTGAGGCATTGTGTGTCTGACACACATCAATAAATATGAATTTAATCTCTGAGGAACTGATTTTTCTTGCTTTTGGTCTGTTTGTTCTGCGGCTGAAAAATCTCATAGCTGAAGTCCATGAAGCTGCTCTCTGTTGGTCACTGCAGTGTGAACAGCATTGAGTGTGTTGATGGTGATCTGGACTGGATTACCTTTCCCCTTACCAGCATTCCAGAACCTGCTGCACAGAGCTCTGAAATGGGTTTGGTTGTATTTCATTATGTGTGCAGCAGCAGTGGCTTCTTCTGCTTTGGTTCTACCTTTGCATCATAATTATCTCAGCTTGGATGTGGTGCACAGTGCACCGATGTGAAATCATGCAGCTGATAGAAAATCACAGACCTGTTTAGGAAAGCTGTTGCCATGGATACAGATTTAAATCCTAAATGATTCAGCTCCCATCTGTCACCTATCGTCTCTCTTTCCAGACCAGCACAACTACTGCAGACTTTAGTCATAACTCACTGATCCACGTTTTTCACTACTGATACCGATAAAGATATGAGGTTCCTGTGTCCGATACTGATCTGATACAGAACAGTGCTGAATTAACTTACATTTGTTTTGTTTTTAAACGCAGACAAATTCACTGAATTACAAATTTATTGAAAACTCTGCACACACCCATAAAAATGTAAAGTAAATAAATAAAAATCACAACTTGCATTTGCTCAGTTAGTAGGGGGGAGCACCAATAGCAGTTTTCGGGCAATTATCTGATTATTCATTTTTAAAAAGCCTGACCTGTCGATTCTGATTTTGACTGACACCAACATTTTTGTTTTATTGGAAATATTGCTACATATAGCAAGAGACTTGCTGAGTTGTTAACAGTGAAGTGACTGTTAACTGCAAACGTGCTGACATGACCTGGCGGGCTGGTCAGTCAGTCAGACTCTCACAGCAGAGCAGAAGAGGACAAAGGTTGATTTTTAGACCTTTGCTGAGGGAGATCAGATTAGTGGATAAGATTAGCATGTAATTATTGGCCACTCACCGATCTCCCACAGTTAAATAAATCCACACCGACAAATCAGCTAGCTGATAAATTGATGCACCCCTACCAGTTAGCGCTATTATAACATTCAATGTAAAATAAATAATAATAAAGAACCTGAAACTAACAAAAACCATAGATTCACAACTTTTGGCAAACATGAAAAAATAAACTGCAACGAACCTTTGAAATGGTTCAGGAATTCTGAACCATTTCTGGAACTCTTTTGAGCATCTGATTTACATTCAAAGTCTATATGGTGGCGCATTTCGAGTCTAACGTGGCGCAATTTGAACCGTTTGGAGCGTTTTGAACGTTTGACGTGTCGAGCATGTCCAATGTGTCCGACGCTCCACATAGACTTTGAATGTAACTCAGACGCACCAGATGCCCAAAATGCATTTGTTGTGAACACACAAAAAATGCATGTGTCGAACTTGAAGCATCAGACCTGTTTGGTGTGAACACACCACAAGTAAACATGTGAGATGTGTTTTACCCTGCACTGCTGCAGTAGCCCGCACAGGCTAGTTTAGATTAAAATAATCTGATATTTGCTTCTAGTCATGTTTTGTATCAGTGATCTGATCTAACGGATTTCTCGCATTTCTCAAGATCAGGCTTGAGCATCACCGGCAGGTTTTTGCTTAAGAATGCTAGCATTTCTGCTCTCTTGGCTGTTGGTCTGATTTACTTCTCATCCAGGATAGTGGAGGTTGTGCTGAACAGCCGTTCACTTTTGACACTCTGTGCAGAGATACATGAAGGCACTGGCAGCAGCAAGGCCAGGAAACCGCAGGCTGTTGACTCCCCTGTATTTGTATCTGTGTCAGGAATGGTTTCCTTTGTAAAATATCCATCCAGCTGTTCAGCAGTACTAGAACTGTTTGCTGCCCTTGGATTTTTCTCACACTCACCCGAATTTTGTCAAATTTTTTCATGAAGCTGCTGCTGCTCCTTCTGGTGGCTCTAAAGCCTTGGCTGCTCCATCAGCAGTAGCAGTCCTCAAGTCTTCCTCCAGCTCCTTGGCTAGTGCATTCTTCCACTGGTTAACTGAGTCTGGACTGGTGAGAAATCAGAAAAAACAAAATGCATTGGGTTCAAATATTAACTCAAAAGGTAATACTTCGCGAGGTAAAAATAAATAAATAAATATAGATAGAAAGATCACATTTGCCAGTTATCTAATAATTTCACCTATAAGCGATTACTGTAGTGTCTAAGGTGGGTATATTTATCTGCTCAAATCTCTATTACAGTTGCATAATGTTTGTCACAAGGAGAGAAACAAAAACATCAAAGTATATCACCATGCTGGTAATTTATTGAGCTAATCATTCCTGTTATATGAATACAGTCTGAGCTGTCTGTATCGAGGGTCCAGCTGAAAGTTCATACAGAGGTTCATCTTCCACGGTGCTAAAGTGCTTGTCAACAGCTGCTAAGACTGTCTTTTCACGGTCATGGTTTAGCATCCTCGGTTTCCACAGAGAGGCGTTTGAGAACGGTGATGCTTGGGATGACATCAGCTGTAGAGGTTGTAGCTGTGTTCACCTTCCTATTAAACTCCTCAAACGGTTCAATGGACGTCATTATTTTCTCAGTCAAGGCCCACTGGTTGGTGGTGGCTGCAGAGGGCAGCTCATGGTCAGCAGAATAAAGTAGACTGTTGGTTTGTGTTCAGTCAGACTCGACCATGTGGTTTCTGTTTTGACCTCCGGTTGCAGGCGGTTAGGTTGAATGTTCGTCTCCAAATGGATGTCCTGCTACCGTGAATATGCTAGAGAATGTTTAAAGTGTCCGACAATTGGTCATGAGGCTGAAGTTGGTTTCTGATTGCAGCTTCCGAGTCGGGAAATGGCTAAACGGCGATTCCACCTAATTCTTCACTACTTTTAGCATTTTCCCTCTGCTCTAATTAAAAAACTCCTAGACTTTTCAACCTTGGACTATTCTCAACTAATGGTAGAATAATTAAAACCAACTTTGAGATTTGTGAACTCTTTATTTAATTTGTGGAACTTCAGTAAGGGGCGATTTCAGCACTTTTTAATCATCTGGACCACACTAGAACTGCTCCAGCTAGAAAACTACAACACCTAGACTCTTCAAACCTGGACTAGATTATTCTCTTACTGGCTAAATAATTTGAGCATGATGAAAAGACAAATGTGTGTCCTAGTTAAAACCATAAAAATGCCAAATTTCAAACATGCAAACATTTTTATTTCACAGTTTTTCTTTGATTTTGGAGATTTGAACGTCTTTCTGCTCATAGTTGAATGAGAAGCTCTTCTCTCTCACTGCAAAAAAAGACATTCAGTTCTGAATCACTTTAATTATTTTTCTGTTCTTTATACATGAAGTGATTTTCTCACATTGCTACAGTCATTTTAATTCTCTTGCTTCTCCTCCGGCTATGCTCAGTTTGATCCACTACCCCGGTCCTGATTAGTGCTTTTGTGTTTTCCACTGCATTTATGGATGCCTGCATTTTCCTAAAAATACAAACATTTACTTTACATTTCAAAAAAGATTATTTAGAAACCTTTCATTTTTTCTTTATGCTAACCTGTTTCATTATTTCAGACCTTGCTTCTCCTCACCTACTTCTACCTGTCTTTGTTCTGACCTCTTGACTTTTAAACAGATTTCTTTTGAGAAATGTTTTTGTTGAAGAACAGGTGAAACTGAGGAGATTTATTGAGCTAATCAGTCCTGTTATATGACAAAGGGGAACAGAATCCCAGATCGCTACAATGTTTGGCATTTTTATGCCGTAACTAGGACTTCTCATACTAACACACACTTGCCTATTTGCCAGCGCATGACGTCACTCAGACCACAAAGCATAGAATTGGACTGAATAGATCGGTCACATTGTCACTGATACGGACATTAATATTGGATGGTGCACCTCTAGTGACAACATTGTTGGACATGTGCCAATTTTAATCAGATTATTTGTTAGAATGAGAATTGAAAGCCTGTTGCCACCGCAACACAACACGTTCAGCTTTTTTTGTTTTCCATCTCACCTTGTAAGGATGTCTCATTCCATCAGAGACATTCTCTGGCTTCAGATTGTAAAGGCTGGGCATCTGCAGTAACGATCATCTCTGAAGTTTACACAGAGGAGTGTTCATCATGCTTCCACTGCTGCTGCTGTCAGATGTTCCAACCCGGTCACTAACCGGCAGCCTGTCTCACTCCTACGCAGCTCACACATCACTATGCACTGCATTCAATTCTTCTGACACGTTAGCATATTTAATCATTTACACACAAGTTCACATTTCACACTTAACACATAAATAAATTATAACACATTATGAAGTTCTATAGTTAACTGAAACCAGGGCATTAATGTCCCTATCCTGGTAAATGTTCCCAATAAAATAAACAGATGCTGATTTGCATCTTTGCAGATGAGAAATCAGACTGTAGGTAAATAAAGCTGGCAAAACCAAACAGTTTTATAAATAAAAATAATTACTGTTGAGTTCTAAATATGGACCAACCTTTAATTACCAGAATCCTGGATAAATGTTTCCACCAGTCATGTAACACTTCTATGGAGAGAGTATATAACCAGTTCCTTGCTATCTTTTAACACTAGTCCTACTAATTTACATAAGCTGCATCTTACAAAGGACTACTACTGTATATCCAGTGGTATACAGTGGTGGTTGCAGTATGGACAGGTCCAGACTGCAACATCCAATCAGGTCACAGAGAGGTCCAGGACCTACTGGCCTACTGTCGAGAAAGGAGCAGCTAACATCTCTGCAGACCCCACACATCCCGGACCCAAACTGTATAGACTTTTACCTCAGGTCAGTGTCACAGAGCACTGTTTGTACAAACGATCCACCACAGAGACTATGTTTCTCAACAGGCTGTTCTTCTGATGAACACTGAGCAGGCAGAGCACCCTGATGACTTTCTGTTTTGTGAAAACACTGTACATGTGTATTTACAGAAACAACAATTCTTTTTATGTATGATATATTTATATTGCCTTCATTGAGACCTAGTTAAATTCCTTGTTTGTATGGACGAACGTGGTGAATAAAGTTGTGTCTGATAGTGAAATGACATGGTGAGGAAAGAACATGATGTGAAAATATTAAAGCAGCACCTCAGGACGTTAAAGCTTGGGGTCTTCAGCTTACCATCAAATTAGAAAAACGAAGGACACTAAAGTCAGTGTTTTGGAGTCCTGATGATGATTATTTGTGATTTACAGTTATTTTTTAATGAAGATTGCAATATAGACGTAGACATAGACTGTTTTTATTGTCATTCAATTGTACATTTAAAATGTACATATTGAAAGAAATTTTGTTGCAAGGCCCAGTAATAATAAAATAATAAGTAATAAAAGTTCAATATAAGTATATACAATAAAAGATTAAATTAATGGCAGTTTAGTGGTCTTATGGCATGTAGCTGTTGTGGAATCTGGTTGTTCTGCATTTGAAGCTGCTGAATCTTTTCCCATAGGGCAGCAGGGAGAACAAACCATGCTGAGGGTGGAAGGGTCTAGGATGACAAGGATGGAAAGAAACTCAGTCCCAATGATTCCCTCAGCTGTCCTCATCATTCTCTCTATACGTTGCTAGTCAGAGGTGTTGCATGCTCCAAACCAGACAGAGGTGCTGCTGATCAGTTTGTTCTCTATTGTCCCTCTGTAGAAAGTGGTGAGCATGGAGGGGCAGGTTTGCTCTTCTCATCCTACGTAAAAAGTGCAGACATTGTTGAGCTTTCTTCACCAGACCAGAGGTTTGGAGGGACCAGGTCAAAGTGTCAGTGATCTGTATCCCCAAGAATCTAATGTTCCTGATCTGCTCCACTGCCGCATCATTGATGAGGAGTGTGTGACTTAACAGATTTTTTCTGAAATCAACAACAATTTCTTTTTGTTTTGTTGACATTCAGGGTTAGATGGTTTGCATCACAGCAGTCCACCAGATGTTTCACCTCCTCTCTGTAGGCCAGTTTGTTGTTGTCCCGGATGAGACCCACCACTGTAGTATCGTCTGCATACTTAATGATGTGGTTCGTACTGAACCTGGCTTGGCAGTCATGGGTCACTAGGGTGAAGAGCAGTGGGCTC
Source organism: Xiphophorus couchianus (assembly GCF_001444195.1). Taxonomy (NCBI): domain Eukaryota; kingdom Metazoa; phylum Chordata; class Actinopteri; order Cyprinodontiformes; family Poeciliidae; genus Xiphophorus; species Xiphophorus couchianus. The sequence goes on from NC_040236.1 coordinate 2,667,427, forward strand.
AGTACACAGCCCTGGGGGAGCCAGTGCTGATGGAGATAACCCTTGAAGCATTTTTACCAACCCTCTCAGACTGGGGTCTGTCTGTGAGGAAATCCAGCAGCCAGTTACACATGCTGAGCTGAAGTCCATGAGTATTCTTCCCCTGCTGGTGTTTCAGGCTCTAGTGCAGTGTTGGAATGGATCAAGAGGAGGGAGTGTTGAGATGATGTGATCCTTCACCAGCCTCTCCAAACACTTCATCAATATGCCGTTTGTTATGGATGATTCATATCATTTTCAGGCAAAGCAGGCCAACGTTTTTAAAAATATTTCGCTATATTTGAAAGTAAAGTGAAAAAAATAGACATTTGAAAAAGTTGCAGCTGTTTTTGTATGTATTGCATATTCAGACAATAATGTTCTGCCATAACTGGTTAAAAACATGATTAATGTTGTTAATAATTAAAGTGAATTCATAAAGTAGCTACATTTTAATATGATTTTGTCAATTAAATTGACTAGTTTTAGTTGACTGAATTTTAGTCTGAACTAGTCTAAACTGGTTGACTAAAACTAAAACAATTCTGCTGTCTAGATTGTGACTACAAAGACTAAAAATAAATACAATTTTTCTGTCAAAATTAACAGTGATCAGACTTTGGACTCTGGTTATTTATCCTCAGAATCCTGATTTAAATCTGTAGATATTAAATCTACATATAAATCAGTATTCCCATATTTGGTTCTTAGAATCGTCTTTGTGCAGTCGGTGTTTAGAAACTGCAGCCCAATAATTTTCCCTCTGAGCCCAGCAACGTCTTTCCCTTCATCAGGCCCTGTCTGGGTTCACCGGGATGCTAAATAAATTAATGGGTGCTAATACAACAAGTCTGTTTGGACAGATGTGCCTAATTAGTCGATGTTCATCTTCTTAATACTAATATACTAACATACTTGAAAGGGTTGATCTGACATGGTTCTCAGTGTTGTTTTAAACCATTCTATTTTGCTTCGTTAAACTCTAGGTTTTGCAAAAGAACACGTCTGTCTTTATACCCAATTATCTTTGACGTTTCTAATTTTTTAAAACAATATTATTTGAACTGCTTGTACTTCATTCCTGCCCAGAGAAATCAATTTGTGTCTTTTCTATGACTGTCTGCATTACTTAAAGCAAAGCTGAGTCTCAGTCTGTGGGAAAAGAGCAGGAAGCTGCTTGAAACCTCATTACCAGAGGGAGCTTGGAGGGTTTGAGGAAGAGTTTCATCACAGCAGATTCAAAGTAAGACTAGTTTTATTGAAACACCAACATACTATAAGGTAATTTAATAAAATGGTTCAACTGCTAAGGAATCTTATATGCAGGCTTGAGTGATTATTGGATCTGCATTTAAAATATAAATATGGCATTCAATAATCCTGACATCAAGATGTGGTTAACACCTGTTTGTGTCTTTGTCTTCAGAAAGACTCTGCATGGTTGTAGCAGCAGTAGTAAGACTTGCAGCCTCTGTTTTTCCTACTCTGTATTCTGTAAAGCTCCAGTTTTCCCTGCTGCAGTATTTAAGAGGCAGATTTGGCTGTTCTCTCCACTCTGGTTGGCTGCTTCATGCTCATTGGCTCCCAGGAACCTCTGGTGCAGCCAGCCAGAAATCAGCTCCTCATCTGATGGTGATGGGCAGATTATACTCCACTGCACCACTAAAACCACATTTAAATGACAATACACACACAGCTTATTAATGTTACAGTTGATAACTGTGGCAATATATTGCTTAAATTAATAAATCTAAAATTCCGCATAGTAAATTGCTGATGATTGTTATCACCCTGACTTTTATTCCCGATTTGTATGTAATGTTTAGACAGTTTTACGTATGTGACTTCATGCCTGACTGTAAAATGCACAGAGAATGATAATTTGAGGACATCGGTTGTGCAGATGTTCCTGGTTTATTTATATAGCACCAATTCACAACAAATGTCTTCCCAAGGCACTTTACAAGAAACATCATTTTGGTTTAATACTCCATAAATTCCAATTAATCCTAGTTAGTGCATCAACTTTAGTTAATTATTCAAATGATATTTAAAGGGGAAGTATTATGTGTTTTCCATTCACATAGTGCCATTTGTAGGACAGTAAAGTAACTGTAAAAATGTATATTCATATATCAAATCTGAATTAAAAGAGACTTTACTTCTTAATGTAATGGCATAAATTCGATCTTCTGTCTCTTTAAAAACTCCTGCTCTTTATTAAACTCCGCCTTCATGAAGTCACCACAACATGGCTTCTCTGGTAACCCTTTAATAATGTCTTTACCAGCATTTCACTGAGAAGTAGCTCCTATAAAGAGCTCAGCAGTTCCACCAGGTGTCTGCTAATTACTGTTGGCTAGTCTGAAGGAGCCGAGTTGGGAAGTTGCTCTGTGAAGCGGAGGCTCTAAAACTTGGAAACTGCAGCTCTGAGAACAAGTTACGTCTGGAAGGCGGGGCTAGGTCCAACCAGGCATTTTGAACAGCTGAATGGTTGTCATGGAGATTAAAGAATTTCTCAAACTTTCATGAACCATACCTGGATTGACAACAATCTCATCAAAACAATTCAATAACATTATAACATGATAGAATAGAATAGAATTACTTTATTCATCCCAGCAGGGACATTATTTCGCATTTACAGCAGCATAGAGACAAGACACACAACAACCAGCACTGAGTAGCAATTGTAGACAAAATAAAAATAAAATATAACATGCTGTCAATATAAAAAGCAACTTAGAGCAGTCCTTGCAAAGATAAAAAAAAAAATGCAGGTACAGTATGTATATGTAAATATATGTACAGCAAGTGTGCCATAGTGCAGTTGTGCAAAATTGGACTGATTAGTGCAGAACAATGATTTAGCTTTTATTGTACAGTGAGATGGCATGTGGCAGGAAGGATTTCCTGTATCTGTCCCTACGACAGGGGGACGTAGGGATGTAGGGATGATGTAAAACTTTTTTTTAAAAAAATCAATTTTACATGATACTGCCCCTTTAAAAAGTTCCTATCTGGCCACAGATTGCATTTAGTCATTGACCTGCAGCAGCAGCGACAGAGGACAGTTGCTGGCGTTGTCGTTGACTTTACAGCAATCCCTTTTGATCCCATAATCCCGTTAGACATTCACTGGTCTGAACTTGTTCCAGATTCCCCTCAATTTATTCCAAAGAGCATTATGGATAATGCAGATAATATTAACTTCATTATGTGGCTGGGCCTTGGTGATATAAAAATGAGCATAATAATATATGATCTTGCAGAACTCTATTTTATTTTTAAGTCCATAAAACTGACTGTTCACTTCCAGATGGTCAGCTGTTTTCTACATAACTTCACTGTCCACAGATGCTTTATGTAAGTAAGTACACTATGACATCCCCAGGGCTTTTATGTTGCTAAATGGTTTCCAGCACCAGACTGGGACTGGGCTCCAGGCACTGCTACAGGATTCTATTAAAACAAAAAACAAATGGTGTGGAGCTATTTTATTCATCCATCCATCCATCCATCCATCTTCTTCCGCTTATCCGAGGTCGGGTCGCGGGGGTAGCAGCTTCAGAAGGGAGGCCCAGACTTCCCTCTCCCCGGCCACTTCTTCCAGCTCTTCCGGGGGAATCCCGAGGCGTTCCCAGGCCAGCCGAGAGACATAGTCTCTCCAGCGTGTCCTGGGTCTTCCCCGGAACACCTCACCAGGGAGGCGTCCAGGAGGCATCCTGACCAGATGCCCAAGCCACCTCAACTGGCTCCTCTCGATGTGAAGGAGCAGCGGCTCTACTCTGAGTCCCTCCCGGATGACTGAGCTTCTCACCCTATCTCTAAGGGAGAGCCCAGCCACCCTACGGAGAAAACCCATTTCGGCCGCTTGTATCCGCGATCTCGTTCTTTCGGTCATGACCCAAAGCTCATGACCATAGATGAGGGTGGGAACGTAGATCGACCGGTAAATCGAGAGCTTCGCTTTTTGGCTCAGCTCTCTCTTCACCACGACGGACCGGTACAGCGCCCGCTTGACAGCAGACGCTGCGCCAATCCGCCTGTCGATCTCCTGCTCCCTTCTTCCCCCATTCGTGAACAAGATCCCGAGATACTTAAACTCCTCCACTTGGGGCAGGACACCCCCCCTGACCCGGAGAAGGCACTCTACCCTTTTCCGGCTCAAGACCATGGCCTCGGATTTGGAGGCACTGATCCCCATCCCGGCCGCTTCACACTCGGCTGCGAACCGCTCCAGCGAGAGCTGCAGATCACGATCTGATGAAGCCAAAAGGACCACATCGTCTGCGAAAAGCAGAGATGAGATCCTAAGGCCACCAAATCGGATCCCCTCAACACCTTGGCTGCGCCTACGAGCCCGACTTACTGCCGTGAGCCCACCACCCGTGGGAGGGGCCAAAGGGGTCGGGTGCACTGTGTGATGGGTGGCGGCCAAGGGAGGGGACCCTGGCGGTCCGATCCTCGGTCGCAGAAACTGGCTATTTTATTCAATGGCATTAAGTATGTGTGTGCATGCAGTCATATAATTTGAGGGAGTATTTGATGGAAGGAAGTTAAAAGGTCTCCAGCCCTCTGATGCTGGGTGAAAGGAGTTTTGTCTCCATCAGACTTTGTTTAGACAGGAGTAGAAGGAAGCTGATTTGAAGTCTGGTGCACATGAAAACGTGGGTCCCAGTTTGCTTGCAAGTGAACACTTGTGTGGTTTGCTTACAGTGGGAAACGCAAACAGACTATTCAGTGATGCCAAAGAAAGGAAATGAACCGTCGGTACAGAGTAATATGTGGGATACATCAGTGCCCCCCCTTCTGCTCATATCATTCAACTTCTTGTGAGAAATCAATCAGTTTAAATTAGAAACAGGAAGCCCAGGTCTGCATGGCTCTGGTTAGTTTTCATTGTGAACAATTGGTGCTGGATGGTTTTCCGTTTCTTTGTGTTTTTCCCCTCCGGTTCGGTCATCATCGGGCTGTATGAGCTGCAGCTGTTGTGACTGTATCACTTTGTCCACTTTGATTAGTGCAGTGTGAAAGTGAACCAATCCAAATGAAGCTGAGACATTTTTCTGTTCCTATCAACCGTTCTGTTTTTGACTACAGTTCCAGTAGTGTTGGACGTCCAGACCTGTTTAGACTGACTGTGTCTGGCTCTGGCCATGCTGATGCCAGAATGGGACAAGTTTCCTATTACAACTACATTAAAAAAAAATTAGAATCACTTGGAAAAGTTTGATATTTTTTGCCCATTATTTCAGAAAGTATAACTCTCATCTTAAATATATTCTTTACACACAGTGAAACAGTTCAAGTGTTTTTCTACAGAGAATGAAAACCCCAATTTCAGAATCTCAGAAAATAATTTTACATGTGGTTTTAATAAGCAAGGATGTCTGAAGCAGAATTGTCAGGCTTCTGAAAAGTGTTTCTTCATGTGCACTGACTCCTTCCCTTCAGTCAGATTCAGAACACATTCATATGAATCCTGAACAGCAAAGCAGATGCATGAGCTTTGTTTTAGACTGAATTTCTTCTTTCATTTTAAGGGTTTTACCTTTCATATTTTTTATTCTCATTTTAACAATTAGCAACCTTAAAGACATGTGTGTGTGTGTGTGTGTTCCATTTATGTAGACAGGCCAACTAAACAAAAACACACACCTGGCTTCGGCCTCAGCTCATTAGTATCAACATGTTAAAAAGTCCTTAGAATGGCACACGGAACCACAGCTTGCTCTCACTGCAACTCCCAGTTACTATAGTAACAGTCTCTGCCACAGATCTTCCCCAATCCTCATGTGTATTATTCTTATCTGAGAAGACAGTGTAGTTCTTTTGATTTCTTTTCTTTAAGGGCTGTTTGATCATTTTTCACAAGAGATATTTAGTCTCAGATGAGTCACAGCAAAAAGACAACAGATTCACCGGGAAGACCCCTCTCCTCCTAAAGCTTCACCATCATTGATGGAGGATGATGATGATGATGATATCAAATGATTGTTAGCTGAACATGTCATAGTTGTTAATGATTGGTTTATTATCTCAAATGTCTGATTAGTTTCAACTCCCATCATCCTCAGTTTGATGTCATAAATGTCTCTGCATTGATTGGTTGCTAGTATCCAGATATAACGACGCTCCAAATAATATTTCCAGTTATGTTTTTTTGTCCTTTTAATGAGAAACCAGATGAAGTATAAGAGTGACTGAAGTTTTCTCTGGCTGCATGAAGCATAGATGAACACAGAGCTGCCCCCACCTGTTGCTAGGCACTGCTGCACTTTTCCCTTTTGTATGAGGCTAGTAAAATTGGAAATATGTTGAAAAACTTAAAAAATATATAATGTATTCATGTACTGTATGTATGCATGCTTTATTTAACCAGAAAAAATAACTGAGATAAAAAAAAAATCTCTTTTCCAAGAGTGGCCTGGCCAAGACAGCAGCAGTAAAACATACAGCAAACCCAAAGTACAAGACCAAATCCACAAAACAGATAACTAAGAGAAATCACATCATTAGGGCATTACAGAAGCCAGATGATCTCATTTCTCTGTTCTTTAGAATTGATTGGTAGCAAGAGGTGAAAATTTCAAATCCTCCTGGATATATTCCGTTATTCCAAAAATGTTTTTTGTAACTGTAATATTCAATATTTGACACTATTTTAGAAGCAGTAGGGATAACTGTTTTTCTGTTTTAAAGGAGACTTATTTTGCAAAATTCAGTTAATGCATTTTTTGTATTTCCTCTCTATTGCTTCTAGAAAGCAAAAAACATAAGTAACTGAATACTATCACCCAGCTGTTTTATGACAATAAGTTGATGGTGTCTGGAAATCGAGCCGTTTCAAAAGCCTCCCAATTATTAAATCATAGTTAGCACCCACTGCCTTGTTACCTTGCAACCCAAGCTGAGCTGGTAAGCTGGTTGGGAGCTCTATACGCTGTGCAATGGCTGCTGGGAACGACGGTGTTTAGTTGTTGATTCACCATCCAGAAACCTCTATTGGCCAGGACTCTCCACTTCTTCTGCTTCCGGGTTTCACTCAGAGTCAAAGATGGCCAGTTGGACTATTTTCATCTGTTTGCAGCCATTTTCACATGTATGGTTGTAAACATAAATTTGGAGGGCGTGGCCAACAGTGGCTTATTTGTATTTAAAATGGCGAGACTCCTTAGACAGCTCATTTTGAAATCTTACAACAGGCAGAACTGAGCAGACTGAGAAATGATCTGAGGATGATTTCCAGTAAAAACATAATGAACATGGTTTTTATAGCCCACAGACCTATCATAACTAGATTTAAACAAAGTATAATAGGCCCCATATAATTACAAATAATTTGGTCATGTTCAATGTTTTGCTTAAATGCAGTGAGAGCAGTATGTTGTATCCTACAGTGAGAATCTCCTGGCAGCCCATGTCTTTATATGTGTAGAACTTTGCTTTAGACGGGGCGCTCAGTATGCTGAACATACTCATCGCCCCGGAAATGACATGAAACTATAGAGTAAGGTCAGTGGATCTAGTTGAATCACTACATGAATGAATGAGCCATTGTTTCCAAATGGGGAAAAGTTGCTCCAACTAATCGCCTCATCAGAAATGGATGGTGATTGAGGGCAACTTTTGTTGTGTGGAATGCAGGAGGAATAAACGGCTGGATCTGTCATCCACCATTCTCTGAGGTGGAGGAGTTCCACCTAGCGTCCTAGAGTGACTTTTAATGATTTAGTTGAAACAAAGTGGGAAATTCGTCCAGGAGGGAGAAGAGGCAAGCATGACATCAGGCAGTAAGAAAGGAAAGTCTTCAAACGTGTGGAGAGACTGCAGCAGCCGTAAACAAAGAGCCAGCCTGCTTCCCCTCACTGCCTTCTGGCTGGGAGTGATCACTCAGTTGACTGCAGCAGGGCATTGTGGGAGGGGAGGAGGGCGGGAGGCTGATTAAGGAGAGATGCACTCGTTGATCCCTTTTCCGCTCTGTCTTCCACGCTGCCTGCAAAGAGAGGAGAGGGGGAGGGGATGAAGGAGAAAAAGGATGGAATCAGGAGACGAGGGAAGGATGGATGATTCATGCGCACATCTGTGCACTCCAGCAGTAATGGATTATCTTAAAGAGGGCATGGAAAGGTCTCTGGCTGCTGGCAGTGGATGTTGACTTTATCAAATTGCATTTTCTATTATACATTAGGAATTGATGTAAAAAAAAAGCCAAAGGTTTGACTTTATTTCTTCTGATTTCATCTCTGTTTAACTACCAGCCACTGGTTTAGTTATAATGGCATTTTAGAATCACTTTGAAAGATGCTTTGAAATTCCAGGTCTGGAATTCTGGAACCTCTCTTTATTTGTATTTCATCTGAGAACTAGAATATCAAGAGTAACTGATGCATGTTTTAAAAAAATGTAATAAAATGTAATAACCAGCTAACCAGGCCTTTCATCTTTTTATAATAACATTTATAAATGTTCCACATTTATAAATGGTGGAACAGCCTGTTTTCCTTCCACATAGGACCAGGTTTGTTTGGTCAACTTTTTGGTCTTAAAACAAAAGCCTTACTATCAACCAGCTTTTTGAGTTTTTTTCAGGTCATTTATATGTGACAAAACTGCAAACCCACAACAAATTAGGGCTGAAATGATTAATCGAAATCATCTTGATGAATCGATGCCAGAAATGGTCAAATTCAGAACTAAACCAATGGTTTGCTATTTTATACAGACACAAAAACACCATTTGCTGAAAGAACAACATACTCAGTAATACTGTACAAAACTGATACATTTTACATTTAATATTAAAAGAAAATCCTTTTAACCCTGTTAATATGTTCTACCCAGAACTACTCAAGTTATAGTTTTGGATTCACCTGGTGCCAATTCGTAAAATAAATAAATAAAAATCCTGTTTTGCACCTTTCACATTAATATTATTAAATAATCCCCAGATCAGGCCTACACAGAGTCCAGCAGAAAGTGTCGAGCTTTTCCCATGTTGATATTAAAAGGATTTGTTTTGAGCTTCATATTTATGTTTTGTGTAAAGGAATGCTATTACCGAATTTTAGACAATAAATTGTTTTTGTATTCAAGCAAGTTGTTAAACTATTGTATTTTTAAAATTGTATAGAAAATGCTTAAGTGATTAAATGAAAAATGCAGAATGAGGCAATTTTTATCAAATTAATTGTCAGAATAATTGATTACTAAAATAATCACTGGCTGTAGCCCTAGCACAAATCTTTAGTTGCTGAATATGGTGGTGGTGGTTTTATCATCGCTGGACACTGTCACATTACCTTCCTCTCATAGAATGCTGTTATTAACAGGAGTTGCTCTGTCTTCAGGTGTATGTGGAATTTGATGACCAGGAGTGGGAGAAGAGGGAGTGGGTGAAGGTCTATGAGGATTTCCAGCTGTTTCTCCTGGAGCACCAGCTGGTCTGGGCAAAGAGGAAGGAGGGAGCAGCTGGAGGAGCCGGAGCTGCAGGCCTTCTGCAGGGAACCAAGGCCAAGCACGTCCAGTGGCCTGCACTGGTAAGACCTCACCTTCCATTTTAGGGGCTGGAGTCACATGACCAGCTCAGTCATGTGACTGACCTGGCAGGATACAGAATCCATCTCTTGGAGATGCTGCTATACACGTCTGCTTTCTGATGCATTATCTTTCTGTTTTAGACAAGTTTTCAGTCTGATTGTTATCAGTCTTTTACATCTTCTGGTAAACTTCCTAAGGCCTCTTTATGTCTCCATAATGAGGTTGTTTGCCAGTTTGTCTTTGTTTTTAAGTATTTTCATAAATCTGGTCAAGTTGGCTCAAAGCTTCACACACCACCTTAAATCATTTCTGTTGGAATGACGTTGACAATCCCTGTTCCAGCTGTGAAGCTTGGTTTATGTTTGACACATGTACATTCAGCCCCAAAACTTTTTATTGTTTTTGGAACCAGATGGGTACAACTTTTGCAGCATTTATGCTCTGTGTCTCGTCGACACTACTCTGATTCTTCAGAGTAGAGCAAACAGGTAACACTGCACAACATGTTTAGCAGTAAAGAACACAGTTGTTAGTTAGCCTGCAGTGTGGTGGTGGTATTATTGTTTAAATGGGCTGCATTACTTACATGACTGTTTTTGCAAACCTGCACCATGTTTTTTCTCTCGGAATTGTCCACTTAGTTAAAAAGTTTCGGAACTAAGAGATATGTAATGTTCGCATTTTCCATGGCATGTGTGAAACGCATGCTAACACACAAACCCACCTGGAGCATAAATAAAGCTTAAACTGGCAGTAGATGTCACTTAGCATGTGATTTGGACCTGGGTCTTCTCTCATTGACCGCCGCTGTCATTTGGTGATTTCGCCATTCTGTCATCTTGCATGGAGCAAGTTGGAAGGTGTGCTTTAACCCCCAGACTGGAGTGAAGACAGGCTGGTGTTTCTTGCTGTAGTATGGGACGGTGTCATGAAAAGAGTTGCTCAGGTTTGCCCCCACTTAGAGGAGAATTGCTACCAGGTTAATGGTTGTCAAAAGGAAAACAGTTGGTGAGAGGTCAAAGGGTAAGGTAAGGTAAGGCGAGGTGAGCTCCACCAAGTGAGCAGTTTGCTGTTACACAAGCACAAAGAATCACTGGGGGAGCATGAAATACATTCACCAACCAGCTTTACATCATGTTACAATGTTGTTCACTCATCAGAAACATAGCTGGTGTGTTGCCTTCATTCTTTCATGCATGTTTTAGAAATCCTTGAATCTCCCGTGACAACCACTCAGCTGTTCAAAAGACTTGAGTGAACCTAGCCCTGCCTTGGAGCTGCTGTTTCTAAGCTTCCATCCTCCAGGACTCCCCGACTCAACTCCGTCAGACTAGCCAGCACAATCATGCTGGGGACTGCATGATTTAGATGTATATTACTGTGTTATCATTATTATATTAGTAGATAATTCGACTTGCTTATCTTGATAAGCCTAAAAGTATTCAAAGTATTCAGGCAAACTTAGATTTAGAATAATTTTATTTTGACAGGAAATAAGATGAACATCTCTCACCACAGTGTAACAGCTAGATTTGTTTTGAAGAATATATTTGTTCCATTTATATTTCATGTTAAAAATATTTAAATTGGTTCTCAGTAATCAATATAAAAAATCAGCACAACATTTTACTGCTGTTTGGATGTTTCAAACATCCAAACATCCAAATCATTCATAATACATACATCCAAATGATACATCCAAATCATCGATAATACATATGGTATTATCGATGACTTAAGTTTGGTAATGAGCTTCAAGTCTCAGAACATCTGCTGGATTTGATTTTAGTAGAAAATCAATTGTCTGGTGAAAATAAACAGAAATGACGGTAGATCACTGAAAAGCTGATGTTTGTTTTTCTCAGCAGTGAGTACCATGTGGATAGAAGATAGTAGACATGCTGTTTGCACATTGTTTGCTCCAAATGCTTGTTTCATCACAGTTTTACTTTAAAATCTGATTAGTTTGTTTTTATTAAAGTGAAAGAGTGAAGGAGTTTCCCTTCAATAAGCCACCAGGTAGAGCTGAGAGGCTGCAGGGGAGAGCTATGCAGCCTGTAGGCACTTTGCTCTGTCTCTAGCATCTCAGTAAGAATTGAACTGCAGAAATATCAAGGAACTTTCTACTCATTAATACTGCAGCATACCCACCCAGCATACTTTGCCTCTTGCTGACTTTGAAAGTAATGCACTTTTAATTCTCCTCTTCCAGTGCCATTATCACTGTGTAGTGGTAGTAGTTTCTTATTATATACATAATAGGTAGATGTTTGTACCTGACTGCTATTTTAACATATCGAATTCTTTCTATGCAGTGTTATAATGTATCACCAAAATGTGAGTTTTGTGTTTAGACAACAGATTGTGACTGTGTTGTGCTTTAGGTGTAAAACCCATGTCCACATCAGACTTTATTGTTTATCCTCCAACACTCTGAGCCTGTATTTCAGTGTGTAAAGATGCATAACACTTGTTGGTTATCACTTTATCACAAGCCTTGACTTGTATCCTCACCTAACCTCAGCTTTCAGCAATCATTTTAAAAAGAGAAAGTGTAGAACAGACCTAGTTTATCAGTCAGATAACTAGCTGTTAGAATGTCGTGATCAGAGAGTGTCAGATCATCAACCTGGTTGATAGGAAGCTAGCTGGCAAAGAACACACAGTTCAGTTTGATCAGTTGTGGAAAGATTATGCAGAGTAGTAAGAATTTCTGTGTCCCCAGTTCTGAGGAAATTAGGCACCTTTTCCTTCAACTGTTTTTAAAGGGAAAAAAAAGCAAAAACAAATAAAACATCACATAACATTTATCTATTCTCTAAGCTAGAAGTTAGGCCTAGGTCTCCAAACAACAATGTTAGTGTTTATCGCAATAATTTCTGGGTCAATAAATCGGCCAGCAACAATTACAGTTTTCTGGCCGATCACTGATCTTCAAAAAGCCGGACCTGAAAATTCTTAATTTTGGCTGATACAGATTTGTGTTTTGTGCTAAACATAGTGACAAAATGGCTAAGTCGGCAACAGTGAGGTGACTATTATTAATCACGCACATGCAGACATGACCTTGTGGGTCGGTCTATCAGTCCCACCTCTCTACCAGCAGAGAGAGGTGGCTGATTTTCAGATCTTTTGCAGAGAAAGATAAGATCAGTTTCTCATGTAAGGATCGCCCAGTTACTCAAAATGAAGGAAATCAGGACTGACCGACGAGACAAATTATACAAACACACACTCTGGTTTAAACCTGAGAACCAGGTTCAAACCAGTCATGTCATGTTTTTAGACTGATAGGGTTGTGAGAAAGCCATAGTGTACCCAGAGAGAACACACACATGCATAAGGAAAACAAACTGCATGTAAAACAACCCTCAGGCAGGGATTCAAACCCAGAACCTTCATTGCTGCAAGGCAACAGTGATACCAACTGTGCTCAACCAACGAGTGTTTTGAGGATGCATCTGGTGTTTGAAAAGAGTTTGTTCTTGTGTGTCTGAAAACTACTGAGGAATCAACAACTGACAGCTAGAACATCACAAACCAAAAATAATTGATTGAGAAGCAGAAACAATGTCTTAGCTCATTAGCGCGCACACACGCACACATCCCTACACGCATGCACACACACCCCCCTAACCTAGAAACAGCATTTCCTCTCATGGAGACCAAGGATTTGTCCTGTCAGGGAGCAGTGGTCCCCACAAGTATATAAAGACCTAGTACACACACTTACCCTTGACCACACACACATTTTCTCTTTTCTTTGTCTCGATTTTATGTCCATACTTCTGCCAGACTTGTTTGTCTGTGGCAGTGAGGTTCTGTGGTTAATCTTACAGAGCAGTGCTATTAAATAGGGGGGTTAAGTTGAGAAAAATGTATAAAATCAACAAAATCTGTGCTGGCGCCATGGAGATGTTCTGTGTGTGTCAGCTTTAGAGACATATATATGTAATAAATTGATCTTAGAAGCTGCTTTGGGATGAAATTTAGTTTGTTCCTGGTTGTTGCTCTTCTGTTTGTCTTCCTGTCTATTTTTTTGTACTCTAGCTTCTATCCCTGCTCTGTGCTGCTGTTGTCATAGCAACAACATCAAAGACTCATAAATGGATGTCTTTGAAAAAAATAAAATGGAATTGGATCATTTGATGTATGCATCCTTCCTCGTACACCATGTTCTAGCGTTCTTAATATTAAAAGAAAAGCAAAGTAATATAGAGTACATTTTTCACATTTGAATAATAAACGGGAACATCTGAATGATGCACATATTGAAGTGTTAGTGGTAATTTTCAGGCCTCCATGTCTGTATGCTTGTTTGTTTGGGTTGATCTCAACAGTTTATCTCCTGCTGCTGGTCAAATTGATATCTGGTTGTGAACAGGTGAAATTCTATGTCGATGATGCAATGTCTTTTTTACCAACTGATTTGTAATCGGTTTGTAATCACTTTGTCTACATGAAGGTTTGGAGGAAATCAAAGCGGGTTGATGTGGAAGCTGCAGAGGGCCTTGTAGTGTTGTGTGGTTATTGAATAACTCATCTGGTTTATGTCAAAGGAGAAAAGCTGAGTTCTACAGAAAAACGTCTCCTTTGAGTAATGTGACTGAACCAGAGGTGTGAGTTTAAACCCAACTTTATCTCATCAGTAAAGACTCAGAACTTCACTTGGATTTGAGCCTTTTAAATTGAGTGTTTGATGTCGTCCCTGGAGCCGAGCTACTGCATAGAACTCCTCTGGCCTTTTAGCAGAGTTCCCTCTACATGTTGCTGCAACATGCATGCTGTATCTCTCAGGCTTCTTACCCAGATTGGCCTTGTAAATGAGAACTGGTTCTCAATCACCTCACTTGGTTATGTTTTGCTTAAATAAATAGATTAGTATTTTGTTTTCAGGAGGAAATATTATTTCCATATTCAAATTTTCAAAACACAAATGGGTTGTTTTAAACAAAGTAAATTTGTTTTCAGACAATTTTATTTAATTTTTTTAGAAATTGTCCCTAAACATCTCTAGAATTAGTTAATTAGCTTTAGTAATCTCCCAGGTTAACAAGTTGCCCAAGACAAACATGAAGACATAAACAGTTACGCAGCACCGCCTGAAGAGCATTATATTATCATTTGATTTGTTTGTACAAACCCCATGTTTGGTCAAAAGAAAATTCATAGAAAACCATAGATAGAAATAGAGTAACTTTAGTGCTGTGCAATATATCACAAATACATTATCACAATAATAGTGTGTGCAATTTTCACATTGCAAACAACTGTTAGATGTGCAATCTTATTGGGAAATATGTAGTATAGTTTGGGTGTCTGAAAGACCAAAAATTCTATTGAAATGAAAAATGTATAAATAAATGTACATTTAAGGATTAAATATACGTGAGATTTAAGTTTCATTCAATGTGGGAATAATTTGAGTTTATCTGGCGTGGGAAGATTTAAATGTTTGTTATGAATACGAGAAGAGCAGGAAATCATAAGATCTGGTATCTTCTACTGGCTCCTTTTCAAACAATTAATTTAAAATTGGTTGTCAACAGGCATGATTATTTGTTTTAATTTTTTTTTCTTGTTTTTACCTTTTGTCTGTTCAAAATACATAAATAAAATAAATAAATAATTGTCCACTAAAATATTGCGTTATGACCTTGCATTTTTCATCCTAATGTAACATTCATCCAGCTGGACAGTCTTACAGATGTTCACACCAGCTGCCGAATGCTAAAGGTCACACAGATGATTATAGAAAAAATAGGTAGATCTGGCAACTGATATTGCCATCATAATATTTACCAATATTGTCAAAAGCTCAATATTTTCTAATTTAGCTTCCACATTCAGACAAAAACTATACTTGTAAAATTCTCTAGAAGAGGTGAGATCAGTGCAGGTTATTGTCAAGAGTGTAACATGACCTAAGGGGCTATTTAAGTCGTAATAATATAATATGGTAATGAATGTACAGTGAGGTGAAAGGCTCAAAGCTGTGATGTCATCTTGAACACATGATGAAAGTGTTGCAAATTTTCACCTAGAGGTAGAACCTCATAAAGTTGACACGCTGCCGTTTAAAGCACATGGTTAACTCTGATGTATCTTCTAGCATTGCAATGACAAAGTTTCATAACATGACTCATTTCCTTTATAAATCATTTCCTTTGGTAATTTGATGCATTTTAATCAGCCAGTCCATCTAATCTGGAAAATTGTTGAACCATAAGCATGTCTTACCCAATCTACTTGATCAGAAAATAAATCTTAATGCAATTCTATAAATAATGCCACTTATTTTAATGATCTGACTATACTCATGTTTTACTGTACAAATAGGTATGTACAGCTGTAGCTGGATAACATAAACATCTTGTTTTATGTAAAATTTTAATTTTTTCCTATAGATCAGTCTGCTGTTTGTTTTGAACACAAAATAATCAAAATAATTTATCTTTTTTTGGTTAATATTTGCAGTGAAAAACAGTATGGATCTCACTGTTCTGGAAAACAAACGTTTTGCTTATTTTATCAATAACTTCCAAATAATATTATTTTGTGATAATGTCATATTTTGGAACTGACTTTAAATTACATGTCTTTACTTTGGCCATCACCTTCCTGTGCAATTCTGCTTGAAAACGTTCTTGCTTACAGTCTTCCTTTCGGTTGGATTTTGTCCTGTAGATTGTTTTTCCGGGCCAATTGGAACAGAAGGAGAGAAGTTGTAAACATTGACATCTATTTTCTGCTGTTTTAGAATTGTGGTCTGCCTGTAGTTTTATTAATGGCAGCAGAGGAAGCAAGCGAAGCCATTCAGCCCCAAATATTGAACTACAGTCGCCTCGTTTGAATCTGTACTTCTTTCTTTGCAGTGGAGGACGATTCTGTGCACTGCAGGCAATTTCTGGTAGACTTTCCAGCATCGAACTGGAGCATTACATATGTCACAGACAGATGTTAGCAGTTAGGTAAAACTTAATTCCTCAACACAGTCCACGCCTCCAGGAAGCAATCGTTTCTCTACAGCTAGAGTCCAGACCCTCTGGAAGAAGCAAAGCATAAAACAAGGAGCTGGTTCTACCAGGCTGCCTTGGATGTGATTTGAGACTTGGGTATCAGTGATTTGATCCCTCCTCTGTACTGAACTGTCCTGATATTATGTGAGATTTAAAATTCAAAGATGAACTTTATTTGACGTAAGGAAGAAATATACAATATATACAGTACATACAATACACATCTGCACTTTGCTGTCATTGTGTTGCTTTTCGTCCGTACAGTACTGCATCTCCCATTTTCATCATTGTTTACTGGGTTCCCACCCCATATATGGCCACAGGTGGATAGTTCCAGCTCCCAGTCCTGGAGACAGCTTCTAGAAACATTAATGAAATAATTATTCTCAGGAGCTCAGTGAATTCATATGTGGTGCCATGAGAGAATTCCACCTGTGCAATGAGTCCAGTGGTTACAAACAGCTGTTCGTGGTGTTTAGAAGAAGGTGGAAGCAACTGGGAATGACAGCAGCTCAGCCACAACGTGGTAGACCACATCAGATCACAGAGGATAGTCAGTGGTCACCATGCTAAGGAGCAAAGTTTTCAGACTTCAGCTTTCTAAATAGTTGATGGCTGCCACAGAAATTAAAAACATTGTACTGTTTGAAACTGTAGGAACCAGCAGCAAACCTGCAGTCTCAAAGTAAAGTTCTTTGTTAGGAACACATGGATCAATCAGATCTCTGTATGATGGAGGTGATTATTAAGGGCTTTATTTGTGAGAAGGAGAATCTTAAATTTTATTCTGGATTTAACAGGGAGCCAATGAAGAGAAGCTAAAATGAGAGAAATGTGATCTCTGTTTTTAATTTTCATCAGAGTTTTTGCTGCACCATTTTGGGTCAGCTGAACATTTTCTTACTGCAATTTGTGAATTTCCTGAAAGTAAAGAGTTACAATAGTTCTGCCTGGAAGGAACACATGCATGCCATGGGCTAGTTCTTGGCATCATTCCTCGACATAATATTTCTAATTTTAGCAATATTCTGGAGATGAAAGAAGGAAATCTGACCTGTTAATATGGGGCTAAATGTCCAGATCTAAAATAACACTGAGGTTCTTTACTTTATTATGGAAGGCAGAGGAACACCTTTGGGATGAGTTGTAGTGGAGACTGTGAACCAGGTCTTCTCATCAAACTCCAGCTTCTGATCTCATAAGATGGGCTTCTGGAGTTGCCATGTACACACTTCTATTCCTAAACCTTGCTGGAACCCTTCCCAGATGAGATGAAACTGTTGGAGCTGCAAAGGATTGACTGACTTCACTTTTAAACCATCTGGATGAGGAATGGGGTCTGATTCGAGGTCAGATGTGTGGAGGCAGGCCACTGGTTTGGCTGCATGGTGGCACATTTGTTACCACTGCCGCTGTGTGAGCCCCACTGGGTCTTTCTGAATGGGAAAGACCCATGCGGAAAGACTGGACCAGTTGAATGTTAAAGTATTACTTTTAAAAATAGTTTCATATTACAGCATTTTATGAGACCATAACATGCTGAATCTGATTCTAAGGCATGAACAGAAAATGCGTAAAAACCTCTGACAGCATTTGGGTTCTCACTGGCTTCTCTGCCAGTGAAGCCTGGGTTCCCTCCAGGTATCAGGTTTCTCAAAACCATCTATTTTAGGTCACAGTTGCTATCATTGCTCCTATTCGTCTTTGTGTTGCCCATGCAATAGCTGTACTTGTCTCTCACCTATTGATTGCAGCCTTGAACTCATGAGTGAGTATATACATCGCATGAATGAATGGAGGGATGGATGCACAGATAGACTGATAAGACGACGAATCAGAACATAGCTGTTAAGAGTTTGAGTCTCACACTGAAGCGAATAGCTTTAACTTCTTAACCTGTGCTGAACTGATGAATCTGCTGTCATATATTCCTACATTAAAGTAGCCATTCCTTCTGAACATGAACAGGTTTTAGAGGTGCACCGTTTGAAGTTTTCTGGCCCGTTAGTGATCTTTAAAATGGCTGATTCTCATTCTGGTAGATCCTGCTTTTTTGGACTGAAAAGTTACTAAACATAGCAGCAAAACTGCTTAATTATCAACAGTGGGGCAACTATTGTTGAGTACTGGTGGGTGGTCTGTCAGTCAGCCCTCTTTCACAGCTGATTTTCAGACCTTTGTAGATTAACATAGGATTGGTTTCTCATGTAACTGTCGGCTGATCAGCAGTGTTGCATCCTTCTAAGTTAAGTTTGGCGCCCCTACCTAACTCCTTAGAAGAAATCTTTGACAATTTTCTCTGAGTACCGTAACTCCTGTCCCCTCCTAACGTTCCCCCCACCCTCCACCTTTTTTTTTCTTATACATATATGTTTTTCTTTTCATATTTGTGGATAATATATTTGTCAGGGTTACCTCTTATGGCAGTATTCTTTCTTTCTACTGTTCAAATGTTATTTTATCTCAGTTTAGTTTTGTGTGGCTGTGTCTGCTGTCATTTGTTGGTGGGTTACAATCTTATAAATTTTATGGCTATACTTTGTACCTTATTTTTCAGTATACTGCAATAAAAATAAAATAAAAAGACATTTGAAAGAAAAACATAAACAACGTCAGCTGAAGCATCGACAGGAACATCAGCTGAATTTGATTCTAAAATGAAAGGGAAGTAGTCTGAAAAGGTTAAAATATCCCTCCAGTGCTCATCAAAGTAATAAGTACCATAAAGAGCAAGGCACACTGGTGGTGTCAGATGTACATCACTGGCCATTTCTACAAAGAGTGACGCCAGCAATTTGTTTCATAAATACAACAGTCTAGTGTGAGCAGTTTTTTTAAAAAACATTAAGTTTCTCCACCATCGTTAAGAATAAGTTTGGAACCAGATATTTAATAGACAATAGACACAAACGTTTGTCTCAGTGTGGGGGGTCAAAGGTGACATGCAGGACCTTTGGATCATTTCTCTGCCTCTGAGGTTGTGAACAAGCTCTCTACTCACTCAACTGTTTATTTGCAAACTGATGAAAAGTCTCTGGAAACTGCACACATGTAACAGCTCACATCCGTGTGTGTGTGCATGTGTCTGTGTGTCTGCGTGCGGGCATGTGTGTGTGTGTGTGTGGACGCATGGAACGTTTATAGTCTTTCCGTCTGGCTCCATGTGATTCACTCTTGCAGAGGTGTGGCTTGTCAGCAGCCACACCTTGTTTCACAAAGCATCAAAGCAAACTGTAAGCATGACAACATCTGTATAAAACATGCTTATTACCACCAGTAACACAATTATACTTTATAGACTAATGCCCTGACCAACTAAACACTTGGACACAATTGATCATCACTCTCCTCTGGTGACTACCTGCTGGACAGTGGCAGCATCACTGCGCTGCCCAAAGATATGCCTGTTAAGAATCGCCAAATGTTCACTGTAAAGACTCATTTCAGGAAAACATCCAATTTTATCTGCAGGCTGATGATGCCGGTTGACCTCCAGTTAAATTGGACGGAGTTAGTCAGTCATCTGATTCTGAAGTATAATAACAGTTTACCAGATTCTGACTGAACACAATAGTTAGCTTGCTAACTATTGCTAACTATTTTGCTGGAATTTTCATGCTTGTGCCAATCCTTCTACAGAACCAAAGCAGTCAGTAGTGAACCTGGGGGAGATGTGCTAAATGTTGAGTCATCATCTGTGTGCTATGATCACGGAGGCCAGGAGATTCATGGAATGTCTTTCCCCATTATTGTTTCTAGCATGCTGTTAAAATTACAAAACTCTGAAAACTGAATAATTTCATGTAATGTAAGCTTAACTGTAAAGCTAATAAGTGCTGACACAGCAGCGTGTCGAACACACACAGCTTCTTTACTCATCTTCTCTGCATTTTCTCTCGTTGAATTCTTGGCCTTGCTGGACAGAAACTTCCATTTGCAGAGGCATGAAGAAACTCTCGGATATTCAGTTTGTCGTCCAGCAGAAAGAGCGGGAGTGTGTGGTTTGTTTGCACATGAGCCATGAGCAAGTTGTACGTAATTTGATTGTAATTGGGTCAAAAAAAAGCACCCCCCCTCCCACCCTGCCGCCTGCCCTCCTGAGCAGATGGTGCTGGGATAGTCTAATCGCCTCCTGTGGATCTGTGTGTGCATATGTAATTATAGCTTACCCTGCTAGTAGCGAGGCCTTCACATGTAACGTCTCCCTGTCAAGAACCAGTCCAGCCATCTCACCCAGCAGAGTATTCTTATCTTCTTATTCTACTCACCTCTTCTCAAACGTTTTTGGACATACATTTTTTTACATTGATGTTTAGCAAGATCATAACCGTTAATTAGTCAAAGACTGAAAAAGTAATAGCACCTTTGAAAATACATTCATCATTTGTTTTCTTTTAATTTTACTATTTCATTTCAGTATTTGGACATTTGTTGTGTTTGGTGCAAATGTCAGCAGATTTTTTTTTCCAACATTATCTTTATTGGCTTTTCAACAATGTTTCCAATAATATACAGGACATAAATGTGCTCTCACATCAAATGAAAAGTCCAGGGTAGTTAAATTATTGTCCAACATTCAACTTGTCTTTCCTTGAAAGCCAGGTCATTATGAAATATTTTAGAGCAGCACTTATTACATACAGAGTATATGAGAAAAGAAAAACAATGCCTCCATCCCCAAAACCCCCTGAGAAGAAACAACAATTACAACAATAACGGTTTCTCTATTTTCCAGGAATTAGCCCAAATTATTTTAGTATTGTACGTGGTTCAGAAAATACAAACTTGAATGTATAATTCAAAGTAAAGTAGTCAAATAAAGATTATCTTAGGACACTGCAGGGGACCAACCGCAACTATAACTCACCCCAGACACTCCTCATATCCATGTTTTCTATATATTCCATAAAAGGACCCCAAATATTTTGAAATAGCATTAATTTCCCTTTTATAATGTGGATATTTCATTAATCCAGTTAATGAAATTTGTTTTACTTTTACTCTTCCATGAAAGTGCTATGACTCTTTTTGCAAGTAGTAAACATAAATCCATGGCAGTAATAATCTTTCTGGACATATGATGTCTGTCAGGATATAAGCCTAGAATGAACAATTTGGGGTCAAACTAGTTTTATACCTAGTATAGTCTCTAGAGCTTGTCTAGAGCTCCCTCCAGAGTTGTGTAACTTGCTTGCATTTCCAGATACAATGGAAGAACGTTCTCTTCTCTTCTCCACATCTAATACACTGGTCTGGGATGGCACCATTGTACTTAAGCTTTTCTGGCGTCACATAAGTTCTCATTAGCCATTTATATTGCAGTACTTTGAGGCGTGTTTTGGTAGTTTGTGTTTGTGCTTCTCCCAGTCCTCTGAAGGCAAGTTCTTTTGTAAATCCTCCCTCCAGGTATTTAGCTTCCATAAAGAAGACTCTAGGACCCCTCCACTAACATGCTATATAGTTTGGAGATTAGGCCTGTTGTGATAAACAATAAATCGATAAATCGACGTCATTATCGGCATTATCGTCTCTTCCGACCTTTTTCTCTTTCAGCTAATGCGACTGAATGAAAAAGGGCTCAACTCCGGTGCTCTCCACTGACGCCTCCCTTCCTCATTTCCTTAGCGTAAAGCCCAGCACACACTACACAATCTTAGAGCTGTCTGCCGATTGTCGGCCCATTTTTAAAACCTGACAGACCACACATTAGCCGACAGAAATCGGCTAACCGATAACGGTTTGATCGGGTTCGTTCCTGCCGTGTGGTGTCCAACAATGGGCACAAAATAATGGCTACAAGTTCAGTGAACTAATTTTAAAACCAGGCATTAATCAATGCTTTACTACAATCTACCTGCAATGCATGTGGCTAGTGTCAGCGTAAAGTCCTGACTGAATGAAAATCATTATATTTACGTCACGTTAACGAAGAACAGCTGAAAAGTTACCGGGTTTATCAACTGCTGTAGCAATTTCGCTCCAACTCCTCCTCTTGTCATTTCTGTATTCTTTGCATGTTGAATAAACATTAATGTTGTTTCCACATATCATCTCCAATGTCCGCTGGACTTCGGGTTGCGCCGTGTCAGCTGTTTGGGATTCCTCTCTGTAATTTCCCCTCATAAAGCACGAGGAGAATCCCCGCTTTCTGATTGGCTACCTGTCACATTCAACAGGCTGCGTTAAGCTCCCAGTCGGGGAAAACCCCTGATTTGGATCAGAGCGGCAACGACGATCTACCATAACACACCACACAATCTTAGAAAGACCAACGTTCTAAGATTGTCATAAGGGGAAAAATAGGAGCAAAAAAATCGTGTAGTGTGAACTATTGCATCAGGTAGTCGATGTGCCCATTTTCTCTATTTAAATCTAATTATTACTGAAGGGCAACATAATATACAGACTTCATAATCTGCACTCTTTTGGTTGAATGCAGTATTTATTTCCACTTTGGCTTTATGTTGTTTAGTTTTTTTCCAGTACATTTTTTGTTAATGGAGACTGAGAATCCATTTTATTTTTGTTTTTGGTTGTTTTGTTTATTTTGTTTATCAGTTCCAGTGTTTAGTATTCTTTTGAAAATAAAGTGTATCTATCTTTGACAAGAAACCTCATGCATTATTACGTCATTTCCATTAAATCAGTGTAAAAAGATCTTCAAACAATATTATCGTTTATCGCAATAATTTTTGAGACAATTAATCGCTCAGCAAAATTTGCTATCGTGACAGGCCTATTGGAGATAATTCCTTTTCTAAAACAATCATTCTTCATTTCAATTTCCAAGGTGGACAGCGGAAGGATGGATTCACATTGATTTTGAGATGATCTAATAAAATTTCTCACCTGTATATATTTAAAATAATGTTTACTTGGGATATCATATCTGGCCTTCAACTCTTCAAATGACATCAAAACCCCATCCTCTAATTCCACAAGATCTCCTATTGTAACCTATTCAGCCCATTTCCTCAAACCAGGATCTGCCCTGTCTGGAGGGAAAGACTGGTTACTCCACATTGGACTGAAGCATAAATGTCAGCAGATTTAATCCTGGATTGGTTTTGAAATGTTCTGAGTTTTATTGTTACAGTAGCAGAGGAGTGAATGGGCAGCAGAACTCTGAAGCAGACCAGAAAGGTGAACTCTGGTCTGCCTACAAAACTCTGCCTGTTTTGTTGAAGTGAAGTCTGAATGCATATGTGAACACCAAGTGGACCAGAGATCACATCAAGGAAGCGGACTACAGTACAGGGCATTCTGGGTAAATACAACCAAAACAGTTGTGTGTCTGGTACTAGCAGGAGAAATGACTCATTGTCTTTTACTAAAATCAAAAGAGAAACCCAGAACTGCACAAGCTCTAAACCACAGATCAGGAAACTGCTGATTAAACCAGACTCTTACCTTCTATATGTCTAGATGTCCATGTGGTAACAACAATTAAATCACATCTCCAACATTTTTGTAAAAAGAAGAAAAAAAAAATTCCTTTTGTGATGCAAATTCAAGTTGACCTGGTTTGTAGATAATTAGTTCAGTTTAACATTAAAGATTTGTCCTATTATTTTTACAGTGCAGTATTGACTCTTGTGGTGTGGTCGGAATGTATTCAGTGCTGACTCAGTTATACTCGTCAGTCCGGTCGCCCTTTGGCATGTTGTGGACCTTCAGTAGATTCTAAACATACAAGCTTGACTTTACATGCTAAATTATTCTGAGACTCACCAGGCTTGAGAAAGTTCCCACAGTGCTGTCATTGAGCTGATTCTCTGGGAGAGCAGGTTTTGTTAGATTTGAATGTCTTTGTGGAACTCAGGCTTTGTTTGATAACCAATCTGCTCTGATTTCTCTGAATCTTCCATGGTGTGATCTGCTGCCTGTGGAACACTTGTTCCTCGCAGAGATGCACCAGCTGGTCAGACTGGTCACAGACTGGTCACTGAGTGGTGACCAGTCAACCCACTCATTGACATAGGCCCTGACTAGGAGGCTCCTTTAGCGTGGCGCCCATTTCATCCATCATTTTGTATGTCACTTTAGGCATACCTGTCTTTTCCACAGTTAGCATACTGCTACTCACACACACACACACACACACACACACACACACACACACACACACACACACACACACACACACACACACACACACAGATACATGTAAAAACATAATACACCCATTTATTGTGATGTTTCTGCTTTGAGAATCATTCTTTCTGATGATTGCTTTTTGTTGTTTTGTTGATTTGTGCTAGTTATGTAATAATCACAGTATGTTAACTTTCAACATGGGTTTTAAATTAATACATTCTTGTGATTTTAAGAGAAGCTGTTTGTTTCTTCTTGTGACTGATAGAGAACAACAGTAGTCAGATTTACTCATTCATTCATTTCATCACAGGTCACTCAGTTTTATTAATAAATGCTTTTGGGCAATAAAAAGATGTAATCTGTTCTTTTTATTTACTTCCTGCATGGATTTCCTACATGTTCTGGTCGTGTTCCACTTGTGACAGCAATATCCTGTATCCTTTACATGTCTGCTAAGGAAGAATTTCTCCAAAGTAGCTAAATATTTATATAAAGCTAAATATTTTCTGAAGCCTTTCAGGTTATGGTCTGATGAAAGTTAATTTCATCTTTTTGGCCACATTTCCAGAAGGTGTGTTTGGTGCAAAAACAACACTGACCATCTCCAAAAGAGCACCGTAGTCACAGCTAAGCTGGCAGGCTTCTGAAATCTCAAACTCAACACATTTGTGTTGAGGAAAGTATATATAGTTTACGGTATATAAATTTGGACACAAAAGGGTTTGAATTAAATCTTTTTAAGCATTGATTATTTCTGCATGTCACTTATTTTGATGACATTGGTCCACATTGAAGCATGGTGGTGTGTTCAGGATGCATCCAGATCAGTAAGTAAATAAGTTCATGAAAGGAAAATAAAAACTTTGGAGTGGCCAAGTCAGAGTTCCACTCTAAACCAGACAAAAACAATCTGAGGGTCATCTGAGGATAACTGTAGAAAAAAATTATTTGTGTAATCCTGGAGATTTGGAGAACTTTTCAAGAAAGGGTGGATAAATGTCACCAACTCCTCAATGTAACCTGCTGATGAACTGAATTTAATGAGATGAAGCCAAAACGTTGTTCAACAAACTCCACACACCTTTATATAGTGATAGAGTTGTAGCCTCTTATGCAGCCAGGTTTGGTGGTTCTTTTACTACTTCTAGATTTGTTTTTCAGTTTTGTTTTACTCTGTGAAGTCGTATCATGAGGGAAATGTTTCTAATGATTTATCATGTTCAAACCTGACATTCTAACAGGGTTATGTAGACTTTTGAGAGTAATGAGTAATGAGTTTCATATGTAGCTATGTTCAGGAGGCTGTGCAGTCCTCAGGTTTACAGTAGTAGTTACTCTGTGTAAATGTGAGCCTGAGTGGGTAAAACAGCTGAGCTGGGCTGTAGGACAGGCTTGTAGGCTGAGAGAAAGTGAAAGAGAGAACCAGTCTCCATCATGTTCACACACACACAGAGGGGAAGTGAGTGTTGGCTGGCCTCACTTCTGTTCCTCCCTCTCCACCTCCCTCCCCGTCTTCCTCCCTCTCTCTCCTCCTCTCTTTCTCACTCTTTCGTCAGTGGCAGTTAAAATGTCTGCTGCGTAGCTCTTCCTCTGCTCTGCTCTCTCCCCCTCTTCACCATCTGTCTTTTCTTACCACAAGAGGAAACCATGCTGTCTTTTTTTACCTCATCAGTCTTTCTTCTCGTTGTGTCTCCTGTTGGGTTGATGGATCACAGTTAGCTTTGCAAAAAGCTTTTCTACGAAGCCATCATTCAATCATTTTGGAAAACAGAGGAAAAGGTAATCTCACAGATTTTAGTATTCACCTTTCCTTGTGTCTTTATATTTTTGGAAATTCTCTCCATCAGTCAGTAAAGATTGAGCTGCATCAGCCAGCAAACAGGCAGGAGGTAATAAACGGACAAGTTTGGACTTTTTCCACAGCAGAACGGGAGGTTATGCTCATTCTAGCTAGACGTTGATATGTTATGTGTCGGCATGGGGTGGGGGGTGCGTGCGTGGAACTGTGTCCTCAGTACTACCTCACCATGTAGGTGCTAGAAAAATCGTCAACCCATACTGCAACTAGTATAAAATGTACTTCAATCATTCTGGATTTGATGTTGATGATGAAAAATATTTCACACCATAAAATGTGAACTAGAACCTTTGGCTTGGTTAGTAGTTCTACTCTAATATGTATTTCCAGAAGATTTTTCAAGGGGTCTTTATTACCGATAGCAACCATTTAACAGGAACCTGGAATCTTTTGTTTGGATAACTTGTCTTCCCTGATCACTCTGCGTGGGTCGAGTTTCTGATTCATAAACAGATGAGAGATTGCTCAGACTGACATGGCTGTCAGTTGAGGTTGCTGCTGTTCTTCGGGCAGTATTGATTACTCTATCTGTTGCCAATTCAATCAGCTTTGGGAGGCCAAACGTCCGTTATGTGACTTGTAAGCTTGTTAGGGCAGTTTTAGGTGTCAAAGGTAGAACTTCTGCTACATGCAGAAACCCATTGCTGACTTGTCTGAGCCAACTTTTCACTGTAGGACATCAGCTGGGTAATGTTGGTCTGAGTGACCGGAAGCGATGTACATAAGGAGGTGAAAAAGACTATTTGAAGAGTTACTCATATTGGAGAAGGACGTGTGGAACTTGTTTTGTGTAACTTATAGTTCCACTATAAAATGTTGCACTAAGCATTTTCGTAGAGATGCACTGATCGAATATTAATATCTCTATCGGTCCTGATATTGGAAATGAAATGTAGATTGGATATTGGTAACAATGTGTCCTGATTCATACTCCTAATTGCTCTGACTGACCAAATTAAAGTTCTTTTTACATGTTTGACCAAGATTGTAATGGTTTTGTTGTATTTAAGTGTGCTGTACTGGTGCAGAGTTATCAATTAAATTTGTAATTGAGTACATTTATGTCTGTATTTTAAAAAGAGAAACATTTTAAGTCTTTGCTTCACTGGATTAAGTACGTTTTTCTTATTTGTAGCAAGTTGAAAGTATGTCCAGCCTTCCTCTCTGCTGTTGCATATAGCGGAGATGCAGACAGGAATCTAGTTTTCCTAGCCCTTGTTAGTCGCAGATATGGCCCAGTTGCGGCTAAATGGTATGTGTGTACAGTACATGTGCGGAGGGTTGCTGGTACAAGAACAGTGTGACTTCATTTTAAGTTAATGCCACTATATAATACTAAACTAGGCTACTGCTGAAAACATTTGTACATTTTTTTGACATGGAAATGATTCATCTTTAAACAAACAAAAAAAAATATTGGAAAATAGACCAGACCTTTATTTCTTGTTCAGTGGAAAGATTTTAGTGTGTGAGCAGTTAAGTGACAAGATGTGAGAGCTGAGCTGTCTTGTTGGTGTAGCTCTGATTCAGACAGGAGCATGTGTCAGAGTTGTATTGTTCTCCTCTGTAATAAAAACAAACTTTTGCCTTCAGGAATCGGAAATGAAATTGAATATCAATTATTTTTCATATTGCGTGTATGGCGTATGTCCCTCCTATCCAACAGTTTGAAGTAACTGACTCCAAACTAAGCATTTGAACCTCTGTTATCATCTTTAGTCAACAAATTAGAATAACAAGTAGCAGATAAAACAAATATTATTTACATTTTTTGTTAAAATGTTATGCAGGAATGCTTACATGTTCAGTGTTGAACATAAACCAAACTAAGTTTAATCTATATGATAAAGTTGTTGCCTTTCTCATACTTATGGTTAAACTGGTCTCCTAACTACAGCCATAGGTTTTCTTAGAGGTTAACCTGAATTAGTTGGGTTTTCTTTAGCGTCTGGAATCTGTGACAGCCGCGTTGACATTTAAGGCCTCCATACATGGGTTGTGTTTTACCCCTGCACCACTGCAGCAGCCCAAAAGGTTTTTGACAAATATGAAGCAGGCCTTTATGGGTTTTTTTGGTTGGTAGTGGTTCTGTCCTTGGACAACTCTTCAATAAAGGCAATCAGTTGAAGAGTTTTAGATGCTCTTAAGTCTTCTGGTCCTCCTGCAAGAGTCATTGATGATTTCATGCAGTGATTTTGGAGGTCAGCCTCTCCTGAGAAGGTCATCTACCATGTCTTCTCCATGTTCTCCATATAATACTAATACTGTGGTTCTCTGGACTCCCAAAGCCTTTAGAAACCACTGTTCTAAAGGCAGTCTGATCCTCTGCTCATGATGTGCTGCTTTTTATGAATCCTCAGCCTGCTTCATGTAACTGGAAAGGTGCTATGTAGGGGATGTTTTGATTCTACGGTCTGGCTGTAACCAGGCATGGTTGTGGCTAGTTGAAGCCAATTGAAAAATGTGATCAGTTAATTATTTAATAAGAAAGCAATTATATTTAAACTTCAGCTTTAATAAATAAAATTATGATTTAACAAGCTGCATATTGTATTTTCTTTGGTTGTCTTTGTCTGACAGTAAAAGCACTTTTTTCCCTCTGCATCAAACTGACCTTGTTATAAATTCAACTTGCGGCCCTCTAATCTTCTGAGTGGCGTTTTGTACTTTGACCTGTCCAGCAGTAGGCGACATACGGCGTAATTTAAAGTGTGATATAATGATGACCAGCAGTTCATGTGAAGCAGAGTTGTGTTCATGCAGTTCCAGCTAAACACGTCTGTGTACTGAATGAGTCAAACAGGCAACTTCAAAGCTGACTTTTTTTGCCTTTGAACTGTCAGACTACCTCTGCTGCTTCATCTATTCATTACTCTAGAGCTCTTCTACAGCCTCATCTCTTTTCTCTCCATCCTTCACTTCCTCTTTGCTACTCTTCATCATGTCCTATCTTCACCCTTCTTCTCATCTGTCCTATAACTCAGTAATTGATTTGATTTTCCTTCATTTCTGTTTCTTGTTTTCACCTTTCATGTTTTGAGTTTTTAGTCTTGTGCCTTGTTGTGTAACAGTGTCAGAGGAAATGTCAAGTTTCTTATTGTTGATTTATATATATATATATACATATATATATATATATAAATATAATGTATATACTTAATATACATTAAGTATATATATATATATGTACACATATATATATATATATACTTAATGTTCTGTATAGTTAGAACATTAAGTACATTCAGTCAAGATATTTGTATTTTTCACAGGGATAAATTATTCTATTGATAATAAGTTGTTTGTTGTGTTGTTTTCCAGGTGTTTAAACCATTGGTTGGGAAGAACCTGTTGTCTTCAGTAACAGCAGTGGAGTTCTTGCTGGACCGTCAGCGGGACTTTGTCTCTAACCAGTCAGCCTGCCAACCATACCAGGTAATAAACCATCAACTCACGGGCCTGATGAAATCTATATATTTGTTACTGACTGGCTGGCGAAATATTACCCAACATTTGCAACAGTTGTGCTTTGGGATTTGTTTAACCACACCGTGTTGTAATTGAGACCATCTACTCTGAGACAACACCACGACCAAAACTTAAAGGGAGGTGAAAACAGGGCCACATCATTGTGACTCCATTTTCTAGATTTATGAAAATGTGGTTGTTGCTCCAAACATTTGGAGACAATCTTTTCAGCTTGTTTATAATTAAATTGCAATAAAACAAAACGTCTTTTAATAGGCAGGGAATCCGCGGGTTGCCCCTTCCAGATATCTGACTCTTCTGTCACAATTGATAAAGAGGTTTGAACCTCAAGGTTTGAACATGGAATTATCAATTTGCATCTTGCCATTTCTCCAACTACTATGGTCTCATTGCGGATTAAAAATGGTTGTTGTGGGGCATGCTGTGGTGGCTCAGGGGGTTAGCACGCCCCACGTTTGGAGGCCTTAGTTCTCGACGTGGACGTCGCGGGTTCGAGTCCCGGTCCCGGTCCCGACGACCTTTGCCGCATGTCTTCCCCCTCTCCTCACCCTCCTTCCTGTCTGCCTACTGTCGAAAAAATACGAGCCACTAGCGCCGCAAAAACTCTTAGGAGAAAAAATGAAGAAAAAAAAAAAAGGTTGTCCTCAGGCCAATCACCGACTGCAGTCTGCTACCAGGAAACCCAAATTGGCTATGTCCGGCTTGCACCTCCACTGAGGTGGTTCCAAAAACCAGGAGTAACCGCACAGGATTTGCAAATAGAGATAAATCTGGCCGGGGCAAACTGGGGAAGAATAGGTTAGAGCCACACCCGTGTACCAAGGTTCTTCACACCAAGGTTAAAGTTGCTCTCTAGCACCACTAAACTTCCTGTCACTTTAAAATCTGAATTAGAAAACTAGTTTTTACTTTCATTCCTATATTCCTGTTCCACATTCTGAGGGGATGGCTTCTGAAAACGAAAGTTACTACTGTAACTATGGTTCTATGAATCCCGAATGACTGCCAGAGGCGGTGCTTCAAGCACTGAATGATCATTCTTGCGCATGCGCCGGTCGAGTACTAATGACAACAAAGTCACCTGTGACCTGCCGGGGACCCACGTGACTCTATATAGTCACATGGCACCCGCCGTTCAATCCCTCAACCTTCTCGCGAGAAGCAAGGATTCCGAGGGACCAGGCATTCTGGTGGTCATCTACAGGTGAGTCAGATAAAACGACAACAAAGTAAGATCAACTCAGCGCGAGCAGAAACCCCACCGATGAGTCTGAAGAGTCACAAAAATGAATGTGGCAAATCAAAGTGAACAGTAAACTACTGCTGAGAAAAGAACAAAACTTACCAGTCGTCGCAGCGGTTACCTGAGATCTGGCAAAGGTGAAAACAGCTTGTGTAGGCCCTGGAGGGCGAGACTTACCCGCAGCTCCGACCAAACTCGGTCACGGGGCTACTAGCAACAAGCAGCTAGGATAACAGTGGTACACACAGAAGCAACCAGCTTCACACGACCATACACCTGTACTCAACACACCTGTCAGCGAGAAGAACAAAAGGAATTGAAAGGCGGGTGCCATGTGACTATATAGAGTCACGTGGGTCCCCGTCAGCTCACAGGTGACTTTGTTGTCATTAGTACTCAACCTGTGCATGCGCAAGAATGATCATTCAGTGCTTGAAGCACCACCTTTGGTGGGTAGGGATGAAATACAACTGTAAATATATATACATCGTTAGGCCTGTCACGATAGCAAATTTTGCTGAGCGATTAATTGTCTCAAAAATTATTGCGATAAACGATAATATTGTTTGAAGACCTTTTTACACTGATTTAATGGAAATGACATAATAATCCATGCGATTTCTTGCCAAAGATAGATACACTTTATTTTCAAAAGAATACTAAACACTGGAACTGATAAACAAAATAAACAAAACAACCAAAAACAAAATGGATTCTCAGTCTCCATTAACAAAAAATGTACTTGATAAAAACTAAACAACATAAAACCAAAGTGGAAATAAATACTGCATTCAACCAGAAGAGTGCAGATTATGAAGTCTGTATATTATGTTGCCCTTCAGTAATAATTAGATTTAAATAGAGAAGATAGGCACATCGACTACCTGATGCAATAGTTCACACTACATAATTTTTTGCTCCTATTTTTCCCCTTACAACAATCTTAGAACGTTGGTCTTTCTAAGATTGTGTGGTGTGTTATGGTAGATCGTCGTTGCCGCTCTGATCCAAATCAGGGGTTTTTCCCCGACTGGGAGCTTAACGCAGCCTGTTGAATGTGACAGGTAGCCAATCAGAAAGCGGGGATTCTCCTCGTGCTTTCTGAGGGGAAATTACAGAGAGGAATCCCAAACAGCTGACACGGCGCAACCCGAAGTCCAGCGGACATTGGAGATGATATGTGGAAACAACATTAATGTTTATTCAACAGGCAAAGAATATAGAAATGACAAGAGGAGGAGTTGGAGCGAAATTGCTACCGCAGTTGATAAACCCGGTAACTTTTCAGCTGTTCTTCGTTAACGTGACATAAATAGGTTATAATGATTTTCATTCAGTCAGGACTTTACGCTGACACTAGCCACATGCATTGCAGGTAGATTGTAGTAAA
The DNA here is from genome assembly GCF_001444195.1 of Xiphophorus couchianus. NCBI lineage: Eukaryota > Metazoa > Chordata > Actinopteri > Cyprinodontiformes > Poeciliidae > Xiphophorus > Xiphophorus couchianus. The sequence continues at coordinate 2,700,084 of NC_040236.1, forward strand.
GCATTGATTAATGCCTGGTTTTAAAATTAGTTCACTGAACTTGTAGCCATTATTTTGTGCCCATTGTTGGACACCACACGGCAGGAACGAACCCGATCAAACCGTTATACCTAGGATTTCTGTCGGCTAATGTGTGGTCTGTCAGGTTTTGAAAATGGGCGACAATCGGAGATCGTGTCGTGTGCGCTGGGCTTTACACTAAGGAAATGAGGAAGGGAGGAGTCAGTGGAGAGCACCGGAGTTGAGCCTTTTTTTCATTCAGTGTCATTAACAGAAAGAGAAAAAGGCCAGAAGAGACAATAATGCGGATAATTAAAATGACGTCCATAGTTTTAATTTATCCTACGATTAATCGATTTATCGTTTATCGCGACAGGCCTATACATCGTCATATATCAGACTTGTCCTATTATTATTGCTAATCTGCAATGGTTTTTCATAAGTGAAGCCTACTATGATTGCAAAATTGAAAATGTCAATGTCACCTAATTTTGAACAAGAGACTTGTATTTCTCTGAGAAGCAACAGAGTATTTTGCGTTTTATGGCAGATGTCCACATTGTAACTTGTAGAGAAATAATTCCCTAATGGAGTCTGTATTGTCACTTGAGAGTAGCCATGGCTACCATTAGCAACAGGGAATATGTATATAAGAATCTTGAGTGTTTCAAATGACACCTCTGATGTAACAAATCTTCTGCAGACCGTAAGGCACAGACACATTTAAACTTCTCTCATGTAGTTGTGTGCTCTGAATTTGAAGAGTGTGTTTCAGGACAACTGGAAGCAGCTCCTTGTTTTGTTCTGGAACATTGTGTTCCACTCAGTGTCAACCAGATGGGATGGCTGTGTTCTGTACTCACTCCCTTAGCCAATAGTTTGTGCATAAAACAAGTCCTAATATCCAGAGAGAAAGAGAGAGAGTCTGTTTCTGTGGTTTCTCTGTTCTTCCAGAGGCGAGCTCTGCTGCTGTTGCAATTGGTCTGTGTTGTAGTTTGTGATTCTTTCATGTGTGTAAAACACTTGTGATGACCATTTGTTTACTTTCCAGTGCTGTAACATTTCTTAATTTCTCTCATCTTGATTCAGTCCTAGATTGGTATTTCATGGGTTTATAATGAATGATTTCCTTTCCAGCCCTGTGTTTGGAAAAACAAGTAGAAAATCAGTGAGTTAAATCAAGCTGGGTTTCTTTGCAAAGTACGTTTCAGCAATAAGTCAGCTCAAAGCGGTTTACATAAAAAAAGTTACACAATACCGAACCAAAAAGATTACATTAAAGTAGGAAAAGAAAGGAATGTAATAAAATGTGTAATCCAGACTACAGGGAATTTGTTTTTCAGTTATTATGAATCGAAAGCAACCCTTAACGGGTTGGTTTTTAGCCTTTATTTTAAAGAGCTCAGTGTTTTGACCATGGGTAAATGCAGTTTTGTGGCCGATTGCTGATTACTGGTCTTTAAGAAGCCTGACCTGGCGGTTCAGATTTCTTCTGCCATTTTTTTGTCTGACATGTTGCTAAGTATAGCAAGAAAGGTGCTGAGTTGGAAACAGTGGACTGACTATTGTTAACTGCAAATGTTGAGACATGACCTGGTAAAGCCTACGGGCCTATCAATCAAACCTCTCTCACAGGAGATGAGAAGAGGACAGTGGTTGATTTTTAGTCCTCTGGCAAGATAGATCAGATCGGCTTCACTTGTAAGTATCGGCTGATCACCAGTCTCCCAAAAATAAGGAACCAATTAATCGGTGCACTCATGGTTTGGACTGTTTTGCCGTTTTCTGAAGGTTTGTTCCAGATCAGTGGTGCATAGAAGCTGAATGCTGCTCCATGTTTGGTTCTGGATGCAGAACCAGAACCAGAAGACCTGAGAGGTCTACAACAACAGCAGATCTTTAATGTATTGTGGTGTTAAGCCATTCAGTGATTTATGAACAACAGTATTTTAAAGTCTGCTCCATCTTCCTGGTTTTAGTCAGAACTCCAGCAGCAGTGTTCTGGATCAGCTGCAGCTGGAGGATTGATTTTTTTTTTTAGACAAACCTGTGAAGACACAGTAATCAATGCGACTAAAGATAAACGCATGGATGACTTTCTCTAGATCTTGTTTAGACATTAGTTCTCTAATCCTGGAAATGTTCTTCAGGTGATAGAAGGCCGACTTTGTAACTGTCTTTATGTGGCTCTGAATGTTGAGGTCAGAGTCCATCACTACTCCAAGATTTTGCACCTGATCTCTAGTTTCCAGCTGTAATAACTGAAGCTGTGTGTTGACTCTAGATCGTTCCTCTTTAGGTCTGAAGATAATAACTCAGTTTTGTTTCTGTTCAGATGAATAAAGTTATGGCACATCCATACATACTGTTCTGTTCATCTCCTCAATATTTAAATGGGTTCATAGCCACCTAGTGACATTGTAATGTGGAGTTGCTTTTAATCTGCGTAGTTATGGTAGCTAATCTTATCATTATTAGGGATTCACAGATCCACATTTTTCACTTCAGATGCTGATAGAGATATCTGAGCTTTAGCATCAGTCGATACGGATCCAATACAGAAAAACAGCTGAACTGACTTGAAGCCTTTCTTTCTTAAACACAAACATAAATAAACTGAATTACAGATTGATTTGATTATTTTGCACCAGTACAGCACATTTAAATACACCAAGCATGTTTCACAAGCTTGATGAAACATGTAATAACACTTGAAGTTGTTCAGTAAGTGCAATTAGGAGTAGGACAGCCAATGTAAAATACATAATAAAAAAACAGAAACTGAGACAAACAATAGTTTGACTACCTTTGGCAGACAAGCAAAATCAAACTGCAGCAAACTTTCCATCACATGGTTGAGAAATATAATGTCAAACAAATAATAAACAAGGTTTCCTCTAGGATATTTAAAAACTGTGCTAGTGAGCTGTCAGGAAGGGCATTAATATTTCTTTAAATGCTGCAAAATACAGAAACAAAAACCCTCTTCTGCACCATGAAATGTAAGAGTTAGGGACTCATTTCTAATCCTCCATGGGGTCCTAAGCAAAAACCACAGCCACTTGGGGTTCCCCAGAGCAATTCATTCTTTTCTTTTTGCCCGTATAAAGAAAGATTTCTACATAAGCAAATATATATTATTGTAAAAAAAAAATCACAATATTGAAATTGTGAGTTTTTCTTACTATACCGTGTTCCAAATTATTATGCAAGTGATATTTTCTCAGATTTTCTTAAATGGTCAATGCAAATGATGGTCAGTATAATTTTCAAGTCATGAACTATTACAGTATAAATCAAATTTTACTGAACAAAGCTCCCCATGAGAACAGTATTTTTTTCAAAAATAAAAAATTCAAAATGTACTGTTCCAAATGATTATGCACAGCAGATTTTCTAAACATTTTATGGATTATAAAGAACTGCAAAACGGTCATTCTTTGAATGTGCAGCATCAAGTGATCACATGTACTAAAATCAAAAGCTATTTCAATCACAAACATCTTAACAGACCAAGTTCCATGTTAACATAGGAGCCCTTTTTGATATCACAGCACAATTCTTGCATCATTGAACTTGTGAGTTTGTGGAAAGTTTCTGCTAGAATTTCTTTGCAGGATGTCAGAATACCTTCCCAGAGCTGCTGTTTTGATATGAACTGCATCTCACACTCAGATCTTCTGAAGCTTGAGGAAACTCCAAAGGTTCTCAATAGGGTTGAGGTCAGAGGAGGATGGTGACCACACCATGAGTTTCTGCCCTTTTATGCCCATATTACGTCTTTTATATTTAATATAAGCTCACAAGAGTCTACGTTGTCGGCCATGTTTGTTTACTCTAAATTCACGTGTGTTATAGTGGGCTTTTCCTGTATTTTCGGTCTGGAATCTGAATGCAGGTGAGAAATCAGTTTGTGTGTGGTATGTTGCTCTTCCTGTGTGGCTGGCTGAACACCACACACTGCACGATCGGGCCGATCGAATGCGTTATACGTACGATTTTGGTCGGCTAGTGTGTAGTCTCAGGTTTTGAAAATCGGCCGACGATAGGCCGACAATTCTAAAATCGTGTAGTGTGAACTGGGCTTAACCAAATAAATCTAAGAGAAGAGAAGCTTCCACTTCTCAGATTTTTACATGTGGACGTATTGTGTCTGTGTAAATTTAAACATCCAGGTTTATGAAGGAGACCTTTGATCCACATAGAGCCATAAAACTCTCTCTCGCTCACACACAAACCGTGGCCACTCCCATCGGTTTATCCAGTTGGACAGGAAGAATGGAAGGAAGGGGGAAGGGGGTCCAACGGTTTGGCAAAAATCTACAATGAAATCACTGTTCAGTGAGCCAGCTTGCTGCTCAAGTCTGTGGGTTACTGTTGCTAGAAAGTTGAGTGCTGATGCTGAAAAACAGGCAGATAATGAAAGGGTCTGTGCTGACTCAACAGTCTAAGAAAGTCCCTCCTCAGTCTCAACTTTGCACCTGGGTTGCACCAAATCTTTTGTGCTATGTTTACTATCTCTTGCAGTAGCATGTGACAGCAGTGTAGTTTGATCAATAGACAATGTCCTGTTGTCCAACGTCCCTTATGATCTAAACAGCTCTACAGCGGACAGAATTTTTAGTTAATTTGTAAAAACAGCTTTTAAAAATGACTGAATGAATCAAACCTTATTAACACAGAATGTGTTACACTGTCTATTGTGCCACAGAGTGCTTTACAGGCTTAAAAACAGGAAGGCAGACATTTAAATTACAATAAATGATCAAATCAAGCAGACAATTATTTGTGACAAAACAAGGAATTAAAAGTAATAGAAATCATTTATATCCAGAAAGTGAGGAGGTGTTGAAACGCAGTCGTTTATAATAGGTTAGTGAGGAAATACTTTGAGATTTGTGCTGTTAAATCTTGGCAGTAAATCAATTCTAAAATGGACACATAGTCAATGCTGAGACTTTAAAATCAGTGTGATGTGAGTTCACTTTCTGGTAATGTGGTAGTATGAACAAAGTCTCTGCATAGTACTGGCAGGTAAAAGGTGATACTCTGGCAATGTTCTTAAGATAGCATTTATTTTTTCAAGAAGCTCCAGTTTGAATATGACATACCGAGTGCTGCACAGTGGTGCAGTTGGTAGCACTGTTGCCTTGCAGCAAGAAGGTCCTGGGGTCGATTGACTTAAAGGAAACTCTAAAATACAGTTAATAGAACAACAGAATTTGGGTTATCATGAGACAGTGATACAGAGCTGTGAGTCATCAGTGTAGCTGTGAAATTTTAACTTTGTTCATATCTCCTGATGACACCCCCCAACAATGGCATATAAAGATTAAAAAGAGAAGGACCTACAGTTGAGCCTTGTGGAACATCGTGTTGTGGGTCATAAGGTTTTGAGGAGCAGCTTTCTTTACTGACAAATAATTTTCTGTTTGCTAAGACATGAGTAGCAACCCTTCAGGACAGCCTGTCTAGCAGAATGATGTTGCATCAAAAGCTCCACTAATGTCTAGTAATATAAGCTCTCGTCCATATTTTACTGCAGACAGTTTAAAATCTGTTTTGGTGCAGTATCTGCGCTGTGATTGGATCTAAACCCAGACTGGTATTTTTCTGGAATGCTTTTGGAGTTGAAATGAGAGTTTAGTTGGCAAAGAACAATATTTTAGTTCATTCTTTTTCTGTTAACTTTAAATTACATGACCAAAGTTCAGGATTCTGTAGCACATCATTTAACTCAACCTTTCATGCTGGATATCAGAGTTTTATGGAGTTTACATTCAAATATATAAACAGTTCATTAAAATAACTTTGATCTTATAACATAGACATGTGCTCTAGAGCCCAGGTGAAACATAAAAGCTAACTCATTTTGCATTCTAGGCACGTCTGCATTTTGTTTTTATCTAGTCATAAATGTATATTTAATTTCAATAATTTCATAACTGAAGAACTGATCATGTATATTTTTAGTCTTTCTTTCCAGATCAAGTTGTATTCATGCATTCCAGTCATAGTTTTACCAGTAACCAATCTTGTGGAGGCTTACTCCTTGAACAGAATGCTGCAGTCAGCTGGGCGAGGAAGTTGAGCTGAGATCTATGAGTGTACCTTGTCTGTTTGGCTTCTTGCTGAGTTCAGGTCTTTTTTTATCAGTGCAGAGCTGCAGGATTAAACACTAACTTCACCCACTGACTGACCTTATGTTTATTTTGGTGAAATCGCTGGAACCCAGTAGTGCTAGATGGATTAGTAAAATGATCGCTGTTGTAATTTTACTAATCCATTACTAATAAGAAGTTGTCCCATGCCCCCTAAAATAAGTACTTTTAGTAACACACCCAGAGCTCCATATGCAGCTGTTCATTAATTTGCTGAACATGTTTTTGTATGTTTTGTGAGAGAAATATCATTGAGGTTGGATCTGTTAACACTACAGTCATGGAACAAAGAAAACACACACTCTCAGTTGTAGTATTTGGAGTATCAGTAGTTGATAAAAACGATTTAGTCCTTTACAGGTTTTTAAATGATTTTTAATCTGACATTAAGTGTCCAAAACTGCACAACAAGTTTCACAATACTATGCAGTAAACAAACTTTCATTGAAGATCAGCAAGTTGCATTAGCTCTGTAATAGCAGCTGCAGCAGTCCAGAGAGGCGCCAGATGAAAACAGGACTGTTCCATGTTCCCCTTTGGAATTTGGAACCAAATTTTCAACCATACAGAAAGTATTCCTGCTGAATAAGATGGATTTAATCTGTATCACAGATGTATGACTGGATGGATCCAATGTGATCACCCTACCTGGGGAAGAGTTTGGATAACGTGTGGAAAACTGGAGACTGAAATACAATCTACTGTTTTCCAAAACTTGTTTAAGTTTCAGGAAGATTCATTTACCAAATGTTACATAAAATATCCACAGACAGCTGCAACGTATTGTGCAGCTCTAAGAAAGAATGAGATGATAGCACCATATCAAGTTAACACACTAACTCCCTATTTAAAGATTGTATTTGATCGTAAAATTATTATTGATCTTTTTGAAAGCTTATTGTGTTTTGAACCAACAGGATTAGGCCATTATCTTCACAAGCCAATGTGACATAAATTGACAAAAAGCTAAATAAGAAGTGATCATAAAAGCTCAAAGGTCACAAACATGCCATGTTCTAAAAATTTCACGTTCATCATCTCCAGAATTAATTATTTCAGTTCAGTGTAAAGTCAGAAGGCCTTCTGCACACACCCTGGTGGAAGTAGCTAAATATGTGGAGAATGACTACAAACAAGGATCCCAAACACAAGGCATTAGTTGAGTGAATGATCAGCGTACATACCTGTCTACTCCACATTTTCCTGCATTATAGTAATTACGTGCCCCCCACACCCTGCCTTCCATACTCCCTTCCCCTGCTCTTACGGTAGTCTACTCCCACTCCCCTTTCCAACAGTAGTTGCTAGTCCCAGACATCAAATTTCCCATATTCTAATGTCCAAAACTTGACAGGTATGTCAAGCGTGTTCCAATGGCATAGTCCAAGTTCTGACCTCAAACTGACTCAAATGATGTTAGGATTTTATGAAAGCAAATCAGAATCTCCTGAATCTTAGCAGACTAAAGAAATGTTAAAATGAAGAGTGGATTAAGATCCTTCCATAATGATGTGAAAGACTGACGTAGTCAGACAGAAAGCAACTAGAAGTGACATCTGTTAAAGGCAGTTCTATGGGACCCAGCTGGGCATTGATGCAGTCTAAAGTTCTGTCTCGAAATCAAAACTAACAACTGGGATGGTCAAGTTAAAATCTATTTATGCTATAAAATGATGCAAAAGAGAAAATCTTGGTAATACAAGCAGAGGGAAAAACAGCATGGAGCTTGTTGGTGATGCTTGCATTCACATGATATCCTGAACTCTGGAGAAATATCTGCCATGTGTTAGTTCGGAACGTTTGCATTTTCTTTTTTTCAAAGGATTGTAAAAGCGGGGCGTGCTGTGGTGGCGTAGCGGCTAGCGCGACCCGTATTTGGAGGCCTTGAGTTCTCGACGCGGCCGTCGCGGGTTCGACTCCCGGACCCGACGACATTTGCCGCATGTCTTCCCCTTTCTCCTTCCCCGTTTCCTGTCAGTCTACTGTCATATAAGGGACACTAGAGCCCACAAAAGACCCCCTGGAGGGGTAAAAAAAAAAAGGATTGTAAAAGCCTGATGACCCTAAAAGGTTCTGTCAGTCTGATGTTTTTATATGAAAAATGTGTAGGAACCCTGATCTTCATCTGCTAATAAAAGTTGAGAAAATCTAAATGTATGTAACTAAATGTAAATATCTAATGTAACTAAATGTAACTATTCCTTTTAGAAAGGAAAAAAGAACCATGTGTACATTTATAATGTTGGTTTATACTGCATAGATCATGCATTCTAGAACATGTCTCCCTCTAGAAAACATTGAAATATTCCCTGTATATTTAGTTCCAACTTGTTACTCTACAAATGGTGGTTCCCTCTCACTGTCACTGTTTAGATGATCTCACCTGGAAGATCTGCTCATGTAGTGTAAATGTATGATTTACTGTGTCGCTCTGTACAGTTGGGAAGTTTCATCAATGTTGACCAGCTCAGACAACTTCATTGTCATTTGGTTGCTGATTAGTTGGTGTCCAACATGTTTCAGGATGAGGTGGACAATCAGAACCCAGTGTTAAGAGACAACCCTCAACTCCAAGAAGAAGTGAAAGGGTGGCTTAAAAACCAGAAGGTGCAGGAAATTTTTATGCAAGGTAAGCATCAGTCAGTCGAACCTTGTTTCCTCACGGTCTGTTATGGTTGTTATTGCTTTGATCATGATTGAACTTGAAGTATTGTTGCATATTTAAACAGTGGTACCCTAAACCTGTTGTTTTTGTTGCAGGACCCTACTCCCTCAATGGCTACCGTGTGCGTGTGTACAGACAAGACTCGGCCACCCAATGGTTCACTGGAATCATTACGCACCACGACCTCTTCAGTAGAAATATGGTTGTTATGAATGACCAGGTATATGAGAAGAGAACTCCTCAAGATGTAATTTGACTTCCACTGTTGAATTAAGTTAGCCACTTTCAGTTTGTCACTGGATTTTTATATTCAGAAATCAGGTTGATTGAATTCAGCTTTTAAAGTGTATGTCTTGTATTGTCATAGTTAAAGGCTTTTCAGTGTGGTAGATCATATTTGCAATATTATTTGTAAATATGGTGGTTATCTTGACTAAGTATGGTGGTGATTATATTAGCACTTTGACTTTCAGATTATATGGCACCAAAATTAATTATTTTTCAACTTCATGTTAATCAGGCCTGTCCCCTGGTTAACAGTGAACAGTGTAAAACATGGTTGATGTGTGTTCAGGTGCTAGAGCCTCAGAATGTGGACCCATCCATGGTGCAGATGACCTTTCTGGATGATGTAGTTCACTCGTTGCTAAAAGGAGAAAACATCGGCATCACCTCTAGACGAAGGTCGCGATCGAGCCAGAACAACTCTGCTCATGTGAGTATCTGGAAACTTGTGTGGTTTTTTTTATAGCTCTTGTGTAAATCTTGTTTATTGTAGGTTTATGACCACTAAGATGAGGCTCTTTGTGACTGGAATACATTTTTCTATATCACATATCTGACTGTAATTTTTGTATCTTAAAGAGATAGATTTCAAACAGAAATGAGACCGTCTCACTGGATTCCTTTAAAACTTAGTCACATGCACTTAGGCATAGTGAGGTTTGTCTTTTTTATGTGTGGTGCTCAGTCACCACTCAAACATTCTGTCGCTCAGATTAGCAGTAAGATCCTGTCATGTCACTGCTGTCTGCTAAATACATAAATTTGATCATTGTCTTTTATGTTATTTTGTTTTGTGTTTTATTTTTATTTTGTTCTTGTCAGATGCCTCATAAGACAAACATAAATAAAATAGCTCACATGTTAGAAATCAGTAACTTCTGGCCCCTACAGTCATTAATAAAATCTGTCCTTGTCCCACATTCATTTCATTTTGATTTTCCTTTTGTTTTTATTATTTTCTTTTCTGTTTGATACATTAAAGATGGCAGGAGGGAGACCCGTCGGGACCACTGGCAACTCTCAGGTATCCTTAACCCCCCTCTCCTCCATCTGCTCCCTAATCCTCCATACCTGCACTTTCTAGAACACACAGAGGTTAAAATAGTTTGCTAGTAGACAAGTGCTCATTGTTAATCATAGCTTTGACCCCTTTCATTCATCGTTCCACTATAAATTCACACTTTAATCACTTTGTCCTTTCATATCATACAAGTTGATCTATGGAGGTCACATACCTGCCTTCTTTTAGAGACTGCAGCTGGGGTCTACAACTGAGCGATATGTATGTCAAACATTTCCCCCACATCTGGTTTTGTTGCAGTTCTCATTCTGACCACTGCTTTAAAAACAAGGAGAAAATTGCAGCATTTTCTCCTTCATGCTATTATCTGCAGCTCATTTCTCAGATCAGACATGCTGGAGGATCAGACGGTGATTCTGTTCTCTACACACCCACAGCTTCCAGTTATTGTTGTGTGTTCACTTTGTTTCACATTGCCATGCCACGCTTGTTCCGCAATCCCATAATACCGCTCACAGATGTTTCAGGTCTGAAACACCGGCGTATCACTGGTTCAACCATAGAATAGACTAAAACCTCCAGTTCATCTTGCACCTGTAATGTTGAAGTTTTGTATCGATATCCATTATGACTTTAGTATTGCTCCTCATCATATCCCACCTAGTGTGTTATCAGCATTTAGATTCTTGGATGATTTCAGTGACACTGTTTGCACTGAAGGTTTGTCTGAAACATGACCTAAACAGATAGGGCTCTGCTCATTCATTCAGTTCCAGTGACATTTTGCTGCTCTCGTCAACCAATAGTGGTACAAAGGTCATCTTCAAGTGACAGTCAAAAGAAAATTCAGTTTTGTTGTTGAAGAGGATTTTTATGTCTTAAAGACAGAAGTCAGAAAGCAGCTGTGGTCAGTACAGATATAAACTACAAGCTTTAATCTGATGATGAGGCAGTTTGTGTTAAATCTCTGATGTTGATTTTTGTTAAAGCGCATGTCTAACTCCTTTTATTCTAACAGAGTCATTACACACGAGCCCAGGCCAACAGCCCCCGTCCCATTATGATGTCATCCGGACCCAGCCCTAAGAGCTCCCAGGGGCCTCTGGCCCCTCAGCAGCAGAGTCAGTCGCAGCAAACGCAGCAGACGGTCAGCCAGTCGTACCACTCACCCGGCGGCAGCGGGCGAGAGCAGAGAGAGCAGCGCGGTGGCCGCTCCTCCAGGAGGAAAGGCTCTGACAGCAGCGTTCCTGAGGAGGACAAGGACCGGAGAGAGGAAACCACTGGGAGAGGTGAGAGCAAGTTTGACATTTGAGAAATGTACATTTGTAGTTAATCCGAAAAGTATTCACATTTCAATTTTACCACATTTTGCTGTCTTACTCCCTACACACAGATATCCCTTCTGTGAAAAATTGTATTCCAAGTTTTTTTCTGTAGTCGCAGAAAATACGTACATTTTATCAAGTCTTCATAAATCCACTGAATTATTTGATCAAGTGTATTTTCTTTCATCACCAGACTATTGATACAACCAATAAGTTAACAACAGAAAAATGCTCATTTTATCATACATAGTAACCAGTTACTGCAGGTGTCATCACAGCAGTGTGGCTGACCCAGGCAGTCAGCTGCTCAGTCCAGCCAACCTTCTCAGTCTTCTGACTCTTTCACCCCCTCATGTGTCCAGATAACAGAATTGTCAACATATTCACTGCTGCTGATCTCCCACCAAAACCAGATCCTTGCTGCACTTCTCCTCATTAACATCATTTTTAACAGAAAGCCATTCTAGCAGGTTGTATTTCACCTGCTACTCCTTCTCCCAGGATGCAGCCTCTGGCTCTTTTCGTTTCTCAGTCATGTTTGTTTTCAAAACACGCACACTAAATGGCCATAACAATCTGGATCTTAGATCCAAATTAGATAAAACATTTAAAGAGATTGTGATGAGATGAGGCCTTCAACTTTACCTTCTAAATACCTCTACATGGAGGGAGGCCATGGTGTGATGAGGTGCAGCTGTCCAGGGTTAAATATGTGCATGATCATGTTTTCTGCTCTGGGTCAAATGGTCACACAGCACTGATATCATCTGCTATCGTGTATTTTAAGTCAAGCAAATCAGCAGTCGATATTTTTTCTTTGACTTTGTCTCCTTATTATCCAATTCCTTTATTCACCTGTCAATGTTTTTATTTTGCAACCCACTAAACAGCCCTCCCCTCTTATTGTCCTTTTAAACATCTGGGAAAAATCTCTTTTTACTTTACTATTGGTCAAGTTTTCCTCTCCAGATATATTGTCTTTTATCTAAACTGAAGTTTTGAGATTCTATGTTTATGTAACATGATAAAACTAACAGTTATTGTTTTCATTTGCCCAGAATCTAAGGCCAAGGTAAAGCAGACTGCAAACAAACGCAGGAAAGGTGAAGAAGATGAGAAGAAAGCAGGTCTGAAGAGACTGAAGGCTGACATGACTTCAGATCTGTCAGAAAGCAGTGACTCAGAAAACCCACACAAGAGGATCACCCACTCATCATGCTGTTCCTCCTCTTCATCATCCTCGTCATCTTCGTCGTCCTCCTCCTCTTCCTCTGAGCCTAACTCTGAGAATGAGCTAAAGACTCGAAGCAGTGATGTGATAAAAAGTGCCATTTCCAAAATGGAAGACGAGGAGAAGCCAGTGTTAAAGGGACCCAAAATGAACGATACCTCGTCTTTCATCAGGTGCTTGTCTCCGTGGGTGGAGCTCCGAGCAGCTGAGGACATTAAGAAAAGTGCAGTAAAAGATTCAGGTCAAATTCTGACAAATGAAGAGGAGGAATTGGAGGCAGTGACTCGGATCACCCAGTCTCCACTGCAGCAAGCGTCTCTCATACCTGACATGGTCCAAAGTGGAGCTGGGGAGAACACCAAGAACACTGTAAAAGGTAGGCTGCAGCCTGCACTGTAAAAGGTAGGGTTGTCAGCTGCTTCCAGCTTCTCACCCTGCTTAATATTTGTCTTCCAGCATCATCTCCATCCCAGACTCCATCACTGTCCCAGCTCCATGGCAATAACGTGATTGACATTACAGACGACGCTCAGGCCACCGTGCACCAGGAGAGCTCGGAGGCGGTCTCGGCGCTGCTCGCCTCCCAGAAAGACGAGTCGGTGGCCCTCTCCCCGTACCTCCCCCTCAACCCCTCCCCCGTCTCCTCACCTCCTGTACCCACATCCCCGTCCCCACCGGAGGGGTGCCGCAGAGCAGAGGTGGACTCACTCATGAAGCCACCGGGAGTTACTGGAGGCAGCATTACATTGCCCAAAAGTTTAAACGGCAAAGTGGAGTTTACCCCAGCTGAGGTCATGAGGTGAGCCTCTGGTGTTTTCCTGGTACGTTCATCCAGCAGAAAAAGCAATGCTAAAGAGACAAATAAAATTTCCATCTGGCCACGTAAAAGCATAAGAATTACTAAAGATATAAATGAAATGGAAAGAATATATGCACTCAACCAATCCCTTGTGTATGCTGAGTAAAACAATCCAGCTCAGAAACCACTTATTATTTAATTATGTAGGTTTTCACCAAATCCCACTGCAACTAGCAGAGCCAGCTGACTCATTGCATCCATTTGACTTTCAGAATATTTACTTCCTACAGAAAAGGTGTTTAAAAAATTAAATGCAAATTAAAAAATATTATTGTGTCAGAACATGCATGAGTTTTAAAGAAAAATTAGTGTACTACTTAAAGTCTTCTACATAAAGGGAAAGAATAAATATAAAAAATTATGCTAACTTAATTTCATTAAGCTGGTTTATTTGTTGGTTGCTTGGATGTTAAAACTGACTTCAAAAGCTTAGTTCGCACGGTCGACAAGTGGCAAGTAATGAAGTAAATGTACTTTGTTACTGTACTTCACGTATAAATGTCAGTATGTATAATGAAGTACAGTATTTTACTTTTACTCCCTACATTTCAAGAGAAACATTTGTATTTTCTATTCCTTACATTATTGCAAATGACTCCATTATGTAATCAATACGATGTAAAAGTTGGAGAAACAGGAAAATGTGCCGTGCAGACAGAAATCATGTCGTCTTCAAAGAACATGAAACCGAACCAAAGCTCCGAAACGCATCAAGCTGTCCATGAATGAGCTTTGTACAGTTCAAACTAAATTCTCCTGTTTGAAGAAAAACTAGCATTCACCCATGATATTTTATAATTTTTTTTTATAAAGGAGGTTTTTATTTAATTTATCTTCACTATACCAACAAAGCTAAGGAAAGCAAAAGAAGAGAACTTCTTGATGCCTAATACTTTTTTTTGTCTTATCAAGTCATTTTGTATCTTTAAAAGTGAACATGTAGATTTTTTCCCTACCTAAGTAAACTTCAAAACCTGTTGTGTTTTTTTTAAACTTAGTTCAAAAGAAGTCTTTTTTCACATGTATTTGTACTCATACTTAAGTATGGTGTCTTCTCTAAGTATCTTTTTCTGAGAAGAAAAGATTGTTGATCCAGGATCAGTTACACATACTGGGGCTGCTGTAAAGCAATTATTTTAGTAATTATTTTAGTAATATTATAATCAATAATATTGATTATTCTGTCGATTTATCTAGAAATCAAGTAAAAAATAAAATATTGGTAAACTCTGCCATAACATCAATATTGGTCCAAATTTTCTTACATGCGTATTCCTAACAATTACTTTTCTGTAGTTTAGAAAATTTATCTGTCATACAAATAACTATTTTTTAAGTCAACCTGGACAAAAATTACACATAAATCTGAAATTATATTCAGTTTAATAATAAAAATAATAAAGCATCAGGCTGAAAAAGACACTATCAAAAATACTCAAGTCGGGCGTGCCGTGGTGGCGTAGGGGTTAGCGCGACCCATATTTGGAGGCCTTGAGTCCTCAACGCGGCCGTCGCGGGTTCAACTCCCAGACCCGACGACATTTGCCGCATGTCTTCCCCTTTCTCCTTCCTCGTTTCCTGTCAGCCTACTATCATTTCATATAAGGGACACTAGAGCCCACAAAAGACTCCCTGGAGGGGTAAAAAAAATAAAAATACTTAAGTCGTATTCATCTTTAGTCGTAGCTCATCTGTTAAACAGTTTAATAGATGAACTCTTACTTTCCACACACAGCCACTTATGTATTTTGTGTCCTTGTGAGCAACAGCTCTTTGACACCTTTGTCACACACAGACACACACCTATTTGTTGTGATGAGGATAGTAGAAAATTCATCTGTAAAGCTGCACTTATGCTAAGCATTAGCTACAGAACTATTTGCTCCACACATGCTGGGCACTGAAACACCAACTCAGCAGCAAATAATTTGCCATGAAGAATTTTAATAATTTGGTTATTTGAATGATTTGATACATCATTAATGCCCTAAAGCAAGGCAGAATGACGTGTCTGTTGTCTTTCTAGTGGTTAAAACATCACTGTTTGGGGAGTGTGTTTGGAACTCACATGTTCTTTTCCTTTTGTTGAAGAAATCAGCAGATTTGTTAAAGTTCCTTTTGTCCTGTGTGTTTCCAGGCCGGTCTCATCCATAGCGGAAACTACGCCCCTGGTGGACAAGGAGAAAACTGTTGTTTCTCCTCATCAGCTTCATCATCAGCAACAGCAACAGCAACTGCATGAGCAACAACACACACAACAGATGCAACAATATACAGCTGCCCCCCATGTAGTTCCACTTTCTCTATCTGAGGGTTCCAGTAAACCTCCACAGCAGCAACCCCCCCTCCACAAAACCCCCACCCCCTCCCTGGACTTGGTCAAATCCAAAGTGAGCCCCAGCCACACATCCAGTCCTGTTCAGAAATCCCAGCCCCCCAGCAGCTCTCATAACCAGTCGTATCCCAACCCGAACCCAGTGGAGCCTCTTAAAGCTAAACCCCACCCAGGCCTCCTGGACATCTCCAAACCCAAAGCAAACACTACTCCTGAGGTCAGTAAGCATAAAGTCCTGAGGTACCCCGACTCCTCCCCATCCCCAAGCGCTCGCTTGCCCATCAAGGTGGACTTAGTGGAACCTCAACGCTCTGGTTTCAAGCCAGTGGGGTTGCGGTCAGAGGCGGGTGGAGTCAGTGCGAGTGGCAGCACAAAGAGTCCGCTGATCATCGACAAGAACGAGACCTTCACTGTTTACAGGGACCCAGCATTAGTTCGCTCAGACTCAGATAACTCTGTCACTCCATCTAACTCCTCCAACCATGTGGCAGCCTATCTGCATCCCCACCTGCACCCCTTGCACCCCCCCTCTCCACACTCCCCTTGCCTAACATCTGCATCCCATTCCCATGGTGCCTCTCATCTCCTCGCTCCTCCTCACTCTTCACCCCTCCCTCATCCACACCTCCTACCCCCTGGAATGCTCCCAGCTATGCATCCTCCCCCAGGCTCTCTGTTTGCAGGACACCCTCGGCTGGACTCCCCAGGCGGTCTCAGCCACCTTGCCCTTCCTCACCCAGCAGCCACACATCAGCAGCAGTTCTTGCAGGTGTGTGACCTGATATAAGAACCACAATAATACCTCCACTGTTTTAAACTCATCCTTTTCTTTCTTATTCTGAAATGTTGCGTTGGGGAAAGGGTCCACTAAACCTTCCCTCTGTTTTCAGGGTCATGGTGGAGCAGCAAGTCTTAGTTTGTTCCCCATCATATGGCCTTACCCTAATGGAACGCCACCTCCGTACCCCCCAGGACTCAGCCTCCCACCAACTGCTAAATGGGTGCACTCTGAAAATCCCGTCACTGTGAATTCTGAGGCGTCTTTAAGGAGGGTAGGTGTAATGCTCAGAATTCAGGGGGTTTGAAGCACATCTAGCTTGTATTTCTTTGGGATTGTAGGACATAAACTTACAAAGTAGCACGTAATTGTTAAAGCTGCAGTATGTAACTTTTCCAAAAACATATTTTTTCCATATTTATTAGAACTATCACTATATTGTGACAGCATGGTTTGAGACCAATAATCTGTGGAAAAAATTAAGCTTCTCTACCTCCTCCCTGAGCTGCTATTGCACTAATACCAGACAGAAACAACCAATCAAAGCCAGGAGGCGGGGCTTAGAGCTGTCAACCTCATGTACATCGTGCTAAATGTGGTAATGGCAGAGTGGCAATTTAACAGATAGGAAAACTGTTTTTTTTTTTTGTTGTTGTTTAACCGCCGTCATCAGTGGCTATGCTAAATGACCATAGCATTCGTGGCAGGCTATGCTGCAGTGACTCACCTGTAGCTCAGCAGAAAGCAAATGGGAGGGTCTGAGCATAAGAGTGATTGACTGCGCTAAGACCCTCCTCCTGACTCTGATTGGTTGTTTTTGACTGAGCTGTGTATTTTTGCAGGTAGTACTGGGAGAAGGCAGAGGAGCATGAGTTTGTTTTTTCACATTTATTTCTCTTATATTGCACTGTCATGACATAACTTTTACAAATATGTAAAAAACATTTTTTGTAAATGTTGCATACTATTGCTTTAAAACATTTTCTTTAAGTTTTAGTATTATTGTATTTACTTTGTTCCTGCTGTAGCCATTTACCAGTGATGGTAAAGTGTTGTCCTGTCTGGGTTTTGCTTGTCCTGTGCAGAACACTGCCAGTCCATGGCTGCATCAGGCTGCTGGTAGTTCCACTGATGGTCTCGGTTTACTGAACCACATTCCAGTCAGGCCAGCCAGCGCTGACGCTCACCGCCCCTCTGCTAAGATCAGCACGCATACCAACCCATCAATGTCAAAGACTGCCATGGATGTTCATAAAGAGTAAGACAATAAATCTTTAACTTTATTTTCTAAAAAATAGTCTTAAAGGTGATTAATTAAGAGTAATGTCTGTTTTGAGTTAAAACCCAACAATAGCTTGTGTAAAACCTTCTATTCTTAACAAAACTTCTAAAAAAAACTTGGCTATCAGTAGTTCTATGTTTCTAATGATTAATGTATTTTCAAAATGGAGCATTAAGGATACACAAACCACTGTTGCTTATCTAACCACCATTAACATTTAAAAAGGGTTGCAAAATATTTTATGATGAGATTTCAGGCAAAAGCATCTGCTTTAACTTGTTTCTATTGTCTGTGTGCAGAGATGTGGAGAAAAAGGGTTTTGTGGATCCTGTCAGGAATTTAATCTTTGCTCAAATAAAACCAGACCAGACAGACAGAAGTCGTACTCCAACAGGAAAAGATGTCCACCTGCACCGCCTTTACCTGGATCCACACAGCAAAGCCCGCCTGACAAATACACAGGTATGTAGCTGCGCTGTGACATCTTGTGCAGTCAAAGTGCACAAGTGCATAATCAATGATGATTTCTTTACAAAGCCATCATCACTAAAGGCTTTCTAAATAACAGAAATAACTCAAGTTGTGAGTTTGAATCTAGTCAGACTCTAGTTACAGATTCAGTGGCTTTAGATTTGACTTGATGGACTCGACTTGGACTTGAGGCGTTTTACTTGAAAATGAAGGTGTGTGCACAAAGTTTTTAAAATGACAGTAAAGAAAATTCTGGATGGTTTTACCCAAACAACATCTAGGCAATGCAGTATAACTTTTCATAATATTATTAAGGTTCTTTCAGTAACATTTTAAATCCAATGAGAAGCAATATCTCAGGACCAGTCAGTGGTTGCCAGCCTGGAAATAGTGACACGTGTGCCTCCAGCAGCTGGATCAGCATTGTTTAAGAGAGGCCAGTGCTGCCATAGATGGGCAGGTATTATGTTGGGTGTTGGACCCAGGTAGACAGAGGGCACCCTTTCATGTCTTCCCTAAATTCATAATAAACATGATTCTGAATAAAAATGAACTCCTCTTCCAGCATATGAATTTACCTGATGAAGTAAAATACATTTGTGTTGAGAGGTACTACTGCCACTTAAACTTTTCTTGAACCAGTCATTTTCTTTTTTAGGAAAATCTCCAGATCTCACACAAGAGAGCACAATTCTATATCATGTAATCATTATTTACAAATTACAAGATGATTCATAAGAAATTGATTTCAGTCTGGAAATCATGTAGGTTAAAAAATATAATGAACATTTTACATACTTTAGACATTTAAACTTATAACAACTCATTTAGTAATCAAATAATAGTTAACTGGAGTATTCAGACTCAAATAAGGCCATTTGCTTCAAAACCGACATACTCAGAGCAGTAATTAAACCAAAACTATACAAATAGTTTTAGGATTAAAAAGGTAAAAATGTTCTAACCAGAACTCTTCAAATAGCAGTTTTAGCTTCATCTGGTTCATATTCTGTTGTAAAAATAATCTCCTATTACGCATGTTTTGTTACATAAATAACAAAACCTGCTTTTCTAGTGAAAAGGAAAAGCTGTGATTTAAAAAAGATCACAACACATAGGAGTTTTACTGCTTCAAATCAGCCGAACCTGTTTTACCAAGAGGTAATGTTCACAGCATTGCTTTAAACATTTCAGTTAAGATTTGTTAAAAGCTCATCTTCAGAACATATTCACGTTTTGTTCATCTGTCACCACTGCTTTCTTTGTGGCTGCACAAGCCAACAGTGTGAGGACATTCACTGCTGAATGCTGTGTATGTTTTTGATGGTAAACAGACAGAATTTACAAATGTGAATAAAAACAAAAACATTTAGCATTGTTCCCATTGCAATAGCTTAATAATGTTATTGTAAATTTTAAATGTTGTGATTTTTAACATTCTATGTTTTTATGAAAAAAGGAAGAAAAGAATAATTTATTGTAGGTCTGAAGACTGTCTCAGGTGTTTTCCTTTAATAACAGAAAGGTGTACAGCAGGAATTTCAAACTCATTTTCAGTTCTGGTCACAACCAGATCATGAGTTGTGGCAGAATTTATAAATAAAACTACTGTACCTATTAGACATTTAAAAATATTATAGCTTTCACTTCAGACATAAAGGCCCATTAAAAGTTGTGATAAACTTAACGAGAAAAGTTCAGAAGATGAAAACGAAAAAAAGCACAAAGAACTATTAATAAATGTAGAATATAAAACAGTTTGAATTAATGAATGGGTCTTTTATTGTAGTTTTGACCATTTTAATAAGATAAGATAAATCTTTATTGTCATTGTCACAAGGACAATGAAATTCAAAAGGTGCCATCAGTCGGTGCACATGCCCAAAAACAAAAAATAACTGTCTCACAATTCACACACAATGCAAGAATCAACAAACAACTGGCAAAAAAATAAATAAAAAAAATAAGAACAGCCACATTCTCACATACATCATTTATGATGATTAATGGTTGTTTTTGATTGCATTTAGTTTTGTTATTGCTGTCGGGTAGAAACTGTCTCTGAGACGGTTGGTTCTTGTTCTGGTTGCTCTGTATCTTCTGCCTGAAGGCAGCAGTGTGAACAGAGAAGGTCCGGGGTGAGAAGTGTCCTTTGTGATGTGTTGTGCTTTTCTTAGACAGCGGTCGCTGTGCAGGTCCTCCAGTGAGAGGAGAGGGCAGCCAATGATTTTTTTTGGCTGTATTCACAACCCTTTGGAGAGCTTTCCTTTGAGCCATAGTGCTGCTGTTATACCATATGCAGATACAGTAGGTCAGTATGCTCTCTATGGAGCACTTGTAGAAGGACACCAGCAGCTTGTCCTTGATGTTGTTCCTCCTGAGAACCCTCAGGAAGTTCAGTCTTTGCTGGGCCTTTTTTATCAGCTCGAAGGTGTTCATGTTCCATGTGAGGCCCTGCTCAATGTGGACCCCCAGGAAACGGAAATCAGCTACCCTCATGTTGTTGGATGAAGTTGTTTTAATACAATTTTGTAATTTCTGACAATATGTGGATTTTCAATTTTCAGGAAGTACTTCATGCTGCAGACCGGACCATTAAATACAAGGAGGAGAATCGTCAAATCCTGAAGGAGAGCATTGAGGTTGCGCCTTTCACTGCTAAGATTCTGCGGCCCTCTGACCCCGGGTTGGACAGGGACAGGAGCAAAGAGCCAGCATTCCCTGTCCGGATACCAGCTCTTGCCTCTTCAAGTCCAAAAACCAGCCACACTCACCCCCACGTCATCCAGCCAGAAAAAAGCAGCTACTACACCACAATCTCAAACAGTGTTGTGAATGAGCCTCCAAGGCTGTATCCCTCCAAGGAGCAAAGTTCTTACTATGACAAAGTAGTGGGGCTCAGCGTTGGGGCGGCTGTGCAAAGCCAGGGAAGTCAGTCCTTGGTTAGTTACAGCTCCAAAGCTTCTCTCTCTAAGCCTCCTCCTCTTATAAAGCACCAACCAGAGGGAGGGGAGGGTTTAGCAGGGAAAATTACTGAGCAGCTCAGCCAGCAGGCTACTCTTATCCCTCATCAACATTTGACGAGCATGGACAGGAAGGATCGCCACAGTCCTGCCGCCTCCAATACCACCTCCACGTCGTCCCCCTTGTCCTTGGTCTCCAACCATCATCAGCATCAGCAACACCAGCTCAGGGCAATGCCGTCTCTGTACCGAGCTCCTGTCTACCATCCACCCACACAGCTGTCTTTGGAGCGCAAAGAGACGGCAGAGCGAGAGAAGGACAGAGAGAGGGACAAAGCGGGCTATGGTGGACGTCTGTCACCCCCGACCCTCACACCCATCCAGCCAGTTAGCTTACCAACAGCTGGCACCAAAACATCAGCAGAGCAGCAGAAGCCTCCCACGCTGGTGCCAGAACTCAGGGATGTTAAAGTCCATGGAATCGGTGCTGCCATCACCTCAGTGGCCTCCGCTATCAGTGGGGATGTTATGACAGATGGATGGCGTGGTAGAGATCTGATTCAAGAAAGAGGAAGTGTGTTCTGTAGAGACACAGATGTGTTGAGGGGTAAGCCTCAAGCAGCAATGGCCTCCGTCATTGTACGTCCAGCTACGTCAGTTAGGTATGAAAGTCCAGTTGGTGCTAACAAATCTGGTGCTACGGTGCATAGGGAGGTTTCTATGTCCTACCCTTCGAGGCTCCCAGGGGAATGTCCACGTCTGAGGGAGGCTGCTCAAGAAGCTGGAGGAGGCAGAGTTATTCAAGTCAACTCAAACATGGACGACGTTTCTGTTCCGTATAAAGCCACCTCCATGCAAAGCTATCAGGGACCTGTAGGTGTCAGCAATACAAACTCTATGTGCAGGTCCCCTGTTGTGTTCTCACCAGCTGTTGATGTTCAGAATAAACCACCAAAGTCAGGATATTCAGCTGAGTTTGGAAACCTTAAACCTGGTGTTGGAGGCTGGCTGCCCAGCCTCTCAGGAGAAGGTGTTGACTCGCACTCCATATCACCAGGACTGTCTTTGCCTCTGACTAATTCGGCAGCAGCAGCCCTACTTGTTCAAAGCAACACCTCAGCTTCTAGTCCCATTACTGTCTCTAACCAGCCTAACTTGTCCTCTTTTGTACATCTCAAAAAGCACAAGGCTGCCTTGGCTGCAGCCCAGTCTAAGACCAACCTCCCTGCTGGTCCTGCATCATTGCCCACTGGAAACACTTCATCAATTGTGGATCCAGTTGAAAAGACACCCAGTCACAGCTCCACCCCTCCACCTTGTACTAGCGGAATCTCCTCAGGTGAGATTAGTAACACCAGCTGTGCACCTGGTAGCACAACACCAGGCACGTCCAGTCCGTTACCTAATGGCCAGTTCTCCGGATCGACCTTGCTGGGTTCAGCACAGCCCAGTAACTACCACAAGCTGAAGAAAGCCTGGTTAACGCGACACTCTGAGGAGGACAAGACTTCTACGACGGCCTCCTCTAACACGAAAGCAGAGAAGCTGCTCACCACCACAACCAGCATGTGCAACACTACAGCCATGTCAGATATGATCAAGCCCTGTACGGTCAATCTCAGTGCCTCCACGTCCAGTGAGGTGGACATGAACAAAGACATTGGAAGCAAAGGTGAACGAAACCTGGAGGGGAAGAATGCTGGATCAACAGGTGGAGGTGGAGAGGAAAAGAAATCCAGTCATCTCTCAAGGCGAGCGTTCAAACGTTCTTATGACTCTGGGTCAGAAAGTGGCGGAGACGACTCTGACACCAGTGAAAGCAAGATGGAGGGCAGAGCAAAGCGCCAGTCTAAACCAACCTATAAGAAGAAGCAGAATGACATGGCCAAAAGGAAAGGAGACCATGAGAAGGACGATGAGGATGTGAAGCCCAACGGCATCTTTCGATCAGCTCGTGAGAAAACCAAGCTTAAACTGGCAAGCAGCAGTAAGTCCTGTACTGTTGATGTTTGAAAGTGTTTCCCCCTCACTAATGTTCTTCAAATGTAAAAAGAATGCAAAACACTGAGAATTTTAAAGTAGGGTTGCACCGATTGCGGTTTTCTTTCTGATCGCAGATTACCCATCTAATCAACCTGCCGATTCTGATTTTGGCCGATACCAATATTTTTTTATCTAAAATGTTGCTAAATATAGCAAGGAAGTTACTCCGCTGGCAACAGTGGGGTGACTGTTGTTAACTAGAAACATACAGACATGACCTGGTGAGCTGGTCTGTCAGTCAAACCTCTCTCATGGGAGAACAGAAGAGGATAGATAGATTGATGGATGGATTGATTAATCCCTTTGGGATTTTCCCTCAATTGTAGTGGCTGATTTAGACTTGTAGGTAAAATCAGCTTCACATGTGATAGAATTTAATTCTACCAACATGTAAGTATCAGCCAAACACCGAACTCCCAAAATTAAGAAAATTGACTGGCTGCTAAAATCGGTGCACCCCTATTTTGAAGTGTCTGGAACTTTTAATGAAATGACATCAGACTTATAGAGTGTGTTTCAAAGATGCTTTCCAATGAAATTAGTCATTTCCATTCCATTCACGCACCAAATATGGCAAGCTACTGGCATAGCTGCCCCTGAGGCAGCATTTCCCAGCTGCCTCAGGGGACACTTGGAATGTTTGTAGGATCCTTAAATAGCCTTTTCCAAATTTCTTGAAAAGGTGGTATTATTTATTATCCAGGTACATAGTGGCATTTTGTAGCACAGTCAAGAAAGTGTTACATTCACTTGTTATAAAAATGCTCTCTATATAAAACATGGCTTCAAAGATATTTAACTTTGCAATTTGATGCCTTGAATTGGGTTTCTGTCTCTTTAAGAAGCGCCTGTTCTTACACCTATGGCACCTTATCACAGCAATGCTCCTCCATGATACCGTTTACAACCATTCCTAGGAGCACGTAATTCATATACTATGCTCAGCAGGCGCACAGTTTCACCAGGTGTTTGCTAGTTCCTTTTAAGGAGCTGAGTGAGGGAGGGGCGCTCTGTGGAGCATGAGAGACCGCCTCTGAATGGCTGCCAGGAGAGCATAAAGGATTTCTGAAAGAATCAAAGGAACAAACTCAAATAAAGCTCAAAAAAGTACATTTTACATAATACCCCCCTTTTAAAACAGGTTCACATTTAAACATGAGAGTAAAACAACAAATGTTTTTTGTTTTTTTCCTCAAGTCTCAAAGTTTCCGTTTTCAAATGGAACAAAGGCTGCCAGCTTCATCATAAATGAATCAGAATGACATTTGTGATTCTGATTCATTTCCGTGTAATCTGTCTGTCACATCCAGGACTAATGACTTGGTGTGTGCTCTGTTCAGATGGCATCCCTCGTTCTGTGCTGAAAGACTGGAGGAAAGTGAAGAAGCTCAAACAGACAGGGGAGTCCTTTCTGCAGGATGACTCGTGTTCAGAAATTGGACCTAACCTCCAGAAGTGTCGAGAGTGCCGGGTCGTCCGCAGTAAAAAGGGGGAGGAGCCAGCACATTCCCCCGTCTTCTGCCGGTTCTACTATTTCAGACGGTAAATAGCCTTCTCACCCATCTGTGTCCCGGAGGAGACATTTAATTTTTAATATTTTCCTTATTAGTTGGGTTTTCAGATGACATGGGCTTTGTCCAGTTACAAATGTTTAAGCATAATTATTTTTCTATTTCAGATTTGATTCCATGATTTTGCTTTATTGCTTTATTGATAATCCTATACATGTTTTATGGAGATATAATCCAACATTGCCACCATAGTTCCATTTTTGCAGTCCTCCTGTACAAAATATTGTGTGTTTCCACTCTGTTTTCAGTCATTCTGCAGCTGGCCCAGACTGTGTGTGATTTGTCAGATAGCTTGACATTAAAGATCATTAACAAAATTTGTTATCTGACTCTTATAGCTCCGGTTCTCCTGAGACACAGAAGCACTGGCATCTACTTTTACTTTTGACTTGATTTGTTTTGTTAACTTTTTAATTCTTGCTGATTTATTGTAAAACTGCCTTGCAATGTTTTCCATCTTGCTGTGTGTGGTGGTAAATTGTGTTTTATGTGAGTAAACGTGAGGAATTCCTGTCACATCTTTGAAGAATATGCTGTTTGATGAACTGCTGAGAATGTTGCACATGGTTTGGAATCCAGGGTGTGAAATTCACAGTATCCTGCTCAACTATGACATGAGACAAAGCTGTTATTTTACTTTTAAAATTTTCATATTTAAAGATATACTGAACATCTGGAAATAAAATTGCTCAGAAAGGGGCGCCCCCAAGTGGTCAAATAATTATTAGATGAATTAATCTAAAAGTAGGTCATGCCTAACGGTGAGTTTGTCTTTCAGTGCAGACATCATAGATAAATAGGTCATTGCTGTGATATTTGAGGTTTTTGTTGGTTTGAGTTTCAGGAGTGTTCTTCCCCCCTCCCATTAAAAAAAAGACTATTTTCTTATAATGCAAAAACCTTCCTGAACTTCCAGTGGTGTTCTCAGGAGCTTTATTGATCTTTATTCAAAAATCTCACCTTTTCACCTGTTATTTTTAATACCATCCAGGCTTTCCTTCAGCAAAAATGGAGTCATTCGAATGGATGGCTTCTCCACCCCAGACCAGTTTGACGAAGAGGCCCTGGCCTTATGGGTCCCTGGGCCCCTGGAGGACAGCCACTTGGACCAGACCACTGCCAAGTACATCCTCAGTTACATAGGAGATAAGTTCTGTCAGATGGTGATGACTGAAAACACTGCAGCGAGCTGGATCAAGAAGGATGGTGAGTAGACTAAAATCAACTAACATGCTCTCTAATGGGGAAGTATGTAATTTTAGGAAAAATGGAGGTTCATAACTGTAGGTGTATTTGAAGGCAGGTTTTTCTTTTACATTTTTAGTGATAAATGTAAGCAAGTCTTTATACGTAATCCTCCTGAGCTGCAGATCTCGTAAGCTTATTCCAGCACGGCTTCCTTTAAAAATGATAATGGAATTTTCTGTTTGTGTTTGTACTCGTGAAGCTAGATTTAGTTTAGCTTTGGAACCCACTAAAGATTTGAAAATGCCACAATTCACACAGGATTTCCTTTTTGTGCCTTGACTGTAAAAAAGTTGCTCAGATTTTTACACAGAATATGTTTTTTTCTGTTTCAGCGAAGCTAGCATGGAAGCGGGCCGTGAGAGGGGTTAGAGAGATGTGTGACGCTTGTGAAGCAACACTCTTTAACATCCACTGGGTCTGCCAGAAATGTGGCTTTGTGGTCTGCCTCGACTGTTACAAAGCCAAGGAGAGAAGGAGTTGCAAAGGTCAGTATTTGTTTTTGTAGACGGCAGCACTAGACCATCTGATCCCCAAAATGCTGTGAAAACAAACTCAAAATTCAACATGTAACCTACAGATTTAAATGACAAATCTTCCATAAATTACTTGGAATAAAGTAGTTTTATCTCACAGCTTTTTGTTAACTATGAAGACTTTTCAATCACAGTAGTCACCAGAGGATTAAAGTTCCCTGTTGTCTGTAGTAGCATGAGTATTGTTGTAGACATTGGGCTGGAATCATTCGGATGTTGGCTAATTCTGAAGCTAATGACCTGTGTCATCTCTCTGTTTAGATAAAGAGCTGTATGGCTGGTTGAAGTGTGTTAAAGGTCAACCTCATGACCATAAGCATCTCATGCCAACACAGATCATCCCTGGCAAAGGTACACTACATGCTGGCTTCATGTCTGTTTTTAATGTGATGGATATTACTGATTTTTATATTTTCACTATGTATAGTTATGGTATGTTTTTGCTGAAACACTTGTCTTTTAACATGTTTTCACATTTAATGTTCTTTTTATTGTAGTGTTAACAGAGCTGGTGACCTCCATTCACTCCCTGAGAGACAAAAGCAGCATCCCGTTTAAATGTCCGTGTTCCACCAAACAGAACGTCCTCACCAAGCTCCCAGCAACCAATGGAGTGTCACAGGTACTGCAGTCTGCCCCATTCTGGCGCACCACAGGCTCATTCATAATGAGGGAACTTTTACATACATATTGTGATCTGCTTCTAAGCATAGCTTAGGTTTTAAATAAATGGAAATTCAAGATGAAGATTTGAAGAGACTTCCCATCATGTTGATCCCTCATCCTATTTAACTCCTCAACTGGGCAATAAAACTACAAGATGGGCTGCAGAATTTCCGACCTCCTCATGTTGCAAACAGACTGAGTCAACAGTTCAAATGTTTCTTAAGGATTCTCACCTTCAGTCTGTGTCTAGCTGTTAAATTTAATAAGGCAGAATTCTGTATAAAATACTTTTTTTAGCTTTACTTTGATTCTATTCCCTATTAAAAACATACCTAAAGTGTTGCCTTGGTTCTTTTATACATGTTTGAGAAATTCTTTCATCTCCATGGCAACCATTCAGCTGTGTAAAACACCTGGTTGGACCTAGTCCTAGCAGTTGCCAAGCTTCCACCTCACAGAGCAGCCCTCCTCTGCCAGTCCATCATTCAGCTCCTTCAGACTAGCCAGCAGCAATTAGCAAACACCTGGTGGAACTGTGCATCTGATGAGCTCATTATAAGAACTACTTCTCAGTGCAGCATTGGTAAAAACTTATAGGACAAATAGAGGAGCCATGCTTTGATGACTTCCTGAAGGCAGAGTTTTAAAAAGATCAGGATTTTTTAAAGAGACAGAGGCCCAATTTCAAAATGTCAAATAACGGACACATTTTTTAAAAGTCATATTTGATGTATGTAGCCCTTTATAGAACTTAACTCAGTCTGTCTTTAAATGTAACTGTGTTGTTTCTGTCCACTAGGTCCTGCAGAACGTGCTGAACCACAGTAACAAGCTGTCTCTGGTGAAGGCTGAGCCCGGCTCCCAGCAGAACCCAGAGGACGGAGGTGCCAAGGCAGAAACCAACGGAGGACATGCGGGGGGGAGCAGTCCTGACAGTGACCATGACAGTACACCTGTCACCCCACCTGAGTCTCAGTCCCCACTTCACTTCCTGGCTGACCTTGCAGAGCAGAAATCCAGGGAGGAAAAGAAAGGTTAGAAAAGAAAGTTACTTTTTTAAATTTATTGGTGTGTCACTATCTCACAGTTAGTATCTTAAGTTTGGTTTTAATTTCAGAAACTACGTTGCTAAATTGTTGCTCTTCTTGTGTAACAGAAAACAAGCAGTCAGTGGTGCCAGCTAAATGTGTGAAAGAGGAGAAAGACGGGGAGGGGGTCTTGCAGCAGTGTAAAAACCCATCTCTGGTGGCTAACAGCACAGAGCAGGGCTCCACGCTCAGAGACCTGCTCACCACCACTGCAGGAAAGCTCAAGCTGGGTTCTACTGATGCAGGAATTGCCTTTGCACCTGTTTACTCTACTGCTGCACAGGTAAACTGACCAGCTCATTAATCCCATTAAATAGTGCACACTGTTGCATCACCTTAGACAAGCTTAAGGTTTTCAAATTCACAGTGAAACTGCTTTATTTGAGTTTCTTGAAATATTCTTTGTGTCCACAGACTGGAAAGGATGGCCGGACCATGCCAAACATCCTGGATGACATCATTGCTTCAGTGGTAGAGAATAAAATCCCTGCCAGCCGCCAGAGCATCACCACCAAGCTGTCAACCAAGCAGGATCACATGATCCCTAGCAACAACAGCAACCCCGCCCCCGTTGGTACGGACGACACCAAAGCACAAAGGAAGAAGTCAGCCACTGTGCCTACAGTGGTGCTGGAGGATTCCACCAATCAGTACCCAGACATTCCTCACTCGTGGCTAAACAACAGGCGGCTGCTGTGGCTCAAAGATCACCGCAATCAGAACAACTGGAAGCTGTTCAGAGAGTGCTGGAAACAAGGACAGGTACAGTCAGGTCCAAATCATCCACTACCACGCTTACCGTCAGCAGTAAAGGCTCGGCAGTTAATTGTTCTGTTTTCTGTGCATTTCCAGCCTGTTTTGGTGTCGGGGATCCATAAGCGACTGAATGTCAACTTGTGGAAGGCCGACTCCTTTAACCAGGAGTTTGCAGACCACCAGGGAGACCTCCTCAACTGCAAAGACCAGGTGGTGTCCAACTCTGGAATAAAGGAGTTCTGGGATGGATTTGAAGACATTACCAGTGAGTTTAGGTTGATTAAATCTCACTCTGACTTGATTAGTTTTGTTTAATCTACCGTAACTAAAACTCTGTTCCTTGTTAAGAGCGACCAAAGTCCAAAGATGGTGAAGCCATGGTCTACCGACTGAAGGACTGGCCGTCTGGGGAGGAGTTCATGGCTCTGATGCCATCAAGGTAAACCTTTTAAAATTTTATAAACATACTGATATTTTCATGCAGTGTATAAAGACATTTTTTCTCACTATTTGAAATGAAATCTAAAGTTTCCTCTTTTAGTTCATTGAGAATTACTGAACTTATTCTAGATTAGTAAATGCCAAAAAATTACCAAGAGAAAGTTTTCACAGCTTTTAAAATTCAGACGTTTGCATTCAGTTTGATTATTATACATTAAAAGCAATTTACAAAGGCCCAGATGATGATGTCATGGGTTTTTGATGATCCTGATAAGTTAACTGAAAACAGAAATCCAACTGTGATCAACTGTGTGCACTAATAAAATCATGATGAGTCAGCATCATCATAACTTTATGAGATAATTTGTAAATGTCCATGTAGCATGTCAGAAGATCAACTGAAATTCTGACAAATGCATTAAATTTGGCATAAATTTGATGTATTTTCTTAGATTTTGTGTTTTCATTATTCTGTAGAGCAACTCTACAAAGGCCTCTCTTTTTCCACTGCACAACTATTATCCAAGTCATAAAATGATAAAGTTCTCTATAAAACCAGCTTTATTTTATAGTCTGTCATAAACATATTTTTCAGGTATGACGACCTGATGAAGAACCTTCCTTTGCCAGAGTATTCGGATCCAGAAGGGAGCCTCAACCTCGCCTCACACCTGCCATCTTTTTTTGTCAGGCCTGACCTCGGGCCAAGACTATGTTGTGCATATGGTAAGAGGATCAGCTCAGGACGAACTGCTCAGGTTTAGTTTGATTTTGTTCATTGTAGACGGAGTTCACATGAAGATACAGTGTTTATGTTCTGAGAGCTTAAAGGTGAAGTGTGTAAGGTCTTGAGAGATCTAACATAACAACAGATTACAGCTGAGTGTCAGCCATTCTTTAGCTCTTTTTTTTTTTTTTACCCCTCCAGGGGTTTTTTTTTGTGGGCTCTAGTGTCCCTTATATGATAGTTGATAGATGACAGGAAACGGGGAAGGAGAGGAGGGAAGACATGCGGCAAATGTCGTCGGGTCCGGGAGTCAAACCCGCAACGGCCGCGTCGAGGACTCGAGGCCTCCAAATACGGGTCGCGCTAACCACTACGCCACCACGGCACGACCCATTCTTTAGCTCTTTAACACAATAAAGACACAACTATTCTTATTTTGTTGCAATTATGAAGGCTGAAAACATATTTCAGACGATTGCGATGCATGGTAACAGACTGACACAAAATTCCTGGAAAACCTTGATTCAAGTATTTCGAAATCAGTATTTTGAGTCTTGCCTTTAAATGGACAAGCGTCAGTGCACTACTAACACTGCTAACTCTACATGGTTGATGTTTTGAAAGCTGCAGTGTACTGGATGTAACCTGGTTGTTGCCATGGGTGAATTATTTCTGGTGTTATTGATAATCGTTTGTTGCAAAACCCAACACTAAACTCCTGCCTGTGTGTCACAGATCCTACTAAATCTTTAACTTTACCATAAATGTTCAGTCATGAAATATAAAGTAGAATACACATTCTGTATATTGAAATTCTGAAATTAAAATGGCATTTGTTTATTTCTTAAATATTAACACAATTTTTTATAATTTCATCCCTTAAATCCCCAGGCATTATGTTTTTCCAAGGAAACTGATCACGCTAAGATATATTATAGTGGCAAAGATCTTGAAATCTCTAAAAGTCCTGGCTCTAAAAATACAGCAGATTACTGGAGGAGTTCGATTTGGTTTAGATTCCACTCTTTATTCATGTTTTTGAAATACTTTTCTTGTCCTCAGAGAGAAAATGTTTTTCTATAATGTCAGTAAAAACAGAATTCTGTCAGTGTTTCACTCCTGCTAACCAGCAACGTTGGCAGCTTTAGGCAGACAGTTTTAATTTTATACCATCTGGCTGAAATCAAAGCACCAGGCATAAATGCACAGCAGTAATCTGGTTTAAGTTTGGAAAAGCTTCTGCTAAACACTGCTGACCTGTTTGACCAAGGTCCATAATAAAACCATCAATATCTTTCCAACACAAAAGAAACTCCTTCTGGAGGGCTTTTTTCCTGGGATGTTCAAATGTTCTTTCCTGGTGTAATCTTCCACTGCCTTCACTTTTGCAGCAGTGATTAAAGGCTGTCTGTCACTGCAGGCGTAGCTGCGTCTCAGGATCAAGACTTTGGAACTGCCAACCTTCATGTTGAAGTATCAGATGTGGTTTCTGTCCTGGTTTATGTCGGAGTGGCGAAAGGGAACGGAGTCCTATCCAAAACTGGTAACTTTAAATGATTCTTTTTGAGACGTAACGAAGCAGCCTGTATGACTGAATTGTCTTTTAGTTTTTCTAAAATCCGCTGAGAATTGTATTAAACATAGAACAAAACCTATTATTTAAGAAATACAAATAGGAAATGCATATGTTTGGGATGAATTAATAACTTTTGAACTGTTCTGTTTTCAGGGTAAAAATTACTGTAGAAGAACCATGTTCACAATTATTATTATTATCTGTTTTTCTGGAACCTTTAAATGTGATAAAAAGTGATATCAGAATGAATGGGTAAGCACTGTATGAGTAGCATGTGACTTTGTGTCTGTAGGAGTGTTGAAGCGTCTTGAGGAGGAAGATTTAGACGAGGGCGTTCGAAGGCGGCTGAAGGACTCCAGTGAGATACCTGGAGCGCTGTGGCACATCTACCTCAACAGAGACATGGACAAAGTCCGGGAATTTCTACACAAGGTTGGTAACTGCATGGAATACATGCAGCAGACTCAGATGACTCTTCAGTGCATTCAGTGCCATATTACACAACATAATATTGTCACTTCACAAACTCTCTTCCTTTGTCAGCTGTGTAAGGAGCAAGGTATAGATGTGTGTCTGGACCAGGACCCAATCAGAGAGCAGAGCTGGTACCTGAGCAGGAAGCAGCGCCAGCGACTCCTGGATGAGCATGGAGTTCAAGGCTGGACTGTTGTTCAGTTCCTGGGAGACTCGGTCCTCATCCCTGCAGGGGCCATGCACCAGGTAGCCACACAGCACAGCCACTGGGATATTTCCTGTCTTTAAGTCTTTGTTGTAGTGAGCGCTCTTTCCCTCAACATGGAGACACATTTGTCAGAAAAATTCATCAGTGTCAACCTGCAGAGTTCAGTTTGTTGGTGCCACCAAAGAAAAACCAGTGAAACCCTCTCTGCCATGCCAGGCATCATTCTGATGATAATTCTGGTTTGGAGCCGTTTGTTGGATCGGAGGCTGGAAGTTTTAACTTTTGGGTCATTTAACAAACATGGGTGAACCATACAGAACCCCAGTCATCCTGACACTCTCCTTCACGAGAGTGTCTCCTTCGACGAGGGCGTTCGAAGGTGGCTGAGGGACCTGGAGGGCTGTGGCACATCTACCTCAACAGAGACATGGACAAAGTCTGGGAATTTCTGCACAAGGTCCTATGTGGCTGTGGGATGGTGTCCTTTTCTCCATGCAGCATTCGTCTCAGAGGCAGTGTGGGTGTGTTGGTCTGTCTGGGACAAACTTTACATCCAATGACAACCAGTGATGAAGATGCTGCCCCACATCATCATACTGCCTCCTCCAAAAACTGTTTGGCAGTGACAGAGAAGATTTGGTCAGTCTGTCATGGGTACAACCCACAAACACTCCACTCTGCTACTGGACCCACACCATTGAAGAGGAATAAGAGGCTCCAACAGTAGAAAACGTATCATCAAGAGTCATGGTTACAACCAAGACAAAAGCCAACCAAGCACACATTTCATTGAGGTTTTTCTTATTGTGCAATTATTTCTGCAGTAGGTAGACTGTGGTCCATTTGTCCTGTGCTGAACTGTGCGTCTTCTTGTCCATCAGGTCCAGAATCTTCACAGCTGTGTCCAAGTCATCAATGACTTTGTGTCTCCTGAGCATGTGGGCAGGTCCTTCCACCTGACCCAGGAGCTGCGTGCCAACAAAGAGGAGGTCAACTATGAGGATAAGCTGCAGGTAAGGAACCTGAGGAACAGGCCAGGATCCATTTGGTGTTTCACATGAATATTATCCCAGGTTAAATCTATGAATACACAAGGTGCTATATTTTAGGTTTAAATAGATTCGCTGATAGGTTAACTCCTTTTAGAACTACTTGAACACAACAATAGTGTTTTCCAGCGTCCAATCAGATCAGTTTGGAAGAAGAAACCGATCTTCTTCCAGTGGGTTCTGCTGTTACAGTTATATGAGACACACAATGCTAAGGTTCCGGCTCAGGAATTTTGCATGTAAAAAAAATAAAAATAATAATAATTGGAGTTAATTGTGTTAAAATTTTGAACTCACTAAAATCCTGGCACTAATTTGAACGTAAGCAGAGCAAAATAAACCTGGCCTCTTTACTATCTTTACTGTTCGTCACCACTGAGAGACTTTACAAATATTATTAGACTAAAGAACGCAGTAGAGTTTACATTTCTATATTTGTGCACTTACTGTAGTTCTCAATTTTAAAACCATTTCAGCTTTTTATAACATAATTTTGTAAAATAATTTGCACTATGATGATTGACAGGATTACTTTAATTTTATCATCAGTTGCAGCCTGTTGGTATGGAATAAATATAAACAGTTCTATATTAATTGGGGCCTGCCATAGCAATGCATTTATTGTGTGTGCCCCCTCACAATATAAATATCAAAGGCTTGAGGGGTGCTATTACTTTTGTTGGCTTTTTGAGTAACCATGATGAGCCAAATTCAAATCAAAACAAATTTTTACTGACACTGTTTTGTTAGACTCAAAACAGAGATAGAATTTTGTCTGTCCCTCTGTGTCTCACTCACACATGAAAGTTCTCAGAGAGGATGAATTACCATAGAAATAGAACACTGAGAGCAGAGATGTAGAGAACTACAGAGATGGTGGAACTCGGTTCCTACAGAGAAGATCAAAGCTTCCAGTTAGAACCACAGAGATGCCAGCTTACTATAGGAACACTTACTACAGACAAAACAGCAGTAAAGCAAAGGAATTAAGTTCCATATGACTCATGAAACTTGATGCCCCTAAACTGATAACTACTTTGGACTGTCAAAATAACAGCAACACATATCCAACAAAATAAAAGCCTTCACATTTTTCACAGCAAGTATTTGCTGTTTTGGGCATTATATGACTGGTTAAACCGAACCACTATTAAACAAGGGATTAGTGAGGCCTTTTAAAATGAAGCTTACTGAACATTTCAAAATGAAAGCCTCAATAGTTCTCTCAGGTCACTTGCAAAGCAAGGCTAAAATAAGGCTAAAATTCTTATGCTTTAAGTCATTATGAACAATAACAATATTTGTTGTTAAATTGTTGCGCGTTTTCTGGTAACAAAGTGCCACGAAGTAAACATCTGATTTTTACTTTTGCAAAATTTACCAACTGTAAATTTCTTGTGTCTATGCAGATAAGCAGTATTTCAAGAGTGTATGTTGTATAAACAAGAATATTAGTTAGTATTTTGGTGTTAAGAGATGAGAATTTATTTTCTGATAGCGAACTGCCACGAAGTATAAATCAAACTTTTACTTTGTGGTGTATACAATGTATATATTTCACACCCAAATGTAAACTTTTATTGTGAAGGGAAGATTATATTTTCGTCTTTTCCACAGCTTTTATATTTACCAACAATGACAAAAATACATTTTCATTTTTCTGCAAAATTCACTAACTGCACAATGTTAGTTAAGTAGTAGGTTGTGTAAGATAAATAGTATTTCAAAAGAGCAAAAGAAATCTTATGTTTTTTGAACAACAATATTTGTTGTTAGTCTGTTGCTAAGAGATGAGCATGTTTTCTGGTAACGGAAGTGCCACAAAGTAACTAGAATAGAATAGAATAGAATATACTTTATTGATCCCCAAGGGGAAATAGTTTATTTGTTGAAAGCTACTCCATCTTAGGTAATAAGTACAAAGTTTGTAAAATATATATATTCCTAAGAGTGATAAGTTCAAAATGACCAGATGTAAACAAATAAATAACAAGCAATCACATGCAATATATTCATCAATAAATAACCTATAAATGAGCGCAGAAAAAATTTGAATTAAACATCAGATTTTTCTTTTGCAAAATTTAACAAATGTAAATTTATTGTATCTAAGCAGAAACGTTTTTGTTTTATAAACAATAATATTAGTTATTAATTTGGTGTTAAGAGATTAGCATTTTTTTCAGGTAACGAACTGCCATGAAGTATAAATCAAATACTTTGTTTTTATGGTATTTAGTTACTTTCAGAGCTTTGTAACTCAGTTACCTGTTTGAGGAAGTAACTAGAAGCTGGTCATCACTGGTTGTCATCCTAATTCTGTGTAGTTTTTCCAGGCTGCACTTTCACTTCTCCCAACCTACACAGTTTGACCACCAGACGTTGCCAAAAACACTTTTCATATGAGACGCTAGTTTTACTTTCACCACCTCGGCTGTAGTAGGAGCAGAAGAGAAATGAAGCTCATTTGCGACAATCATTTAGAAGTTTTTCATTTATCAAAAGAAATGTAGGTTTAATCTTTTGATTACATATAAAATTGTTGATGTTTGTCCCTATTTCAGGTGAAGAATATCTTGTACCACTGTGTGAAGGAGGTGGTGAGCTCACTGAAGAGGAATAACTCTGACATAGATCTGAAGGAAGAGAATTCATGACACCTAGTTAACCTCCACCATGCTATCCAAAACGACCTCCGACCTTCGCCGGTCTTCAGCCTCACCCTCCTCATCATGTGCTGAAGGTGGTCTGCTTAAAGCTGCTCCCATGACGCTGGAGGCTCTGCACTGTCAGACCCAATCTAGTGGCCAACTCCAAACCCAGCTGAGTCCATGTTCTGTTGAGCCAAACGGAGAGTCAGGACCAGAGTGCCTGCTGGACCCATGAGACTGAAGCTTCACTGCCTGGAACCAGAGCAGAGATGGCTGCAGGACACCAAGGACCGCTGGAGGAACTCTGACCTCCTTGGCCTGTTCTTGGCTTGCTGCATCAGTGACAGACTGAGCCCCGAGAGCCTCTGTAAGAACTGCTGAGGACAGGCTCACTTTAATCTGCTTGTGGTTTCTGGGAAGGAAGATTTTGCTGATCTCAGTAGCATCACCAGCAGCATCAGGAGCAAAACACAAAATCTCCGAGGCTCCAGAAAATCAAGGAGTAAAAACAGAAGACGAGAGAACCAGGAGATTAAGGATGCTTCATTCAGCAGCCTCAGCTGCCTCTTTTCTTTCCCTTCTTTTCTCTCCAATTTGTCCGTGTCTTTTGTTTTCTAGACGTTCTCGTCTGTGTTCTCTGTTCTCGGTTTTCTTTTTCAAACTGTTGTTTCTTCCTCTGCAGAGACGTTCCAGCTCTGAAAATGCAACGAAGAAGAGAGACTTCATGTAAATGTGAGCTGTATAGTTCTTTTCTTTTACTCTGTGGTTTCAGTTGTTATGATCTCTACTGTGATGGAGGACACACACACGCACACACACAGGCTAGTGCCTGTGACTTTGGGAAATATTGACACTCTCCAGTCCTCATGCCATAAATCTATTTTCTGAAAATGAACTGCCAAGCTGTTGTAGACTGTAAAGTTGCATTATGTAAAAAATAAAAAAAATTAAAAAATAGACTTCTACACAACAGTTTATGAAAACAAAACTAATCGCTGTAAAATTTTGACATTTAAAAAAAGATGTAATTTATTTAATAAACGAATTGTCTTGCTTTTTTGATAAGATTTACTATTGTGAACTTTTGAGGTTTAAAGGTTAAAATAATAAAGTTAACTATAAAGTGTAAATATATACATATACACATTAAGTGAAGTATTTTTTTAAAACATGGCTTGCTTCAATTTTCAATTTTGAAGTGCAAGTGTTAAATGCTTTGTACATTAAAGTTCAAAAAGGTTTACATTTTCCATTAAAATGGATTTATCAAATATGTTGTTTGGTGGTTTTGATTCTGATGAGACGAGATCCTGAAACCGGATGGTTGAATGCAGAGGATTATTACTGACTCACAGCTCGAGATTGATGAGGCTCTCCAAAGATCCTGTGGCAGAGGGTAACCCGGACAACGGAGGGAACAAATCATCCCCACCGTCAGAGAATGGGGACCAGGCCCACTGAAGCCCCGGGCCGCTGACCCAACAGATAACCAGACAAATGGACAACCTGGACCTACAGCCTGAAGGTACACTAGTAGAGAAGAACCACAAAGCTGTTACCTCATTATGTAGTCTGACAGGCAAAACTATATTTAAAAAAATATTTTAAAGGGTAACAGAATACAG
Source organism: Xiphophorus couchianus (assembly GCF_001444195.1). Taxonomy (NCBI): domain Eukaryota; kingdom Metazoa; phylum Chordata; class Actinopteri; order Cyprinodontiformes; family Poeciliidae; genus Xiphophorus; species Xiphophorus couchianus. The sequence continues at coordinate 2,738,116 of NC_040236.1, forward strand.
TACAAAATAAGACATTTAGGCAAGAAAACATCCATCCATCTTCCTCTGCTTATCCGCAGTCGGGTGGCGGACATAGCAGCTCCTCCAGGGGAACCCAGGGCGACCCCCGAGGAAACATTTAAGCAAGTTTTATATACATTAGAACAGTGCGAAGCATACTGTCTAAGCAGATAGAAAATAAAACTATAAACGTCTTTGCAGTGTTTTCACTGCTCAGACCTAATTAAAACAATGAAGCTTGTTTGTAGAAATCTCTCTTTAACACACTTTTGTGAAAAAAGCATAAGATACAAAGCTTGTACTTTTTTTCCCAAAAGTCGTAACTGATATTACCTGTCGAATATAGTTTGAAGGGCAAGTCTGCTTACAGAGACTTCATAATCCATTTTATTTATTTATGGTTTGTTTATTTTGTATTTAAAATGTCTTGCAGTTCCAGTGTTAAATGTTCTTTAGAATTTAGTTTGACATTTGAGAGGGTATGTATTGATATTCCATTATTACTCTATTAGTTAATGGTCTCAAACGACAATGTTTTCTTTAATCGAAGTAATTTCTCTCAGCAAAATTGATCGTGTCAGGCACGAAGCTGAAGTTTTCCAATTCTAGCTTCCGATTCGGAAAATAGCTAAAGGACGATTCCACCTAATTTTTCACTACCTTCTTCATCTTTAATCGACTCTAGTTTAAAAACTACAACGCCTAGACTCTTCAAACCTGGACTGGGTTATTCTGCTCTAATAGCAGAATATTTAAAACCATGTTTGTGATTTGTGAAACTTTTATCTGATTTGTGAAACTTCAATAAAGATTGATTTTACCACTTTTTTGCATCTGGATCACATTAGACCTGATACAGTTTCTAAAATACAACTCATAGACTCTTCTAACCTAGACTAGATTATTCTCAACTAGTAGCATAATATTCATGACCATGTTTGGGATTTGTTCAACTTCTTTCTGATTTGTGTAACTTCAATACAGATTGATTTCACCACTTTCTTTGGATCTCTGTCATAATATAACTGCTCCAGTTCCAAAACTGCAACGCCTAGTCTAGTCTTCAAACCTGGACTAGATTATTGTGCTCTAATAGCAGAATATTTAAAACCATGTTTGTGATTTGTGAAACTTCAATAAAGGCCGATTTCACCACTTTTTTTTAATCTTGGTCACACAAGAACTGCTCTAATTCCAAATCTACAACATCTAGACTCTTCAAACCTAGACTAAATTATTCTCAACTAGTAGCAGAATATTTCTAACCATGTTTGGGATTCATGAAACCTTTACATGATTTGTGAAACTTCACTAAAGTTTAGATTACTATTCACACTTTTTCCATGCAGATTTTTTCAAATTCAATTCTAATTGAAATTAACTTTATTAATCCCAATGGGAAATTAAATGTTGGTGTAATTCATTAATTCTTCAAAGAGTTATTGTAGATGGTGATGGCTGTTGGAAGGAAAGATCTTCTGCAGCAGTCTGTTAAGTGAAGTGAAGTTTCACAGAAAAACGTTTCACGAATCCAAAACATGGTTTTAAATATTCTGCTATTGGAGCAGAATAATCCAGTCCAGGTTTGAAGTGTCTAGGTATTGTAGTTTTGGAGCTGCAGCAGTTCTAGTGTGATCCACATGCAAAAAAGTGGTCAAATCAACCTTTACTGCAGTTTCACAAATCAGATAAAGGTTTCACAAATCACAAACATGGTTCTAAATATGCTACTATTAGTTGAAAATAGTCCAATCCAGGTTTGAAGTGTCTATGTGTTGTAGTTTTGGAATTGGAGCAGTTATGACAAAGATTCAAAAAATGGTAAAATCAACCTTTGTTGAAGTTTCACAAATCAGAAATCAGTTTTTAAACTAGAGTTGATTAAAGATGCAGAAGGTGGTGAAACATTGGGTGTAATCGCCCTTTAGCCATTTCTAGAATCAGAAGCTAGAAATGGAAACGAACTTCAGCTTCGTGTGACAGGCCTAGTATAAACTTACTGCTGTGTACTGGGTGTTCAATGTTTGCAGCATCTTTGGAAATGCTGATTTTTTGATTAGATTAAAGGGCAGCATCTCTTTTGCCATTAAAGTGTAACTAACGCCTGAAACCCTTCTCCTGGCTAATTTTGAAAAATTACAGCAAAATCGGCGGAGCCAAAAGACGCGGGTTGGGGTTTGGGGATGAGTCCTTAGGGTGAAAAGACAGAAGCTGTTGTCAACTTATCCACCTTATTACTATGTTTATTAATTTTCAAACTTTTTTTTTTCAAAACAACTAGTGATAAATCTAGCGACTCTTGGCAGTCAATGACTAATCTGCTAAACTAGCAGATTAGCAGAGCACGACATACTAGAGAATGTTGCAAACCAGCACTTTTTCGGATGAGATTTAAGTTTATAATGTCTCACATTGAGTTTTCAGAACTAAATTGTTGGTATAAAATGAATAAAGTTTTAATTTAGTTCCTTCTAACGGGTTCTATTCTCTTCCCCACTACACACACGACTAAAGAATGTTCTTAAAAAACTTAGCAGAAAGTTATCTTTAATGGTTTGTCCTTTGATGAATGGAGACGATGGGATCCTTACATCATTTACGTGGCGACTGGAGATGGGGTCAGGGGTCAGAGGTTCTAGTGTGTTGCTCTGTGCAGTGTTAACCATCAGGTGGTGCTGTTGTTCCATTGCCCTGTTTGTTGTGAACTCTGACCTTTTCCTGACTACTGTTGCAACTGTCACAGCCTTCACAGTTTCTATGTGGAAATGATTTGGCAACATGAAACAGATTTTAGTGATGTGATTATAGAACTTTGGGAGATATTATAAGATCTGGACCATAACACAGAACTGGTCAGGAACCGAATGACTAACAGATCTGGAGCAGCACTGCATTAGCCGTCAGGCAGCCTTAACTAGAACCATCGCAGAAATTGATCTGAACTAATAAATGTAATGAAAATTTATTAGCCAAATGTACTGGATGAAAGGAAGGTTTGCAGATTGCAGTCTGTGTTAAAGATGAGGATGAGGTTCATGTGTGTTTTATTGATTTCCGTTGAGGCAGACTGCTGTGCTGACCCTGGTCATACTGAGGTGGGATGCTGCTGTGCACGAGTGAAGGCAGACGTTCATGTCCTCCTATACTTTCTACATCAAGCGTGAAGGGGTCAGGTAGGCTCGTCATAGGAGGTGAATACTGTAAAAGAGTCGATCCATCACAGGATGACAACCTGAGATCCTGTTGAGTGATCTGTCTTCAGCTTGTCATCCGCATAGACTCAACAAAAACTCACTGACTTAAGCAGAAAATGTGAACTAGTGAGGCGGACCCTGGATACACACATCAAGGATCTGAACAAATTTGCTGAGTGATCAAGAAGAACAGTGAGGATACTCACCACTGAGTCCTGTTGTTTTGGTCTAATGGTCTTCAAGTTGATTAGCTGATTAAAAGCCTTTTAAGGTTTAAAGTTTTTTGTTTTATTTTTTTGGTATTTCACTTCCATAATGTGTTTCTTGCTGCTGTTTCTCTTTTTGCCATTAGATCCATCAAGGCTAAAGCTGTGAGGGTTTTACAGTAAGACCAGAGTTGTGTAATAACTAATTACATTTACTTAATTACATTTACTCAAGTCACTTTATTTTGAGAAAATTTACTTTTAGAAGTATTTTTACTTAGCTGTACTTTTTACTTTTACTTGAGTAATTTTATTAGTAAGTATTTCTACTCTTAGTTAGTAACATTTCTGGACTCTCTGCCCACTGAATGAAAGACATGTTTTAACCAAACATTCCCCAGACACACACACAAACACACACCTGCAGTTTTTGTTATAATTTCATAAGTTTTATATTAAAAAAAAAACTTATCTGGAAAAAACAATTTTGGCTGCTTTTGTTGTTTTGTTTGTTACTTATATGAAAAAGTGTCATTTTGGTTCTTGAAATACCAAAGTTTACATAACTCTACATTTTGGTGCATCTGATGACATAATATCAAATGATTGATAATTTAATCACTCAGTACTTCAGTAGACTTTTTTTTTTTTTTTACCAAATATGAAAAAAAGTTATTTTTAGGAGTATTTTTGTTATTATTACTCTTACTTGAGTAATTTCTTAGACGGTTGCTTTTTACTTTTACTTCAGTGAAAATATGTTGAAGTCTTAATGGAGTATGAATTTTGGGTACTCTGCCCCTGATCAGAAGTGTGTAAGTGTGAACCCCCCCCCCCCCCCCCCCCCCCCCCCCCCCACACACACACATCTGATGCGTTTGTGTGTTGGGTAGGATGGATTTGCTGCAGGAGATGCAACAGGCGGAGTGAAACAGTGGCCATTAGACACTAGGTGGGGGTTAAGGCCTGGAGGAGTGGGGTGAGGTAAGACTGGGGTGAAGGTTTAAGTTGAGGGCAGAGGGGAAAGAGAGGAGACGAGGTGTGTGTGGGTGTGTGTGTGTGTGTGTGTGTGTTGGGTGAAAGAGTTTAAGTGGAGGGCAGACCAGAGACTGCCTGTGAGTTTCTGTCCTCTGAACGACCTCCTCTGCCTCGACACATGAACAAGAAGTTCCCACCTCAGCCTCTTGCCTTTGTGCTCATGAAAGGGAGCAAAACTGCCTCAACTACAGTACAGACTCACTTCTTTAGAAGAATCACAGAACACAGAATCATTCCACTCAAAAACAACTGTCTGAATATGCGCAAATATCAAGTACGTCACAGTTGTATGGATGAGAATGCCACACTGATGTCAGAGGTCAGAGGAGAATGAGATGATGAGGAGGCAGGACTGGCTTTAGGAACCACTAGTTCTAGCTGCAGAATACAATGTTCTGGTTGAATTAAAGGACAAAGTTTAAAGTTCTGATCGTTTCTGTTCCATCCCAGTAACTGATGTAAGCTGAGATTTGTTTGCTTTTAAGCCCATTTCAGTTGCCAAGACATAAAACCTTAAAGGACACTGACCACAAAATTTTAGCATGTCCAGACAATCTGCATCTGCGCTTTTTAAAGGAGGCAGCAAATCTTATTGCTGAGTTCATTACACAGATTGTAGTGAAGTTTCTGTTTAACTATAGAGGCTGGTTGCTTTTGAATATTCCCTTTGCTTTGTAAGAATTTGATACCACACCAGGATACCATCACTACCCTGGAGTATTGATGGAAGGCAGGATGAAACCATGTTGTCATGTCACCAGATTGCAATCCGACCATCTGAACGTTGCAGATGAAATCATTTCTCAGTAGAGCAGGCAAAGTTTGTCCAGTTATTGGCCAGTTTGGGTGAGGCTGAGTGAACTGTAGCTTCAGTTTCCTGTTTTTAGCTGACAGAACACAACTAGCTTTGTCTTTGTTTTCAGAAGGTACTTGATTGATTGATTGATTGATTGATTTTATCTAAATGGGAGAAGTTGGAATGTGGAGGAACAGCAGATTCTCATCCCAGATTAACGAAATAATTCCTTTTCAAGTTTGCTGTCAAAAAGCTACTATGGTTGAGAATGGTTGAACTCAGTTGTTCAACCATTCTCTCATCTATCACATTAACCCTTCAGACAGTGTTCCTCATTTCATCATAACAATGATTTCCCAAAATAAAACAACTGCACTCATCACAATATGCTTTACAATGACAAATCATCTGATCAGTCTGATGTTTAGAAACCGAACTTGGCTGACCTTAAAGTGGACATATTATGCTTTTAAATCCTTCCTCTTCACATGTAAATAATGCCCTTATGGTCTATATAAAGTAGAACTGCAATGCTTTGGTCTGAATTTCTTGTTATTGTAGCTTCACAGACTCCATGTTTTCCCTGTTCTGAGGCATTTTAGAGCAACTTGTTTTAGAGCAACTTGTTTTGCTGCGGTTTCTTAGATGTGAATGAGACATTTCATGCCCCGCCCCCTCCAGGGCACACAGTGATCCTCTCCACCCTGTTTGGCCATTTTTGTAGTTTGATAGAAGCAATACAATTATCTGCAATTATCAGAGAAACTTTTATTCCCAAGTTTATTAAAGATGTCAACAATGGACGACTTGTCCATCCAACCTTACATGTTGGAGCCAGAGTCTGACCCAGAGCAGGAGAATGAAGATGAGCCTGCAGAACCACACATTCAAATGAAAGTGTCACCATGGTGATATTACTGTATTTACACCCTCTGCGTCCATTCCAGTAAACAAGGCCTTGACAGGTAAGGAGTTAGCAAATGTCAAGAATGCCACTGAATCAGAAGTGGTCCTACCCGGTGGGTGACCCACACCGGCTCCCTCCACCCCCACAAAGCTGTAGAGCAAGGGGAGGGGCAATGATTTATTTATTTATTTTAAACGTACCGTTGATGTTCTGATCCTCTGGTTCAGTGGGAGAAACTGTCACTACACTGAATGCATTTGGATCATGTGTTCCCCCAAGACAAAACCCACAAAAACAAAGCTGAATAAATTATATTCAAAACATGCAATAGTTATATTGTCAAGACGGCAGCTAAAAGCTAGCAGACAGCGCTAACAGAAGCTGTTCAAACAACGCTACTATCAGACCAACGGCCAGGACTCACAAAATTCATGTCTGAAATACAGTTTGTTGTCATTTTAGTATCATTTGAAGCTTACTGCTTTTCTGTAGAGAGAAGGAAGTGATGTATCCATCAGACAAAATCTTTCAGAAAATCTCTTTTGATTCTGGCAGAGGTTGCTGAAGCATTTTGTCCTTAAGCGCTTTGTACAAACCAGGAGAACTTTCTTCACTGATGTAGGAACCTTTCCAAGAATCATACAATTTAACCAGGCACCGAACGGTGATGTAAGAAATTGTGTGTTAATACACCCTAGAACTGAATATTTGGACTCGTCTATTTGCAACTTCAGCAGAGCTGAAAATTAATGCGACAAAAGAAAAAAAAAAGATGGATTCATAAAATTGGTGAGCTGGAAGTCCACGACCTTGTTTAGCAGTTCCACAGCAAATGCAGTGACGTCATAGACAAAAACGTCTGTTTCATTACAGAACACAAAAATGTGTTACAAATCTGTCACAAATTATTAAATTATTTTAAGAATTGTAATTCTTACAAATTCTTAAAATAGTAAATTTTGTATGATATGTCTCCTTTAAATTCAGCTCTAAACTCTTTACTTCCTCTATGCAGAGCAGCCTGTTACCTCAACCGGAGTGTGAGGAAGTGACCTCTATGTGTATAACCCTAGTCTTTTGCACATTCTTCTTTGCAAAACAGATTTACCACAGATTCTAGATTGAGTTTATCTCTGGTATTTGACTTTGACTGAGCCATTCTAACATAAATGCATGTTTTGTTTTAAAGGATTCCATTGTGGCCTGGCTTTATGTTTAGGCTGGTTGTCCTGAAGCTCCTCTCCGGTCTCAAGTCTTTTTCAAACAGGTTTTCTTCCAACATTGTCCTGTATTCGTCTCCATCCATCTTCCCATCAACTCTCACCATCCTCCCTGTCCCTGCTGAAGAGAAGCAACCCAGAGCATGATGCTGCCACCACCATATTTGTCAGTGGGGATAGTGTGTTCAGAGTGATGTTCAGTGTTAGTTCTCCATGTTTTGCACTTTGATCAGAAAGTTTCATTTTGTTCTGGTCTGACCAAACCTCCTTCTTCCACATGTTTGCTGTGTCCAACATGGCTTCTGGAAAACTGCAAACAGGATTTTTATGGTTTTCGTTTAACAACGACTTTCTTCTTACCACTCTTCCATAAAACCACATTAGTGAAGATGACTAATAGTTTTCCTGTGGACAGATTCCCAGCTGTGGATCTTTTTGTAAAAACTTTTATGAATCATCTTTAATTCTCCTTCACATATTTCCTTCACACCACCATGAACATATTCATGTTCATGGTGGTGATGTGATAAAATATGGAAAAGTGTTATGAATACTTTGGTAAGCCACTGCATGGATGAAAGGTGGAACCTCTGAGTTCAGATAAGGTAAGCATTTGATTAATTTTTTTCATAAATGTATTTGTTTTCAAAAAAATGTGTGACATAAGATAACCAAATAGATTTGCAGATCAAAATAAACAAGCAAAAAATTTGAAAACAACTGAGTCTTCACTTCATGGCTTCTTAGAAGATCTGAAACCTGAGCATCACAGCACCTCCCTCCTCTCCCTCCTCTCCCTCCTCTCCCCCGACCCATAAAACTTTCTCACATGTGTGAGAAGCGTAAAATGACTTCCTGGCCTGGAATGGTGCGCTCTGTGGGAGGTGTGACTGAAACGTGAGTCGTTCACAGACCATCGTTTCACTGCAGGACAGGACGACTGCTGACGGCTCCAGCTGGAAAATGCATCATGTTTCAGCAGACAGGGGGCCCAGAGGGTCACTCTGGTCTGATAAATGTAGGATCTTTTTATTACTTAAGAAAGTGATCCATGTGAAACAACTTTTTGTTTATTTTGACAGAAGCAGTGTTTCTAAAAGCTGTGTTTCCCTCGTTGTGCTGTGAAAGGACTGCAGCAGCAGAGGTGACATCCACACTGATCTCTGCCCTGCAGTCAACCTCTGTCCTGCTAACCTGTATTTATTAACCATCACAGGCCAAGAGTTCAGTCAATCTGTGACACTTCTGATTTATTGGCAGATTTATCATCTTGATTTCTAAATAACACTCACTGTCTGATCCTGGATCACATGACAAAAACAAGGCAGAGCAGAAAACTTCTGAGTGGCTCTGAAAGTGAGAGGGGATTTGAATTTGAAAAGGGGGGCACTGTTGAGCAAACTGTGGAGTAGGACACTTGAGGTTTAGTTCTGCAGAGCAAGTGGATTCATAAGTTTAGTAAAGGCTCTTTTCTAAATCAGATAGATTCCAAAAATTGACTTGGAAGCCCTTAAAATGACTGAAGCTCCAATAACACGGAACAAATGATTAAAACTAAGTAGTGGCAAAGCATCCGGACCCGACGGGTTCCTCATTGAGTTTTTTTTCTAACTTTTGGACACAATATTATTATCATTTAATCACAACAACTTCTATGGCAATTTATCTTTCAGCGAATTTTGTTTTTGTGACAGGCCTACTCACATTCACCAGAAACATCTTGACCACCTTTAACACTTTTGGGAAAATATTCTGTAGACTGAAGAGAAAAAGAGGAACTTTTTGGGAGGTGTGTGTCCTGATGAAGCTGATGTAAAACTAACACACCGTTTCAGAACTAAACCATCAGAATCAGCTTCACCAAGTCTTATGCACACAAACAAGAAATGTGACTTTGACTCTGGTTTGCTCTCAACACCAGTCATTTAACACATAGATAAACAAAAAAGAGAAAATGAAACAAACATTTTCTTTATTGCAAATATGAATATAAACAATATTTTTACAAGTGAGGAAGACAGGGTGCATGTGCATACCAGTACACACAGTGTGTGTGGGAGAACCGTCTCAGGTCCTGAGAACGAGAGCAGGCGTTGATCTACAGTAGACATGAGGGCACTGACTGTATGAGGGCAGGCAGGGGGGACGTGCGTGCGTGTGTGTGTGTGTGTGTGTGTGTGTTTGGGGGGGACGTCCACCATCATCTCCACTGTCTTGAGCAGGTCCAGCTCCAGGTGGTTCTGGCTCAGCAGTGGACCAGCTGAGCCTGTCTGCATGCAGACTCACTGCTGTCACCAGGATCATCTGTGACTTCAGAAGTTTCACAAACAGTCCACAGAGCGGCAGAGAGAACACACCTCTAGGGGGCGCCAGTGCTGATGATTCTTGTATATTCCTGGGTGGTTAAGGTGGAGCAGAAGGGGTGGAGGTGTGTCAGGATTCTGCATTCTATGTTCATTTTGAAGCTATTTTTGGCTCTGTGTTGCTGCAGTGGAAAAATGACAACGGCCTTCTGTATTTTGTCACATTACGACCACAAACATAAATATATTTCATTGGAATTTAATGTGAATGGCCAACTCAATGTGGGATGCAATCATGAAGTAGAAAGAAAATTATACAGGATTCAAAACATTTTTTATAAATACAAACCTGAAAAGCAAAGGTATTCAGACCCCTTGAGTTTGTACTTTGTGGAACCTCCTACTGCTGCGATTCCAGCTGCTAGTCTGTAGGGTTTGTCTCTACCAGCTTTAACATCTACTGACTGAAATATTTTCCTGTTCCAAACTCAGCTCAGTCAGATTAGATGGAGAGTTTTAGTTAAAAGCAGTTTTCAAATGCTGCCTTGGGTTCAGGTCTGGACTTTGACTGGGTCATTCTAGTACATGTATATGGTGGAGCATGATGCTGCCACCACCATATTTGTCAGTGGGGATAGTGTGTTCAGAGTGATGTTCAGTGTTAGTTCTCCATGTTTTGCACTTTGATCAGAAAGTTTCATTTTGTTCTGGTCTGACCAAACCTCCTTCTTCCACATGTTTGCTGTGTCCAACATGGCTTCTGGAAAACTGCAAACAGGATTTTTATGGTTTTCTTTTAACGACTTTCTTCTTACCACTCTTCCATAAAACCACATTAGTGAAGATGACTAATAGTTTTCCTGTGGACAGATTCCAGAAGATACCAAAGCACTTCACACTACAGCATTCATCATACACACATTCACACACTGATGGTGGGAAGCTACATAGCAGCCACAGCTGCACTGGGATACACTGACAGACCCAGGCCATTCAATTGGCCCCTCTGGCCCCTCTGGGGCCACTGACCACAACCAGCAGGCTGAGTGTTGGTTCACCTGGAGAAGACACTTCACCAAGTGTTGCCCAGGGACACAATCACTAAATGTAACGTTCAAGCAAACAGTTATGTCAGTGGTCATGTATCATTAATGGCCAGCATAGTGCTCACACCAGTCACATCACCTGTCCCATTTCACACCACAACAACTACAAGTTGCTCAAGATACTGGTGCGGTTATGGGAGAAGCTGATGCATCAAGGAACCAGTAACCTTTTTTTATGTTGCCAAGTAACTAGAAGCCAAGTCACCACTGCTGTTACCAAGTACAACTTTTGTGCATCGAGTTCACTAAACACTTTGCTGACTTTGAAACTGAAATCCTCTAGAAGTCGTGTCAAACTGAAGGCTCAGATCCAGCCAAAGAATTAGAACTTCAAGATGACAGCTGTGTGCTTAAATATTATATCAGTCAAATCAAATCATTTCAGTTTGTAAAATTCCAAATTACATAAAAGTGAAAAGAGGTTGAATATTTGTTTATGAATGCATTGAATGCAGAGAAAGGTAGAATATTTGAACAGTTTGTTGATGAGTAGTTTTATTAATCCATTCTGTCACAGCGGCCCCTAGAGGACGTTCATGATCATAATGTAATGTCCCAACATGAAAATGAGTTTGACACTCTGCTCTAGAACTTTAAATGTCCAAATATTTATTGAACTCCTACTTAATATAGAATTAACTTAAAACATGTGAGATGTCAGTATGATGTGAACATTGTTTGAGTTAGATTGTTTGAATGTGGTTTAGGCCTAAAGGAAGGCTGATGGGGCGTAATAGAGCTAGTAAAGAACTTACTGGGTTTACTTCAATGAAACTTTACACGTATTTTCCAGCAGTCATTAAATCTTTAGAAGACAAATAAAATGACATAAAAGGTACAAATCGTACTTGTTCTGCCGTGCTGATAATGATTCCTCTTTGACATTTACATCCAAGTGCCACATTCTGCCTTATAAACACTGACAAGCCTCATCAGTGAGGAGAACAACCTGGGAAACTCAAGCCCTGCCTCCTATCCCAGCAGTAAAGTTTTAACATTTACCAGACTCCACTAAAAACATGCAACGTGCACAGCACACTCACCGGTCTCTGATTACCTCACTAGTAAATACAGAGAGGTCAAAGGATCTAACAGGTGCATGAGACAATAGAAAGCATTACTCTTTTGATCAGGAGCCAAGGAGGAAACAAGGACTTTCTCTGTGAGCAGAATCCTGAACGACAGGTTCTTCTACCTGGGAGAAGGAAACGATCACACTGTATAAAGTTGTAAACGTGTCTCCACCTCTTCATGTACCTGCAACGAAGATTCAGGAGGTTTCTTCTTACTCTAAAGTGGAGATGTTGTACCTCACCACTTCTCTTCTTTTGCTGTGTATGTCTATTCGTCTTGTAGTCTGTTCCAACTCTGAACAGCGGCAGGCTCATCACAAACAGAGCAGAAACACCGGGACCTCTTTCTGATTGTTCTTAGGACAAGAACGATCAGAAACCACACATATGTCTTACTGTTAGAGACTGGTTGGCTGCTGACACCTCTGCTTTCTGTGCCTGTTTTTCCTTGCAGGGTCACACTGTGTCTATCTGCAGTGGTCATGGAATGAGAGGTGGAGAACAAACTGGATGGGTCACCAGTCCATCGCTAGGCAAACACAGAGACACAGGATGCTGGACAACACACCGGACAAGCAATTCTTCACACACACACACACACACACACACACACACACACACACACCCACACACACACACACACACACACACACCCACACACACACACACACACACGCCTACACACCCCAACATACGTACACCTACATACGTAAGGGCAATTTATAGTAACCAATTGACCTAAAGCTCATTTCTTTGACAGAATTCATACATACATGGAGTACAACTCCATCCAGGATTTGAACCAGGGACTGTTCCTGCCTCAAGGCAACAATTTACTGTTCTGTTACTGAAGCCTTAATTCAGTGATATAAAACTTTGGAACTTTTCAAGGGTCTCCAGTTCCTACCAGCGTCTCTCTGGACCTGAGCCGGTCCGGACTCACCGACCGTCTGACAGAGGCAGCAGGGACGGCTTCCTACAACTTAAGCTGCGCTGACTTGTTTCCAGCTGGAAACAAACATTTGCACAGTGGGTCTTTCAATATTCTAATGTGCATGTATTTGTAGATTTATGTTTGCAAATACATTTAATTTTATAAATGTATATGCAACAAAAAGATGCTGCACACGTTGACTCTTGCAAATGCTGCTCTTATTTTTTTTGTCTTCCTGGTCCTAAAGAATTGTTTTGTTGCAGAGTGTAGTATGTCCCCTGAACTTTGATTATATTACAAGTGGAACCTGAAGTCACATTGTGTGGACCCTCAAACCCAGAGACAGAAGTTGATTCTGATGATTCTCAGATTGGTGGCACAACTCATCTGTTTCCTTTGAGGTCAGCAGCCTCTGTACCGTGAAGTATCTTCTATGAATCAGTTTGTTGCCTCTGGCTGATACAACAAACACTTTATGAATTTAAAATCTTAATTGGATTCACACTGTTAAGCATTACTTGTGGAGACCCCCAAAGGGTTGAGTGCTTGGGCCAATTTCCTTTGTTATACACTAGTACGTGTTAAAGAAATTTGAATATTGCATAAAAGTGCAAATGTTCTTGATTAGCCAGCAAACTCTGACCATCAACACTATAGAATATCTATTGGCTGTCAAGAAGATGAAAGACGCCTGACCCAATAAGGCAGATGACCTGAAGGCAGTTGTCATAGCAACCCACACAGGATGATTGACTATGCCACAGTCTGATGTGATATTCAAATGTTCTGACACTGAATTTTGAGGTTTCTTTACCTGTAAGACATAATTATTAAAACAGCAAAAAAAAAAAAAAACAACTAAAAATTAAGAGCTTGAAATATTTTATTCTGTGTAATAAATCTCTAAAATGACATTTCACTTAAGATGACTGGCAAGAAAGATTGCACTTTTATTCAATATTCTTATTTGCTGACGTGTACTAGTAAAATAATTATTTGTCTACTTTTGTTTTAGGCCTTTTGTATAAACAAGGTCTAAGTTATTATATTTTAACTGTTCATTATCAATATTTGGTCAGAATTAAATCTGATGGCGTTTGTCTTTTCTTAATCTGGATTTCTGCTCTCAACCCAGAACTTCTACCCACCAAAATCCAGTCAGCAAGACTTAATCTTGCATTGGCTCTGCTCACCAGGATCAATTCTCATCAGTTCACAAAAGCTAATTAAACAGATTCACAAAGAATCATAGTTATCTAAACATAAAACACTGGACCGGTAAATTAAGTGTGGAAAGATTTCCATCAAGGCAGACTTCTGCCCTGGTCCCTCTTGAAAATGAGATGTAGATCTCAACGAGGTTTAATAAAAGGAAAAAAAAAAACCTCCATGCAGACTGACCTGAACTAGCACACACTTTGTCAAACTGTTTATTTAGATAAAAATCTCATTCAAAAGCAGACAAGTTACATAAATACCTTGAGCCAAGATACAACATTTATATCAACATGCTAAATTATATATGTATAAAAATCCTACAGATAAAACACTGATATGATTAAGTGTTTATGTAACCCTATAGTGCTTTTTGTTTAGTTCTCAAATTAGGTAAATATACACCTATAGATATATTTACACAGTCATAAAAATACATTAATATACAATATATACACACAATCTGTTCAAGAAGACAGCAGACAGGGAGTGCCCACCAGGAAACCATGTTCAGATTTACAGAACTACTAATGTCCAGAAACTCCTCTAATGATTTTTCATGTAGCTGCTGAATTTGGTTGGCAAGTTGTCCACAGGATAGACGGTGGGTCCAGTTTTTATGGTAGGCGGTCCGTTTAAGAGGGTCCAGTCACACTTTGTGACCACTTCTACCAAGAAGATCTTCAGTAGAACCTTGGCGAATTCTTTTCCCACACACATCCGAGAGCCTCCACCAAACGGTACGTACTGGAACCTGGAGGAGTCTGCAGAGGGTTCGGTCAGGAAGCGCTCGGGCTGAAAGTCGTCTTTGTTGGGGAAAATCTCAGCAACGTCATGAGTGTCACAGATGCTGTAGATAACGTTCCAGCCTTTAGGAATCTGGTAGCCCTGATAGGTTATGGGACATTATCAAAATTATGTTTTTATTAAACAATTACTCGTAGCTTTAACCACTGTTAAAAAGACAACTCTTATGAATTGGAAAAGGAGAAGCACCATCAGTCTGACATATTGGAAAAATGTACTCACTGAATACATTTCAATGGAAAATAATTTTTGTGTAATCAATTTTATATTCTCCTTACTTATAAATAATAATTAGTGTTTTTTTTTCCCTCTTTTAGTTTTCTTTACTTCTTTCTGCATTATTCTTCCTGTCCCATGTAGATTCTGTATAATATATAACAATCTTCACTTAGTAGGAATAACTAAATACCTATTAATTGATCCATTATATGTTTATATTTACATCTCACAGATAATTTGGTTCATTATTATTGTGATTATTATTACCTGATTGTTGTTTTTTAATTCCTCCACACACTGATAGTCATTCAGATCACTGTCACCGCTTGCATGCTCACACACACATATTGTTAATATTCATTAACACACAATACTTTTTTTATTTTTTCCCCCACTAATGTAATGTATCTTAATGTATTTTTTACTGTGATGTAAAAAAAAAAAAATCAAGTTATCTTAATTCCTAAAATCTGGAACTTTCAGGTCAAACACAGGAGAATCAAATGATCATTGAGTCACTTACATTCAGTTCAAATGTTTTGAGAGCCACTCTGAAGCCTCCAGGGACAGGCGGGTTCATCCTCAGTGTTTCTTTGATCACACAACTTGTGTATTTTAGCTGCTCTAAAGATTCAATGTTCAGACTCTGGAGGTCCATCCCATTCTCCCCCTGGACAGACAGACATGAGGGACCAGGCAATGAGCAGAGTTACTGTTTTGGAACAATCGTCTTCATAGGTTTAGTCAACGTATGACTACACATCTTGTATATTTTAGTCAACAGCAGCACAGAGTTTCTGTTAAGATTTGGTTTCATACTAGCTTTATCTTAGGTTATTCTTAGTTTCCCTTCAGCAAATTCAGTTTGTCCTCCTTTCTAGAAGTATGGCTCTCAGGCCAGCAGAACATTGGAGTAACTCTGAGATTTTTTCTTTTTCAAACTTTTATTGCTGCCTTTCTGAGGGAAAATATTGTCTTTTTTTGGACAACCATTCCTTCTTATTTTGGATGCTCTGTAGTTGGACTGATTTTTGGCAAAAATTAGTTCTAATACAGATGATTACATGAGATCTTTCCTGCCAGCAGCCATCACTATCTACAATAATTATTTAAAGAATTTGAATTAAAGACAGCATTTAATTTATCTTTGTGATCAATAAAAGTATTTTTTTCCTAATTTTTAATTACAATTTTTGACCCAAAGGTACTCAGTATGCATCCCAATGTGCATGACAACTATCAACCAGGTTTAGTGCTGAGCTGAAGATGGATTTTCAAAAGTCTTAAACAAGTCAATAAACCTCAGTGACCTGCTGTCTTACCATAGACCATCTGCAAAAAAATACTTTTAACATTGACTTCGAATTTCTCATTTCATTTGTTGGAATAACTGAATCACTTTAAAGCAGGATGGATGTGCAAAGCTCAATAGGTCAACATTGATCCCTTCTGCTCAGGTTTCCACAGTTAGCCATACATGCATTAGCATGTATTAGTGAATCATGCTAACGCCTTTGCAAGCATTCCAGGTCCGTTTCATCTTCGAATGCTGTAATTGTTTTATAGATTGATTTTAGCATGTGTGGATGTACATTGTCCACCATCAGTTAAGAAGACGGCTTGCCAGCAAGAAGACAGTCGTAGCACGGGGGAAATATGTCAGCCTTAATATGAAAAAAATGTGTGAACTGATGCATGAAGTTGTTTTGCAAAGAAAAAGAGAAGTTCTTTCAGGTATGTATATTTCACAAAAGCCCCATGTTATTTCATTTTGTATGCAAACGTTCTAAGTGGAACTTTATCCATGTAGATCTAGGATGAGTAGCTTTTTATTCGGAGCTCTGCAGATCAGAACAGCATTGGAAGGTGTAGCTCTGGTTTTGAGTCATGTCAGGAATCCATTTATTTTGATTCACCATTTGGTGCTGCTAATTTAAACATTTTCAATTGTGTGTGGTCGTCTCTCTGCTCACACATAAACCCTCAGAAAACTGGACTCCACACCTCAGCGGGTGCCACTGATGAACCATTATGTTTTTGAAATAATTTAAGGATTATGCAAAAGTAAATCAATTAGCATTAGCTGACAACTGCCTCAGCCAATCAAAAAGCTACTTTAACTGATATTGAGGCTAAAGAAAGAACAGCACATTTACCTTGTCCCATAACTCCTGCCTCATTTTGTTCACAACCTCTGTGTTCAGGCCCAGAAACATGATGAGGGACGTGGCTGTGCTGGCCGTGGTTTCATGGCCGCCAAACAAAAGCTCCGTAGCAGATTCCTTGATGGCCTGGACACAGAAGGCAGACATGTTGAATTATTCAGATTCAGGGGAGAAAAAACAAAAACTCTGACAACATGTTTCCAGAGATTTGTCTTTCCTGAACAATGCTTTGAATAGTCATCTTCATTACCTGCATACTGAAGGGCTCTCCATTCTTCTTGCTGCTGTCTATGAGCTGCTGCAGGGCGTCTGTGTGTTTTGACCCTTTGTCTGACTCCTCCACCTTCATTTTGATGTTCTCTTCAATCTTTGAGTGGATGAAATTTCTGGCCCTCAGACCCTACAGGACAGAAGAGGAGAGGACAAGAAGAGGGGACAAAGATAGAAGTGAGGACGGACTTCTGCAACGGACAGGCTGATTAAATGTCCTAGCTCCTCCTAGGTGGGATGTTAAATAAAGCGCACTGTTCTGAGGATCATGTTTACACCAATTCACTGACATGAAAGTGTTTCACAATGAGCCAGTTCACATCTTCACCAACGCTCTTACCCTGTACAACCCACTGAACGGGACGTCGATGGGCAGGGAGAAAAGGTTTCTGGTCATTTCCTCAAATGCTTCCACCAGCTGCTGCTCATTGGTCTGGATCCGCTCCAGGTCAAAACCCAGCAGAATCCTCATGGCTAAGCGGAACATCAGCCGCTTCATTTCAGGATAGACCAGCACACAGGGGTCTTGCACCAACCAGCTTTTGACTGCAGTCTGCACTTCCTCCTGGATGACGGGGATGTAGAGCTCCAGCGCCTCCCTGGAGAAGGCCCTCAGGATGGCCTACAGCAGGAATCAAGTGGATGAAACTCAACTTCTACATAGGAGTCAATCTAAACACACTGAGGTCAATGGAAAGACTCCATTAATTGAGCAGAAAGGTCAGATTCCTTTACATTGGCTCATGGGAAACCAATTTCTAAGATTAATATTCTTTGGCAATAAAACTCTTTTTAAAAGCTGATTTCAAAAAGAAACTGCTAAATTTCGGAAATGCTTCTATAGAAACAAACATGTTTATTATTAAATAAAGTTACTCATTTGAGGGTGATATTGTGTAATAGGTACAGAACTTTGCATGAACTTGTCTGTAATGTTTGTGAATTCTAATGACAGGAAACAGACGTGACTCGCTCTGGATACTGGAAAGTTTCGGACTCACTTTCTTCTTGGTCTTGTGCTGGGAGCCGTGAATGTTGGACAGCGTGTCCACGCCCAGGATGGTGCGGACGGAGGAGGGCCACTGTGCAGACACCAGCCGGTGCTCCCCCAGCAGGATGTGCCTGATGTTCTCCGCGCCGCTCACACGCACCGTGGGGCTCCCGAAGAGGTGAGTGCGGTAGATGTAACCGTACTTCTCTCGCTTCATCCTCAAAAACTTTCTCCTCTACAACCACAGGAACGCAGACAGGCTCAGTGAGAAAACTGGAGAAGCAAAACTTAACTGTCTTAAGTTTTGTGGTGGATTTCCTCATCAACAACTACTTATGAAAAAAACAAAAACATGGTTATTGGTTTTCTTCTTAAAATACTAAATATTACCTTGAAACGTATGCAAATTTAGTTTGGTCTAAAACTAGTGAAGATTTTTGGGTCAAAAATATTTTTATTTATTTATTCATTTTACGTTATTATTTATGTTTTACAGTTTTTACGGTTCTAGATATTTTTAAAATACTGAGGCCATTTTGAATTATGCTACATTTATAGTAGCATAATTACTATAATAGTATAGTTTGTGTGGTAAAAGGTTGACTGAAATTTTTTATCATATGAAAAAAAAAGTTCCAATTTTTCATATTTCTAAATTACGCAACAGTCACTGTATGAATCATAAAAATATAAACGAGCTTAATTTTAAAATAAACTCACCTCCAAAACAAAACTGTTTGATCACATTGTACAATATAATAAATCACAGCATGCAGGGCAGAAAGGATGAAGCAGAAACTAGTGCAGTCAAAGGATTCCAGGCTGATCGCAGCCGGGCTGCTCTGACTCTACCTGCAGGACGAGCTGCAGCGTCTCTCCGATGAACGGGAGGCCCATGGATCCGGGCGGCAGCGGGCTCGGGCAGCTCGGGTCTCCGCCGCGGATCATGTAAACCTCCCACAGCTTAACCGCCACCAGGAAGAGCAGGACGGGCAGCACCACGGTGCACAGGAAGGAGGCCAGCAGCGTGCTCAGAGCCATGTCGGTTCGGTTCGGTTCGGTCTGTCCGCCCAGGTGAAGCGGCATCAACATGTGAGACTGACCGCTCCTCCTGCTGTCCTTTATAGGCCTCGCCTCACCTTCTCCTCCCTCACATGAATTAGTTCACTCAAAGTTCATCTTTAATTGTGGCTGCGGCTCGGCGCCGCCTACAGTCTGTATTGGCTGACATCGTTTGTGTCAAGGGCCACATCTTTAATCCTGATGCTCGCAGGACATTCCGCGGTGGATTTCACTGAGAAATATTCCCTGTGACAATGGAAGCGCGTCTCTTTTGTTGGCCGTGAAAGCAGCTAGTTTACAAACTCATTACCTTAGCTGAGGAGCCACTTGTAGGAGCAGCGGTGATGCCTGCAGGCTGAACTGCATTCAGGAGCAGAAAGGTGTTAAGAAACACATTCACAAGCTTCTTACCAAATGAAAATGAGGCTCTAATCCTCTCAACAGGGTCTCTGTGACTCAGACTGCATTTGTAAATAATTAGTCTGTGGGTTTTTTTGGAAGCTTATTTCAGAGTTCCTTTGTATCTTACTGAGACATTGACCCACAGATTAGCAAGCAAGTTCTCATAAATAAATGGGGAAATGATAGTGAGTCACTGGAAAGCACTGCAGTCCTCTACTTGACTCTGTACCTCTATCAAACTGAACGCCATTGAAATGTGGAAGGAGACTTTAAACTGCTCTCTCTCTTTCTCTCTCTCTCTCTCTCTTTCTCTCTCTGTGTGTGTGTGTTATAAAAATGGTATCTCTGCGAGTTCAAACTTGGGTCAACACCGATAGGCGGAGGGGATGCCTACATCCACACAAGTAATGTTGAGCCTAGAATCCTCTAAAGTCTACTAAAAGTTAAAATTGCTTTAAAAACGATTTTTTGTTTTTGCTTTTTTTTGTTGTTTCTGAACTTCTACATCTTAGACCATCAAACATTTTTTGTTGTACTGCAAAGAGAACCTGAGCAAACTGAAATGTAGTTTATTTATTAGAACATACGAGCTATCTGAACCAACTTGGCCCTTATGTCAAAAACTAAGTCAGTGACACGTATCAGTCTGGAAACGGCCACAGTCATTTGGAACAGCAGAAAACCACAGAGAGAAACTTTGCTGTAACTGCGAAGTAATTTCCCTGCTGGGATGAATAAAGTACTTCTATTCTATTCTATTCTATCTCTCAAGCTCAGGGTTGACGATTTGCTGCAGCTGGACTAATGGTAAAGAAACAACATAATGTCACAGGAAAGCTGTCAATCACTGGAGTTCTTGGATTGCAGAGAGTGAGAGGGTGGAAGGTGGGGAGGGTCAGTACGGTGTCCTAGTTCAAATTTCAGGCTAAGTCCACTTTCTCAGGACTCCCTGCTAAACACTTGGATTCTGCAGCAGGACAATATTGAAAATCAGTCTGGCCAGTTCAACTCTGAATAATTAAAAATTAAGAATTTTGTAGTGGTCTAGTCAAAGTATGCACATAAATCCACCTTAAATGTTGTGGAATGACCTTAAACAGACTCTTCTTGCTGGAAAAGCTTCCAATGTGACTGAAGAGTGGTCAGTTCTTTCTACTGTTATATATAAAGTAATCACATTTTTACATAGAGACAGGTTTTTTGACTTAATAAAATCATCTTATGATTTTTTTCTATTTATATTAAATTTATACATTTAATATAAATTGATACATTTATATTAAATTTTTATTAATTTAATTTATTAATAGGGCTGCACAGTTGCTACAGTTGGTAGCACTGTTGCCTTGCAGCAAGAAGGTCCTGGGTTCAATTCCCGGCCCAGAGTCTTTCTGCATGGAGTTTGCATGTTCTCCCTGTGCATGGTGGGTTCTCTCTGGGTTCTCCGGCTTCATCCCATAGTCCAAAAGCATGACTGTCAGGTTAATTGGACTCTCTAAATTCTCCTTAGGTGTGAGTGTGTGTGTGTCCTGTCTGTTTCTGTGTTGCCCTGCGACAGACTGGTGACCCGTCCAGGGTGACCCCGCCTCTCGCCCGTTGACCTCTGCAGATAGGCACCAGCACCCTTCACAATTCCCCCAAGGGTATAAGATAAAGGATGGATGAATTCATGAATATAAATAGATACATTTATACATTAAATAGAAAATCATATTTATATTTTATATTTATACTTTATATTAAATGTACGTATATTAATATGTATATATACATTTTTATTAATATGATAAACATTGTTCCGTGGAAAGGTATTTTTGTTCAACAAAAATAAAGCTTGAAACAGTCAGCTTTATTTAGTATTTTAGGTCTCATCAGTAAAGTCTCCTCAGCCCCCCTGTGTATTTCTAACTGCACTGAATAAAAACAGAAATGCAACACGTTTGTTCCTGTTATGATCCGACTTGTTGAGTTGTGACAAAACACAAATCTGTAAATACTTTGACTTGATTGATTTTTTGTTTTGGTAACAGAACATAAAAAAAAGAATTAAGACTTAAGAGTTTGGGATTGGTGTTAAATCATTTTACTTGCACAGAGAATGACAACATTGTGTGACATTTTAAAAAATGAATCAGAATTTTTGCTCAGTCTATGAAAAGTCAAACAAATCAAGTTTATAAAAGTGTTCCTCTCCACAGCCTTCACACCCCTCATTTTTTAGACTTCTTAAAAGTATACAGGACAGACATAAAGTACTTAGATGTTTTTTTTAAATTTTGGTCAAATGATTAGAAACTAATCATTGAATGATTAGAAACTAATCATTTGAGTCTTCACCAAACAACTGAACACAACTGATCCTCTAAAATGTTTCATCTCTGCTGCCCAATCAGCTTCACTCCTGCTGCTGCTGTTTAGATTCTTCTCTTTTCTGCAAACGTTTAAACCTTCCTTTTGTTGGAAGTGATTTTGTCAGGCAGTCAGACCACGACCACACTGCAGTCTTTTAAATTAAGTCTCAAAGTTTTTTGTTGTATTTTTAGTATATTATTGATTCATATGTTTATCCATCCATCCATCCATCCATCCATCCATCCATCCATCCATCCATCCTGTTTGCTGCAGAAGCAGCTGAGCTCTGCTGCTCCTGCTGCAGCAGGAGGAAACATTTCCCCTCCAGAACCAGCAGCACTTCTCATCTGTGTGACACAAAGAGCATCACAAGCCAGTCATTCCTCAGCCACTAATCTGCAATGTTATCATTTTCATTATGTTGTAAGGTAAGCACTTACTATGCTTAAACAACAAAAGGTATCATGTTTTACCTTGGAAACGTCTTTGTTAAAACTATAATTTTCATACAGAACATTAGTTTGCAATCTGTTAAGTGTTTCCCTCTGAAGAACTCAAACATTATGTGCAAAACTAAGGATCTTGTTTTAATATAAAAGGAAACCATCCTCTTAAAAATGCTCAATACCAAAATATAGGTCACATCAAACCTGTAAAAAGTAAATACTTGTTCCACTTAATGATCAGGAACTTTGTTCATTTTTATTTCTTCCATTTTTCATCATCATGTTTCTCCAACCCCTCCTCACCCTCCCCCCTCCCACTCTCTTTTGAATGATCTAACTATATATTTTAATAATAAGTGAATAAAGCAATGAATTAAATGCACTGTCAACTCCAGGGATCCAAATCCAATTTCATGACAACTTTTTGCCCTGAAAACTCTCCCTTATCTACTGGACACTGTGAAAAATGGTGCAGCTCTTCACCAGCTGCTGCTGTTAATACTTGATGATACGTTTGCGTAGACATTTGTTATCAATGTGTTTGCTATCTCTAGACACACCTAACCTTATGGCCAAAACATGCAGCAAAATAAAATACAAACACACACACACACACACACACCGGAGCACCCCGCTCAGTCAGCACAAGTGTCAAATGGCCACTGTCCATTTGTGCATGTTTATATCACTCCACCCCCAGCTCGCACGCTGGCTGACCCCCTGGTGACCCTGACATCTTGATGAACTCTTGTGTGCAACCAAGTTCACTGTTCATCAAACAGGGAGAGAGAACTGGTAGCTGGTGGCAGCTGTGTTCCACCTTGCCATTCAATGTGGAAGAGAGAGAGAAGGACAACCTGACAGTAGATACATCATGTTCAAATGTTGATTCAAGCACTCACTACTGTACTTTTATTAGCCTGACATGCATTAAGAATTAATCCATGTAATCCATGCGCAATGTTGGACACATTCTACAGATTTTCCATTTAACCATTCAGGCCTTTTTTATTCAACATCAGAAATGCTTTAAAGAATGCAAATAAACAAATAATTGAATACATTTTTAATTAAGAAATAAACATTTTTTGTGTAAAAAGCAATACCACAGCATTTCCTTAGTAAATCTGAACCTGGTTCAGATTTACTAAGGAAATCTGCTACAGGAAATAAGCTACAAGTATGCCACCTGAGAAGTTTTGGCTAAAACATATTTACAGACAGAAGTGTAAATATGTTGATTAACATATACTCTGAATAGCAGTAATTAAGTACAAAAAGGTCAATTCAGCAAATGCATTTTTTGAGGCTGAATATTTTAATACAATCAAAGGTGCAGTATGTAACTTTTCTAAAAAATTATTTTACATGTAAACTGTCACCTTGCTATGAGACAGAAAATCTGTGAAAAGATCCAAATCTTCCTCTTCCTCCCTGAGCTGCTGGTACTGACTGAAGAATGCACCGCTCTGACCAGAAACAACCAATAAGAGCCAGGAGGCAGGTCTTAGTGCTGTTGATCAATCTCATGTACTTGCTGCTAAATGTGCTACGGGGGGAGAAACACCTTACTATTACAGGAAAACCATTTATTTGCCATCATTGGTAGCTATGCTAACTATCCTGAGCATTCATGACAGGCTGTGCTAGCTGAGGCATAGAGAGGAAGAGGGGGAGAGAGCAGCTCCAGATGAAGAAGTGATTGACAGCACTAAGACTCTCCTCCTGGCTCTGATTGGTTGTTTCTAGTTAGCACAGGGAGAAGGAAGAGGAACTCAACTTTTCTCTCAGATTATCTGTCTCATTCTGTCTGAACATGGTGACAGTTTAATATGTGAGAAAATAGTTTTTATAGACGTTACATATTGCAGCTTTAATGATTAACCAATTACTAAACTAGTTGATGATTATTACAATAATCAATTAATCACAAATGAATCTCATTAATTATTTCAGCCCTACTGGGGACCGTGTTGCATCTGACTGGGGGTCAGAAGTTTAAGATGTTTAATATGTTTATCATAACATCTCATTGATCAGAGGAAAGTCTCAAATGTCCACAGATGGTCATCATTGTGCATCAGTCTTGGTCCAGACCAGCAGCTTGAGCTTCCTGAGGAGGAGGAGGAGGAGGAGGAAGAGGAGGGTCGTTGGAGGTGTTTGCTGCTGCCTGTATTTTACTATAGAGATCAAACACTTTAACAAGGCAATAAACGGCTTTAACAGCTACTTCAACAATGCCGCAGGCAGACCCTGGTCCCACCACTGACCCAGACACTATTCACAGACACAGCTCTTGGTGATGGTCACACCTTTATTCCATCTTGCCATTCACTGTGTAGGATCACAGTGAGTGTGTTCTCACACATTGCGCGCAATTGTTGCTGTGTTTTTGTGATGGGAGGAGCCAACCTGCAGCAAATGTCTCTCTACTAACAAACACTGCTGTCTCATGTGAATGGAAGATGTGAAGATTGTTGTGTTGGTCCAGAGACTCAACATTTTTTCCTGTTTATAAATATATTTAGTGTAATTTTAAGCAGCGCCTTAATGAGTCTCATAGTTTCTTTTTATATGTTCTGCTTTAATGGGCTCTTCCTTTTTGATAAAATGAGTGGTTTGTCCTATAGCAGGACAAACCCACTTCTCTTTCTCACTCTGCTACTTTCTTGGTTGTTTAAAATATACGTGTTATTTTTTTGTTTGCTCAGTCTTCTCAAACCCTCAGTAGGTCACTTCAGATGGTGATTGATTCACACCGAATCAAAATCTGCTGGACGTTTCTTCCTGTTAAGGAGGAGTTTTCCTTTCCACTGTCGCTACATGCATGTTCAGTAGGAGGGATTGTAGCAAAAATAATCAGCTGAATTTCCTTTGTCTTTTTACCAGTTGGAATAATAAACTGAACTTCTTTTTTTTTTTTACCCCTCCAGGGTAAAAAAAAAAACTTGGAGGGGTTTGTGGGCTCTAGTGTCTTTTATATGAAAGTAGGCTGACAGGAAAGGGGCAAATATCGTCGGGTCCAGGAGTCGAACCCGCGATGACCGTGTCAAGGACTCAAGGCCTCCAAACGTGGGTCGCGCTATCCCCTACGCTACCATGGCTCGCCCAATAAACTGAACTTTTAATACAAATCCTGATGATCAGTCGGCAATGGATGGAATGCAAGTTTGTGACACAGCTCTGTGTGTGTTATTAAAGGACAAACAAAGCATACATGATTTAAATCCAACATTTTCACGACAAATATGAAAAAAAAAATCTGTTTTTTGCCAACTTCTTTCAGAAGACACGGATTCTTGATGAACCTTCTGAAATCAGCTGACTGGTGATTCCGTTGAAGTACAAACACAAACTTTTGATATTGTTGAATTATTCTTGATTGAAAAGTTCATTTATCTCAGTCCCTCCATCACCAAGTAAAACACAGCCAAGATGATTTAAATACAAACTGATGTTTTCAAGCCTGATTCTGATGGTTGTCTGCGTACAGCTGATGAAAACATGATTTTGAAGATTAGAAATTTACATCAAAACAATAAAAATCATTTTAATACAGAAATTTGAGCTTAATGATTAATACCAGCCTTAAGGCTAAATTTGAAAGATAATTTTCAAGCCTCATCACAATATTCTCACTGATGGAAAATCACTGTGTGTAGATAACAATCTGTAGCAAGACAGTAGAGGTGAAAGTTCACAGCAAACTTTAGAAGCATGAGTTCTGTGTGGGCGTGTGTGTATGTGTGTGTGTGTGTGTGTGTGTGTGTGTGTGTGTGTGTGTGAAAGTGTATGTCCTGGCGAGGCGACTGCTGTCCAGTGATAATGGAGCTCTGTGAATGTTTCTCGCCTCATTACATCTGTGGCGACAGGGATCTTCGCATTCAAACACTGACCCAGGGCAAAGTTCACATGCCATTTCCCAGTTAGCGTGTGTGTGGTGAGACAGAACCGGGTTCCAAGGGTGAGATACAAGATGGCAGAAAGCCTTCCCATAACAAGTGATGCTTCTGTGTTTGTGTAAGTGTGTGTGAAAGACGGGGGAGGCTGCGGTTCTGTGTCCACTGTGTGACCAGTGCTTGTTATAGATGAAGCACCGTCTGTGCACCTTTGTTTGTGTCAGCGCTAGAAAAGGTCAAGCCGCTAAAATTAGAACTAACAAACTGAACTCAACTGTTCTTCCTGCGTTCTAGCAGCAGATCTGTCTGCTGTGAGCGGATAAGTTTTTACTGTCAAATACAGGCTTCCTCTTTCCATCTGAGAAGGTACCCAATGTAAAGTTCAATACTTACTGTGATTATTCACTGTTCACCACTGGGAAGCTGTGAAAATCATTCAAAACCTGAAAAAAAAAAATAAAATATAACAAGAAAAAAATACATATGGGAAATTTAAAAAAATGACCAATGAATACATTTTCAGAAATCCTTCCTCCACATAGTGAAGACACAAAATAAACTGCATTTAGGATTTGGATTTTACAGCTCTGTCTCCAAGCAACTAATCAACAACAGATAGTGACTATACTGTGCTGGTTGGAAGGTTCCAGTTGGAACTCCAAAGAAAGATTTGCTCACATTCCAGCAAATCAAGATGAATTTATCATTTATACTTCTCTTTGAAGGAACCGTGTGGTTCTACAACAGATGACTAATATTTCAAAATCAGTGTCTAAATTCTACTCAAATGACTGTGACAAGTAGCCATACTTGTCAAGTATAGTACGATAGTTACACTCCTAATGAATGATGATGTTTTGAAATGGTAGCTAAATGCCATACCTGCTTTATGTGATATACAGAAATCAGACAAATATAACCTTTTTCCAAAAATAATGTGATATTTCTGCAGTACTTTGTCTCTTTATATTGGAATGAAACAAAAGAAAAAGAAACAGTAACCTGGTTGGAACACTGGACTATCTGTGAACCACTTCGCTGTGGCTGGATAGTACATTATTTTTAATATCCATCTCCATGTATCTCCTGTTATTAGTCAAAGTCACTCAGTGTGTGTGTGTGGCCTTGTATTTGACACATTGTAAGGTCCATTTAAAAAAATAAAAAATTCAATGTTGTGACTGCTCCTTATGGGACCTTTGGGCCCCGTTAGGAGCAGTGCTGTTTTCTGTTGGGGTTAATTTAAGATGTGAACTGAGTTTAGCTTAGAGTTAGGCTGCAGAAAAGAATGAAAAATGAATGGAAGTCAATGCCAAGTTTTTGTAAATATAGAAAAATATACTGTGTGTGTGTGAGAGAGATAAGATGATAAAATGGAGTCATGAAAGAATGTGTACATTTTTAAAATGGTTACTTTCTTCCATCTAGGATGGTGATCTTTATTTACATTTTTGAAACAACACAGTGTGTACATTATATTCTCTAGTATGTTGTGTATGCGGGGCTCTGGTATGTTGTGCCACTCCTGACAGAAGTGATCTCTGGCTCACCTGTGCTTTTTTGTGTTCCTTTAACTTATTAAAACCACATTTGCAACCTGAGGTTTTAATGAATTTTCCCACAAGCTAATATAAGCTTTTTAAACAGTTGTTGCTTTTCAACACAGAAAAAATGTAGTTAATCAGTTAGTTAATGATTTTATAAGGGGACGATCCTCATTTCCTAGAGGGCCAGGCTGGTTTGGATCGCTTATTTGTAGGGTGCACCAATTTATCGGCACTGATTTCCTTAGTTTTGGGAGATCTTTGATTGGTCGGTTCTTGCATGTGAAGCTGATCTTATCAAATGATCTTATCTTCCTCAGCAAAGGTCTAAAAATATTTGCTCACATTCCATGACCTGACAGACTCACCAGGTCATCAGCAAGTCCGGCTTTTAAAAAATTGGCCCTGCTTTTTCCTCTTAGTGAAACTGTCTGAAAACAAACTTTTGGGTTTACTCCGATAATCTTTGTCTGGTATTAAACACTGTTTAATGATCTGAAACATTGTATAATGTTAATTTGATTTGATTCAGTATTATAACGTTGAATTTTTTATACTTACGCATGTAACTACAAATCACTAAGCTCTTCACACTGTAGCCAGCAGCTGGGGTTCTTATTGAATATGAATTCATGTCAGAGACTGACGGAGGAACACATCACAGAGTCCACCTTCATGTTGTCAGGAGCAGAGACGCTGCTAAAATCTTTTCTTTACAAAAAGGGGAATATATACAGAGGGATT
This sequence comes from Xiphophorus couchianus, assembly GCF_001444195.1. Classification (NCBI taxonomy): domain Eukaryota; kingdom Metazoa; phylum Chordata; class Actinopteri; order Cyprinodontiformes; family Poeciliidae; genus Xiphophorus; species Xiphophorus couchianus. The sequence continues at coordinate 2,767,009 of NC_040236.1, forward strand.
TACAAGCCATAAAAATAAGGAGGAAAAAACAACAACATCCAGCTTGAAGCAATGGACATAAAAAACAAAACAAAACCTCATTTTAAAACATTCCCATCAAAGTTTATGTACAGATGTAAAGTGTTAACCTGCAGACCATGATATAATAAACGACATTATTGCTTCTCTTGGTGGATTCTGACATTCTAAACCTGAATTTCACCCTGAGGAACAAAAGAAAAAGAAAAAAATGCTGAATTTAGGTTTATAACGAGTTAGACCTGTGTTTACAAGAGTTGATTGCAGCCTTTTATTAACAAACTTCACAAATAGGTTTTTAGTATATGTAACAAACATTATGTGAGCAGTTTGACTGCTCTGGACTCCTAGGTATCTCCTCCTGGCATTAAAATGTAAAAGGATCAACAGGCCTTCACACTCATTCTGCCCACCTGATGATTCATTTCATTCACATAATTAATATTAATTAGCTTCATAGTCAGACTGCATGTGAATGTTGACTGCTGTTGCTATGTAGTCTTATTCTGTTCCACAGCAGCATTTTTGCACAATCTAGAAATGTTTTTATTAATATTGGTTTATTTATATAATGCAAAAAACAAATGCATGGATGATCTAATTCCACTGCTGTAATGTGCCAGAGGGCAAAATAATTCAGTCATATACAGACTGAACTTTGTGTTTTGCTATTATAATAAAGATTTGTGTTATAATAAAGGTTTGTTATTTAAGTAACTGACTGAGTGTGGGCCTGAGATCCTGCATGTTTCTGGTTGACTACAGGTGATGGGCAGCAGCCGCAGCCCCAACTTGTTACTCTGACTAGAACTATCTAGGTATAAAAACCACCTGCTGTTTTCTGGACGTGGTGCATTTCTTTTAAAGCCTGTTCCCACTAGGAACCTTTTCTTGGGATCAGGAGTGTTACAGTCATCATCCTCCCCCTGCGTCTTCACTGGACTTGACTGAGTAAAAACAGATTTTGAGGTTAGAAAAAGGCCTCCTGATCCAGAATCTGTAATAAAGGGATACTTAACGTTTTTTTATTAACAAAGAGCTTGTTGACTGGGTTTTGTGGGGAAAGAATCCTAAGCATGTTGAATTTGTTTCCCTTCCATTAAGCATTATAATTTTATGGTATCAGTACAAGTCGCAGATGTTTAGTTAACATTTACTGCAATAGATTTCAAGTCATCAATGTCAGTTGGGAAAGATCATCTCTTAACTCCACAGTGGAAGCATCTGTCCCACTGATGGAGTGGGAGGACTTCCTGCTGCAGCAGACGCTGTGTGGGAAGTCCAGAGAAATAAACAGGAGCAAATAAAAAAGTTCAGGAAAAATCAATTCTGAGTTTCATAGCAGAAATGTGCCTCCATAATCACATCACAAGTAAAGCCTATATTCAAAGATTCACTTTAATATTTATGCATGTGGAACTTCGGTTGATCCAGAATCTGTAATAAAGTGAAGAGAGAGAATTGTGCTCTATGTTTTAACTCCATTTGCACACAGGGTGGAAAAAATGGATGCAAATAAAAAGCTACATTTCTGAGTAGAAAACAGATGGAGACAAAATAGGTGTGCCATAAATCTGACAGAAATGTATAATATGACAAGGCAGAAAAAACAACAACAAAAAGCCACCATGAAGTGGAGAACTAAACAGGTTTTATATGAACATCAGTCTCCTGGGACATCATCATTCACATTTTCACTTTTCACTTCATGTATAGAACTTCAGCATAATTCATTGTTGCCACATAAACCATATCAACAGTATTTGGATAAGTTGATTTGCTCTTAAATTTCTGATCTGTACTCTCTCACAAAGCACACACACACACACACACGCACACATACAGCATCCTGAATAATAAAAATAATATAAATAACTCAAACTTCAAAAAGATCAATAATAAATTATTCAGTTTACATTTCTATTACATGTACACACACACACACACACACACACACACATACATATCTATTTCTTGTGTGTAGTAAATGGATGTTATCTCAGTTGTTGAAATGAAACTCTCCTTATTTCACTCATTAATAATGAGACATAAACAGGATTAGATGTAACTGAGTCTGAAATGTTGCCTTCACACAGTTATTACTTTTAGGAATCTGAAATGTATCTGTGGATCAGTAAATGACGTCATCATCTCAGATTAACAAGATCTGTGATTCTTCAGAATAAAGTTACATTAAAATACACACCAATTGAAGAAAATCCAGGTGCCAAACTTGATGTTCTTGCTGAGTGTATGTACGTTTGGATCTTTGGGTTCGTTGCCCCAATACTTTGTCACTTCCTGTACTTCCTACTCTCAGTTTACTTCTCCAATCATTCCAGTTTAAAAAAATGTACAAAACAGTTTATCTCCAATGAGCCGCTGACAGATCGTTTCTCTGCAGGCCTCTGAGGGTTCAGTAAATAGTTTGGAGTGTGTGCATAACTTAGCAGAAATCCTCTGACAGATTTGAAGTCAGAGGCAGGAAATGATGTCATGTTTGCTGGCAGGGGGTTCCCTGCAGGCTTTTTACATACAGTGTAATGCTGAGCCTTCAGCTGATGTCTATGACCATGCGCCCAGGAAGTATGAGAACTCAGCTGTTTTTATGTTGAATATGATCCTCTGCATGAGATTGCTTTGTGGTGTATTAAACCAATAGTGTTCAGGGCGTTTTTTTTTTATGTGTGCATGTGAATGCATGCATGTTTCACTCATCTTATCTGGTTATTGCACATACAAATAACATGTATGCTTTATTCTAGGAGGACATGCCATTGACGAGACTCCTCAGTTGTTTGACCACAGTCTCGATCAGTTTCTGCTTGTCTCTGTCGTTCTTCCTGAACTGAGAGAAGATGTTGTTCTTCTTGTTGGTGTCTTTCATTCTGAAAGCAGAAACAGGAGTCTGTGAATGCTCTGGTCCAGATGAGTCAGACCTGACATCATCTGTTAGTGTGTGAAAATGTCTGACTGTCACTGGCACACTGGAACAAGTGTTCAGGTTCCTGATGCAGCCATTTAACCAACTGTGTGTTTGGTCAGAGTTCACCATGTTTAGCTAACAAGCAGAGATGGGTCATTTAGATTTCAGATAGATCTAACATGGTTCTGGATATTACTGCGATAATAATGAAAGTGACAACAATCATCACTTTAGTTTCTCTAAGTTTTTAGCCACAGATCCGTCACTGCAAACAGTCAGACCTCCACAAAAACATAAACTGCTTTCAAAGTAAAACCCATTACTCCATTACACTGCTGAACAGGGAACAACGGGTGCCTTCAGTCACACACAAATACACTGATTGATGCTCTGGGACCAATGATATGGAAAACATTTCACACAGCAAACGTAACAAAGATAACCTTACTTAGTTTAACATTTTGTCAATAAATAACAATTCTGCCATCACACTATTTTTCCCTGATAATGATAAACAGTAAAAACATTCTATCCACACAAATAAGCTTAACTTAGGTCAATTATTTGTTGTACTGATGGTGACGTATCAGGTTTTTGTCATAAACAGGGTTATTTGTCAGAAGATGAAGGAAACAGAGGTAAACACCAGCTGCTGTGATTTTATATTTAATTGTCTTTATTTCACACTGAGGTCGCTAATCGTTGCTTGTGTGACAGAAAGGATTTGACCCTGATGACCATGACATGGTAAACAACTGGAAGGCTGGGTCGGACTCTCTGAGCCGGTTTGGGTCTGACTTTATAGAACAGGGACTTCTTTATGTCAACAGGTGACTGTTCATCGTAGCAGGTAGAAGTCTCATGTGGCGTACCCCAAGGTTCAATCCTGGGACTCCTTTTATTTAATAACAACATCCTCCCATTAACTCAGCTTATAACAAGTAATTAGATTTGTTAACACAGCTGTGCAGATGACACACAGCTCTATAGTACAATGTCACCAAGCATTACTTGTGCACTAAACACATGTATGTAAAAAGGGGAAAGTGAATATGGTGGACCTACCCCCTGTAGACTCTGCAACAGCAGCAGGAGAAAAAACAGCAGAAAAAAACAAATTTTGGTGAGAAAGAAATGAGGGTATGGAACCGAGACATTCAGAGAAAGCCAAAAGTCACCATCTCCATCCATAGCGTCAGTAGAAACAACTAAAATCTCCTAAATGAGTTCATATTTTAGCTATGTCCAGAGTCAGAGTTTGGATTCCAACAGAACTGATATCAAACTGTTGAGAAGAAGCTTTTAGGTAGAGTAAGCAAACTCCTTCATTTGTTTCCACGAGAACAACCATGTTTGGTTTCACAGCAATTGAGGGTGAAAAAAAACCTGGTGAATTATTTTTAACCCCAGCAGTGTCTGGTGGTGAGAGGCACTTACTTCTCAAGCAGAGCCAGCGCAGTGGCTGGGTTGACTCTCAGGTACTTGGAGTTTGGCTGACCATAGTCGGCCAGGTAAGTTGACCAGTCCCATACCATGAACAGGTCCAGGAGCTGCAGAGAGAAAGCAGAGCTTCAGGTTTAGAACAACAGCCAGAGATTTATGAGGTTTATGATGATTTTCATAAAGCTCTTTATGAAAACATCTTTCTCAGATATAACATTTTAGTGTCCATTAACTGCCCCTGTAGTTGATACCTTCAACCTCTGTACTCTCTAAAAGGAATGGCCAGAAATGTACAACTTCCATTTCTTTCACAGACAATTCTGATATTGTTTCTGATATTTCTGACTATTTGTTTGCTGGTAGGAAAAAAACTGAATTACGTTGTGATGATACTGATAGGAACCTTAATGGTTGCCTTGAGAACCACACAGCCTTGGTGGGATGAAGGTCTGTTGAACTGTGATTCTATTCAGAGGATCAGGTTATGTGATGTTGCTATAAATCTACATGATCTTCTGCTCGCCCCACTGACCTGTGGTTAACCTGATGGAGATGACCCACCCCCACCCCATAACAGTTTATGGTAACGTCACAAGGTGAAACAGCTGGATGTGTGGGTCTTGCTGAAAGAGCAGTTACAGAGCAGCTTAGTGATAATATTGTTATTTATCTGGCTGAGAGACCAACACTCAGAGAGGCTCAGCAAAACCCCATTCTTCCCACCTGGAGTTCAGTACTGAGCTCAGAGCAAGAATTAGGTACTCAAAGAACCTTTTAATATTAAATCATTACATAAGAAGCTGTTGTAACTCCTGAAAGATAATTCCAGTTTAGATTGATAAAAATCATTGCATTTCATAGGATGCTACTCGTCCTATCACTTATGAAAACTTAGCTTAGTTTATTGAGCATTTAGGAGAACCAGACACCAATGGAAACCTAGAAGTATAAAAATTGTTTACACTAATAACAAAGAACGATTTTTGCAACTACAAATTACATTACTGTACATTAGAAATGACATGATTATTTATTTATTTCAGTTATTTTGGTCCCTATCAGTCTCTGAGAGGTTTGACCCAGTCCTCACTTTCAGCTGGGAGAATGTTTGAGTAGCTACATATGCAGCTTGTTTTAAGTTCCTCACTTCATCTCAATCACTCTTTATGAATTAATGCTGTAAAACTGATGAATGTTCATTTCTAACAGAATTTAGGATTAGCCTGTGAGTCTAGAAGCAAACCAGACTTTTACCAGTGAGACAGAGGGGCTTTCTACTCAGAAGCGAGTCTCTACCCAGGCCAAGTGGTAACAGCCGGGCTACGCTTGTGGTTAAAAGGCCAGGCAGTCTGACTGTTCACCTGTCGTAAATCGATGAAGGCCAGCTGGAGTGTGTCGCCTTGAAAGCCGGGCACTGGCTCTGAACTGGCAAACACTGGAAGAAACATAAACACAGCCTGATATTAACATTTTTGGGAGCTTTTGACTCTTTTTTTTTTTCATAGAAATGGGTTAAATAATTAAAATGTTTTTAGCCGGTGTCAACAGACGGTGTAATGCAAAGAAATTATTTTTTTCTAAAAAATCTCATCAGTATGATACAAAAATATAACTAGAATACATTATAATATTGCTATGTAACATTTGATCAAAATACAGAGCTAGATAACTATACTATTCACTCAGCTTCAAGTCATATCAACACATAAACATAAAACTGTATGTTAAAACTACAAATATTTTAAAACCTTAGCTGTGACATTAGCTGTGAAAAATAATGTTGAAAAAACACATTTTTACAATTGCACTTTTTACATCAAATAAGAAATTAAATTAAAATCACACGTGAATAAGTCTGTTCATGCGATAAGTCATTAACAACCATGGCAGCGACTGATGTAAAGAGTCACATGTGATACATTCATAATTCAGTCATGGTGCTGGCGCTCAGCATCTATCAGCCAATCAGAGGAGACATGAGCATTTTATTTAGGCGTTGGAGCGACAAGCCCCGCCTACTTGGGAGCAGCTACGTTTGTGACATTTTGGGGAAGAGCTATGGATTCAACAGGTTAGAATGACAACTTGCTCTGAACTGTGTGATACTGTGAGATGCTGGTGGAGCCAGCTGCACATTGTCAGAAAAAAACAAAAACAAACCATCAGCCTTCTACTACTTCCTGTAGTCTTCTTCGCCCTGAGTAACATCCAGCTGTTGATCACAGTGATTCGAGTGATGCTAAAAAGAAGTGTTAGGATACGGCTGAAAAACCACTTCATCTTAGCACAAAAACCTGAGTTTTTTCAAAATTGGAGTGTTTCCTGCAACAGAACGCCCCCTTGCTGTTTTTCCACTGTATTTTCTGGGGGTGAGGGTTTAAGGGTTTTAAGTTGATTTATTTTCGTAATTCCAATTACGAAAATAATTTTAGGGTAAATGGAACCGCAGCTACTGTTATAAGTAGAACAAGCTGAGAAAAACTTCACCTTTCTTCATACTCACATTCACATTGCATGACATCCAAGTTGAACTGCTGTATGGCTCCCATACTGATCTGCTTGAGTTCTGTATCCAGAAGCATCTGCATAAGCGATGTAGACAGATGCTTACAAGCTGACATGCACGCTGTCTGGGCCACTTTCCCCTACAGAGAGAGAAATTGGGGATGGGGTGGTAATAACGTAAAGCATGAAGCAAGTCAGGAAAGAAAGGAAGATGACAAGGGTGAAAGAAATGGGGGAAATGAAAGTGCGGAAAGAGGTCAGTGTTGAACATTAATAGAAGGAATGAATTGGAGGAAGGGATTGGATATGAGAAAAGGACAAAAGACAAATGAGGAAAATGGTCAATGAACAGATGTGGGGTCAGCTTTTCTTCCACCAAACCATCTGGATCAACAGTGAATATAAATGTAGTGAAGGAACTCGGATCTGAACAAGTCAGAGCAGATCCTGTTTTCTACAAGCTGAGCAGGAGGGAACTTCTGGGTTGTGAAGAGTAAGTTTTCTTTCTTTCTGTTAACACGTGGTTTACTATATTTGGGGAACTTTGAACTAGGCAATGCTGTTTTTTTTACTTGAAATAAGAACAGCTCTGCCAGGCATAGCTAACAGCTCAAGGAGGGAGAGAAGGAAAAGTAACTTCAGCAACTTCTAGACAAACTTTAGATACTTTCTGCACAAATGCTGCAATATTTCCCAAAAACAGTTGCAGTAGTTCTCTTATTTTAAAAAGGATTTATTCTTTTGTTATTTTTATTCCAATTTGTTCCTGTCATGATCTGTGTTTTTCCTTGTTTATTTAGAGTTTTCTGTGTCGTTAAGTTTCTTCGTTGTCCTGTCCTCCCCTTGATTGTTCCCAGGTGTGTCTCGTCTCTGTGATTACCCTCCCGTGTATTTAACTCCACCTGTGTTCCTTGTTCGTCGTCGGGTCCTCGTCAATGTTAGCTTCTGTGTCGTCAATGTCTAGCCTTGTTGTCGTCAATGTTAGCTTCTGTGTCGTCAATGTCTAGCCTTGTTGTCGTCAATGTTTAGTCTCTTCGTGTTCAGTGTGTGTTACTCCTGCTCGTTGTTTAGACTAAGTTATTTTCATTAAAACATCATATTCATCATACCTGGGTCCGCTGCATCTGCCTCACCACTCTCACCACCCGCACTTCCTGACAGAAGGACCCGACCATACCGAACGGTGAGAATGCAGCATATGGCCCAGCACGACCAGGAGGCATGGTTCCAGCAGCAGTTGGAGTTGGCTCAGCGGGATCTCTACAAGGACGTAGAGATCCTGCCATCTCCGCTGCTGCTGGAGGAGATGGGACTGGACTCAGACTATACCCTGGCATTTAGAAGATGTCAGATCCCACCAGTCACCACCCCAAAGCCCTCCGGATTCGGCCCCCGCCGTTACTCACGCCGGGGGAGACAGCGACGTGAGCCGCCGGTGAACCCGGCCCCTCGTCACCTTCCGGATCCGTCACCTCCGCTGTCAGCCCGGAGACGGCGACGTGAGCCGCCGGCAGACCCGGCCCCTCGTCGCTCTCCGGAGCCGCCACCTCCACGGTCAGCCCGGAGACAGCGACGTGAGCCGCCGGTGGACCCGGCCCCTCGTCGCCTTCCGGAGCTGTCGCCCCCGCAGCCGGTTCCAAGGCTTCGCTGCGGCTCGCCCCCGCAGCCGTTTCCAAGGCTTCGCTGCGGCTCGCCCCCGGAGCCCGTTCCGAGGCTTCGCTGCGGCTCGCAGCCGCTTCCGAGGCTTCGCTGCGGCTCGCCCCCGCAGCCGGGACCGAGGCTCCGCTCCGGCTCACCTCCAGCCGGCGCACCCGAGGCAGAATCAGCCGGCGTTCCAGCCGGCGCACCGGAGGCAGAATCAGCCGGCGTTCCAGCCGGCGCACCCGAGGCCGAATCAGCCGGCGCACCCGAGGCCGAATCAGCCGGCGTTCCAGCCGGCGCACCCGAGGCCGAATCAGCCGGCGTTCCAGCCGGCGCACCCGAGGCCGAATCAGCCGGCGTTCCCGCCGAGACCCCGACTCCCGAGACTCTCTACGTTCCCTCCGAGACCCCGACTCCCGAGACCCCCTGTGTTCCGACCGAGACCCCCTGTGTTCCAACCGAGACCCTCTACGTTCCTTCCGGGACCCCGACTCCCGAGACCCTCTGCGTTCCTCCTGAGACCCTGACCCTCTGTGTTCCTCCTGAGACCCCGACTCCCTGTGTTCCTCCAGAGACTCCCTGCGTTCCTCCCGAGACCCCGACTCCCGAGACCCCCAGTGTTCCGACCGAGACTCCCTGCGTTCCTACCGAGACTCCCTGCGTTCCGACTCAGACTTCCAGCGTTCCACCCGAGACTATGACCTCCAGCGTTCCACCCGAGACCCTGACCTCCAGCGTTCCTCCAGAGACCCTGACCTCCTGCGTTCCTCCAGAGACCCTGACCCTCTGCGTTCCTCCAGAGACCCTGACCCTCTGCGTTCCCTCCGAGACCCTGACCCTCTGCGTTCCCTCCGAGACCCTGACCCTCTGCGTTCCCTCCGAGACCCTGACCCTCTGCGTTCCCTCCGAGACCCTGACCCCCGAGACCTTGACTCCCGAGACCCCGAGGACCAAGACCCCCTGCGTTCCTCACAAGACTCCCAGTGTTCCGACTCAGACCCCCGGCGTTCCCACCGAGACCCCCTGTGCTCCACCAGAGACCCTGCCTCGGGGGGCTCATCATCGCCACCTCCCGGGCCGCGGACAGCCGCTGGACCGCCTCCTGGGGTCCCGCCTCTGTGGTTCCCGCCTTCAGCGCCGCGGACGGCCGCCGGACCGCCTCCGTGGTTCCCGCCTCCAGCCCCGCGGACGGCCGCCGGACCGCCTCCGTGGTTTCCGCCTCCAGCGCCGCGGACGGCCGCCGGACCGCCTCCGTGGTTCCCGCCTCCAGCGCCGCGGACGGCCGCCGGACCGCCTCCGTGGTTCCCGCCTCCAGCGCCGCGGACGGCCGCCGGACCGCCTCCGTGGTTCCCGCCTCCAGCCCCGCGGACGGCCGCCGGACCGCCTCCGTGGTTCCCGCCTCCAGCCCCGCGGACGGCCGCCGGACCGCCTCCGTGGTTCCCGCCTCCAGCGCCGCGGACGGCCGCCGGACCGCCTCCGTGGTTCCCGCCTCCAGCGCCGCGGACGGCCGCCGGACCGCCTCTGTGGTTCCCGCCTCCAGCGCCGCGGACGGCCGCCGGACCGCCTCCGTGGTTCCCGCCTCCAGCGCTGCGGACGGCCGCCGGACCGCCTCCGTGGTTCCCGCCTCCAGCCCCGCGGACGGCCGCCGGACCGCCTCCGTGGTTCCCGCCTCCAGCGCCGCGGACGGCCGCCGGACCGCCTCCGTGGTTCCCGCCTCCAGCGCCGCGGACGGCCGCCGGACCGCCTCTGTGGTTCCCGCCTCCAGCGCCGCGGACGGCCGCCGGACCGCCTCCGTGGTTCCCGCCTCCAGCGCTGCGGACGGCCGCCGGACCGCCTCCGTGGTTCCCGCCTCCAGCGCTGCGGACGGCCGCCAGACCACCTCCGTGGTTCCCGCCGCCGCGGACGACCGCCGGACCACCTCCGTGGTTCCCGCCTCCTTTGCCCCCGCCCACCCTGTGGGTAGTTTTTTGTTGTTTTTGGACTCTTGGCCCTTCTTGTTTTTCCGCCCACGATGGTGGGTTGTTTTTTTTTTTTTTTTTTGTTGGTTTGGACTCTGGCCCGCCGTCCGGCACCCCTCCACCCACCCTTGCTGGGTTTTTTGGTTGTTTTTTTTTTCTTGGGCGTCTGGTAGCCGCCCTTGAGGGGGGGGTACTGTCATGATCTGTGTTTTTCCTTGTTTATTTAGAGTTTTCTGTGTCGTTAAGTCTCTTCGTTGTCCTGTCCTCCCCTTGATTGTTCCCAGGTGTGTCTCGTCTCTGTGATTACCCTCCCGTGTATTTAACTCCACCTGTGTTCCTTGTTCGTCGTCGGGTCCTCGTCAATGTTAGCTTCTGTGTCGTCAATGTCTAGCCTTGTTGTCGTCAATGTTAGCTTCTGTGTCGTCAATGTCTAGCCTTGTTGTCGTCAATGTTTAGTCTCTTCGTGTTCAGTGTGTGTTACTCCTGCTCGTTGTTTAGACTAAGTTATTTTCATTAAAACATCATATTCATCATACCTGGGTCCGCTGCATCTGCCTCACCACTCTCACCACCCGCACTTCCTGACAGTTCCATTTCAATGCTAGTTTTCTTTTACATCTTTCTGGCTTTGGTCTACTTTTTAAAACATTGGAGAGAGTTTAACTTCCTTTTCTTTATATCCAAAACAGCGACTCATCTTGTTATTAATGTTTGAGTGCTACTTTGAACAAAGTGCTTACAGATCTACATTAGTTATCACAATTTGATCATTTATCATTTGTTGTGTTGTTTATCATTTAATGTGAAAAATTTCTTATCATGATAAGAATTCTGATTTATTGTTATCACGATAAATTCCAATTAATGGTGTTTTAAATTCTCTAAAATGGTCCATCTTGATTGTTAGTTTTACTATTTTCCCCTCAGTATGTGACTGGTGTCCTAATGAAGCACATTACGAATGGGAATGTTTTTCAACAGCAGTATTTGTGTTTGCAGTGCTCTGATTGTTATGCAGTCACAGCCATACAGTCGCCTTTAAAAAGTAGTAATAAATGGTTCTTACTGTCACCTTTATGGTTCTCACAGTAGAACCACAAAAAGTAATACAGTTTAATCACCTGTGCTGGTGTTACGTGCATTGCACTTTGAGGCGTGTTGGAGTATACAAATACATTTATTTTGCCTTATGCTTAAAATAAAAAACCTTATGTGGTATTTATCTTAAATATTAGAACAGCCAATCCCCAAAACACTGCTTCAATAAATTCTGTCAACATATATTTTGGTGCAACCCAGAAGTTCCTGTCCAGTAGCATTCATAACCGGCTCTAGACCAAAGCTGACTTTCAGTTCAATGCTTGAAGAAATGCAGAATGAACACTAAACAAACACTGAGGTATTGTCAAACATCGTGGAGCTTCGACCACCTCTCAGTACCCTCTGATACACATCATGGTGCTGACCCATGCAGTCTGATAGGAAACATTCAACTCAACAGACAGAAATTAAAACCAGGAACAAACACGTGCAACCAGGAAAATGGAGCAAACAAAACTGCAACAGTGAATAGTTGGTTTTATGCGGTTCCAAAATCAAATTTAAAGTGACCACAGTATTGCTGTACTCTATTTACAAAATCTTTTAACTACAAAAATTTGTTCATTTTAGCCTCTGGAAGCACATAGAACAGAAAACAATCAAAACGTTTTAAGAACTCTCTCAGGTCCTTGTATCAGCTTTACTGCATATCCACTGATCCTCTCTTATTCAACATCATACATTATCAGAGGAGCTCTTGCAGAGAATCTAAATGTTACTGGTTTCCATGAACGTCATCAGTAAGGAGTACAGGTTTGCCAGTGAAACCGTAGAGCAGCTTCTGCAGTCAAACAAGCATGCATTCATGTTCCCAGCAGGCTGCAAAGTGGCAGCAAAGTGGAATAAAATCCGAGCATATATACTCACCGACATTGATGCATGGTCATTGTTGTTATTCTGAGCAGAAAACCCAAAACCAACCAAAAATAGAAGAAAGGGGGAGAGGAGGGAAAGGACAGGAAAAAAAATGCAGCAACAATAAATGGAAAGGAGGAAGCAAATTCCACCAGTTATCTTGGATGCTTGAAGAGTGAAAATAAAAATCAAGGAATAAAACAAACTGGCATAAGTAACATTTCATTGGAGAAGGTGTTAATGGGGAGGCAGGATGCATTCTGGAAAAAACAAAAAACACTCAAACTGAAAGAAAACACAACAGATGGTGCTGAAAAGCCCACCAACCAGTGGCCCACTCAGACTGGGACACCAGCATAGGATCAGCCTCAGATGTAAAAACAGAAGACTAGAGGGAGCTGGACGGAAATGAACCAAAACATTCCTCACCTCCACATTTACAAGAAAAACCACCTCATTAAATAAAGGCAAAAATGTCTCTTAAGACCAACAACACAGTGACTTTAGTCGTAGTTTACACGGCTGTACATTCAATGTGTCCGTTAGAGGCTTCATTAAACTTACCGGAAGATGTGTGAAGACCTGAAAAGTAGAACGAAGGAAGTTGATCAGATCCATGAGGTATCCTGAGGCTCGGCCATCAGACTCTGCCATGCTCCACTCATAGTCTGCTAGCTGAATGAATTCATCAATCTTCTGGTTTAGTTTGGTGTAAATCTCTCCCTCTGCAGCATGGCGAGCGTCCTGACAACAGAATTCACACTTAATATCTTTATCTTTCTGCACAACCTTAAAATAAAGGACAAACAGGAAGCACAAACAGGCTCTGAGTCACCTTCTGTTCTGTGTGCTGCTGTTGTCTGCAGTACTGCTTGACTTGTATCCTGCTATCTTGTACCAGGTTAGGTGCTTTCTAATTTCTTTAATTTGTAACAGGCCCTATCAATGTAGATTTTTTACTAATTCACTTACTGCAGGTAATGCACTAACTATATTTTTCCTTCAATGTTAATATTAAAGGAAAAATGTCATATTATATGAATGGAAACCAGATTTTGACCATTAGATCTGCAGGATCTCTGACATCTTGTGTTTGCATGGTGCAGTTCGTCCCCACATCTGTCCTGACAGGATGCTATGAAGGAAATTTATTTTACACTTTGTTCGTAAAGCTACACTTAAGCTTTGACAGTGAATGTATGACTTTATAATCAGGAGAGCACCATGGCGGCAACAGTCAAATGACAAATTATAATGTCTTGTTATAGTTTTAAATGTCATGTGTCACTGCCATTACTTTGCTCCAGTACTTTAAATTGTTATAAAAACTGATTCATCAAACAGAAGATAAATCTGAGATGAATGTGTCCTGATGTGACCTAATTGTTCTGCTTCCATCTGGTTTTTACTCTGTTACCTTAAATGTGGATAAGCCGTAGAGTCTTGTGGTGTGAACTGTTTCAGGTGAAACGTTGGTGATGTTGGTTATGAACTCCTCCAGGTATTTACAGGCCTGTTCCAGGTGAGTGGTGTTTATGATAATCTGCACCAGCTGTAGAGGAAAGGTGAAGCTTTTACAGCAGATGATTAAATGCTATGTCACATTGAAATAGGTGAGATGGCATGTATGTGCTTGTGTGTGTGTGGGGGGGGTGGGCGTGCGTGTGTGTGTCAGAGATAGATCCAGTCCCACCTCAGTCAGTCCTATGTGTGGTTTCTTGATGAGGTTTTGCAAGCAGCTGCTCAGAGTTCTGGTCAGCAGCAGGTTGGTTGATTTTCGCAGCATGTCGTCGATCTCTGTTGAACTGAAGACACAAACAACATTTAGCTCCTGCAGGTTCAGCTTTTCAGTTTTTACAAAACTCCCAGAGTAAGAGAATGGGGGATATGAGGTGTGAAGAAACCTCCAGGAGAAAATGGCTCATGGATAAAAGAATCACTTCTAAAGTGGTTTCAATGCTTTTCTAACCTGTTCATGTATAATTATGGGAGCCTTAAAATACAAGTGAGAAAATTGATGAAGCTTGTTGCAAATTATGTTCAGTTTCTATTAAATGTCATAATTTCAAAGGTGATGAACTTTGTTCTTAATGCAAGCATCTGAAATGTAAGACAGTGCCATACCTGCGGTGCAGGGACTCTGAGAACTTGAGGCTGGCATAAATGAACTCTTTGACCTGTGTGTAGATCTGAGGGACAGACTGGGACATCGGCAGCTTCTTAGGGAAGTCCTGCTGCTCACACACAGGTAGAAACAAAGAACAGCAAAATGTTAATGGCATGTTGGTCATGTGAAAGTAATGCTTATGAGAGCATTATGCAGTTTTGGTTCTTGTCACCTTTTCAATCTCAGGATCATGAAAGGGAAAGCGGCTGGTCACCAGTTTATACTCCTCCTCTGTTTCCACTGGGATAGGGCTGTAGTTGTCTGACTCAAAGATCTCTCTGTGCAAAAATAACATTTAATGCTTGGTTATACTTTAGATTTTAGTGCAGTAGAAGGAAGAGGCCTTGGCTTCACTTGGCTGTCTATGAAAATCTCACTCATGGGAGAAAAAAGGGCCATGCTCTTTCTAAGGATCAACATATCAGCATGTTAAAAATGATCTGGTTTATTCTGGGTTTTACTATGGTCAGCTATTTAAACAGGGTTCATGCATGTTTTAATACCAATACTTTGCCACACACTAACATCTAGACTTCTCAGTGCTCTTTAGTCAGTTTTCAAGTATAAATACAAGATTTACTACAAATATACCTCAGCGGATTGATGGATGGATGGATTTGGACAATCAGACAGAGTAAAGCGAGGGAACAAATTATTTTCATACTAATTTATATTTCCAGATTTGGGGAATATAATTCCACACTATTCCTTACTTTTACATTGCTGTTTAGAAAAACACAACAGATTCCAAAGTGTCTTAACACCTCAAGCCAAATTGGAAAAGCTGTGTGAAAAACACTAACTGAACAAGCATTTTATTTCCACCAAGACTCCCATGAACAACAAAGAAATAACAAATGTTTTAAAACAACAGTATGACAAAGGATCTACTTTTTCTTAGTTTCTTGTGTTCTGTGATGAGTTCCTGTTTAAAGAAAAGCTCAAGCTATTTCAACAACTCATGGCTTTGCCGGTAGCTCATGTTAGCAGTTAATCACCTCCATGTTTTATCCAGCATAAACGTCAAACCAACATTTATTCTAAGTACGGCTAAGGGCAGCCCAAACAGTGGTAACGGTGGTACAGTTTGAGAATTATGGGCCCAGACAGTCCAGATCACAACATGACTAAAAGGCTCTGCTGTGTTAACACATGCACTGGGTGTTGACATGTTTCAAAAATCAACTGAACTAAAGCAATGTTGGAAACAAGAACAGAGCAAAATCCTTCTACAACATGAGAGACTGAGAGTCAGACAGAAAATATCTCCAGCACTTAAATTGTTGCGACTAATGCTGGCTCTAGTATCTACTGGATCAGAGGATGTACTTAGTGTTTCACATGCAGTGTTTCCACTTTGACTTCTTTGTTAGTATTAAATCTGTTGTATTGATGTTAAATTTAAATGGCTTTAAAATATGACTATGACTAGATTCAATTTATCACACTAATGTGTAAAAGCAAAGAGCAGAAAGATGGCGTACTTTTTGGTTGGTACAAATTGGTTTGTGGGCTGAACTATATATTCCACAACAGAAGCAAAGAATATTTTAAGGCTGAAAAAAATAAAAACAATAAAAAAAATAATGAATAAGAAGTGTTAGATTTTGGTCAATTAATTATTGTGGCTTTCTTGTTTCAATAAAATAAAAATGTCCTATCTGAAGGAGGCATCTTCCCTATACAAAGACAGTTTTAGAAGGAATCTCACCTGAAAACCACGGCCCATTTTTTCAGCAGTGTTTCATTGTATTGGTCTCGGACCTCGAATAGCAGGTCAAAGAGTCGGTTCACTGGGAAACCATAACCCTGTGTGAACACATAGAGGCACACAAATCCACATGTCTCAGTCAAGCTTTTCATGCAAGCTGATTAATTAAAGCAAAACTCTGAACAAACCTGCAGTGTGTCAGCGCAGATGACTATGAGATTCTTCAGCTCCAAAACCAGGTCTGGGTCATCACAGTAAGACTGGAGAAGAAAGTGGTCAACTATCAGACTTACACCAAGAGAACTAAACTAGATGAGAAAATAAAGATGTTCTGATTTTTAAAACAACACTTTTAAAAACATGAACAGATCTTATTGAAATATTTATATTTCCAGTTTTTAAGTTTTATGTTTCTACAGGGAAACTGTGAGAAAATTATAATGGTGACTTTACTCTAAAAAAAGGAGACAGATTCTAACCCTCTAAAGTCGTCTCATGAATCGTCTCAGACTGGAGGAAGACGCCTCAGCCTTGACTTGAATGTATTTTATGAAAAGGGTAACCATTGAGAGGGGAGGGGATGTGACTGAACTACTATCAACAAGCCCTTCCATTTTTCAGAAGCACGAACCGATTTATGAGCTGAAAGCAACACAATGTCTTAAAGCTAACACCAGGATCCTGTCAGAAGTGTGTAAATCAACATCAGGACCAGAGTCCAACAGGGACAGCACTTTGAACCGGTTTTCTGTTCAGTACGGTACACATTACCATTGAAGGTCTGGTGATATTTATGATTAGAATGCCAATTTTGTTCAATATAGTAACTTTAAAGAAGTAAAAAATAATCAGCAATTATCCCCACAAACACTTTGCTGCTCATTACAAGGCAAAATGCCTGTAAGTGAATATTAATGAAACATGTTGCAATCCTCTCTGTGAAGTGAAGCTTCTTGTGACTCAGCTTCTGTCAGTCACCCCCCCCCATGCTGTGTAGCCCATTCTCTGACCGGTTAGCATAATCCCTCAGTCATTTACAACTGAGAGGAGTCCAGCAGTCAGGAATATACCCTCTAAATCTACTGTTATTGTTGCAATCTGTCTCTCATTTAGCCCCAGTGACCTCTTCTTAGGCCACATAGGCCACATGGTTTTTGACCTTTTGTGTTGAGAATGACATCATCAGTATGCCTGTGGGTGCACTCACCTCCGCTGTGCTATTATGTATGAGTATCAGTAAAGGAAAGTTCTCCCCAGAAACACAGATCTCCATAATTATTTTGAACTCAACAGTCTCCTTTTCTTCCACAGAATGTATCTGTGTTTACATTTGTCAATATTCCACTAACTTTGAAAAAAACACAATGTTGCATTTGCGGCGTTTCCGTGAAATAAGAAACACAATAACTTTAAAAATAACACGTGAGTAAGTTTGTTTGTCCGATAAGTCATTAGAAAACACGCCGCGCCATCCTCCTCCTGTCATCTTCCTCATCTTTCTGCCAGTGGCAGCCTCCTGCTGTTGATCATGAGTCGTGTGATGTGAAAAAACTGTTTCCACTGCAGTTTTTGGGAAACACTCATTTTGATACAGTTGGAAACCCACCTCATCAGAGCACAAAAACTTTTGTTTTTTTGCCATGTTTCCATTAAGCAAATTTATTTTTGTAATTCCAACTTGCGCCATTTTAAGGTCAATGAAAATGCAGCCAGTGCGGCTGATGGTGTGTGTGTACATGTTTAGTGTGAGTGTCGGCCTACAGAGTGTGTGCGGAGCACAGCAATGATCTTGGACAGGGCCATGTTCCACAGTTCATCGGTGAACGCTCTGGTGACCAGCCCCCTGGTGGCGTGAAGGATGTGGTCCTCCACTACAAAGAACCTGACGACAAACACACACATACACACACGCACACACACGCACACACATGCACACACACACACACACACACACATACGTCTTCAGTCCAGAAACTTCTAGTGCACCCAGGAGCCAAACAGACTGAAAGGCACATCTTACCCCACAATCTGATTAAAGTATCGTCTGTAGCCTTCTACAGTCTCATGCTACAAACAGAGAAAACACATCATTTTAATACCCAGACATTTTTGTGATATACCGTGTTGCTTTAACACAGGTTGCATGGTTTAACAAGAAGGCAGGTCTCAGACTGTTTACTTTTGATTCTTGTATTTTGTGTCTTGCAACTAATAAATGCAGAACACTGCTTATTGATAAAGAACTGGAGAATAACATCTTTATTTGCGCACCAATAATTTACATTTGCACATGCAGTGAAAGACACGAGGTGCTCACCATGTTAGCCTGTGGCTGCAATACTAGGCGGGCCTGTTTCTTCCTCTGCTTCCTGTAGTAGTTCTCAAATGTTTCTCTGTCACCCTGAAGACACAATATTTATAGAAACAGACTAAAACAGATGGATTTTGGGATACAGCATTTAGAGTAATTTAATGAGCTTTCTGCAGGAAAACATTTGCATGAAAAAGAAATCTGCTTTTTTGGATCAAAACCCATAAACTTTTCAAATAACAGGTAGATGTGGAGAAATACTGAGTGTTATTGACTTATAAACTTATTGAATAAATCAGTGAACAAAGCAGAACCGTACAGCTGCATGCCCTAATGTTCTAATGACTATATCGAAGAATGAATAAGGTATGGTAGTTTTTTTCATTCAGTCTTTTCCAATGTGACTGTATGTATCACATCATGTGTCATACCTGCTTGTCGAGTGAATTAGCAGCAGAATCACCTACTAGCACAGTGTATATATGTAGACATCTGTAGACAGGGGAGAAATCCACCAGGTCCTGAGCTGTAAGAACCTGGAAGACGAGAGAAAACATCAGTAATTACACAACCTTCACTTAAGACAGGAAGTGAAACTCCCAACAGTTTGTTGCCAGTCAGTTTAATAATGGCTTCAATAAAAACAAATGTGTATTTGTGATAAGACATTGGGACATGTGGATGCAGAGAGCTGTGATAATTTAAAGTAAAACACTTTTTTTTTATCCTAGTCTCACCTCTTCATCTGCTTCCTCCTCGTCTCCAGCGTCGTCATGGGTCAGCAGGCCGTTGGAGATGTGTGTGTGTGTGTGTCCGCTCAGAGAATACACAGGCTTGCTGTAGTGTCCTGTGTGGACCTGCTTTGCCACAGCACTGTTGAAGGTCCTGTGCTGCTGTGCCTGGGCAGAAGCACCATACACAAATCAAACATGCAGCTCTATCCGTCTGTCAGTTAAAGGTTTGGAAGAAACAGTCCCACCTGTCTCATCGCCGTCTCTCCAACCTTGTCGGAATGCTTCCGGATGCTTTCCAGGAAGTCCTTGAGGTCTGACATTGAGATCTCTTTGATTTCCTCCCTCAGTCTGGGCAGATTTTCTGCCATGATCTGGCAGAACCTGTACTGACTAACCCTGTGGGGGGGTCACAGATACTCAGTTCTTCCATTGTGAAGTTACACTTTAATCAAACATGTTGACTTTTGGTTACAACAGCCGCCTGCCACTAGTCATTAATTGCCAACTTTTCTTTGATATGACTGGGCTCTGTCAGTTAAATGTTTTGTCTTTGGTGCTTTTTAATATCTTATGCAATATGATTTTGATTTAATAAATCACAACCAGAATACCTTTTTACAAAGTCAGTTAGGAGCTATTCAAACATTTCTTGTAGAATTTGCAGTCACAAACTTTGACTGTGTGATCCTACCTTGGAATATACACCTTCTCCAGCTGCTCCATGGTTTTCAATGCAGCATAATATCTGGGGGCAGTAGAGTTTCAGTTAATCAATCAATCAATCAAATTTTATTTGTATAGCACATTTCAGCAGCAAGGCATTTCAAAGTGCTTTACATCATTACAAACACAGAAACACAATGCAATATAGAATCAATCATTAAGTCAAGTTCCATCAATAAATTTGCAATTGATTACATTTCAAATACAATTCTAAACAGGTGGATTTTTAGTTGAGATTTAAAAGAAGTCAGTGTTTCAGCTGTTTTACAGTTTTCTGGAAGTTTGTTCCAAATTTGTGGTGCATAGATGCTGAAAGCTGCTTCTCCTCGTTTGGTTCTGGTTCTGGGGATGCAGAGCAGGACCAGAACCGGAAGACCTGAGTAGTCTGGAGGGTTGATACAACAACAGCAGCTCTTTAATGTATTGTGGTGCTAAGATGGTTTAAATGTGAGAGTTTGCATTTATTATGATCTGCAATGGACAGCCCTGCAATATTGAAGACAGGTTTGCTGAACTTAATAAAACACACTATTGAAATATTTGTTCTGAGTGATTCACAGAAATAGCCAGAAACAGTAAAACAATTGAAACAATATATCAAGAACATTAAAGAAATTCAGGCAAATAATCCATAGCATGACAAAGAAGAGCATGGATTTAATTAAATGCAATCCGCTACAGTGAACACAACACTACTTGTAAAGGTGGAATGGGAGGTGTGATTTGAACACCAGTGACTTAACATCCAGAGTTGACTATTTGAAATGGAACATTTCAAAAATCTAGACATGGACTGAAAAGGCTAGAACAGCTGATCAGATTAACACATGTACAGATGACCTTTGACCCAAACAAGATGGTATAACAGACAGAAGGACTTTTATGAAAAGTTCTTCACCCTGATGCACACTAGGACCAACTAAACATGGCCACAGAACCTTTGGCTCTGGTCCCAGCAGTGGGGCCCATCTAACTTTCTTTGGGAATTTTTCTAGTTGTTATTATTATTATTATCGACCTGAGTCTGGTATGTGTATTAATTGTATGAGTTCAGCGTCGGGTCAGTGAGTTAGCTCTCATCATTAGGCTGATAGGCGGGCTGTGAAGGGATCTAATTGGTTGGTCAGTGAATGTAAAATGCGTTGTGGACAAATGAATAGAAAGACATTCTTATAAAACTCATGATGAAAAGGTTCGTCAGAACGCAGAGTGAGAGGACACAAACGCTACGAACCATTGGACACCGAAAGGAATTCGACCAGAGCGCCAACGTTTACATAACACTGTAATGTGCACTAAAGCATATAGCACATATAACAGATATATCAGACATGTTAAAAATACATATCATACATTCACTGGCAAATCCAGAAAGGTAACTATTGCAGTGTGATTGGCTGAGCCTGGCTCTGGGTGCCAATGCTATACCCTAGCAGACAGGCAGGGGGGGCTTTGTTGTGAACAAGGGCACAGTGAGGGTCAATTGTCCTTTCAGTGAATAGCTTCTTCTTTTGGTTCACAGTAAACGGGTCATTATTTTCCTGTCCCAAACAAACACCCTGTCCTTATCTTACTCAGCAACAGCCAAAGCGGACATTCATGAGGTAAAAAGGAAGCATCATCTGGAGAGTTTAAATAAATTGTCTGAAAGAATGATTCATTTACTTTTGTTATGTATTGACTCTACATGCACTAAGATTACCTAGAAGATGTTGTCATGGCTTTTTAAACTTCAAACAACAATTACAGGCAGAAAGACACGTCCACAGAGTAGGACGGAGGACGTGGATGAATCCACATCCTCATAACCAGCTCACACCAGGTAGACCCTGGGTTGGTGATAGAATCTACATCAGACAGGACCAGCAGGGGAGGGAGACGAGCCATTCCACCTGGCCAGACTACCACACAGAGCTCAAGGGAGTGAACTACCCCCAACAGCCATCGGCCCCCACCCAGAAACCCATCACACCACTACAGAAGCCCCTCTCACCTGGGCAGCATGCATATTATCATCACCTTTGAATCTACTAAATAAAAACAGCCTGTGCAACCCCTCTGTATTTCATGTTTGAAAGCTGTAAAAGATTAAAGATTTTTGTTGCAAATACAAATTGTACAATTAACCTGTTGTTTCTCATTAGCTGAGACCTAGCTTGACCTAACTTCGGTCCAAGCTCCGGTTGGTTTTAGAATATCTCCATTGTTACAATCTAGCTTGTAAGGAAATGTTTTGGGAGATCATTACCTTTTTGAATGCAGTTGCTCCTTCAGTTTGCTGTACATTTCAAGCACTAGAATGGTACAGAACATAAAAAACAGAATTAGTTTGCTGTCTTTATGAGATCTCATTTTTCAGCTGATTCAGAGTCAAAGAGATTTTTCAGAGGAAAAAGAAATACAAACATTGTTAGGGACTTGTTATTGAATCTAAACTGGTCAAACATCTTCTAATGATAAAAATGTATCTATCATGTATGTGACACCCTTAAGCACGAACCACTACAATAACAAAGTCATGCAGGCAAATGTACCTGACAATTTGTGTCACCTTTGTAGCGCAGCGTGCCATTTCCAGCTTTGGTATTTACATCTCGTTACATGTTTGAGTTAGTCTATTGAGAAATAATTTTCTTTGAAAAGAGAACATCCAAAATATGTGGTTTATGCCTGGACAACAAATGTGAGGATGAATTTTGTAATTTTTCGGAACCAAAGAACAGTGGTTTTGTCAGGAGATTCTCTTAAAATCCCTCTGACCACTGTGCAGGACTTGTATACGTCATTCCCAAGACGAATTGACGCTGTATTGGCCACAAAAGGAGGCCCTACACCATACTAATAAGTTATTGTGGTCTAAAACCAGGTGTTTCAGTTTCATTGTCCAACCCCTATATATATACACTGCTCAAAAAAATAAAGGGAACGCTTAAATAGGTGTTTAACACTTAAAGTGTTCCCTTTATTTTTTTGAGCAGTATATATAAACACAAAAGAACAGTGGTTTTATCACACAAAATTAACAATGGACATTTATTTCCATCCTGTTGCCATTTGTTTCTGGAGGTGGAGGGCAGGAAGTTGGTCATGTTATGTTTGTTTGCTCAGGTGACATTGACAGTGATTCAGAAAAGATTGTGGGAAGTTTGACTGAAGCAGAGCAGTGGTCAAGTCAGCGGTGTGGTTGCGTTTTTCAAGGTGTCAAGAGGGTAGTGAAATATAAAATATATAAATATTGTTGGTAAATATCAGTAATCATCCACAACAGCAACATTAATATTGGATATTGACATCAGTCCAAAGTTTTATATCAGTGTTTTTTTTTACATAGTTGTTATTGATGTCCACTTTTATAATATACATAAAAACAAAGTTTATCATTTTCATTTGAGTCCAAAAATCTTTAAAAACTCAAACTTCCATTCTGTCTGTATTGTAGCAACACTACATACCATCACTTGTGACTGTAACACAAACAGTCACACAAACAACGGCTGGCTGTTCTGAGGAAGGGACTGAACTTCCTTCCAGAAGAACAGAACAGGGACTAGCAACCAGTGTTTTACCCCTGGATGAGGTCTCTCAGGTAACAGTAACCTGTGTCACCTGGTATACAGAGCTGAAGTTTCTCCACTGTGGTGGCCATGTTCCTCTGCTGGATCCGACAGCGAATCACTTCCTCTGTCTGAGCTGTTACCTGGGGGAGGGACCACACAATTGGGGAAGACAATGAAAAAGAGGTCACCCTGTTGACTACCAGGTTAAAGAACGGTCATGTCCACCGCAGAACTATTCTTGCAGATAATGAGCATGTATCTGTCATGGCAGGAAAACAAAAGGCACAGTTTGTCCTCCACACATGCAGGACTACACACATACATGAACTTACATCTCTCCCTGCGTCCTGTAGTCTCCTGTTAGTGTCTGTCACTTGACCCTTTGAAAACAAACAGACATCAACATCAAAGCTCTGAAATATCTCCTCTTACTCATCTCTTTTAAGGATTAAGTTACAAATTCTAAAAAAAACTAATAAATCCATTTCTGAACTGACTGAAGAGTAAATTTTGTGTTACAGGATTTTGAATAATTTAGAGTGCATTTGCTGCTCTGCTTCATGCCCTCTGCAGCTCACTCCCAGCAGCTGCTTAGGCTCGTTATCAACTCATTGTCCATGAAGGAGCAAGGACAAAGCCGGGTAAATTCCGATTAACCAGGCAGCGGGGACCTGAACCCATGGTCGGTGCACTGGGCCTTTCATGGGCTTTAATGGCTTGTGACAGGCTCTTTCTCACAGATTCAGTGACAAACTTCTCAATTCTGGATCTGGATTTTTGAACTCTCGGCTCTTGTCACACTACTGAGAGCCATGACCTAATTGACCAGTGAGCTTTTTGAGGACTGGTGTTTTTTTGTTGTTTTTTTTAAGCAATGAAGAATCCAATCATGAAAATATACTAACAGCACAATTTTGTTCCTGTAGCTACAAAACAGATTGTAAACTTTTGAAAAAAAAAAAATAATTCTGGTGAACACTGCGATAACATTATGACTTGAGGTAAACAAACAAATACTGAGAAAGAAAGCAATACTTTATACTCTGGGTTCACAACAAACACTAAGAAAGAAAATGGAAATTATTATTTCCATCTCAGCAGCAAGGTTTTATTGAAAAAGTTACTTTTGGTCAATGTATGCAGTTTCTTAAAAGGGTAGTATTTTGTATTTTAAAGACACATTGTACCATTTTATAGCACAATCACTAACTATGTTACCTTCAGTCGTTGTGAAAACGATATATATATGTCAAACATGACTTTGTTTTGAAGTCTTGTGTGTCCTACTCACTCTTACCATCAGTTTCTCTGCATCAGCACGCACTTTAAGAAGTTCAGTTATGGCATCCACAAAGCCTTGATGGTGGAAATTACACATCTTTTCAATCTCACGGTCATGATTCCTTATCCTGGCATCCAGCTTCTCCATAAACCGTTTGTGAGCATTGGGCTGGTCATCATAAATGGACCTAAACAAGACAAAAGGGGAACATGAAAAGGGAGGGGGAGTAAAAAAAAGAGGGTGAGAACTCTAGAAAATGTAGATAAACAAAGCAATTCATTTTAACCTGTGTCTCTTTACATGTGTCTATGTCCATAGTAAAAGAGTTTAATTTTTGCTTTAAGTTGTTTGCTGATCACCTTGGCTCTGTTACATTGCAGATGGCGCTGTAGCCGTAATTGATAGCTCAACTGTGTTAGTTTGTTCAATTCAGTTTATTTTCTTTTCAGTTTTTTTTTATTTGTGCACAGCCTGCAAGGGGGCATGGAGAATCTTTTCTCTTGCATTCAGTCGTAAAAGTTGTATGTTATCTTGACAAAGCTGTGCATTTTGTAACAGCAGTCGGCATGTCAGCATAAATTGCATTTAACACATTTCCTGTGTTTTCATAATTCATGACAGTCTGTTGCAATTCAGTCATTTTATTCACTAAGCGACTTGCTTAAATATAAAATCATGTAAATTCAAAACTGAAAGATTTATAGTTATTTACAGAATCACACAAATAATAAATAAATGCCTTACACAGAGAGGACTTAGAGGCAGTCAGGCCTGTATAGCATTTTACATGTGGATATTATATGAATAAAGTTTTTTGATGAGCACAGCAAGAACACTGTCAGTTCCCAACTACAATCCAAGGTTTATTTCAGGAACAATGTCTCCATCTAGTGACACTAAGTGAAGTACAATCATTTTTTAATCAATAACTAGAAAACAGTAGACAGAATTCACCAACTTCAGTTAAAATTATTTTAAATGTACAACATTTAAATACCTTTACTACGGAACAGGATTAGGGTCACCGAAAAAAAAAAAGAAAAGAATTCTGACTCAGAATTCTGACTTTAAAGTCAGAATCTCTTAATACAAGATCTCTGCAGGTTATAGAACGATTTTAAGCCTGACAGAAAAGCCCCATGAGAAAAAACAGCACAGATATGAGATTTAATAGCCCTGCCATGACACAATTTAACACTTGTGGCCAACTCACATTTTTTTCATATATTTAAGGTATTTTAAGGTTTTAGATACATGAATCTAAGCATTTTTAAGAAGGTGCGGACACCCTGTCAAAAAGTTTCTATGATAAGTAAAATTAAGTAAGAAGATAAACAGAAAATAGTGACGTGCTGCAGTTTGACACTCCTGCACCAGATGGATGTTTCATCATAGCCACGTTTTAACAACCAACTGTGGTAATTTTCTTACTGTAAGAAAATGATGTTTCCTCAAAATCCCCAGGTCACAAAGTTATTTTGGTTTCCAAAAGGGTTCTAATCTCATATTTCAAGAGCCAACCAGGCAAAATGGGGATGAGAACCCCAGTCAATGTAGACAGATTTATAGAAAATACCTCTTACATTACCTTACATATTAGATCTTATCACTATTCTTTCTAATTTGTGAAAATACTGAACTACAAAGACAAATAAACTGATACACAATGATGCAAGTACATATGCACATGAAATGAAAATGGGAGGAATGAATGGTAATGGATTTGCATGAAAATAGGGATATGAACAAGTAAATAGCATAACTGAACCGGAGCCAATTAGACATTAGGGTTTCTGTTATGGTAAAACTTTTTTAACAGATTCTGACTCTTTGGTTTGTTCAAACACTTCATCTGCAGTAGACCTCAGAAAAATCTAATGTTGTATGGCAGGACAGTTTTACCATTTAATTTCTTTTGCTCATTCTCCATGTCACCATATGAACTCGGACATTCACGCCGTTGGTGTGGAAACTCTACTTCTGCATCTACAATCCATATAAAGCAATCAGTCCTCATCAGCAAAGACCAGATGAACACTTCCACTTCTGTATCTCTCCACACAAACAGAGGAACAGCTGAGTCATGAACACAATGTATGTTTATTCTTTGTTATACAATACTAATACATCTAGCTCAGATGCTTTATGAAATAAAGCTGAAGCTAATTTATGGACAATAAGAGAACGTATCCATACAGTTGTTTTCTATCACCATAATGTCCCCAAATGCTCTCTGAGTGTTAGCACCTTGGTCACTAATACTGAACTAATTTGATTGGAAAATTAATCTTAATATTGCAACTCTCAGTCTCAGGACATTCATATAAATTATTCCACACACTTCAAAGAGAATAGAACGAGCTTACTTGGCTCCCAAGGATGCGGTATATTATGGGCCTACACAGTAGCTGCTTGAAAGTGCAGCATTAATGATTACAGCTGAAAGTCAACGACCAAGTCACTGATTGGTTAGTGTCATAATGGAAAGACAAGTCACTTACACCATATGACTCGACTCAGTGTTTATAACTTCCTCATTCATTTGGACTTACAGAAGTCAGTTGCAAGGAGGAATATTGCTATTTTTGTAGAAAACTTTAACAGTCAAGGCAGTTCAAAGTGATAAAAACATAACACGATAAACAAATGAAAAAAAAAAAACACTACAGTTGCAAAATAAAAAGAAGTAATAAAAAATTGTACTCCAGACTAGAATTAGTTGATGTTTCAGTTATTATTAATTAAAGGGTTTTAGCCTTTATTTAAAGGAACTCAGTGATACAGTGATACAACAGGTCTGTAATATGTTTTGGTGCTTAGTCATTCAGATTTATAAACTACAGACAATATTTTATAGTCTATTCTCTAAGTGGAAGGACTTGAGAACTGGGTGATGTGCTCTATCTTCCTGGTTTTAGTCAGAATGCCAGGAGCAGCATTCTTTTGTTATAAGCAGACCTGTGAAGACGCTGTTGCAGTAATCAATGCAACTAAAGTGATGTGTTTCTATAGATCTTTTGGGACATCAGTCATTTAATCCTAGAAATGTCCAATAGGTGATACAAGACCTAAAGGACAAGGACTGGTTCACGTCTCTAAATGAGACTTGAACCAGTCATTTACAGCAGCATTAAGTCAGACCCAGCTCTCATGGTCAACCGTGTCAAATGCTCCAGCAGAACCAACACCGTGGTTCTTCCACAGTCTGTGTTTAAATGGATATCATTGAACACTTTAACAATGGTAGACTCAGTACTGTAGTGAGAAAGGCATCAAAGTGGTTGGTCATTGTTAAGAAATTATTTAACTGTGTAGGAGGGATGAATTTACTATTTCAGTCGCATTTCAATGATAGGCAAAACCTTTGCTAATCTGTACACTGTGGCAAATAAGGTATGAGTAATGAGGATGTTTTTGTTAATGATTTTCTCAAAGAATGTTTCCTTTACATGCTTCAGTGCTAACTGGTTCAGTCTCTCTTTGTAGATTTCACACGGAACCTATCAGCATAGCAACCAGCATCAAACCAGCAAAGCAATATGGTGGGACCTTTTTTCAAAAGACATTTGCACACCTAAGCCTAACTACAATCTCTGTAACATGAAACTACAGGCAGCCTGCCCATCACTGTGTGTTAACAAACTTACAAGCTGAGTGACTGTACATGTAAATACAAGCTTTGCCTGTATTTCCATGTATCAGCCCATTGTTTGTGTTTGTAAAGATATCATTCCTATATAGTTGCTAATCAGGTGTGTGAGCAGTCCCACAGCAATGACCGACCTGCTTGAAGAATTTCAATCAGGTTTCAAAGATCATCATGCTATTGATCAGCATATTGGAAATATCCAGAGTCCATGACTGTGATTTTATGAATGTGTTTTACTTTATGGTTGGAGATCCAGATGAAAATTTCAACAATAAAGTTTTTTTTTTATCTCATGCATGTATTTATTCAAGGTTGGACTACTGTAATTCTTTACCAACAGAAATTACAGTTAAAATTCTTCAGCTGAGACAAAATCTACAGCAAGAGTTCTGATGACAATTAAAAACAGAGATCATATTTTTCCTCTTTTAGCTTCTCTTCATTGGTTCCCTGTTAAACCCAAAATAAAATTTAAGATTCTTATCTTATATAAAGCCCTTAACAATCATCTCCTTCACATATTAGAGATCTGATCGGTCCATATGTCCCTAACGGACTGCAGGTTTACTGCTGGTTCAGAGGTTCTAGCAGTAGAATGGGAGGAAGATCCTTTAGTGATCAAAATTAAATAATCGAAGTTATTTTCTAAGTTAAGCTTTTAACTTCATGTTGTTTCTCTGTTTTTCTCTTCATAGAAACCACATCCGGTTTGTCTTTCTGTTTACCTGTGACACCTTCCTTCACAGGGTGCATCAGCTGAGTTGCTGCCGATATCTTCATGATGCACTTGGTCCTGTCTTTAGTGTTTAAACCTGTCTCTCTCCTCAACAAAGCCATTGGCTGATCTATCACTGCAACTCACTACACGCACTCTAGACAGAAAACTGGCTCAGAGCTCATCTGCTTAGCTGTGTTTCTCTCTGAGATGACGCCGCAGAAGGAGCTACTGTTACCATTTAACTCTTTACTTTTTCTTAAACACAGTCATTACTTCTTGGTCAGGATATCTGAATTTCTTGTGTGTTTGCTTTGTCAAACCCCCAGCAACATGATCATAAACACCGAGCCAAGTGTTGGTGCTGCTGGACGTTTCGTCCTGCTAAAGGAGATTTTTCCTCTCCACTGTTGCTATGTGCATGCTCACTAAGGGATTGCTACAAAGTTACCAACACAAACCAAGCAACTGCCCACTGTTGCTACATGCTCATCCAGGAGGTGTGAACGCTGCAATTCAATGACTCGATGAAATCTGCGGGGTTTCCTGAGATAGAAAACTTTTAAACCAATTTCAATAATAAAATGAACTTGACTGGATTGTTTGATAACTTGGATCAATTAGAATGTATTGACTGAACTGGAATCTGTGGTTTGCCTGAGTTGACCTCTTTTATTCCCTTAAGAGGATATTTGTTGCGAGTTGGTGTCACACAAACTGACCGAGACTGGTTGCCTCAACAGAGAAGCAGAAAAGAATGTACTGGCAAGTACCTTCGACTTCATGTGACAATATTCAAACATTCCGTTCAGCTATAGCACCAGTGAGTGCTCTAGCACTCCACATTCTGCAGATCATTTACTGAACTTTAAACCATCTTTATTAATGCAGGTCTTCTCCGGCTGTCTTTTTATAGATGTGATGCATAATCTAAATTGTTTAGTACTTCAATTACAGTCCAGTTAAAATGATAGAAGCATCTTTTATAGTTGGGAGTGAAGATCCTTGCACAGAGAGGAGAACTGAAGAAAATAACCTTTGAGCACAAAGAACGTGGTGATGACATGTTATGTGGTATAGAAAAAGAATAGGGTCAAAAAATGTGGGTTAATCATTTTGAATATTATTGGAATTTTCAGCAATGCCACTGCAATTACATATTCAACATGCAGCTCTGCCACAACCAATGTAAAAACGAATGAATGAAAGGGAGGAGAAACATTACATAGAGAAATGGAAACCAAAAAAGAAAAGAGAAGAAAAAAAGCATCTAATTGAGAGTATGCAAATAAAACCCAGATAGGGAACAAAGACAGAGATAGTAGTTCAGGTTGTTACTATGTAGTTTAAAGATTATGCTGTACATGTACGTTTATGTTTTCCTCTAAACTTTTTTCCTTTTTCTTTTTTTTAAGCCTACTATGACCCTTTTAAATTCATGAGCCCATTCTCTAAAGCTAAAACTGCCACACACACCCCACCGCGCAGGAATATATCCATCCTAACCACATGTACTATTTACAGAATGAAACTTAGTGGTGTGATCAGAAATGCAGCAATAAACGTCAAACAAAACTGAAAGAGTTCTGCATCGTTACCTTCGGGACGTATCTTCATTGTTTTACTCACTGACACCTGAAGTCATCGCCTCAAGGCATGAATACGAAAAAGGTTGCTGCTGAGTTCACTTTGCAGCCTATCAAACTGATGTCATTCATGGTGGCCTTGACAGCTACTACGGAAGCTAGTACTGCAAACAGAACTGATCCAGGATACAACAGAGCTGGAACTGGATCAATTCAAACCCTTCCCACAGACCGAGCCGCGTCCTACGACAGACTGTCGTGAATCTTAACTTTCTGATTTGTACAAAACAACAAGATTGTTACTACTTAGCCGTCAGCTAACATCAGTAGAATAACAATAAGAAGACATACAACGTCCACACAAACAGACGATATTGACATCTCTGTTAATTCAGTGGCTTTGTATCTTTATTTAGCATTTACGAAATCACAAACGAGTCTGGTGTTACTAAAGATTTATTACATTTATTCAAAGCGCTTTGTTAGCTAGTTTGTGTGTAGCCTCTTGCTTCATTTCATCACTATGGATGTTAGCTACCAGTGCTAGCCCTGGCCTTACAGGCTGTGGATGTTTCTAAATGAAGGTTCTAACATGGAGAATAAACAACCGCACGCGGACAGCATCACCGGCTCTTACCGGAGAGTCGGACCGACACAAGCCGTGTCGGTGCTCTCAATTTCCTGCAGTATCCGCTCATGCTCCGTTACACACTCCAGGGTTTCATTGTCCGCCATGATTGTTATGTACAGTGTATTACAGTTTTGACTGCATCTCCACAGAACAGTCCGACTGAGCTCCGGCCTCTGGGGGGCGCTCTAAGAGATATTATATTTATCATTCAATTCAACTCTAACATTGTTCAACTAATGATAGTTCACATCTGTAACATGCTAGGGTCAAAGTCAGAATCACATTATCCATAAGAACAGCAATATGTAACAAGAGTACTTAAGTTTACATACAATGATTTAGTATTTAAAACAAATACAAAAAGAAACATTTAAACGATACTGTGACAAAAGGAACATCTTCAATTTTTAGATCCATCAGAAATAAAACAGCCTTATTAAGGAAACATGGCCCCAACAAAAGAGCTGTCAATAGAAAGATTGGAAAGAGTTATTATATTCCTCAAAGTAAAAATCCAAATTCCATCCACTAAGGGCAGGTCTGGTGATGAAAGTCTTCTTTTATGATGATGGCACATTCTTCCATTATGCAAAACTTGTTAAAAGCATAAGAATGCAAAATTCAGTAGCATGACCAACAAACAGTTTGAATCTGAATGCATGGTGCCAATTAAAACAAAAGGTAAATGGCAATGTTCTATCTTGCAAATCTGACCGGTCAGCTACTTCATGAAGTTCTTGTTTTTCATCACTGAAGTTCATATCTTCAGGTTTTTGTTAAAGAATAAAGACCTTGCAACAATAACAATTCTAAATATTTGCCCATGGCTGCACAAAACTTCTTATTTTTTCATTTAAATAAATGGGATAGGTGCAGTAGAAAGCAGTATGTGCAAAAAAAAGTCCAATATCACAAATCCAGGAGGAATGTGACTAAGCACAATTCTTGAGTTTTCTACAGGCTGGATAGAAAACTACCATTTCCAAAGAAAGTATCCCTTATGTGAGTCTAGTAAATTATATTTATGAGAGATTGTTAACACATAATAAAATTAACACAGGTTATATTTTTCTTTTAGCATCTTTCCTTCTTATGTAATAATCCCAGTAAAACAAGTGATTTGATTAAAATTTTAATTCCCTCTAAATGAGTTCTATGTAGCACAGTATAATATTGCAGTTCATGACTGCTGCATTGCAGTACATTACTTCTGTACTTTTCCACATTGAAAAGTTGCTGTAATGCCTCTCAGAGGCTGGTTAAACTTCCTCAAGCTCTTTGCTTGAATTTCATTTTAACTCATTTTCTTAGTTAAGATATAATGATCAGATAATGAGTTGTCCATAAATTTACCTTAAAGTAGTTCCTAGAGGCAACTCCACAGATTCTAACTCAGCAAAAAAATTCCCACAGGCCTTCTCCTCCACTTTTTCTTCTTCGATTTGACTTGGTGGGTCGGGTAGAGCTGCATGGACCCTGTCAGTGTCCATCTTTAACAGAACTAAATAAAAAAGACAGCAAAAAATCAGTGTGTGTGTGTATGGAGACAAGAAGGCGGGGGGTGAATTCCAGGGCACCTGCTATGGTCAGCAGAAAATGAGGGTGCAACAGGAAAAAGAGACCTTGTGATTCCCTGGACTTTGAAACCAACAAAAGTGAAATCTTGACTGTTACACTTATAAAGCTTGGTGCAGAAGCAGATTTAAAAATGACTAATTACTATATATAGATATATTGTGGAAGAGCAGCTTAAGCAAAGGGCAGCTTTCACAACCCACTTTGTTATTTCCTTCTATTCCTCCCAAAATGGATTTTGAGAATTTAAAGGATTGCTCAAACATGCAACAAAATCAAGGCAACACCCCAAGTATGTTTTTGAAAATGTACTATTTAACATCAGGAAGCCATTCCATCACAGGGAAATACACACAGGACAAACAACAATTCACACACACGCCTACCCCCCCACACACACACACTTGCACGCACCCCCTTATACCTGGTAACAATTAAGAGAGACCAATTTACCAAACATGCGTATTTTGGACTGTTTGAGGAGGTTGGAGAACCCACAAAAAACCAAAACATGAGAGGAGATCATGCAAGCTCTATCATCAACCTTTACCTAACCAGGAGTTAAAAAAAAAACTCCTTGAGATGAAAAATCTCTCTTACAAGAGAGTCGTGGCAAGTGGCAATAACAGAAAGATCCCAGGCCAGGATTCAAACCTAAGATCTTCCTGCTGAAGGGTCTTAGTACTAATAACTGTTCCTGCAGACAGCCCAGACAAAAAGATAGACAAAAAATGTTCTGTCTTATTGTTGTTTAGTAGTGATGCAAGTTATTGTAAATCAATAAATGCAAACAGAGTTCTGACTTCTCTGTGCAGCAGTCATGCAAACACAGTAAGAGGCCAATTACATAACAAAACAGTTGGCCTATTCCGTAACGGCCAAAAGTTGCAAAATTATATCTGACCGAAAAAAATGCTTTGACAGAGAGCAAAAATGGGAAGTGAAGAGAGAGTATGACTTTGAGCGATGGTGTGACATTCTCCTCTACATCGTGCCTCATTGGTTTATGTGGAATCTGGGAACCAAATGCAGGCAAGTTAATAATAATGCCGAGTTGGAGCAAAAATAAGGAATTTTATAACCCAGACAGAAAACTGAGCCAAAAATGGTTTTGGTCAAAAAAATATAAAATAATTTTAATATTAATTTGTTTTAGCGCTGTTACTTCTGGCAGTATTAACCAACAACCACCAGAATGCTGTGGTTAAAATATTGAATATTAAATTGAGTGTTGGTGTGAATATGCTCTTCATGTTAAGTGCATGTGTTTTATTAAACAAATGAAGAGTGAGGTGGTGAAGTTCCTATTGTCTCCTCTATTCTCCATGTACTCTTCCTCTCCATGCTGTGCCAGCTTCCTGCCCACTTCCTGACTGCTTTTTGTGTGCATCCGGGGCACAAGCTGCTATGCAACTTTTGACCTGCATTGTAGGTTATTCTCTGCACAAATACAACTGGAGGATGTCTGCTAAATTTCAGAGCCAAGAGGTTGTCATTTCTGACAAAGTCTCTCAGAGTTTTGACACTGAAAAATCATCAGTTTTTCCAATTTTATTAATTTGTGGACTTCGTTATGTACTCTTATCTGTTAATGATAAGCAACAAGTCAAATCCTTGAAATTGCAGTATAAACAGCATGAAAGGTTTCAGATCAAAACTTTTAAAACCCTGTTGTGGTTTGGATTTTTTTAACTTAATTTGATTATATACAGTATATATATATATATATATATATATATATATATATATATATATATATATCAACTATAACGTTTGATAAATACTGTATATACTGTATATAAAGTCTATATCTATAAAGTTTAGATATAGGAATAGAAAAGTCTCCAAGTAGACAAAAGAGTTAGGTCTGTAAGTAGAGACCAAACTGTCTCTACAGTGTAATTAATGCCTGATTAAATCTAAATGGGATTTACATTAGCATGTTACAGTTGAACTTTCATAATGAATCTTAACAAGTTGGCGTTTATTCTTTGTTTCACACTAAGCTTTCAAAGCCAGAGCAGACTGTAACCTCTCCAACAGATGGCGGTAATGCTCCATGTATTCTGTGGTGTCAGTATGTAATGTTTCATCCTTAGAATAATTTTTTCAACTCCCAGAAATCATTAGAGATCAAATGAAAGAGGCATCTGGTCCTCACCATTGTGTGTGATGGTATCCTCTTTAGGTCTATTCACTCTGACAATTTGCCATGAGCTAGAGGTAGTACTTTATGCAACATGTACATTCAGCTCCTAAATGGATTTTTACAGTAAAAAAACAAACAAAAAAAATTATAAATGTTAATAAGTAGATGTATCCTTTCAACAATATTCTTAGTTTTATCACTTGAATACACTGGTTTTATCACTTGAATACACTGAAATGTAAGTAAATGAGTCTGAATCTATCCATTTGAATATCCTGTTTAGTTGGTGACTTATTCTAGATGTGGTTAATTTTATCTTTGGTAATAAAATACATAAGAATGATGTTATCTTTGACTTGTAAATGTAATTTAAATCACATAATTCTAGAATTTGCTTATTTCTCTTCTGGAATAATGCCTAAATCAAAAATATCCTGTCCAGGAGTGATTCTGAAAATGATTCCATTCATTTGTTACTTCAAGGCCGGACTGCTGTCATTTTTTTATTATCAGGAAATCCCCCAGATCTGGTAACGTTGACCTAAAATGCTGCACAGAGTTCTGATGAAAATTAAAAACATAGATAACATCTCCTGAAGAACCAGCTCCCAGTTTTATCTGTCTATAAGGAAAACACTCTGTCTACTTCTAAGACTATGCTTAAAACTTTCCTTTGTAATGAAGGTTATAATTGGAGCTGCGTAGGTTAGCCTGAGCCATGTCTGTAGTTATGCTGCCACAGGTTTAGGCTATTGGAGGACAAACTGACCATTTCTCCTTGTTCTGTTATATTCTTCTCCAATTTTGCATTACTTGTTTCAACTTCTAATTTTATACTTTCTGTCTTTTTTCTCTACATTTTCTCTACATCTGGCCTGGTGTTCTATGTAGCTGTGACAATTTTGTAGATGGGGGGATTAACTGAATCTCTCTTGAAGTTATTGGCCTTGTTGCAACTGACTGTATGGTCTCTCTTTCATCCTATGGCCTTTAAAACCGGCACAGAGTTTATCTGTTTCTCTCCCAGATGAAACTGCTTAGGGAGGATTAACTTCTCACTTTTCACTAATATAGAGGGCACTCCTGGATCAGTACTTCAGTTTCTTTTTTTGTTTGTGCTCTATTTTCTCAAACCTCCAGTATTTTATCCTTTATTTTATGTCCTCTAAAGCTTAGATATCTATACTTGATGTCTGTATGCTGTGAGCACTTGAAACTGAAGTCATATCACTTGATTCTGCACAGAGTCTTGGTCAGTAAGCTGATTCTGATTCAGTTCTGGATTGTATATAAACCAGTGGGCTCAAACTGCGTTCCTCATAGGCCACAATATTGCCAGGTGTGTCCCTTGACCTACACATTCAAATTAAATGGTGAAACTGCCTTACTAGAATGCAGTCGAGCTCTGCTAATCAGCTAATATTGGAGATTAGTTTGCTGAATCAGAGACATTATAAGTTGGAGAATCTGACCCTTACGGAATGCAGTTTGAGATCTGGAGTAAGTCCTGTTCACCAGAAAACTGTAAGTGTCAGCAGTGGTGCTGGGGTCCTCTGCTTCATTCTCTGGGCTTTGTGAGGCTGTTGGAGAAATTGGAATGGAACCACCAGACTAAATTGGGATAGTTATTTAACAAACCGCCTTTACTTCAGCAACAGCTTCAGTCCTTTACTTGATCGTTGATCCCTGAACCTCCCACCACTTCCTCATACTCTCCACCACCTGTGTTAGCATCTCCGCTTTTCTCTTCCTCATGCTTTAGGCCTCGATATCTTCAAGATGCCTCAACTCCCATTCCACAGGGTCTGGCTGACATCTCCATTTCAGTTCCAGAAAGTCTGGTCAATATCTTCATTCCTGCCCCATCATCAACCTCAACCACATCTTCCTATTCCCAGGTTCTCCAAATAAGAGTCCTCAGATGGGCTAGTCTGTCTCCTGTTCATGTGTTCTCCCACAAGGGCATCCACCTGGGCTTGCCTTGCTTTCGAGTTACCTTGGACCCCGTCACCTCCTGACTGGCCTCCTGCTTTCTTCTGAAGGTTCCTCCTGTACCCATGGAGCACACCAGAGCTCCTCCATCTAGAACCCACCCTTAAGATGGAGTTTCTGTCATGATCTTTGAGACTTTGGGTTTATTTTGGTAATGGTATTCTGCACCATTGTTCCCTGTGTATTCTATCAGTCATATTTCACACTTCCTCGGTTCATCTTCAGTTGTCTTCAGTTTTCTCTTCTGGACCCAATTTCTAATCAAACACCTGCTCCTGGTTTAGTAATCAACTCTCTAACTTAAACGTCTATCAGCCAGCTGCAGTCAGCTGTTATTCCCACCAGCTGGCTTCCTAGTTTTCCTCTAGTGATGTATTATTTTAGATTGGCCAGGGCTTTAACCTTTAAATTTTCTTGAGTAAAATAGTTTATTTTCTCTTGCTCCTGTCTCCTGCATTAGGGTACTTCTCCTCACCATTATGTAGCAGTAAGTCTGCATGTAGAGCTCTTGTGAGCCCAACAAAAAGCTTGACTAGCTCAATAAGTGTCTCTCTCAGGGCCTAGTTTGCTCAGTGTACTCAGTCATGTTCATCACTTACACAGGAAGATACACACACACACACACGCACACACACACGCACACACACACACACACACACACACACACAGAAGAGAGAGAAATGGCATTTGTAATTATTGCTTAGCAGACACAAACCCCTCAGAGGTTGTTAGCTTTGTCTCCAGCCTCCTTAAAGAGGACAGGTTCTGACTGAGAACCAGAGGAAATGCAAACATCCTCCTCAGTGGATATCTGTGTCTGCTGTTCTATGTCCCTCATTGTTACACTCTACAAAATCAACAGTGATTCAAGTATTGGCGTTTTCACTACAGAAAATCATTTTTGATGATATTAAAGCAAATGTGGACCTTGTTGGTTGTTTTTATTGATAAAAAAGTAAATTGCCATCTAATATTGTAATGTGCTACATTTAGAAATAAAAATTTTCTAGGTTTTCTGGTTGAAGTGATAATGAGTGTAGTAGAGGCTTTGCTTGACAAAGAATGGTGGAGCCACTGTGCAGGTTGAGCCGCAGTCACAGCAGACCAGGTTGTTTGCAGTGCAGTCTGTCTTCCTCCATGGCGGTCAGCTCCTCTTCACCTTCATCCTCCTGGAACAACAGGTCAAGCTCATCCGGCTACACAGATTTATCAAACACTAAGGGGAAGTCAAACAAAGCTAATGGCTTTCATCTACCTTCTGTCGAGTCAACATCAAAACAATCAGAAAAGTTTTGAATCTGCAACAAGACAATTTTACATACATAAAATAGTGAAATGTTTGCTTTGGTTACGTAAAGGGATTGTTAATGGTTTTTAAAGTAATCATGTTGTTTTCTTCTTGGTTTGATTTGATAGCACTGAACAAAAACAGAAACCTTGTTATTGGATGACTACTTTGTTCACTCCACTCTTCCCAGTATAGCTTTTTGCTGCCACAACTCTCAAACTGGGATATCTATCTATCTATCTATCTATCTATCTATCTATCTATCTATCTATCTATCTATCTATCTATCTATCTATCTATCTATCTATCTATCTATCTATCTATCTATCTATCTACAGTATATATATATGTATATATATATATATATATGTATATATATATATATATACTGAGGAGATAAAAGCCATGGATATTAAGACTAGAAAACTACTAACAATGAATGGAGGGTTCCATCCCAAATCCAACACCCTGAGACTGTACACGAGCCGCAAGGAAGGAGGCAGAGGACTAGTGAGTGTGAGAACCACAGTCCAGGACGAAACAACTAAGATCCATAAATACATCAGGGACAACGCCTCAACAGACAATGTGCTCAGTGAATGTCTCAGACAACAGGGAACGGAGGTTGAGGTGCCAGAGATACCATCATGGGAGGACAAGCCCCTACATGGGATGTACCACCAGCAAATAACCCAAGTGGCTGATATCAGTAAATCCTACCAATGGCTGGAAAAAGCTGGACTCAAGGACAGCACAGAGGCCCTCATCCTGGCCGCCCAGGAACAGGCCCTAAACACCAGAGCAATAGAGGCCCAGATCTACCACACCAGACAAGACCCAAGGTGTAGGTTGTGCAAGGAGGCCCCTGAGACAGTCCAGCACATAACAGCAGGGTGCAAGATACTGGCAGGGAAAGCGTACATGGAACGACATAACCAAGTTGCAGGCATAGTGTACAGAAACATCTGTGCAGAATATGGACTGGAAACCCCGAGATCAAAGTGGGAAACACCCCCAAAGGTGGTGGAGAACGCCAGAGCTAAGATCCTGTGGGACTTCCAGATCCAGACAGACAAAATGGTAATGGCGAACCAACCAGACATTGTCGTAATGGATAAACAACAGAGGAAAGCCGTTGTGGTAGATGTAGCAATACCAAGCGACTGCAACATCAGGAAAAAGGAGCACGAGAAACTAGAGAAATACCAGGGCCTCAGGGAGGAACTGGAGAGGGCCTGGAAGGTGAAGACCACAGTGGTGCCTGTGGTCATCGGGGCCCTCGGGGCAGTCACCCCCAAACTGGACCAATGGCTACAACAGATCCCAGGAACAACATCAGACATCTCAGTCCAGAAATGTGCAATCCTTGGCACAGCCAAGATACTGCGCAGAACCCTCAAGCTCCCAGGAGTCTCGTAGAGGACCCGAGCTCAGAGGATAAGAACCACCCGCGGTGGGTGAGAAGGAAATTTTTTTTTATATATATATATATATATACAGTATATATAGGTATATATAGGTTCTCCTTTAAACCAATGTAATACCAGATTTGTTTTCTATTAAATAGGATAGCATTTATCTTTGTGACATAAACAGTGTAATGAGGAGAGAGAGAATCCCTGTTTGTGTGTGAAGCGCCTTATATGCTTTAGTCATCTTATCAGTCAAATGTGGCTCACCTGACAGGGAGCTAGTGAAGAGTGAAGAAGATACAGCTTGATGGAAGAAAGACAAAAAAGACTCCAGAAAGCTATTCAGTGTTTGTAACGCTGGCACCAAGTGAGTCAGAGCTGTTTGAGGATAAAACTGTAGTGTAATGTAGCCAAACATGGGAACGGTTCTTGAGAAAAGTGGATGTTGGTGGAGGAAGGCCGGCTCCTTCCAAAGGAGTTCTGGATCCATATAATTCACCTGAAGGAATAAGCCTTGATCCTGGTTTTATTCTGAATTCTGCAGAATGAATCCTTGAATTATAGATGTCTTGAATTCACCCTCACAGCAATTCCTCTGAAGGAGCAGACAAGCAGCCTCTGCAGCTCCAGTCCAGAGCTGAGAAGCACAGCATCATCAATGCTGACCCTCCGTCCCACATGCGTAAATATTATAGCTTCCATTGGACAGAAATGACAGAATGGGACAGAACACAGACTGGGATAAAGCAAACATATACAGTAAGTGCTGTGTGCTGAATCTATATTATGCACATTTGCTGCTATTAAAACTATAATACAGATTTAAATGTCAAGACCAGCTCAGACAGCGCAGATTTTGTGAACAGAGTTAAGCAGGCAGTGGGAAGGAGGGGTGGAAGGAAGGATGGTGATATGCTCCAACCTTGTGTTTGTCCTCCTGACTTTCCTCTTTTCCAGATATTGGTGCTGATAAGAAACCTATTGATTAGCATTATTATGTGATTATCAGAACTGCTGGCTGTTTAAAACAGCATGCAAAACCAAGATGGTTTTATTAGAGCATTGTCAAATTATTGTTACTCTCAGATGACTTTGACAGTATGGCTTAGAGATTCATTCAGTGCTCCCAATACAAATACAGATATCTTGATAATTGTTTGTTTTTTGTGTTCCACAGCTGGATGCTTACATAATCTGTACATGTCACCATGAGTAGTGATGATTGCTAGCTTACCTCTACACCCACAGAAAGCTGTTTGTTACATTATTACTTGCTGCACAAGTCAAGAATAAAGAACAACAAATATTTTCTATGACAAAGCATTTTTTAAGAGTATGCTTCTTTTTTTTAAGCCCATTTTCAAATAATTGTTGGATACCATAATATCAAAAATGTGTGTGTCACTGTGTGCGTGTTCCAGTCTGGTCTGTCTGCCATTGTTGTGCAATTGGCTCAGCATGCTTTTAGAATGAAGAAGTGAAAAAGATGCAAAGATACACAGTGTTTATCAAAGCAGTGCAGTTGCACACCGTGAAGGGGTCTTAGATTGCCTCCTGTTGTTGAACATGTGCTGCCACTGATAGGCAAATGTTGAGGGACAGAGGTCAATAGTTTTTACAGTGTGCTTTTGGTCTCTCTTCTTTTAAATGAAATTCATCTAAAGCCTGACTGGCTCCTGAAATAAAGATAACTTAATACATTTAGAGGCAGGGCCGGCCCTAGCTGTTTGGGTTCCCTACGCACCAGTGCTGTGTGGAGCCCAACCCTCAAGGCATTTCTCTTCACTTGATGCTGGAAATTAAAGCTCACAAGATTTTATAGCATTATCATTTTCTCATATTATGTCAAAATGAACTATACATATTAATGCTGAATAGTCATTCCCTATAACACTAATAGTCATTTCATTGCTTGAGTTGGTGCAAGCAAAACTGTTGAACTTGTCAAAATCTGCCAAGCAAATGGTTTGCATCTCATTCTTTTTTACTCTCTCTCTCTGTTTGACCTCAGCTTTCACTGATGGTTTGTTATTAAGATGTTTCCACTTTGCTTTTGCACAATGCTGTGAACAAACTAGAACAACACATTCTCACTCCCAACTCGTCATGACTAGAACTACAAAGAGCATTTGCAATGAAAAGAAAAACATACAAATTCAGTGTCTGGTCCTCATTTAACTCACAAAATACAGTAATGTGTAAGTTACAATTTTTTCAGGGGCGTGCTACATTTCTTACATCTGTCTCAATATTTCTGAAATAGCAAGTGCGCGTCTCAAAAAATGTACTACGGTTGATAACCTGCAAAAGCACCACCATGACCATATGCATTGACATTTAGAGGGAACAGCCGGGATTTTGCAGCCCTGCTAACAGCTAGTCCCCAGGAAGGACGATGAAGAAGCGAGAAACAGTTCAGCTCTCATCAGCGTTACAATTTCATAGAAAAACCAATAACCTAACTTAATATGTTCCCTGAAGACAGAACCAGCAGCAGGCTTCTTTCTAGGCCAAAAAATGCATATTATAGGGTGGCAAGAGAAGAACAGTGGTTCTGGGTGAGAAAGTCAGGGTGGCAGAAAGTCAGGATGGTACATGACATGTACGAAGAGAGTGAGACAGTTTTGACATCTGAGTACAAGTCACTGATGGGCTCAAGGTAGGCCCTGACCACTATGCGATGGTGATGGATAGGTTGACAACAGATGAAGTCAGGCAGGAAACTGGGAGGAACATGATGTTTGCAGATGACATTGAATTTGAAGTGAAAACAGATAACAGATGAAGGAGAACTTATAGAGATGGAGGTTTGCCCAGGAGTGAAAAAATGCAATTCAAGAAAAACAAGACAACAGATATGATAGTTCTTCCCTGTTTTTAAGGTCAGCCTGAGGTCGACCATCAAAAACTGTAGACAGTGTAAAATAATGGTGAGACAAAGAGTGCAGGCAGATGGAGGCCAGTGTCAGGAATGATGTGACAGAAGGACAGCTTCACGATTGAAACAGAGACTCTATAAGACCAGTGTGAGACATACGTGAGTATCAGAAACAGTGAGTCTGTCTAAAGGACAGGAGAATGAGGCAGAATTGAAGATGCAGAGATTTTCACTGGCAGTGACCAGGATGGACAGGATTAGGAATGAACAAATCATAGCTAAGGTGAAGCAGTTTGGAGAGGCAAGGCCGGGATGGTTCAGACCAGTCCTGTGGACACACATTGGAAAGAGGATGTTGGTGATAGAGCTGCCAGGCAGGAGGAAAATAAAAAAGACCCTGGAGAAGATTCATGGACATTGTGACACAGACATTGAGAAGAGTGGTATCAATTAAGAAGGGCTCAAAAGGACAATCCTGGGAGGGAGTCTGGGTCTACAGGAAAATCCTATGATGGGAAGACATACTTCAAAAGTGACCACCAACAAGGAGCTCTCTTGGCAAATTTCTTTAATATTATTCTGACCATTGGCATATGGTTTTCTTTTGTGGACTAAATTTTACATAGTTTCTCTGTCTGTTGAGCTGTCTTTAGTGAGCAGGTTCAGATGTTTTCCCATCATTGTTGGAGTTACAGATCTTTGCAGTATCTAAACAGCGTACAATCAAATGACTATGCTTCTAATATGATGTAAATTTATGTGATATGTCTTAACTGGTGACATTGGAGGAGAAGCAGCTTTCAGCATCTATGCACCACAAATTTGGAACAAACTTCCAGAAAACTGTAAAACAGCTGAAACACTGACTTCTTTTAGATCTCGACTAAAAACCCACCTGTTTAGGATTGTATTTGAAATGTAATCAATTACAAATTTATTGATGGAACTTTACTTAATGCTGTGTTTTGATTGTTGATTCTATCTTGCATTGTGTTTTTGTGTTTGTAATGATGTAAAGTACTTTGAAATGTGCTATACAAATAAAATTTGATTGATTTGATTGATTGATTGCAGTAATTATAACATTCCTAATACGCAGTACTTACCATACATACTGTAAATCCAATAAATACAGTATCTTTTTGTCATCACTAGCACATCATGCATTGTTTTGTTTTTGCCATGCTGTTGTCTACAGCAGCCCACATTCTGACAATTTGAGATTCTAAAGCATTTAACTCTTTCTTTGTCAGTAAATGGTAGGATTTCTCTTGTTAAATAAATTTTCAGTGAACATGCCATTCTTTGAATCCTTTGGTTTCAGTTCACCTCCTTCCTGTCCTCTTGCTTTGATGCAGTCCAAACAAAGAGCAACTGGGAGGAAGTGATAAAGAAGCTCATCCTGTTACCCGCATTGTCTCAGATAATACTTTCCATGGATAACAGAAATGTAGCTGGGTGCACAGCTTGTTTTCTGATAATGAGCTTGTTCTTGAATGTAAATCAACACCTTTCAGAACTAACTTGACTAAAGTGTTCCAGTTTACAAGAAAGCGTTTAAAAGAAAATGAAAACTACTGATTAAAGAAAGGCAAATCATCTCAGTTTGAACAGTTTATACTCCATGACAAATATGTGTTTTAGTGTTTGTCTAACAACGTGGTTAGCAACCCAGGAGCACCACAGAGTTCTGTACTCTTACCATTCCTCTTCTCTCTAC
Organism: Xiphophorus couchianus; assembly: GCF_001444195.1. Classification (NCBI taxonomy): domain Eukaryota; kingdom Metazoa; phylum Chordata; class Actinopteri; order Cyprinodontiformes; family Poeciliidae; genus Xiphophorus; species Xiphophorus couchianus. The sequence goes on from NC_040236.1 coordinate 2,811,536, forward strand.
ACTTCAGACTTCCAGCACAAATCTGACTTCTGTCACCTACAGAAAAACTGATGACTCTGCTGTTGTCGGGTGAATCAGAGACGGACAAAAGGCTGAGTACAGAGAGCTGGTGGAGTGCTTTGTGTCACAATATGGGAACAATCATCTCATGTTGAATGTGAACAAAATAAAGGAGATGGTTGTAGATGTCAGACCAACTCTGGAGATGAAGATGCAAAGAAGGATTCTTCATCAAATCAAGAAAATTATGAAAATTTTGAGGATGGTCTCATGAAGACCATCTCTTCACTGTCTTAGAAAAATAGTGTCTTTAGTCAGTTCTTCAAACTCTTCAAATACGCTGTAATACAGACTGCTACAGGAGATCTTTCCTGCCAACCACCATCACCATGTGCTACTGTATACTATGAAGAATTTGAATTATGTGTTGTAACAACATTTAGTTTCCTGTTGGGATCAATAAAGTGTTTTTGAATATAAATTGAACTGGAATGAAGAAAAGTGTACTTAAATCTCTTGATTTGATCATATCTTCTCCAGGTATACTTGGCCTGTTTCCTACTGAATGTTGGACATAGGCACCATTCCTCTGCCCCACCCTGCTAGGTAATAGAGGGAAGAGAATGGAAGTGATTTTAGCCTGGCCTGGTGTTGCTTTGGGTGTGATCTTTCTTCATTATCTTCATGATATTTCTCACCTTGACTCAGTTTTGTTGCATTGCATTCTGCTGTCTTTTAATCCCTTTTCTTGTCTAACATCCTCTTTTGGCCAAGAAAAATCCCCCCTCACCCAGACTCCCACATTCCTTCACCTAACACTGTCCTTTCCTGTCTGCAAGACCATCACTGTTTTCACAGTCCTTTGCCGGAAACCAAACAAATTAACACCACATTGTTCTGTGCAGTCACATTAAAGCTGGAAAATCAGCACCATAATAGTTTCCTGAAACCCTTCATTTGTCTGTTTAGAGGTGGCATATCATGCAAAATCCCCTTTTTAGACATTTTGTCTCTTTGGGTGCAGAAACGTTAAAATTTGCATCGCCTAGTGCTGAAGAGATATTGTATTCTGTTTGGATCATATTTTCATCATGGTCTTTTTTTCTCTATTCCCTATTATGTTTTATTAACTATTACGTCACAATATACTATTATGCCGATCTCCAACCTCCCATTCATCAGCAAAGTTATTGAAAAAGCTGTGTGTAAACAATTAACTAGCTTCCTTACTATAACCAACCTCTTTGACTCCTTCCAGTCTGGTTTTCGTGCTCACCACAGCACAGAGACTGCCCTCGTAAAAGTGTTCAATGACATCCATATAAATACGGACTGTGGCAGAACCACAGTGCTGGTTCTGTTGGACCTCAGTGCAGCTTTTGACACTGTTGACCATGACATATTACTGAATCGACTGGAGAGGTGGGTCGGACTCTCCGGTCCAGTGCTTAACTGGTTTGAATCCTACATAAAGAACAGGGATTTCTTTGTTTCAATTGAAAACTTTTCATCAAAGAGGTCAAAGGTCACATGTGGGGTACCCCAAGGTTCCATCCTAGGACCCCTTTTATTCAATATTTATATGCTCCCACTAGCTCAGGTTATAACAGGAAATAATATTAGCTACCATAACTATGCAGATGACACACAGCTCTACATTACGATGTCACCCGGTGACTCAGAGCCCATCCAATCACTGAACAGATGCTTAGAACAGATAAATGTGTGGATGTGCCAAAACTTTCTCCAGCTGAACAGAAACAAAACTGAAGTTATTATTTTTGGACCTAAAGAGGAACGACCTAGAGTTATAGATCTAGAGTCGATGCACAGCTTCAGTTATTACAACTGAAAACCAGCGATCAGGCCCGAAACCTGGGAATAGTGATGGACTCTGACCTGAACCTCCAGAGCCACATAAAGACAGTTACAAAGTCGGCCTTCTATCACCTGAAGAACATTTCCAGGATTAAAGGACTAATGACTCAGCCAGATCTAGAGAAGCTCATCCATGCGTTCATCTTCAGTCCTATTGATTATTGCAACAGCGTCTTCACAGGTCTGTCCAACAAATCAATCAAACAGCTGCAGCTGATCCAGAATGCTGCTGCTCGCGTTCTCACTAAAACCAGGAAGATAGAGCACATAACACCAGTTTTAAAGTCCCTCCACTGGCTCCCTGTAGCTCAAAGAATAGACTTTAAAATACTGTTGTCAGTTTATAAATCACTGAATGGCTTAGCACCACAATACATTAAAGATCTGCTTTTATTGTATCAACCCTCCAGACCTCTCAGGTCTTCCGGTTCTGGTCCTGCTCTGCATCCCCAGAACCAGAACCAAACGAGGAGAAGCAGCTTTCAGCATCTATGCACCACAAATTTGGAACAAACTTCCAGAAAACTGTAGAACAGCTGAAACACTGACTTCTTTTAAATCTCAACTGAAAACCCACCTGTTTAGAATTGTATTTGAAATGTAATCAATTACAAATTTATTGATGTAACTTGACTTAATGATTGATTCTATATTGCATTGTGTTTCTGTGTTTGTAGTGATGTAAAGCACTTTGAAATGCCTTGCTGCTGAAATGTGCTATACAAATAAAATTTGATTGATTGATTGATTGATTGATTGATTGATTGATTGATTGATTGATTGATTGATTGATTGATTGATTGATTGATTGATTGATTGATTGAATATTTGCTGCGGAACTGCTAAACAAGGTCATGCTCTTCTATTTTGTGACTGCGTCTTTTTTATTTCTCAAAAACATTTTGTTCAAGGATGCTGATGTTATAAGTGCCTATGATAAAATGTTCAGCTGTTGGCTTTATTAACATCAGAACCTCTATGAAGGGTCCAGTTAAATTGTATATTTTTCATGGAAAAGTGGAGAAAGTCATCTTCCTTTGCGTGAAAAACTTCAAGGACGACTGACTCGTGTTTCTCCGCCAGTGTCAAGAAAGATTTGCTAAAAGACTTTGTGAAATTTCAAATTTTTCTCCCTATAGAAATAACAGAAACAGCAAAGCAGTAAGCTGCAAACAAAAGAATTAGACATGACGTTCTTGTATTTTGATATAATGTTTTGGCCGTTGTTTTGATAGCAGTAGCATTGTGATTTAATTATTGGATGAGTCATTCAGTAAATTCATTACATTTAATCTGTCCCCCTAGCAGGTTAAATGTAATGAGATCTTGGCTTTCTGTTCTCTTCTTGCCAGATGCTGTATTTGACTCTTCTTTCCATCTACATTACAATGGCTTAGTGCTGTAAGAACATTTTTGAAGATAGAAAAAATGTCATTAGCAGTGAGGGGCAGTTCAGCAAAATGTACTCACAAGTGGACACACTTTGTGGAATGCCTAAAATCTCTACCTTCATGGTGCTTAGAATGATGTAATTGACCCATCATGACTAAGTTTAAAAAGATAGGTAAAATACTATCACCTCTTAGCTCCTAAATGCCACCCGTTTTTAAAAATTGTATTTATTTATTTTAACTTGCTGTTGTCACATGCTACCTGAAATGCTACAATCAAATATTATATAGGAGAAACTGCTAAAGCCCGTCCAGGCTGAGGCTTTTTGATTTGTCTGAATGCTGACATGCAGATAGGACAGAGTTTTATCACTGAGTTTGGTTCTGTTTTTGACACGATACTGTTGTGTCATGCCGTGTTGTTCATTTCTTCAATAAAAATAAAAAGTTTTATTAAATTGCTACACAAAGGTAAGAATGCATTTTGTAACATAACAAATGGAGGAAAATGATAAGCATAAGGCTTAGCTCCTCATTCTCCACTCCTTCCTCAGTGTAAATTTAATGTTGTTGTTTCATTGTTCTTCCATGGCTCCTTACCTGATCCTCTGTGATTATCTTTGATACACCGTCATTCCTCCCTGTTGTCTTCCTGTTATGTTCTTCAATTGTTCCTCTGGCAGTTTTCTTGGGACTCATGAAAGTTTCCATTTTGATTCACTTGATAAACATTCAGATCTTCCTCTGATGAACTTGACTTTGTATGAACTTTGGTCCCACCAATACCATTCAACATCACATCTTCTGCTTAGTATTTTCAATCATATGTATCACACCACTGCACTATTAGCATAAGCATTTATGTCAAGTTATATTATTAACTTCTAAGATCTTATTTTATGCCAGCTGACTGTGCTGCTGTCTTACCTGGTAGTTACCTGTCTTTGTTCATCTGGATAATCTTTTGTAAGTCCCTTAGAAATCACCAGAATCATGTTCACCCAGTGCTTCAGTGTCTCCTTAAGAATCACTTCTATGTTGAGGCAGAAAAGTTCTAGCTCCATATTTTTATGAATACATACCTGAAAGCGGGCTGGTAAAGACAGATCCAGAGAAGATCCAGACAGTCATTAATTGTCCCACTGCTGATAGCTGGAAGTAATTAGTCCATCCATCCATCCATCCATTTTCTGTTCACCCTGTGTCCCTAATGGGGTCGGGAGGGTTGCTGGTGCCCATCTCTAGCTACGTTCCGGGCGAGAGGCGGGGTACACCCTGGACAGGTCGCCAGTCTGTCGCAGGGCAACACAGAGACATACAGGACAAACAACCATGCACACACACACTCACACCTAGGGAGAATTTAGAGAAACCAATTGACCTGACAGTCATGTTTTTGGACTGTGGGAGGAAGCCGGAGTACCCGGAGAGAACCCACGCATGCACAGGGAGAACATGCAAACTCCATGCAGAAAGACCCCGGCCGGGAATCGAACCCAGGACCTTCTTGCTGCAAGGCAACAGTGCTACCAACTGCGCCACTGTGCAGCCCGGAAGTAATTAGTGTTTTAGTAATTAGTTACTGTCACTTCATGAAGAACACAAGGCAGTCAAACAGTTCTTCTTACTGCACACACACCTCCAGAGAAACAGTCTCTCTGGTCACCTGAAGCTGACAAATTCTCTGAACTCAGTTATTTCTGGAGCATCCAACCTAACACTCAAAATCAATTCACTTTGAAGATCCAACACTGGAGTGGGTGTGATCACTGCTGCCACAGAGAAATTCATTTTAGAAACTACTTCCACACAGAGTACATTTAAGATAAGAATAATACATCAGACAAAAAAACAACAGTTTGATACAGAAATAATGATTAGTATGTCTAATACCTGCCTTTAAGATTCTCTCTCTGACTCGTTGCTCTGTCCTCCTCTCTCCCCTCCCCATATAGATATTTACCACCACAGTTCATGTTGTTCCCAAACTGTTCCCTGTGCTCTTTAAGTCCCTTAATTCACCTGGATGTTTGCTACATTTGGCCATAACTATTTATTATCTGTAGCCTTGCCGTGCCAGGATGGCTTGTTTGAAGAGTTAATTGTTCAGGTGGACTCGTTGTAAATTGGATGGTGAGGCAGAAAATCCTGTACTCTTCTAAGTATCTGGTGAATACTTTTAAAACCTCCCTATCTCCCATTTGCTTATGGCCTAATTGAAAAGCAAATAGCACACTTGACTGCACCCATGAATCGGTGAGTGATATCTCCTTAGCTGCCGGAGGAATGAAAGCCTTCTTTGACCTCTCCTGTTTTCCATTGCTTCAAATGGCCTCCGTCACACATTATCTATTGTATTATTGTTTGGGGGATTAATGTTTCAGTGTCTAACCTTTTCACACACAGATTAAGTGGTTTTTGGAACAGCTTCATGCCCTAAATGTTGACTCACCATCTGCGACACAGAACGCTGCTGGACTGATTAACCAGAGCTGTACAGGAACAGTATTTTTATAAGACATAGGAAATCACCTCCACATACAGTAATAATCAGAAACTGATCATGAATGAGTTGTTTGCAAAATGCCTTCACTTAGGCCTGACACAAGACACCTTTTATGCAAAGGTGCATCAAAAGACCATTAAAAGTGTGAACTTTGCATTGTTAGGTAAATAATCACAGTTTTAAAGCTAAGTTCCATTTAAACTAGCATGTAAAGTCCATTAAAAGTGTCATTATTTACTGAATGACACTTCATGATAACTGTCATAAACATTCATGAATACTCCTTCATGTTCATAACAGTTGTTGTCATGTTTCTGATAGAGTCACGTCAGTCAAATAAAGTGTTACCAGATAGTTCAGGTGAGCTGCTGTTAAGACTCAGAACATTTCTGAAAAATCCCAAATTTCAGTGCCTCCAGAATTCAGCCAGAGGAGAGAGAAAACATTCTCCTGTGAACTACACAGTGAATTGTGATTTGGGTAATATGTAAATAAGAAGACCTAATTGTTCCAGTCCCAAGGCTTTTTGGTCTGCTCTTGGGTTTGTGCTCCAGGGTGATGAAGCATCTTTTAAAAAAAGAGAGCTGGAAGTTATGCTCCAGGTAGAGATAAAACTGCCCACACATTGTTAAGATTTATCCCAGTGTATTAGAAATAAGGATTTTGCCAGTGGTCAAACTCAGGTAAGTCACTGGGTTTTTGTCTCGGTTGCTGAACACTGAACAAACTCTCTCCCATTGCATGGATTTCTTGTTGTTTGATCCATCTCAAGTAAATTTTAGATTCTACAAGCACTGCCCTTTAATGTAGATTGTGTTCATAACTTTTTTAACAGAACTTAGCAATAATACAACAGTGGTAATACCTAGAAATAATCCTACTCAGCAAATCCAGCAGGCCCAAATTAACCCTGTCAGATTTGATTTCATTTCATTTGATCTGTTCGTCAGGCAAGAATTTGACTGAATGTTCACCGGCTCGATTTTTTTTTTTTTTCAACCCTTATACTCCGCAAACATTCAGCATGCTAAGCTAAATATCCTAACACCGAGCCGTGTGGCGAACGTGATGTCTGTCATACAGCTTGATCTCAACTCAAAATAATAGTTATAAACCATCTCAGAAAAAATTATTTACCAAGCACAGTGAACAACTCAGACATGTGGAAAGTAAATTGTCCTGAAATGACTTGGCTTCTGTCGGTGGGAACCTGTGATTCTGGGCCGGAGTCAGTGAAGGAAATCCTTTAGTGTTACAGCCGCTGTAGGAGTTCAGAGTTAAGAAGTCAAGAGTTGCTGATTCCATTTGAACACCTCTAGATTTGATACGGAAACACTTTGTTTTAACACTGGATTTTAACTACTAATATGATACACCCCAGAGTTACATAAACAGAATGTGACTCTGTTAGAGTCAAATTAACTCTGCTTTTGCATAAACTCTACTAACACCAAAACATTTAACACTTTTGAATTTGCTGTGTAGTAATTAGTATTTAATATCAAACTATACTACAACAATGTACTGGAAGCATCATGGATGATATTTGTCTGTTTGCCACATTGTCATGATCCTTCGTTTTTTGTGTTTTATTTGTATTTCTGCTTTGGTTATGTAAGTATGTAAATTATAATTGAACACATCTAGCTAACAATGATAGCAGCAAACAGATAAATAAAGATGACTCAAACATTTATACTTTTCTCTGGATATTTCAATTAGACAGTTAGTTTGTATCACATGCTGCAGGTTTGATGCTGCCCATGTTAGAGTTTTCTTTGGAGTAAATAACGGTTTCACTTCTTTATTTTAGGCACTTGTGTCAGCATTAACTTGGTTGTCCACTCAGCATGCAGCCTTCAAACTTAATCTATTCTGGGTACAAATGACCTCATTAGTGTTGCTGAATAATCTCCATGGATGTCAGTGTGGTGTTACGAGGAAACTATCAGAGAAATTCTGAAGAACAGAAGGAGACGTTTTCATAACGTAAATGAATTATTTATGACTCTATTATACCAGATAAATACCATCATACAGTCTGCATTCTGTAGCTGTTCAAACACCACTGGATGGTTTTAGGGGTGGACATGCACATGGGTCATGTGCATCAGTCCGCACTGACTGCGGTGCCAAAGGAACAAAAATGCTTCCATTCAGAGGGTGTCGCTGTACACACAACAGATAAAGCAAACCATTTATGATGGCTTCCAAGAGTGGATCATTTATCTGTCAGGCACTCAGGTAAAAAAAAAAACTGATGTTATACACACACACACACCCCACACACACACATTCATACAAAGAGTGTAAGAGCTATGACATTAACTGAAAAAGGTTTGACTCGGTCTATTTTATTGAAGTAAATCACTCCATAAAAATCATTTCAGAGCACTTTCTATAAAAGCAGATGGGTTCTAATCAAATCCAGCTACATTCAGTTAGTTATTTCAGTCCCAACTGTCAGTCATATTCAGTCTGAGGACAGAGGATAATTTCTTCTTGTCCATCAGACCCAAGTGTAATATGTCTATATTTTGTCGTTTCAAATTAAAATGTAAATAAAAGCAATGTAATCTTGTGCAGAGCCATTTTTCTCACATGCTACATCCCAAAGTGAGCCTCTGTCACCGTTAAGATGCGCAGAGCGCAGCTAGCTCCTACAAGGGACACATCAGAGGAGATGTTTGCCTTCCTTCAACACAAATCATCATCCGGCTAATTAACTTTGAGCTCAAAGGTGGCCAAATGACTGAACAGATGCAATAAAATATATTCTGCAACCCATATTATATTTAAATGGGGATGAGATGCAGTTCTTTAATCAATTTGACGGAATCTGTGTATTCCCTTGTCACTTTGTTCAATACCACCCGGTATGAGGGATTACTGCAAAGTCAACAATAAAACGATGCTGGTCCAGGAGGAATGAATGCTGCAAGTCAATGACTCAATTTAATCTGCTGGGTTTCCTTATATAATAAACCATATGCGCTAATCTGAATAATGAACTGGACTGGATTAATTGCTTGATATCTAGGATCAATTGGAATGTATGTTTGAATGAATTGAAATGACTTTCCTGAACAGATCTGCACAGAAACTTGTCTGCAGACCAATCACCTATTCTGTAGTATATTTTGCCACACTGAGTGACTTTAGACAGGGGACAGATATTACAAATTCACAAAGTTCTGAAACTCATAACTGGCTAAATAGATATGAAATAGTTGCAAAAGACTTAAATTAAAGAAAGTTTATAGAGTTATTATTTTCTTAAGATAAAATGGATTAACAGACACACGGGTGTCAAGTTTTATAAAAATAATCACATGAAAAAACTCTATTTTAGGATTTTTAAAAATCCATTTAATTGTGGCACTTGTGGCTTTCCGTTCTTGCTAGGTGATCCAAATGGTTCATATTTTAGATTTTAGATTTCTGCTTGTGTGACATGTTTAGATTTGAACAACAAATACCATCGTGGGCCAAAACCTCTAGCAGTCCAGGTTCAACCGGGCCAATCAGAGAACAGAAGGATGACATCCATTTTCTGCGCCGTTTTAGAATTTGCCTGTAGTTTTAGCAATGCCACCAAAGGAAGTGAACGAAGCCCATCAGTCCATGTTGGTCACACTTCCAAAATATTGAATTAACATTAGCAGCAAGAAGGTCCTGGGTTCGATTCCCGGCCCGGGGTCTTTCTGCATGGAGTTTGCATGTTCTCCCTGTGCATGGTGGGTTCTCTCCAGGTACTCTGGCTTCCTCCCACTGTCAGGTTAACTGGTCTCTCTAAATTCTTCCTAGGTGTGTGTGTGTGCGCTTGGTTGTTTGTCCTGTCTGACTCTGTGTTGCCCTACGACAGACTGGCGACCTGTCCAGGGTGTACCCCGCCTCTTGATTGGTTACCCGACCCCAATAGGGACAAGGGTGTTAGAAAATGGATGGATGGATGGATGGATGGATGGATGGATGGATGGATGGAGTTGCCTCATTTAGATCAGTTCTTTCTTCACAGTGGAGGACAGTTGGTTACAGCACAGGGAACTTCCAGTAAGCTTCATAGTGTCAAACTGGCGCATTACATACATCATGGACAAATGTTAGCAATTTGGTCAAATTTAAAATGTCCACAGAAGGAAGCAATCGATTCTCAACAGCCAGAACCCTCCTTGTTCTAAGCAAAGCGTAGAACAAGGAGGGGGGGTTTTTTTACCAGGCTGCCTTCAGATGTTTCTAATTGTCAAAGTGTTGGAGGCCGGCTGGCTCAGAGTGGAGGGACTGGCTTTTGACTTTTATCTTTACTCATATTCTTTTGACTTTGAGAAATAAACGAATGAAATTGGGTTAGACATAAAGACAGTTAAGCAGTAGCTTCTCATCAAAGTCTTGCCATTTTTTTCTGTTGTGTGTCCTCTCCACATGCGCCTCTGTCCCGGCTGGCGACACCAGTATCGATGTGAGCAATGTTGTCCCTCATTAATTTATCAGTTTAACAGAGTCAGGGAGGGGGGGGGGGCTGCGGGGGCTCAGCAGGGGGAGATAATGGCTTCCATTTGGCCAAGGTCAACAGTCAACACATTCCTCAGTCGTTCAAATATATCCACACATTAACTTGTGTCCATCAATACCACCAAACACACACACACACACGCACACACACACACACACACACACACACACACACACACACACATACAGGAAAATATAGTTGGTGTGTTTTAGTGGACTTGTTCTGTCTAATCTCCATATAATTTCAGGATCTGATTGTTTCTCATCATTTTCACTTCAGGTAGTTCTGTTTTATTTCCTCACTCTGCTCTGTCACTGAGCTCAATATCTAAACAAGCAATAAATAAATTACATTATTTTACTTTTAAATGCACTGCCATTCATAGAAACATGGCAACAAACTGCTCCCCCAAATATACACTGGAGGAGAACATTTGGTACAAGATGACAGCTTTCATAATCAGGGAGCATAAAAAGGAAGTGTTGATAAATGTCTCATTAAAACACTCCAACTCACTGGGATCTGATTTTTTATTTATCTGATTATATTTCAGTTCCAAGTCCTCCTCATTAAACATGTCGAGCGTTACATATGAACGAATAAAGACATAACTGTCTGTTTTCTGATTACAGTTAGTGTTCTCATAGGGAAACATTGACAGTCAGATTTCACCTCGCCCTCACACACTGGGCTGACTGACAATACTCCTCACTCATTCATTACCTCTTCAAACATTCCATTGAAATGTATGTGTGTGAATTAGTCATTAGACTCTAATCACCTTGTATTTGTTCTTCATTTGGTGCTTGAATTGACCAAACGAGGAAGACTGGCTCTGCTTAAATCCATCAGCTTCACATAAAAGCCGCTTTCTTTTTTATCATGTCAGAAAACAAACCTCTGTGATCACTGCTGATTTCTTTATCAATATCCTTTGTATTTGTGTGTGGGCGTGTGTGCGTGTGCGTGTGTGGGCGTGTGTGTGTGTGTTTGTGTACGGCTGCTGAACATTTCACCTACCAACTGTGTGTGCTTTCCTTCGAATGTTGACTTTACTCTGCACAATTTGTGAACCATTACACAATACAGAAGCTGAGATCAATGAATGTTCTGTTGACTGTAGAATAGTCCTGCATGTGGAGGCCATTGAACCGCAGTAATGTCACCCAAACAAGCTGATTACTGGATATGCATCACATTATCACACACAGTCACAGGTCTGGGTTGCATTTAAAGAATTTTTAGGATTATTTTGAAATCTGCTCATTTTTTTTATTCCTGTGAAAATGTCCTGCATGTGAACAACCCGGGTTTTTGTCGCATGTCTATCAGCTCTCTCTGTTCCTGCTTCTCTGAAGGTTCACTCAATCATTAACCTAATCTACTCACTGAAAAAGTCCCACTCATACTGTTTGCATGGCAGCTTGATAAGCTATTTGAAGTTGGATGTGGTGATGGGACAACAATCGACATGGACCGAATGGCTCGCTAATCTGTGGCTGTTTTTATTTCAACATCTGGGGACAAAGAGAAGCAGCTCAGTGAAGAACGGTGATTAGGTTTAAATTAAAAGATGGAAGTGTGTGTGTGTGTTCTGGTGATATCACAATTACTGAGACAGGAGCTAAAGAACATTTGGACAGAGTCGCTCAGATGTTTGGGATTATGGAATCTTTTCTATGATCAATAGTGCAACAAGAATAAAGAGCAAAAAGACAAAACAGAAACTGAAACAAAGTCAGTTTACTAAAATCCATACAAATAAGTCTTCTTTGAACTCTGCACAGATTTTGCACATCGAGATAAACATCTAATTTGATTAAAAATATGGTTCAAAGTAGTTTTCATACAAATACATTTGTGCACCTCAGTCAGCTAAAACTATGTAAACAGCAGGATTAATATCCAGTTATCATATTAAGAAAATATATACATTGGCATTTTTCCTTTGTTAATATATTTTATCATTTAAATGTAGATTATTATTTATTTATTATTATTATTTATTAGTACTATTCATGTATTTAAAGTTCATAAACTGTAAAAATCCAGTCATACAGCTAACGGTAAATTAAAAATAGATTTTCTTTAAAAGCAGTTTTGTCCTGATTAACAAAAATGACATTTATGTTAAATGTAAGCTAACATGTTTTTATTCAGGTAAGAAAACGGACTCTTAAACATGACTCCAAAAGTACATTGTAAGCTTCACTGATTATTCATTTGTATACAACAATTTGAACATACACAATAAAAGATAGAGGGAAATACCATATATTTACAGTGATCGTTAGTAGTCACTACTAATGCAACCCAAAAACTATTATACATGATATACAAGAGGTAAACACAGCGCTGATGACTGAATGTTAAATAGATTTGTGAATCAGAGCTGCAGAAAGCAGCATTAGCCATGGCTGGAGATAAAGCAATACAAGGTTCAGTCAAAAAACTGAAAACATTTCCAAGTCCGGGCTGAGTCTTTTATTTGAACTTATTTCTGCATTCCTACTTCCCAGGAAGGCACATAAAGCAAGTTTTAGAAACAGAGTTCATCGTCCAGCCAGAACACTGAGAGGCCGTCTGACCTACGCTGCACAATTATGGGTTTAGTGTTAATTCACTGTTATTTTCTATATCCAGTTCCTGGTCTGAATCATCGGACACATCAGAGTCCAGCTCCGTGGGGGACTGTACAGACCCAGAGTGCACACGGTGACCCCCGGGGGTCAGGAGTGGGGTTGGGCCTGTCTGCCGGTGCTCCAGGCTCTGGATCCCCACCTGCTCCGTCAATTTATCCGACTTACAGTTCCTCCCGAGCGCGCTGTCGTCCTCCACCTCCCGCTTGCCGCCCTGGGGATTTTCCTGCCACAGATAGGAAGATGGATTTAAAGCCCACACGGATGTTTCTATGCTGACTTTGTTTAAAAAGCTCTTCACCTGTTTTAATCTTCTCCACTTGGCTCGTCGGTTTTGAAACCACGTCTTCACCTGAAACACAAAAACACTCGGATGTTCTTTGCCTGTCATGTCACAAATTTTCATTTGTCACATTCTCAGAATTAAACAACAAAGAAAGTCAATATAATGTTTAACACTTAGAAAACAAAGTTGACAAATTATGATGTGATTCAAATTTGTACTATTTAAAAATAATATCAAATAATAAAGCATAAGAATATCAATAAAAAAATAATAATCGCTATAGAATTTAAACACAGGCTAGGTCTTAGCTTAAAAACAATAGAATAGAAAGTAGCCCGTATGATCACTGATCATTCTTAGCTGTCTCTTCACTGCCTGTTTCCACTGGACACAAATTCATATATTTTATAAAAGGTCAAAGAGTTATTAGAAAATAGAATTGCTTTTCTATTGCTATGAACGGCAGTTCCTGTCCTCGCTTTATCAATGATAATAAATGCGTAATTTTCTTAGTTTTGAAGTTGTTGTCTGCTGGTTTTATCGACAGGTGGACATTGAACGTGGACATGCTGGATTTGTTTTGTTTTTGGATGTAAAATCGGCAAAAAGTAGATATTTTAGAAGAATGACCCTCATGTAGGCTCACTGTGACCCTCACTGTGGGTCCGTGGGAAGAGCAGGCCTAAAGTGCTGCCCAGAGGGCTCTAAACTTTCATTTAATTACTATTTCACTTACTGATAGTTTTTAGATTAGAAAAGCCCATGAGCTGCAAATTAGCTTACGCCATAAGCACCATGACACATGCATGGGACTTTGGTCGGGATGATTAGAAAAGCGCTTCATGTCAGTCAGTTTACTGGTAAACACTGAAACCTGAAACTTCAACATCAAGGAATAAAAAAAGAACATTTATTAATTATAGTGTTGTGAAAAAATGTGAACGGGAAATGCAAAAATGATACATGGGATAGATTCATTTAATGGTTAAAATAAAGACTTGAATTGAAAAATGTCAAATTAAAATTCAACTCAAAATAAATGACTTGGCCGAAAGTTGTGTCGTTTGATTTTTTCTATTTTTTGAATTTTTTGGACAATCCTCCCCGCCCGTCAGGCGGAGGATTCTCCTGCAGCTCATCAGACTTGATGCTTTTATTTACTCAGGTTAACCTGCAGCGGAGAGCCTGAGTTATACTGCTGGAATGAGAAAACCTGTATGAATAAAGGTCAAATAATAATAATAAACATACTTTTAAAATAGTTTAATTTCACTAAACATAAAGCATGAGAATCTCTTAAAAAGACTGAACGATAACAGTCCAGGAGGTCATGGCCATCCAGCCCGAACTGAACGAGAGATTTCTGAACGGCTGTTCAGTCAGTCCTTTAAGAAATGACTCTAAAATTAAACAACTATTGTTTTAAACAGCGTAAAAAAATTGTACATTCACAGTTAGTAATCCCAAAATTATTCATACCCATATGGAAAATTTGGATTTATAATCGTCTTTTATTTTTAGCGCCAGTGAAAACCAGCGGAGCCGCAGCGGGTCGGGTTGCTGTTTGTCCCGGTCAGAAATAAAAAGGGGAGAAATAATTGTCCAAGTCTAGATAAAAACAGATCAAATATTATTTTCAAATCGAATACGAAGCTAACGTTTATGACTAAATGAAAAACAAAAAACCGCATAACTTTGAGGTGCATTCAGCGGCTTATAGGATTTTTAAACCTTTCTCGATTGTATATATATTTTAAACAGTACATATATATATAATAATTATTTTATTTATTATTATTATTATTATTATTATTATTATTATTATTATTATTGAAGCCAGACAGACAGAGCTCCCGTCTTCCCGGAGGAAAAAGGCTGAGATGAAACAAAGTTCGGTCGGTTCTGGGCGGGTTCGGCCTCCTCACCTGTCTCTCGCTGAGCTGCAGCATCTTGGCCAGACGCTTCCTCTCCGGAGGGGACAGGTATTTCTGCGTCTCGAACTTCTTCTCCAGTTCGACGGTCTGGTCGTTGGAGAACCGGACCTGGCCTCCCTTTCTCTTGTGTAGGGGCCGCTGGATAAACGGGCTCCACAGCAGGGGCTTCCCTTCATACACACACACACACACACACACACACCTGCATTATCAGCTGGGTTCTGTTCGGTGACCCGGCCCAATCAGACGGTTCCCGCTTTAGTTTTGCTGCTGCTGCTGGATGTTAGATGTTTCACAGGAAAACAACAATTCAACAATACAGACAGAAAGCAGAGCAAACTGAAACGCAATATTAAAATTAAAATATTAAGAAATAAACACAACAAAAACAAAGCTTCATATGTGATTATTAGAATTTCTAATTGCATCCTGGATTATACAGGAAGCCCATATTAGGAAAGCAATACTGGGAGCTTCAGCAGAGAAAAGAGCCGCATAGATGTGCGGAATCAGCGCAGTTTCCTCCCAGTAATAATGGTGTGGAACAAACAGCAGCAGCCAGCCGCCTGCTGCATGCTGTCTTTTCAGGAAGGTCGTGACAGAGTGAAAACTATGGCCAAATATCCGCTTCATGTGCTTCCTGCTTTCTGCTGTGATTACAGACGAGGAGGGCAGCTATCCACTGAGCAGGCCTCTGCTCTCACTCACTATGATGCCATGTGCAGCTTTTCATGCAATCTGCGGCATTTTCACCCTCTTATGACCACAATGATGGTCTAAGGCTGTGGAAAGGCCAAAAAAGGTGCTAGTGGCCTGATATACAAGACAAGCTCAACTCTAGTATCCGGCAATTATTCTCTATTAATGTCTGTTAATAGTTTATAAGGCAAAACAAACAAACAAACGAACGCACGTCACATCCTGTCAGTGGATGGTGAGGAACCAGTCGTGTTGACTCTTTGTGAAGGTTTTAGTTAAATGATAAACTGTTTGAATAATCATTCAGAAACCAAAAACAGACGTTTTGGACTCACGTCTGTTCAGATTTCAGCATCAAATCGCCACTCAGACGGTTTTCAGTTTAATCATCACAAAACTGGAGGAACGTGAAACACAGAAACAAGAATCAGTCCCACTGGAGGCTAAAATCAACTCCGCGGAACAATTACAAACTGTTACAAAACAACTACAAAACTCCATTTTTAGAGTTATTTGCAAACTTTTATATATTTTTTATTACAAGTAAAATAAAGTACATTTTGTTGCAGTTTTTGCATAAACCCGTTTGACATCAAAGCGGCTCTTTTAAAAAATAATAATTATAGACCTCCATTAAAATAACCAGATTATTACATAATTTCAACAAACTGAAGTGGAGTCTCTTTAGAGGTGATCAGTTTATGAGCCGCAGTCATGCGACTCACAGTCTGGAACCCGGAGGCTCTTCTTGTTCCATCTCTGCTGTGGGGGTCCCACCGGGCCCGGGGCCCCTCTCTGTGCCCCCCCCCCCCCCCCCCCCCCCCCCTCCCCCCCCCGTGCCCCCTCTCTCTGCCTCGCCGCCTGCCATGAAGAAAGTCAGCCACATCCTCGCAGGGCCCGGCAGAGGAAGTGCAACAATATGTGAAAAACGGATCCCGGGCTATCAGAGGCCGAGTGTTTCCTGAATATGTCTGTATTGAGGATGTCGATAAAATAATCAGCAGCGTGCAGCGGCCTCCCGAGGAAGCGGCTGGCCGGGGTGAGACAGGAAAACATTTAACAGCTTCTGAAAGCAGATTTACTCCTATCGACAGGCTCACAGCTTCCGCTATGAACGGAAAAAGGCCCGGCTTGCTCACTAACCCAAAATCACTATACTTCAGAGGACCGTCCTGTACCCACTATCAATCATATCTAATTTAAGTTGAACTCAGCCGAGTCCAGCCAGGCCTGCTTGATATCACACCAATCATCACGTCTCCAGACCAACAGTCAGCTGCTCATGATAGAGGAGATTCTTCTGATCTTCCAGAACAATGGGCCCCCGGAGAACAAGTCAAGGTCGGCCACTCAGGGCCCCCAGCGCAACCCCAGCGCGCTGAATGGATATGCCTGAAGCTATTGTGGCCCTAACTGTCTGTCACAATAACAGCGTGACTCACGTGTGCGTGGTCAGCCATCATGCGCAGAAGCTCTTTGGAAAACTGTGCAAAAGTCTCCAGCTGGTTGTGGTCCTGTGCACAGTGTGTGTGTGTGTGTGTGTGGGGGTGGGTGTGTGTGTGTGTGGGTGTGTATGTGTGCGTGCGTGCGTGCGTGTGTATATGTGTTTTTGCACATAGCGAACATGCAACTGGAGAAGATCTGAAGTTCGATATGCACCACCAAGCGTGATACTCATGCAAAAACGGTTTCGTTGGCACTGAAACGAAGTTTGTTAACGCAGAAAATCGCCTGCACTGAGTCAGAGAGAATGGTGTTACAGTCATAGAGGCCGGAATTTAGAATTGATCATATTTAGACCTGATTGTTGGGAAATGCTGCGACAGGCTGGCGACCTGTCCAGGGTGTACCCCGCCTCTCGCCCGGAACGTAGCTGGAGATGGGCACCAGCAACCCTCCCGACCCCATTAGGGACAAGGGTGAACAGACAATGGATGGATGGATGGATGGATGTTGGGAAATGATGATATGTTAACTCAGACACCCTTACCCAGATATGTTTTCACACAAAACAATGGGAAGACAAACTAATGTAACGGTCAATGGAAACCCGAAAACACAGTTTTGCTCAGTAACAGTAACAATGGGACTTGATGATGAAGTGGAAGAATCCACCCTGAACAAAGTTTACGCACAAGGAAAGAGACCAGCTGTCAGTTAAACAACTGTCAGAATGGAGAAAGTGAAAAGGGCGCGCTGGTCTCTGCTCACCGAGGGGGTCCTGTCGGAGCAGCGCCTGTGCGTACTCCCCCATGGAGCGGTGCTGCTGCTGGTGGAACGGGTAGATGGAGCCGCTGAAGGCTCCGACGGGGCCGTAAGTCGCTGTTAGCGCGGCGTGGGACAGAACCGGGTGGATCGGCGTGGGCTCGTAAATCGGTGTCCGATAGGGAGAAATCAGACTGGTGAAGGAGGAGTTCGCTGACGGGAGTGTTGGTGTGGGGATCACCGGAGTGGAGCAGGAGGAGGAGGAAGACGAAGGTGAAGAGATGGCGGCCGAGCCAGTCCTTCCCAGGATGTCCTCGATGTAGAAGGGGGTCGGGTGAGCCGGCTGGATGGGGGTCGGTGCGTAAAGCGGGACGCTCATGGTGTGTGCCGCTGCGGACGCGCTGCGTCTCTCCGTCTCTTCTAGCATAAATCTAACACCTTCCTCACGTCTTCAATCCAGAGCCTTCTGTAACTCCCAGCTCTGACGCTGAGCGCACTTTTCCCCACTTCCACTAACCAAGAGGGTCCCCGGGCTGCGCAGGGGCAGTTACAGTGTTTTGGTGCCCATCAGGTCGGACTGCTGGCCAGCTGACACTCGATCCAACCGCTGGGTCTGTTATCTGACTGCACGCGCAGAAGGGAGGAGATAAATGGACGGCCGACTTCCTGCAGGTGGCTGGTGGCCGTTTCTGATTGGCTTTGTCTGAGACCCAAACTCGCCCCGCAGTGAGGGGAGATTATTTTTTCTTTTTCTGCTTTTCAGGAGAATCTAAGATCTGAAAGCCCAAATATCAGCTGGATGAGATGAATACTGAGAATATAGTTAATGTGGTCACATCGCTTCAGCAGCTCAGTATAGTGTAATGACACACGGCTGCAGGAATCCCTTTAAACACTCAGCTACAGACCAGAAGAAACTATTTTTAAAGTTCAGCCTTAAACTGAAAGGCAACAAAATAAGTACATATTTAAATGACTTAATTTGGCATCTTTTACAGAAGATGAATAAAAAAGAAAGAGGTATGTTCCTAGAAAAAGAATCGTTTTCGAGAACTGAGTTAATAGATTAAACGTGTTTTTAAACCAAAGCTTTTTAAGTATGGTTCCCATTTTTATGTTATTAAGATATCAAAATAGTTTTAGAACCATTATCAGACGAACTTTTTTTCCAGAGCCAGAGTTGCTCCGTTATCCACCAGAAGCTTCATTTCAGTGTCAAAATGTAACCTGGATTCATTTTTGAAGAAAAGAAAAACCTTTATTGACTACTTTCCTAATCAAAAACAAACACCTTTAATTGTAAGTGATTTATTATTTAGTCTTAATTTCTACGAAGAGTCTGGATTACAGATCAGTCAATCATGTTTATACGGCGCATTTCAGCAGCAAAGCCATTCAAAGTGCTTTACATCATAAACACAAAAATACAAAGTCATCAGATTCAGCACCTGCAGTGATCTGTCGTCCTATAGGCTGTTAGCTCTGGCGTGGCTCCAGGTTGATCTGCTCTGTGCATTAATAGACTATCGGTCTTTCCACTAATGTGTTAAATCACTGGTAAACTTAGCTGACTGTTAATTCAGTCCAATTCAGTTTATTTATATAACGCCAATTCACAACAAATGTTGTTTAAAGGCACTTTACAAAAAAATTTAATACTAATTTCATTTCAATCATACATACATTCTAATTAATTCAGTACAGTGATTAATTATTCAAATTAGTTTAAAAAAATTCTATCTACGGAAACCCAGCAGCAGATTGCACATAGTCACTGACTTGCAGCTTCACTTCGTGGTAATAATCACTTACGTTGTGTCATTGACTTTATTCTAAAAGTCTGCTACAGATTATCCAACTTTATGAAGTCACATTTTAAAATGTTCTACTATCAATTTTATCAAATAATCAAAAAAATGAATTCAATGTCTACAGTGTTTTATGTGTTTTGTATTGTGTTTTTATTTTTCAATCAGCTGAGTAGAACTGCATTACTGGGTTTGAATGGAAATTCTGATTCTGAAATTCAGTCTAGGTTATTCTTCTGTTTTTATATGTCTACATTTGTATCAGTCTACATTCTTCAAGGTGCCCAGTCACTTTGCTGCTGAATTTCCCTACTGAGGGGAAATAATGATTATTTCTATTCAATCATATCTTTATCTGTACACTACTGGCTTGAAATGTAAAATACCAAGATTAAATTATAATAACTTTTACTCTACTGTATGTGTATTGGACTTGTTTGGCTTTTTTAAATATATATAAATTGACTCTAGCGTATGAATAAACTCAGCTGAACTGAGATTATCTGTGACTGCTCTCTATAACCAAACATTACACCAGACACTCATGTGTAACATTGGGACACAGGTCAGCTTTCTGCTCTGATTTACACCAGATTCTGTGATTGTCCATAATTGACTCAAGACGATCGGAACACATATGATTACATATTTTCATAGCTGTGACCGTAATAAAGAAAAAATCTTAATATTCCCATCAAACTATTCCAGGTGACCTCTAAGACATTTGAGAGTGTAAAAATTTAATCTCTTTAGTATGCTCACCTGTCAGTGGCTGGACAGCTTCGTCTCCTGCACAAGATCCATCAGCACTGGCGCCCCCCAAGGGTGTGTTCTCTCCCCACTCCTCTTCTCTCTATAAAAATGACTTCACTCAGAGGTGAGGTGCTGAGGCCAGAACCACCTGGAGCTTTACGTGCTCAAGACAGTGATGATGGTGATGGTCCTGAGAATTCCCTCCCCACCGTCCTCAACAACACAGTGTCTACAGTGGATCACTTCCGGTTCCTAGGAGCCTTTTTTTTTTATCGAGACCTGAGCTGTTCCTCACACATGCACACTGGCCCAGCAAGGCCCAGCAGAGACTGCACTTCCTGCGGCAATTTAAGAAGTACGCAGGAGCAGGTGATGTTCTACATGTGTCTGTGTTCGTCCATCACATTGTGGTTCAGCTCATCCACCATGCAGGACAGGCCAGATTGCAGCAAACAATCAGGTCTGCAAATAGGATCATACGGGCCAATCTTCATCCAGGGTTTTTAAAGGTATAGGGTCAGGAAAAGGTCAGCTAACATCTCTGCAAACACCACAGATCATGGACACAAACTGTTGGAACTTTCCCCTTCAGGAGTTTGTAAAAACTGGCTGCCAAAAAAAAATAGTTTCTACCCCATACGGGTCAGGCTGCCTCCTGATGAACACTGAACAGCAAAGTAAAAGTCAAACTCCTTTGTGTGCACAAACTTGGCGAGTAAAACTGATTCTGATTCAGTAGCAATCTGTATTTCTGTCCTGCTTTTTAACAGCGCCCCCTGGAGCCACAATATATGCCGCAGCAAGAGTTCTGATTAAAGTAAAAAAAAAGAGAGAGATTGTATTTCTCCTATTTTAGCCTCCCTTCATTTACTTCCTGTGAAATCCAGAACAGAAACTGAAGTTTGTCTTCTAACATGTTAAGCTCTTCAAGCCAGTCAAGTTCCATCAGACGTTGTATCGTTCCAAACGTTTCTAACAGAGCGCTTTGCTCTCACTGCCGGTCTACTGCTGGATCCTAGAGTTCCTGAGTGTAGAAAGGATTCAGAGTCTTTATTTATCAGGATCAGACGAGTTCTTCTGGGGTTTCTGTCTTCTCAGAATCTGAGTCGGTTGTTGCAGACGGCAGGTCACATTCAGCCAGGCTAGTTCTGGTTCCACTGAAGATTCCTTCCTGTTAAAGGACATTTCTTTCTCTCTACTGTCGCCACATGCTTGCTCAGTATGAGGGAAATCCAACGACAAAATGCAAATGACTACTATCACAGGTCAATGAGTGCAGTCTGCTGGGTTTCCTTAGATAGAAAACTGAAGCAATAGGAATAATAAACTGAATTTGACTGCATTGGTTTATAACAAAAGTAACAGATTTTGCTTAGAATCTGTTAATATGGCTGAATTGACTGTCTTGTGCAACACTTGTCATGAAATGGAACAATTTAAATAAACCAAACTGAATATGTGCTGGTCCCAGAATCTGGCGTAACACCTGTCCTATCTGCTAGCAGCCAGCACCAATGCTTTCTGCAGAACGAAGGTTGTCAGTTGACAGGAGGCCATGTTAAACCACAACACTGGCCCTGGATTTACCCTCAGGTCTCAAACAGTTTGGAGTGTTATCTTTATTAGTGGACGTTAAACGCCTTCCACAGTGGTTTCAGCTGCAATCCACTGTGGACAGCAGCTGAATGGAGGGAGATTAACTCATAATTTGAATGTTTGGAGGTTTCCCGTGAATTTCATGCATCAGGAGATCACCAGTGAAGTGATGATAATGGCAATAAATGCAAATTGTTGTAATGGCTCCCAAAGTGCATGTTTATTCCGTCAAGGAGGTTTCAGTAAGTGTTAAAGAATAACCTGGGACTTCTGGGTTTCAGAGTTACAGCACGGACACGGCACGTCAGGCGCCCCTCCTGCACGCGCTATTGTCCATCAGAGCTACTAACCCCCCCACCACGGCGTGGGAGGGCCTCAGGGTCCCCACAATAAATCCAGTGGCTCGATAACGTGGTTAAAGCGCGCTCCGCTACATGTTACTTTCTAACGGCCGTAATTTAGATAAAGTCAGCAAACACACAAATGAGCGGCCTTGAAGACTTAAAAGAAGCTCTCAGCGGCCAATATTTGCGGCATATTGATCCGACCAGCCTCTCCTGGCGTCAGACTCCTGTCCAAAATCTACTGATAACTTCTCCCATCCGCCCTGGCAGCTGGCGCCACCTTCCTCCATGTTGATGTGTGTCATGGAGTAACACCTGTCTGCAGGTGTGTTCCCTCATGGTGATCACTGATGGCTGCTGAGTCTTCCCTACAAACAGCAAGGTTACGTCGTATAAGTTCTTCTTCTTCTAATAATAATAATAATAATAATTTCATTCGTTCAGTTTAAACAAAAATTTCGCATATTAATAAGAACAAATATTTGAATGAATCCATCAAAAATCCATATAGATAACTAATATATATATATATATAGTATCTGTAGTTATAGCGGTGGATGTCTGACAGCAGAGGCTCCGTCTACATCCTGTGTCCTTTCAGGGAGTCACTATAGAGGCGATCAGGACCTTCAAACACCAGATTCAGCTGGTGGACATGTGGACATGCTAATGATGGACACCGTCCACTGAAGAGGACCGAGCACCTGAAATACAATATATCTCATATATATATATATTTATTTAATGTGTGTTCTGTTGCATGCATTAATAGTGCAGTGATGTCTGCAGTACACGTTTCAGGAGTAACATATCAAACACACAACTGACCCCAACACTGTGAAGTTCTCCACTTGACCACCAACCTCCTTCACCTCAGCTCATATGAAACATGGACTTGTTTATAATACGAAACATTACTTTCTCTTATTTTCCTCTTACAAAAAAACAAACACTCAATTCAAACAGGAATCACATGTATCGCTATCACAAATACAAATAAGAAAACCTAACCTGATTAAATTACTATTTAATGCGCTTTAAAAACAATCAGAAGTCCGTTCTGCTCAGCTGGATCTAGAAGCCAGTCGGTGTGTGCAGCAGAACCAGGTTGTTGTCTCTGCTGCCAGAATGTCTGCAAGGCCAGGATGATGCATGACATCCAACTGAGGAAACATCCACTTATTGAATCTAATCATTCAACAGGATTCTTCATAAAATCAAGAACATTAACAACAACCCTGATCATCCTCTTCAGGCAACATTATATAACCACCATCTCTTCAGTCAGAGGCTGCCTTAGAGTCACTGTAATACAGACCACTACAGGAGATCCTTCCTTCCTGCATCTACTAGTCTAAAGATAACTGTATGGTTACAACATTGATTTTCTCTCCGCACCAAGTATTTTTGAACTGAACTGGCCTTTCCCCACTGTTAAAGTGGATGGGTCAAAACCAGGTAACAGAAAAATGGAGGCAAGGTACTGGCATGAAGATGAACCAAAAAAAAATTAAATTAAAAAGAAATCGTCCCATCTTTTAAAAAGATGAATTTTAATGCAGAGCCATCACATCCACGGATGAAGAGCAGCAGAGCCTGTAAAGACGGAGAACATGGAGGAATGACGAGACGTTTAGTTGCTGCTTCGCAAACAAAACAGATCAGACTGACCTCAGCCCTGGTGAACCGATAAAAACTGGACTGTCTGTATTGGTCACTGATTCCTAACATCAGAAATGTTTCATGAAAGTATTGAGATGGGATTGTTTCAATTTTTTATGTATTTCTGTAACAACTGTGCTCACATATATTCCACCAGGAAACCTGGAAAGTCACTTTTACTGTCTTAAATATTCATGCCTGATTTTTCTAAACATTTCACATTGACAGAACTCTGTAGCTGTTCAATAATAAAAATCAATAATCATAAATACATCTTGTTTAGCGATAGTGCAATCAGGGTAGATTCTCCAGGACAAATTTGAAACTAATATCTGATCCTATGCCCATCGTTTTCTTCAGTTTGCTCTTATTTTTTCTTTCATTACTTGTATGTCACTTTGGATATTATGTTGCAGTTTAAAGCTGGATAACACACACACCCTTTCAATTAGGAGAGAAACTATCTGTACAAATGGAAAGAAAGAATAAAAAAAAAAACAATCCTTGAACACAGAAAGGAGGAAGCCTGAAGCTTAGCTAAAATAATCTAAGATAATCCCAGGGTCCAGAATGAGGATTATCTTGAGGAAGGATGCTGGAGGTCTGAACCTGCAGACGTTCAACCAAAACACAAAGAGAAGGCTCAGTAGGGACCTCTTGTGGAGACATTTATTACAGCAAGAAAGTCCATAAACTTAATTTGAATGATGCTGTGAAATGAAAAGGCTCAATGAGGATAATGGTCCCTAAGGCTCTAAGTTTGTAATATTTGTATAAACTGTCACCATGTCATGACAATATGAGACAAACAAAAAAACAACAACCCAGAGACCAATCAGAGCCAGGAGGGTCTTACTGTTGTCAATCACTATTTCATGTGGCACTCTGTGGCAGGTAAAGTCATTTCTCCAGCCATTAGCGCACTGATCAGTGAGTGCATGATATTCATTGATAGCGCTAAGACCCGCCTCCTGGCTCTGATTGGTTGTTTTTGGTCAGGTACGGTGCATTTCTGCAGATCAATAATAGCTCAGGGAGGAGGTGGAGATTGATATTTTCAGGTTATGTCAAACTGTCACTACATGGTGACAGTTTTAACAAATATGTAAAAGAAAAAAAAATTCAAATAATAGTTAAACTGCACCTTCAACAAAAGCAATAATTATATTTAACCAATCGCAAAAAGCAGAGTCAGTGCAGTTCAGACTAGTCCACTGACCTCCAGGAGAGCAATGATGGTTTTACCATCAGTCAGTTTATTGTCACCAGTCACTAAACAAACCAAACGATCTCAGATATTTACATCTGATCTTCTCTCTGGAGGACAAAGCAGGTAGAGGATGGCACCAAACGGCTCTTCCTTTTGCCCGATGCCAGCTGTTAGGTAGGGATCTGTGGGGATCTGGGAGAGTCCGTCCTCTGGTCCTCCTCTGGGCAGGGCTGCAGCGCCCCAACGACGCTCTGCAGCGTCCACTGCTCCTCATGCAGCACGTGATCCTGCAGGGTGAACTGGCCCTGCTTCATCCTGACCAGCCCCTTCACATGAGCACATGACGACAGAGCTGCAGCACCAAACCACAGCAGCCACGTTACAAAACACCAATTTTAGCTCCGATGCTTTCACCGAGATCATCTGGAGCGTTACCTTTCCCCAGGTCGTCCACCAGGCTTCTGACATAAAACCCTCCACCGCATTCGATATCTGTCACAGAGTCAGAGTGGAAAGGGAAGGAATGACAGTCATCATGCTGCACAGAACAGCTCAGAGTGGATGGAGCAGTTTGAGCTAACCGAGAGTGAAGAGAGGAGGTTTGAACTCCTGCAGAGTCAGGCTGTGCACGGTGACGGGCCGTGCAGGTTTGGCCTCCACCTGGTGACCTTTCTTCAACAACACAGACAGACGCTGGCCGTCTTTCTTCAGGGCGGAGAAGCTAGCAAACAACAAAACTTCACTGTACTGAGAATTTTAGAGTTCAGACAACATAAGCTTCATCTGGGAAATACGGTTTTCTGCACATGCCCATGTTTCCGTGGAACCCTCCCATCGGTTTCCATGGCACATACATTGTCTTGTAAAAGGAGCCACAAAATTATAATCACAAAGTCCATCTCACAGATCAAAACAAAGAAGTGCATCATTGGGGAAGAAAATGGACATTTTCAAACGTTTGGACTTCTGGACGACAGTAAATGTGACTTTTTGTTACTCATCATGTCAATTAGAGACTAACTTGACATCAGTAGACTGAGGCAGAAGTGAAGTAAATGTGACATACTGCCATCTGCAGGTGGGAGGAAGCAGCCACTTAAACCCAATGTCTTTGATCATTGTGGAAAATTTGGAATAAGCGTAATAAATAAATAATGCACTAATGCAAAAAAAGTGAGCATGTGTTGATTTTGCATACATTTCCATGTTTACAGAATCACACAAAACTGGAGAGACTGATGTAATTTGGCAGTAAATGGATAAAAACTTTGATAAAAATAATATTTAAGTATCCAACTGTTGCCTTATACGCTCTACTCATGTCTGACTCTGGAGTCACATCAACAGCCATGTGACTACCTTCATGTCTCACATAATTTAGTTCAGGGAGAAAGCTGGAGAAGTTCAAATCAGGGCTAGGTTTTAAAACCACATGAACAATCCATGAAGTGGACCTGGAGAGAGGACGGCCCACCAACAGCTGCACTGACAGGCTGGGAAACGACAGCGGTACCCAGACAAGCAGCCACAAAGGTGAAGGAAGGACCTGACATTAAAATAAAACCGATTAAAAAAAATCTGATCAGTACAACAAAATATAATAGATGTTGTTATATTGTTATATTTTCTCTATTTCTATATAATAGAAATAGAGAAAATGTATCACACACACAAACACACACACATTTTGTGGGACTGCTCCAAATTAAAAAACATTTTGGCAACGAGATCTAAAAAAAAAAAGAATGAAGTTCTAATAAACCATGTGTCCTGCTATATTATGTTATTGCATTAGCCTTGGGGAAATATTGATAAAGACGTTCAGCTCAAACATGTTTCATTTGGCAGCTGGAACAAAGACTGTCCTGTACAGTTGGGAGGTTTGCTGGGTCATCATCATGCCTAAATATCCAAATGTTTTGGTTGCACTAATGAGGTAAACTTTATCTTGCCTTGTTGCCCAGTGAACCCCTGCTTGTTGTGTAATTTAGATTATACACTTCTTTCCTACTGCTGTCATTTTAATTTATTGTGTCAGTGACTCAAAAGTTAGCAAAATCCTTCCTGTTATTAACATGGCATTTCCCCAAAACACCTGATTCTACGAGTGGACTCTAAAGGAGCCAATACAAACACATCAGGAAGTTTTCAGGTTATTTGTAAAACATTTTGAAGACCACAGATTGTCCATCTGCTTCCAAATGATGCACTACCTGGAGCTGGTCTGCAGCACTAAATCTCTCAAAGTCTGATTGTGACAAGACCAAATGCTAAAAGGTTTAAAGGATGTGATGACTTGTGAAGGTCCCAGCAGGCCTGTTTCTACACAGAGCTTGTTACTGGGGCCAGCCTCCCGGTTTGTAAGTTTCCCACCCATGTCTGCCGATAATCACCTGTTTAGCATCAGATGAGTAAATTTCTCCTCCGATATAAACACCTCTCTGTTCAGATGGGGTTACTTACAGTGGAGGAACCTGCATGATGTCACCGGTAAAAGCTTTTAACTTCTCCTCCATGTCCAGCCTGGTTATGTGCTCTAGAAGGAGAGAACAGAAAACGCTACTATGGCCCTGCAGAAACCTGTAGGAACTCTGCTGCAAAGGAAACATTTACCAAACTCTTTCTCCATGATCACCGTTCCAGTGGCATCAAGAGTATCTGTTGCTTTTCCCAGTTCTCCCACAGCCATGTATTTCTTGAAGGATATAATTAGAGTACACAAAAATAAAATCTAACCTCGATTAGATGCGTTGCTAAGAAACAGTGTCAATTTATCCTCAAGTGTTGCTGCTTTGAGCCTCACTTTCATATGCTGTTTTACCAAACTCACCTTTGAACCAGTCAACATCGTGCTGAGCTTTTTTGTCCCGTTCCCAATACCGACAACTGAAAGAAAAGAGTGAGGAATGGTTTTCTTCCTTTCAGGAAAAAATGAAGCTCGTAAAATTAATGGTATAGGATTTCTTCTTTCATCAAATAACCCAGCTTACTTATATTGGACTTGGCATTTTGAATTGAATTAAATTGGACTGAATGATTTATGACAGCCGCATTGTTTGCCATGCAGGTACCTATTTGAATTAGAGTGGAATGAAACTCTAACGCTCACATCTCCTGGCGGACAGTGAACGCCTCTTACCCAAGACCCCGCTGGCAGCGCTGTCCAGGGTCCCTCCGTGGCCCATCTTCAGGTACTGCTTCTTCCTCTTTCTGCTGTTTGGGTTCTGTACTCCCGCCTCTGGACGAACAGAAGTAAAGCCTTTTAATGAGCAGTAGCCCTCCGTGTTGCTGTTGTTTGCGCAGGCTTACCTCTGAGCAAAGTCTCTTTGAACTTGTTTAACACATCAGCAGATGTCGGCCCTTGTTTCTTATATATGGCGAGCAATCCATTTAAAGACTGAAGCTTAGACAGAGAACTTATTGGTCCCGCCGCGCCGCTCACATTCCCAGCCATGCTTGTTTTTGTGAGATGTTCATCTTCTTCTTTTATGGAGAGCGAATTAATGGTGTTTTACTGCCCTCTGCTGTTTTGGGAAGTAAACAATCACATCTGGAAAATGACTTCCAATCTTTGCCGCCTTTTAAATTCCAAAATAAGATATAACAGTGAGTACTGAAATTACATGAAATATTTGATATTCATTATATTATAAAGAAAGATCTATATTTCTGCATGAAACAGCTAAATGGAAGTATGCTGATTCAAATAATTAAGATTCAAATTTGAATCTTAATTAGTATCGTAATATTGAGATCATATCTCATAATTATTACATAGCTATCTCGTCTCATAATACTCGTCTGTTCTGATTATCATTAGGCCCTAGCCAAAAGAGGGCGGTAGAGCTACGTAAACGATGTCAACTGAAGCTAGCGCTAAGGCGTTTTTACAAAACTACACAGACCACGATGCTTTGCGTGTCTAGTTCATTTCCTGGTTACTCGCTGGCTTGTTTTCTGTTAGCTTCTGTGTCTGAAACAACCGCTTTCTGTTAGGTAGTCGTTTCCTGCTCTCAGAGGTTGGTCTTGATTTTTGTCCCTATTTTTAGTTTGTAGAGTAAACGCCATGTTTCTCTGGATACCGTCGCTGTTTCTGGGTTTCACTGTGTTAACGCGGTTATGTTGTGGTTCAGTTACAGCTAAAACTTCCAGTTGCATCAGTGTGGACCATCATAATGGTTGTCTTATAGAATATGGTCAAATATGACGGTGGGTTTTCAGAACCTTCCGGGATAGACTTTGCAGCTGCGTTGTTCTAAGTGACTCTCCGGATGTTGTTTATTATAACTTCAAGATAATTGCCAATAAACTTAATGGTACATAGTTGCAAAGTTGGGGGGGAGGAGGGCGGGGGGGATGCATGATTTTCAACATTTTCACAAATGACAATCTGACAAATGTGTTGTGCATATTCACATAGTTAATATGATATTACAACAGGGTTTTACAAGTGCAGGTGTTTTCTGATTTGTGTCTATCAGCTTTGCAAAATTGCTCACGATCAGTCAAGTTAGAAGGAGAACATCTGTGATACTTTGAGAGAAACGATCAACGTTTAAGGAGTTTGTTCTGCTGGGAGGTGAACCCCCATCCCAGTCTCAGGTTTTCTGTGGCCTACAACAAGTTTTCTTCCAGGATTATCCTGGACTCACCTCCATCCATTTTCCCATCGACCCTGTCAGTCCCAAAGAAACTCATCCCCACATCACAATAATGCTTCCAACCTTTACTGGGATTAAATTGTACAAAGGTGGACTTTATTTACTATATAGGTAATGTATAAAGGCAATTGCACTTGATTTTATTTAGGGGTATTAGAATAACATAGATTTCTGTGGCAAGTCAAATTTATTTGCATACCATATTTCAGTAATAGGCAATTTTCTTAAATATCATCAAATATCATTGTCATAAAATAATAGAATGAAGACTGGAATTCATCTATGTGAATTAAACACACCTCTAAACAAACAGGTTTTAATCTAAATTTGAAGAAACTCAAATTTAGCTGTTTTGCAGTTTTCTGTAAGTTTGTTCCAGATTTGAGGAGCTGAATGCTGCTTCTCCATGTTTGGTTCTGGGGATACAAAGCAGACCAGAACCAGAACCCCTGAGCGGTCTGGAAGGTTGATACCATAATGACAGGTCTATAATGTCTTCTAAACTTTATTTCTTTTTTTGTCCCAGTTGGATGTTTCAGATCATCAAACTGGGTTTCAGATCAGACAAAGTTAACCTGAATAAACACAAAAAGCAGCTCAAGCTCACTTTGATTATGCAGGACCATGAAAATGGAGGTCTTGGCAGAAATGTGACAGAATTCCAATAATTCTGCAAAGCAGAGTGGGCCAGAGTTCCTCCACAGTGATGTCTCAACTTCAGATAGCATAGCCACTTAGCATCAGCTGCTGCCTTCATATAAAAAATAACAGATGGGGAAAAAAAGCAAATCAGCCAACAGCTCACAGGTCCACTAATGTTTAAATTGCCACTGACCGCTCACAGTTGGTTGACCTCTAACCTTTACGGCAGTGAAACGGTGGATGACATTACAGCTTCATGAAGAGTCTGAAAGTGATAAATGATCACAATTTGAAAGCAACACTTAGAAACTATTTAACTTCATTGTGTCAGAAATGAATGAAGCAGCAGTTTGTTGAGGAAAATGTCTCATTTCCTTTCAGCTGATGCTCAGGTCCTGGCAGGCAGCAGGAAGAACGAACAGCTCCATCCAGTATGGAAGACTTCAGGTGGACATACCTGCAGCTGTGTAAGGAGGGCGGGGTGGAGCCCCAGGAGAGTGTTGTGGCTCAGCTCCAGGAGAGCAGGGCTGCCCACAGCTCCAGGCTGGACCTGAGTGGACACAGCCTGTCCACTGACACCTGCAGCGTCCTGGCCAGGGCCTTCCAGAAGGACGCCGTCTTCACAGAGGTCTCCCTTAGTGACTGCATGCTAACAGAGGAAGGTGTGTATGACTGTCAGCCATGTTGGCTTTATGATGCTATAAAACAGAGGTGCTACACTCCAGTCCTCAAAACCCAGGTGGGTCCCTGCTTATTCTGGATGTTTCTCTGGTCCAACACCATAATCAGCTGAATGGTTCGTTAGCAGGCCTCTGCACGAGTTTGATCTGCATCAAGATGAGTGAAAGAGAAGGTACCATGTACAAGTCAATAGTGGGAACCACTGGGATGTATTGTTTAGAGACTGTGGCATTAACAAAAAGCCATCAAGATATCTTATTCATCTTTGAATAATAAATGTCTATATATGTAACAGTCTACATTTCTGACGTGACTTTCAGGCACCAAGATGATTTTGGCTGGACTGTTTCACAACACATCAGTGAAATGTCTGGATCTAAAGGTAACATCTGTCAAATCTGACACACACACTAAACACACAGGCAGAAACACTTTAAAATAATTCATCTGAACACAAACTCTCTTTTTATCGGTGAGTTTCTGAAAACTGTTTCCAGGGAAACAACCTGAGATCTACAGGAGCTGAGGTTCTGGGCAAGCTGCTGGGATGTAACAAGACACTGCACAGGTGAGTTTATCTGTCAAAAAAAACAACTGAAAACATATTAACTTAGGGATCCTCTTTTTATCATTGTGGGAAAATATGATGTTTAGTGATTTTTCACTAAAATGTTTACCAAGTGTAGTGAAAGCTGCTGTCTGAAGTAAAGGTGATTAGTAAAGCATCTGTCATGGACAAAAATCACAAAGTGCTTCAATCAGGAACGAGAAATCTTCAAACATTTTCACTTCTTACAGACATTGTAGGAATTTGTAAAGAAAAAATGCTGACATTGCTGTTTTTGAACAATCTAATATTTCTTATTCATCTCTCTGTGAGGAGGGAGAACATTTTTGATACATTTCTCCAAATGCAGTGGTTCCCAAAGTGTGGGGTGGTATGGATGAATGAAAAAAAAAAACTGTTACACAAAAGTGTTTCACTGTAAAGATGGTTTGTAGTTTGTTTTGTTGCAACCTGAAGTAAGAAATAAACTTCTGTGGAGTTTGAAAACAAAATATGTGTATAGATTTATGAATGGTTGAATGATGTGTGTGCCCAGTTGATTTTTTTTTCTTTTTGGGGGGATTTTATTGTAATAAAAATCCCCCCATTTTCTGGGGCCCAGAAAATCTTTGGGAACCACTGTGTTATCTTTAAACACTGTCATTTTCACCTGTGTATCTAAGATGATGCTGTCAGTAAAACTATAACAGCAGTTTTACTTGTTTTAGTCAGTATAAAATGTAGTGGTGTAACTACAAATATGAACAAAATGTTGTCCTTTGGAGAATCTTGTGACAGCACTGGTTTCTAGGGTTTCCACTGTTTTTAATAAATATGAAATCCCTGCAGCCTGAGGAGGGAAATACGTTTATAATGTGATAATAGTGACCCAGTGTGAACACTGTTCTCAGGCTGGTGTTGGAGTGGAATGCTCTGGGTGTGTGGGAAGAGTCCTTTTCGCTGTTCTGTGATGGGTTGGCGTCCAACATCACTCTGACACACCTGGACCTGCGCAACAATCAGATCAACCACCACGGCGCCTCGGAGCTGGCGCTGGCCCTCAGACGCAACAGCACCCTGCAGGAGCTAGGTGAAGTGGAACTGACCACATCAGTCCTGACCAACCGCAGTGCAACAGACATGTTGACTCATCTTTCAATGTCTCAGGAGTCCATAACCTGTTGTGTTTGTTGTTGTTGTACTTCTCCTGATGTAGTGGAGATGTTGGTATAAACCAAACATCTTTGCTGTGTGACTAATGATAGTTCACTCTTCCTTTTCCAGACCTGAGGTGGAACAACATCGGTCTGCTGGGTGGGAGGTCCCTGCTGGAGGCCCTGCAGAAGAACAAGAGCGTAGTACAGCTCGAGATGGCAGGAAACAACATTCCCAGTGACATTCTCAAAGCTCTGGGTAAGATTGCCACACATTTCCTCCTGTAAGTGTGATTTCCACTAAAATATCACAAAAACAATAAAAATCATCCAAAAATACTATTAGTGAAATCACCAGATTGACATGCATATTTTGTTTTAAATATGCTACACATGCAGTGTCACCAAAATAACTTTAGTATTGACAGGAATAATAGTGAATAGGAGTCTTTTTTCTATGACTGGGCAGCTCCATAATGTAACACAGCTGAAGGTTCTGGAGAAACTCCTATTGGTCCACCTGAGTGAGAGAACAAACACCTATTGGTGGAGTTGGAGTCATATAAATGCCTCAACAAACCCACTGTCATCTCTGCGGCTCATTTTGTGAACTTTCTGGACTCTTCTAGAGCAGAGCACAGGACACAACTCTGAAAGAGAGTTCACGCTGAGAGAAAGCCGCAACAAGACCCATGTCCTCAGCAGAGAGATCCAGTCACTGAAGGAGGAAAAGGGTCGCCAGGTAAGCTGTCAGTTTGGCACATTTTGTCTGGAGAAGACAGTAAGTAGAGAGAGAGTTTTCTCTCTATCTTATCTACTGTGTCTTATTTCAAATGAGTGTTTTGTGATTTCCTTATGCTGACCATGACTCTGGTTGTCCTAACTGTCCTCCAGTTCCTCAGCCTGATGGAGACAATAGACAGGCAGAGGGAGGAGATGGGACGCTCCACCAAGTGAGTTCATTTACTTTGTATAATTACTGGCTGATGAATTAGCCTTAAAGCTGATATACACAACCTTCTTTAAATACAAAGACTTAAACACTTACTTATTAAATGAACCTAAAGTGTATTTAAAGTGGGTTTAGTTCCTTCACTAATGACAAGGTGAGATGACACAGACTTATCTGAGTAAAGGAGGATTTATAGACTTGTTTTAGACAAGTCTATATTAGTAATCACTACACTGACCTGGGAAGAATCTAATGCCACTAAGCAGATCAATCTTCCACTAAGCAGTAAAGGTCGGAGCGGTTCAGTACCGATCAGTGGAAACGAGACATAAGAGTTGGATTGTAGATGGCAAACACAGTTTACCATACAAGACTTGGTTACCTCTAAACATACAACTTCAGCTATGGACAGCAGTCTTCTCTATAGGGACAGTGTAGCTTTGACTGTCATTAAGCCTGTTAAACATCCGTAACGGACCTTATTGGTCACACTCCTGAGGTCATCAGGTCTAATGAACCATTAGACACTATAAACCCTAAAGGAATCAAATTTACTTATGAAGTCTGTGACTTATTACCTACAAAATTAATATGTTAGACCTACTGTCTCTTTAAATATGACCCGTTTACCTCCTCTGATGCTAGGTCAACCTCTGCTCAGATTGGTCAACTCCAACAAGCTCTGAATGAGAGGAAGTCAGCGATCAACTCCCTCACTGCCAAGTAATTCCTTCAGATTCTTTCATGCTACATTCAAATGTTCCTGCTGAAGAGCAAGACTCATTTTTTAGATTTTTAAAAAAAGACAATTTCCTGAAAGAACGACACAACCAGAGCAGTAATTAAGCTAAAGCTGTACAAAATTCAAACATGTTCCCAAAACCCCTAAGATATTTAGTTAACTATGATGAGTTTTGTTACTCTGAAGAAGCTATATCTGACGACTGCAGGAATGGATGGAAGCAGTGAGGTTTGTGGGTGTTTCTGTTGACATTGCAGGTTGCAGATGACAGAAGCAGCTCTGGCCCTCTCAGAACAGAAAGGTCAGAGTATGGGTGAGGTCCTGTCTCGCATGAAGGCTGAGAAAGAAGAGCAGAAGGAGCAGCAGAGCCGACTGAGGAAGAAGCAGGAAGAGGTACGTGGAAACGCTGGAGATCATCAGGCTGTCTGAGTTATGTGTTTTAAAGCGGCAGTTACACGGACAGATCTGGATAAATGACTCGAGCCACATTTTTCAAATTATAAAACAAACCTCTCTTGTACTTTATTGGATTTTTTCACACATAAAAATCTTAAAATGTGTCCAGCCCTGGAGTCCAGACTCAGTAGAACCACGTTTTGCTGCAGTGACCTCTGAAGGTCTTTTGTCTCTACCAGCTTTTACATCTACAGGTGCACATTTCTACTCAGAGCTCTCCTAAAACAGCTCAAGCTCAGTCAGATTGGATAGAGAGCATCAATTTTCACAGATTCTCAATGAACAAAAGAACAAACAAACAAATGAACATTAGTCAATACAGGACTATGCTATGATCCTCTGTGCTTGTCTTCCCTTCCTTTAGGAAAGTTCCCTCAGGGAGGGAAAACTCCACAGAGAGATCCAGAACCTGATGGAAACCAACGGCCAACTCAGGAATAAAGTATGAGCCCTGCTTGTTGAGTATTATGTGTCTAACTTTACACACCTGTGGCATTACAAGGACTATTTCATAACGTGGGAAATAAGTATTTGATCCCTGGCTGATTCTCTAAGTTCTCACACACATACACAAAAGCCCATTCTGTACATTTTATGCTGGTTTCATATTTTGATAGAGAGTAAGAGAACCAATGAGAAAATCAGAAAAAATCCTTAGGTCAAAGTAGAAAATTGGTTTGTGTGTCATTGAGTGAATTATGTATTTGTTCCCCTTCAATAGAAACAATTCAGAAATAAATCAGGTTATCATGCACAGATGTTCTGGATCATAACATCGTCTGTGTGTGAAAGCCTCCAGCTTTACAGGAGAGGCTTGATCATGATCTGAAGGTCGCTTGAGGCCAATGGGGTTAACTCCTGTGAAATCCAAGGTCAGAACAGTAATAATGTCATGGTGGAGTCTTCCTGCATCACATCAGCAGAATGGCCAAAAATGATTTACTGACATGCAAACCATTTTTTTTTGTACTTTTATGCTTTTATATACTGCATTTCCTGAACTTTTTCTTGATATTGTCTTTGAAACCAGCATCAAATGTAAAAGTTGAGCTTTTGTTTGATGGCGTGCAGCAGAGGAAATGTTGACTACCTGTAGTGTATGAACGTGGCGATCATGTCAGTAATAGATGTGTGTCAGGTGGAGGAGCTGGAATGCAGGTGCAAGTCTCAGCAGCAGCAGATCTTTGAGCTGAAGCAGGAGCTCACTAACAGCACCGCAGAGCTCAAGATGCGGCTAACGAAGGCAGAAGGTAGCAGCAGCATCTGGAGCAGGCCGTGTTCCCACACAAGGCCCGGCTCATGTCCCGTCTGTCCCGCAGATCGGCTGGAGTCAGAGAAGCGGCGGTCCAAGCAAACCCTGGAGGACATGGAGAGCCTGAGACACAAAGAGGTGCTGCGTCCTCCACCCGTCATCACACTCTTCACACAACATGCATCACATCACAGCTGGAACCCGCGCATGAATAACATGCTATTCTCAGTTTCAATCCAGTGCAAAATTCAGAAATACTTTATTGAGAATTACAACATTTCATTCCAAATGAAATGTTGTAATTCTGCTAATTCAACATCCTTCAAAGCGTTTTGTCTGGTAAAAGACTTGTAGTGATATCAGACCTGGTCCTTTGTGAACTGCTGCCTTTCTTGTTTCAAAGAGTTGATATAAATATTTGGTATATATGATTGCTTGCATGCTTAAAGTTGCAGTACTGCAGCCAACTTTTGAATGGACATTTTTTAACAGCTACATCCTCGTACAGGTGGAGAACGTCAGCCGGCATCTAGAGGAGAGTGAGAGAGCTCTGCAGGAGCGGATCTTCAAACTGGAGGCGCAGAGGATCCAGCTGGAAGAGGTCACCAGTCCTGCTTCCTTCCGTTTGGCAGAGTAGAATAATTTCATAACCGTGTGTAAGAGTTTTTCAGATAGTTGGTTTTGTCTCCTTGCTGCAGGAGCTGGGTAAAACGAAAGCAGCCGTTGTGACAGAGAGGGCCCAGGCAGAGGAGGAACTGGGAAAAGTGCGAACTCAAATGCGCTTGGAGGAGGTAAGACGTCTGAACAGAAGAGAAAGTCTTCCTGCTCTCAAAACTTCACGTCTACGCTTCTTCCCACGAGCAGCAGGAGCACGTGTCGTCCCTGGAGGAGAAGCTGCGCTCCCTGCGTGCGTCTATGCAGCAGCTGCAGCTGCATTGTTCCCAGCAGAAACAGAGCATCTCTGAGCTGCAGGCGAAGAGCAGCCACCAGAGCGTGGAGATGGACGGCCTGCGGCGCCGGATAGAGGAGCTTCAGCAGGTAGGCGCCCAGCCGCCTGCTGCTGCTGCTGTTTGTTAATCAGCCGTTCTGCAAAACCAGCTCAAAATGAATTCAGACACAACTGAGACACACAGGATGTGCTCTGTGGAAGGCCTCACACCCTAACACCAACACCAGACCAGGTGGAGCCCATAGAGGGATTATCTGTTTGTAAACACAGCGGATGCTGCTGAAAGACCCGACAGTCTTCAAGTGCTCACTGGTTGCCATGGTTACCCACATTTATCTTGCTGTTTTAATATTAGCTATTATGTTGTCAGCGTACTTCAGCTGTTTATCACTGCGTGATTAAGTAAGTTATGCTACCATATTGATATTAGTGACCCATTAATACACATTACATGCAGGTGAGTGAATAAATGAGGACAAAATGGCCCAAACTGCAGTGGCAATATTAATATTACTGGCAATATTAAAGCAGTTTTATTCATGGTAACATCATCAGCTCTCAACGAGATATGCCGAGTCTCTCTAAATAAGATGAGC
Source organism: Xiphophorus couchianus (assembly GCF_001444195.1). Classification (NCBI taxonomy): domain Eukaryota; kingdom Metazoa; phylum Chordata; class Actinopteri; order Cyprinodontiformes; family Poeciliidae; genus Xiphophorus; species Xiphophorus couchianus. The sequence goes on from NC_040236.1 coordinate 2,849,592, forward strand.
ACTGGAATAGAGTTTTCCTAAAAATTTAGTTTTTTTAAAAAAAGGTGAAAAAGCGAACAAAAACCCCCGAAATTCATATTTGGCAAAGGATAAATGAAATACAATCATTTCTTCAGCCATCAGCTGAAATCAAAAAAGCAGCAGGTTGAATCAGAGGTAGTTCGAGGTTCACAGATGATGTACTAAAAATAAAGCCTCTGACATCTGCAGGTCCCTCAAAGCTGCGTGTTTCAGTTTGCGCCGGGTGAAGAGAGGTGATCTGCGCTGGCGGCGAGTTGTTGATGATTTTATCAGTCTGATTGTAAATCATTTAAATAGTTAGAATAATGTATTGTTGCCTGCCTTCTGCAGGCGGCAGTAGAGTGGCTGCTGACGCAACGCGATGTCGACTGATAGTCCCTCTATGTGAAGAGAAAAAAAAAGGTTGTTACCTAGCAACAACCTGTTGAGTAAGAAAGCTCATGCCGCCAGCTCGGCAGTATTTCAGATATTTAAAACAAAAAAGTAATCACTAATCATTGATATGGACTAAAACGAAACACTTACATGGTGATAGGTTATTCTGCCGTACCGCCCAGCCCTTCTTTGATTGGGTAGGTTTGCCGGCAGCGGTTTGGTGTGGATCCTTCCTACACTGCATGTTGTTGCAGGATCTGTCTGGAAAAGAGCAGGAGAAGGTGGCTGAGGTGAGCAGGGTCAGAGTGGAGCTGCTGGAGCAGATTGGACAGCTGGAAGCAGACAGGGCGGCACAAGAGGGGCTCAAAGTAAAGATCGGTGCTCTGGAGAGAGAGATGAAAGGTACATTATCCACTTTTTAGTTTGCTGCTTTGTTTCAAGTTGCATAATGTTTTGGAAACCTCAAAAATCTGATCTATTAGTAAACAGTTTGCTCAAAATCCTTCAGATTCCTGTCAGATTTTTGGTTTAATGGAATATTTTATCTTGATCTACATGTTTCTTCCCATCAGAAGTAACATTAATATTTTGTAGCGGCCCAGCCAGAGTCCGGACAAAATCTGTGAACAGAACTACAGATTAGTGTTTGATTGTTGTAATGTTAATAAATATAAAGAGGAAATTATAAACAAAACATGTCCATTTTTATACAAATTTAAATTGAAAACAGTTAAAAATATTTCTTTTGCATTGTTTTATTATCTGATAGAACATGTTTGATCAGAGACAAATGTCTTTGTGGAATGAAAATAATCTTAAATCTGAATCTACTAGAGGTGTGAATAATTTTGGGTTTAACAGCAGGCAAACATTTCACAGCAGGATGTTTTCATCTTGACTTCGGATTGAGCTAAATAATCTGTAATCCACAGATTGTTTGCCTTTGTGATGAGCTGTTCATTTAGATGCCTGTGAATAAATGCTCAAATATTTCTTAAAGTGATTTTATTCTGCTAGTTATTAGCAGAATAAAATTGTAAATTAGCTTCACGTATTTGTACTGGATAGTATTCTTAGTGTATAGAAAATTCTGATTCTTACAAAACAGAAATAACTTCGATCATCCTAACTTTAGCTAAAACATTTGTTTGGTTGTTTTTTTTTGTTTTTTTTAAATTTTATTTTAACCTATAGTAAAAAATAATTCTAACAAAAAATAGCATATTTTCATAAACTTCATCCAGTTTTCACTTCACTTCAAATAAAAATGTGTTGAAGATTGTCAATGCATTTACAGAGTGAAATATCTGGACATTTTCAGTTTTAATTCATTTACAAAACAAGAAAAGGTTCTCATACCTTAAACTATTTTAATAATATTTTGAACAAAAAGTATAGGGAATGTGGGAGGTCTCTATATTATATAACTTATGAGTTACTGAAAGACATGAAATGTCCATTAATATTTTAATTTATTGCATAAAACTGTACACATCTGTTACATATCATGCCTGTTTTGTGTGTTTCATTTTTCGTAGTTCTGACAAATAATCACCGTGAAGTGCTTCTTGACAAAGAGAGTGAAAAGTCTTCCTTGTTGGAAAAGCTGCGGCTGAAGGAAGTGGAGATCCAGCGGATGAAGGAGGACGAGGCCCAGAGAGCCAGCTACCTGCAGAGCGCCATCCTCAGCTACGTTCAAGGCTCCCCGCTGGGACACTACAGCAGCCCCAACAAGTAGTGGAACCAGTAGAATCCCACTCATGACCAGTGAACACCTTCTCCAGTCACTACACCTCACTGGAACTGACAGATTTTAGACGCCATGAAACACTGACGTTAGAAGAGCTCTGAACATGGAAGTTTTCATTTCTGACCAGGCTGGGGCTCATCCTCCCCACTCTGGTCCCTTTGCTCTCTGGTGTGTGTTTGGGAGTGTCTGTGTGGTAACTGGAGGTGGACAACAGTCATGCAAAGGTTTTTTTTCATTTTTTTCTTGCCCCATGGTCACCATGGTGATGATGACCGGAGACAGTAGCTTCTCATGGTGCAGCTGTAGCAGCTCTGTTCTTTCTGCTCCACTGCCCTCCAGACTGTAAACATTAAAATGTCCGTCAGTTTTTGGCCTGAGGTGGTGCTGATACAGACATAAACCCCAAGGATTAATGGGTCCAGTTCAGGGATACATCCTGAGTCGTGTGCTGTCTGGAGGTTCAGTTTTCAGTGGAACGAAGCAGAACAGGTCTAGGTTTAAGTTTATGAACATAAAAAACAGAGAAAGTCTGTCGATCATCAGCATTTGTTTGCTCTTTACCCAATATTCACTAAATTTCATCAAATTTTGTATTTATGTTAATAAATGTGTAAATTCATGCACATTCTAAACAAGGTTTTAAAGAATAAAGCAATATTACTGTACCAATAAATAGCTTTAATTTAACGTTTGATGGCTGAAATCAATCTCACCACTCAGATCAGTTGTTTGATCTCAGTTTCTTATTTTCTGCTAACAGGATTCAAAGATGGAAACTTTCCCCTTTGGGTCAGTAAAAGGAAACAGCAGCAGGAAAGTATCGAGAATCTTGAAGCTTATTGTTTTCAGTAAACTACTTCTTTATTTGTGAGGCAGTGATGTTTTTTGTTTTGTCTGTTTTCCTGCTACTTGGAGTGACTGCTCATCTAGCGCCGCTGTTAGCGCTGGAATATGTACCGTCCTCAATCCCGCTCACCAGTTTACAAATATTTTTAAATGTGAGCTCCTTTTTTACAGGAAGTGAAGCAAGATGATCCTCTGATTGGATCATAGAGTTCATTTTTACACAAACTTTGTATTCTAATTGCATCTTTATATCACAACGAAATATTTTGTATCATGTTATTTTTCCAAATGTATTCCATTTTGTGATTTTGTCAAAAACAAAATAAATGTCTATTTTCTTGTATCATTAGTTTTAGTAGTACAAGTGTTTATTTTATTATATTTGCAAATAATGATCTTCATCGTTGTGTTACCACAGTTACAATTTTACAGAACATCTAAGTTTAGAGGATAATATAAAATTTACCTCTTAAGTTTTTTTGGTTACATTATCAGATATATTTGATGTTTTCAGTAAGTTGGATATAGATTATTCTGCAGCTGTTCTCTGTGGTAGTCTGAGTTTGGACATGGTTTCGTTGGAGCTCCATATACCTGAATTTATTTTTAACTTCATTTGTTATTTTTGTCTTTGAAATAGTAGAATGTATTCATAGTTTTCTATATTCGTCTACATCATGTATTTTTTTAGTTTATTTTTATTTATTTTTAACAACACATGTGTCATAGTTACATTATTCTGTCCCCATCATCTTCATTATAACTTGGCAACAGAAGATTAGACAGTAGATGTTCTTAACAAATGTAATACATCATGTTTTGTAATCAGACAGATGTTTTGGTCTGTTAGCCAGAACTAAATGAGCCTTTTCACCAAATACGTTTTCAATCTTGAGGAAATTCTTAGAAGAAAGCCACTTTTTACTTTTACTTGAGTAAAAATGTTGAAGTAGTGCAACTCTTCTTTAAGGTGGAGCCCTCTGGTGGTAAAGGGACAGGATCAGGGGCCCCAAGTCGAACACTGTACTGTAATACTCTGTATTACGTTGGGCCAGCTGTGAGTTTAGCATCTGTTAGCAGATGTTAGCCTGATCACTGGAACCCACCCGTGTTCTGACGTCTAACTGGAAAACGGCCTGTCTGACTGTGACGTCATTTTCACATCCTGGAACGAGGCATTTCTGTCGGGCCTGTCCCTTTAACAGCACTCGGTTGTTCCCGGAAAAAGTCGGCGCAGTCCGTCATCGACCTCTTTCACTGCGGCTTCATCGCCAAGCGGACTAACCCGCTGCTCTCATCCGATCCCTCAGCGCGGACTGTCGGATCCCTGAACTGTCCAGCCCGGAAAGCGTCCAGCTCCTGTCCAAATGCAAGCGATCAAATGTGTGGTGGTCGGCGACGGGTAAGGGCTCTTTCAGATGATACGGGCCAGCAGCGGAGCATTGCTCATGTGATGCGGCCGCCGACAGATGGATGATGGGAGGATGCTATGTGGAAAAAGGGATGGGGCTCACGGAGCGCTGCATCGCCTGGCCCGTTTTTCTCCGGGTTAGCGGTGGACTCGCCCCTCTGTTAGCGGCTCTCTGGCTGCATCCCGGCCGCTGCAGCGTGCAGGGAGGAGCCGGGCGCCTCGGGAAGCCTCGCAGAGAACACGGCCATCGTAGGCCAGTGGAGGCAGGCTGAAGTGCTGATGCACGCTGAGGAATGCGTGGCCCTCCCTGCCAGCAGCAAGCAGGCCCCGCTATTGTAACCGCTCACCCAGCCCCTTGTCTTCTAGCGCCCAGATTCCTGCCTGCTGCAGCGGTCACCGCTCACGATCCGTACTGCTGTTTTTACTAGACAGATTCATAAATGTTGAATGAGTCAATGAGTTCAAAAAGGCTGAATGTCAGAATACATATCAAAAATAAATAAATAAATCAATTCACAGCTGTGAATTCCTCCTCTGTATAATTCTGGAATAAATCCCATCATTCTAGAGATTTTTGACACCATAACTTGCAGCATAGATTATGATGTTCAGAATGTACACATAACCTGCTGAAAGGAATTATTCATGTTACATTAAAAAAAGCACTTAAATCTTAAAGTAGCATCATAGATAGTGTGCAGTTTTAAACCCCTGGCTCACTGTGGACTCCTTTACAGATGCAAAACAATATAAAGAGATCTTAGAAAAGTTGCAAAAACTGTTAAGAAGTAGAATTGAAATAAAATTAAACTCGAGACAATAAATGTCTGTAAGATTGAATAGATGTATCATTTGTTTTTAAAGTCATCTAAACTTTATTTTAAAAAATTAAAAAGTGAGCCTGTCTAGAGCTGCACAATATCAATCAATCAAGTTTATTTGCACATCAGCCACAAGGTAGTTCAAAGTGCCTTACATGTCACGAGCCACCATCAAAATCAACAATACACATCAAATATGTTGATCAATGTTCCAGTAGTTATGAGATGAAAGCAATTCTATCCAGGCAAGTTTTTAGCCTTGATTTAAAGGAACTCAGTGTTTCAGCTGTTTTGCAGTTTTCTGGAAGTTTGTTCCAGATTTGTGGTGCATAGAAGCTGAATGCTTCATAGTGATCATCTCAGTATCAGTCTGCAGTACTGCAATTTTATATTTCAAAGAGTTCACGCTCTACATATTAGTGGTATATCTGGCCTTCAAGTGGCTCCAGGCAGGATGGAGAGCTCAGTGATGCTTAATAGATATCATCAATGTCATTTTGTCACTGAGTTAATCAAAGAGTTTACAGTGGTTTCATAAACCATTCATTTCCTGTTGATTTATGGAAGGAAAGAGGCCAGGATTAATCTTAGCTTAGACGCCTTGGAACAAGTTTAGTGATGAGTTTTCCTGAGCTCTGGTACAGACTGTACAGATGTGAAACCGCTAACGGCCCACACACTGTAGGTGTTGACAATGATCCTGTGCTGTGCTGCACACACACTTTCACTCCATCCATGTTGTGGAGCTGCTCCCAGTTATTCTTAAAGGTTGTGGTTTTCCAGAACCACTTGGTTCTGACAGGAATTGCAGCTTGCTCACACCATGAATGGACGTGTTCACATCCTGTGTGTCTTCACTCAGAATGACAAGTTCTGTTTCTCATTTTTATCATTTCCGAACAAAAGCTGTTGTTTGCGTGCCATTGATTTGTCCTCACTGGCTTTCCATACCAGAAGGCAGGTAGTGTCTCCTCTCATTTCCTGGTTTTTAGATTGAGTTGGCTTCAGTGTTAGCACAAGTAGGGCTGAAAATTATATCATGATATTAGAGTTTCATATCAGTCCATGTCGATAACTATTGATTACTCTTCTGTTTTAAATATCTGAAATATTGCCAAACTGGTGGCGCTTACAGTTTTTTTCCACAGTTTTCCCTCCACACCCTTGATTTTTGTTGTTAAGTACTTATGAGGCACGATGGTGAAACTTCAGACTGATTTTGCGCAAAATCAGTCTGAATTTGCCTTTGGATTAACAACCTGTTAATCCACAGGTTGTTGCTAGGTAACCAAAGAGTGAGTGAGTTAGTTGATGCTATCTGCTCAACTATGAGAGGTTAAGTGGCTAAAGAATTTCCTCTGCCTACATCTCCCAGAATGCTGTGCAGTTCTGGCTCAGAGTTCAGTGAAGAATAATCTTGCTATTACTGTACCTATTGGTAATTTGCTAATAACTTCCGTAAACAAATCGATTTAAAGTTTTTAAAACTAAGTAAATATTCAGTAATAAATTAGGCATCACTATTGGCTGGTCACGTTTACTACTATTAATCAGCTGGGCTCAGGAAGTTAGCTGTGAGCTAATCAGATGATCACTGGGTTCTCTTCTTCTGTGAAAGTGTTTCCTTTGCACTCAGGTCCGTCATCACACCCCTAAAGATCCATCTGTCTGGATTCTACATTACAGTCTGCAGTTCAACATTCAGCTCAATTTTAGAACAATGAAGAATAATAAACTTATAGGTTTCAAAAGCTGATGCCTGACACAGTGGGAATTTTTGGGTTGCATGAAGTCGACCAACTTCTGACACTATGATCCAGGTCAGGACCATTGGACTCCATTAAAGACTGGGAGCCACTGGCGTAGAACCAAGATGCTGCTTACTGGTGTGTTTGAGGTCACTGGCATGTTGAAATTCTAATTTCATGGTAAATGGACCCAACAGTTTTAGAAACATCCTTATATCATGATGCCTGAGCCACCATGCTTCAGTCTCCAGTCCATTCACTCTGACTCAAGTTCTGGTTCTGCTGGAAGTTTTTTCATATTAAAGGCAACGTTTTCCTCTCCACTGTCGCTACATGCATGCTCAGTATGAGGGATGTTTGAAAAGTCAGTGAAACAGCACAAGCTACTGTTGCTACGTGTTTCTCCTGGAGGAATGCTGCAAGTCGGTGACTCAATCTTTTGGGTTTCCTTAGATAGAAACTTCTCAGTCAATTTGAATAATAAACTGAACCTGAACTATACATTGGATCGACGTAACTTTTTTTTCCTTTGTTTATAAAGAAGAGATGATGTGTTGTGAACTGTATTGTAGTGTGACACAAATTCAGTTTTGTTTTCAGACCCCTGACCCTGAAAACAACAAAGCTTCTTTCATCCATCCAGAAATGTTGCTCCATTTTTCTTTAGGTCAGTGGATTGGCTCTTCAGTTAACTGCAACCTCTTCAGCACATGTTGTTTTCTTCTACAGTGTCTTGTAATTGAACTGTGTTGTTTAAATAAAAGTTTAAAGCATAGGCATGTTGCAGTTACATAGCTGTTGGACAAATTTCATAGTGATTTCTCTTAATGTCCATCATGTTTTAGCTTGAGTTTAGCCTCTGGCTTGTATTTTAAACTCAACACAGACCTTCATGGAGGGCTGGCTGTATAGTTAATGAATAATCAAACATGGTACTGTTCAAAAGGGACATTAATAAAAAATGAGTTGGAGGCTTTGCCAAAACACAAGCTTTTGTTCTGACTGGAAGTGGACATCTTTCCAATCCTGGAACCAAGTATTTCCTTATCCAAGATTAATCTGCCTTTGGTCTCTCCCCACCCCAGCTCCCAGTCTGAACAGCCAGTAAACAGTGTGTGATTGTTTGGGGCCAGTCTCCCAGATTTACAGGGCCCTTGCATTAACAGTACTATCATTAATGTCCATGCTATCGTCAGTCTGAGGACAGTCCTGCAGCCTGTGAGTCCAGTATAGGAGGGGATCAGGTCCTGCATGTGCATGCGTGTGTGCGTGTGGGGGTGTGTGTGGTGTGTGAGAGAGAGAGAATGAGCTTGTGCTCACAGTAGTGGGTGAAGACTGTGTCACAGAGGGCCACTGTGTCCCCGGGCAACATGAATCTGGGCCAGTGTGTGTGCGGCCCAGAGGAGGGGAGTAGTAGCCTGTCCACACACTCCACCTCCAGGCATGTCAGACATTATTGGCTCGTCCACACACTCCGTACAGACATGGCTGCTCCATTTGTGCATGTATGGACCTGTTTGATAAATGTGCCCTGGTTTCTCTTCTTCCTCAGGGCTGTGGGAAAGACCTGTCTGCTGATCAGCTACACCACCAATGCCTTTCCTGGTGAATACATCCCCACTGTGTGAGTGAGCCGCAAACACTTCCACCAGAGGAAGAAAAAAAACAACTCGTGCTGATGACACATTTTACCCTAACAGTTAGGGATGATGGTGCTACAAAATAACGAGTAGAATACTAATTAGTAAACCTTCTCTGTTAAACATGGCATGTAGAATTTACAAAAGAAAGTACACACTCTATCATTATAAGCACAAATCAACAGTCCAGCATAAAACACAAAGTCTTTATTTCTTTACCAGAAACAGAGACAGGCAGTGAAACCGTAGCAGTGAGTGGAAACCCTCTGCCATAAAGTCATGGTGTGAAGAACAAGCGTAGATCTTAATGAAGGTCACATCAATAATGTAATATATAATGTATTTATTGACTGGAACCTTTGTACATAAAATAAATGTGTTTAATTGCATTAAAATTTGTAATGCCTTAAAATCAATGTAATTAATTAATTACAAAGATTTTTCCATTGGTCTTATTTAACATATAACACATAGATCAAAAAGTGAATTGTGAAGAGCAAAAAAAAAAACACATGTAAGTCACCTGACATAAGTCAAAGAACTAACCAATTTATGAAAAAGAGTCTGACCTCGCTAAAAGTGTAGCTAAAAGGTGTTTCAGCTTTTCTCCAGAGCCACGTCTGAACATCCTCTGATCTCATCATTAAGTTTACATCTGTTTTTGCTGCCACCCAATTCTTTATCAGGACTCAGATCAGCTGGGAGTTTATACAATTCATGCTTGTTTTTCCAAACCGTGTGCTCTCCTGTCTCTTCCAGCTTTGACAACTACTCTGCCAACGTAATGGTGGATGGGAAGCCAGTGAACCTGGGCCTCTGGGACACGGCAGGACAGGAGGACTATGATAGATTAAGACCATTGTCTTACCCACAGACGGTACTCCGACTCCTTCCTCCCAAAATCACTTCCTCTCTCTGTGTCATGTAGGAACCACTGTACGGACAAATGTACATATAGGTTCATATAACCAAGTGAAAAATTAGGACATGCAGTTAGCCATTTAAGCCAGTAGGTGGGGTGTCCCTCCATAAAAACTCAAATAAATTACTGACTATATCAAAATGAATTCATAATACAGTAAATGTTCATTATGTAAATATTTTAAGCAACTTAAAAAAATTTACTTAGCTTAAGTTTTTTGTCTTCAACTAAATTTCCCAACAAAGCTGCCAGGTAACATCTGGTTTTCCCATTTCCTTATAATGATCATATTCTGGGTCATATCTTTTTAAACTTGAAAAACGAATGTTTCCACATCCATTTTGAACTCTATTCCTGCCGACGCGCCCTGGACCTCCAGTCACCGACCAGACTCTATCAGCGTCAAGAAAACAACATCGCAAAATGATTCAAATAAATATAAAATTCACTGCAAAGGATTAAAATCAGCACATCTAAGAAACTAACATACAGGAAAATATGGAAAACAATCATGTTTTTAGCTCTAATGGGGTGTTTGTGTGGAAAAAAGCTTTCAGTTGGTTTATCAATAAGACAATAGTGTTAAATGTTGAGTAAAGACAAAGTCTGTATCAAAGACAGCCGGAAAGCCACTCCAGGAAATGTTTGTTTATATTTAACAGAACACTTTAATAAGTCTTTTATTCATTTTTTATGACTGTTTGTTCTTTTAAAAATTTATATAAAATTTCCACATATCCAAATGTTAGAAAAACACACGTCTGACCGTCTGGTATAAGGAAATGTAAATTAAAGTAAAAGAGGAATTAAACAACTTCCTGTAGCTCTCTGAATCTAAAGCTTCATATTATTTGATTATTGGTCTATAGATAGTGATCCAGAAATTAATTGATCCAGTACTTTTATAAATAAACTCAAACCTTTTCGTTGCCACGAACACACTCACACAAACATACAGATTTCCTGTCAACCAGCGATCTCTCTGATTCTCTCCCAGGATGTGTTCTTGATATGCTTCTCCCTGGTCAGTCCGGCCTCCTTTGAGAACGTCCGAGCTAAGGTCAGTACGCTGACCGCCCCCTTCCATTACCCTGCCCGAGCCCAGTCTGACCACTAGGAGGCACATCTATAGCGCCCCCTGGCATTAGAGACGGCCACTGCAGCCGCTCAGTCCTCGGCTTGGAATGGTCAGAAGTTAAGCTGACTCCGTCTGAAGCCGGAGCAGAGAGCCGTTGCAAAGCGAGGCCTGAAGCAGTGCTGGCGCTCTGCGGAGGGAGAGGCGGCCGCTGAGGTTTGGCGTGCTGAGCGTAAAGAGACGCTCTCATGTGAAATCACACCTTGAACAAGGTCCCACCTCCCTCTGCAGAACTTCCTCATCATGTCATTTAAATTTGTTCAACCTTCAAATTATTTGTAGATAACTTTTATGAAAAACATTTGTTATGTATTTGCTGAAGCTGTCACTGTATCAGTGTAACATCAGACAGATAATCTGTGGAAAAAATTGTCATCACATGGGGACAGATTCAACCAATATGTAAAAAACAGATTTTTGAAGTTCCATACTGCAGCTCTAACTTTTCATATTGACTCCTTCGTGTTGCTCATCCTTGTGGAGAGGCGTGTAACACTCGTCCTCTGCATACTAACTCTCCCGTTTCTTGTCTCCACTGACGTTGTCGCTGTAAATCCACTTGTGCACACGCCCCTGTGTGCGCCCTTGGTGCTGTAGTGGTACCCAGAGGTGAGACACCACTGCCCCAACACACCCATCATCTTGGTGGGGACGAAGTTGGACCTTCGAGATGACAAGGACACCATCGAAAGGCTGCGGGACAAGAAGCTGTCTCCCATTACCTATCCTCAGGGTCTGGCTATGGCGAGGGAGATCGGTGAGAGTGCAGCGCAGACAAAACACATTTGTTAGCTCTCATTTATGAGTAATGCATCTAGAATGGAGAATATGAAACTCAAGTGAAGGATGGGTAATTTAGGTAGTTTACTATGCAGGGTTTATGTTTCTTTAGATGTGATGTAGTGGCCACTGTGGTGGTTTGGTCTTAAAGGGACAGTATTATGGAAAATCGACTCTTTTCTATGCTATTTCCTCATCAAAAAAAATACCTGGAGTGTTGCTTTGATTCTTTCATACGTGTTTGGGAAAAATTCTTCAATCCCCATGGCAACCATTCAGCTGTGCAAAACGCATGGATGGACTTAGCTCCGCCTCTGATGTGCAGCGCCTATGCATATGTGGATGCATTCCAAAAGCAGGAAGCGGACTACAGTGCAGGGCATTCTGGGTAAATACAACCAAAATAAACATGCAAGTCTAGCTCTAGCTGGACAAATGGCTTGTTTTTTGTTTATTTTGGTGAAGAAGGAAATTGTGCTCAGTGGAGGTTTTTGTGTTGTGTTTCTTGGCGCAGCGCCCCCACAGGTGAGGGTGGGGGGTACAGGTTGCTCAAAGGGTTTCATTTGTTTGACTCAGTGTCGTGTGGAAGAGAAGTGGAGCAGCTGAAAATGTAACAAACATTGCAACTTTGGTCCTCAGTCAAACCGAGTCTATCAGACTATCAGGTGTAAAAACACCCTTAAGCTGTTTGTCCTTTTCAGATAGTCTGTCTGTAAACATGTAGAGTACATGTTGGGCATCCTCCTGTTAGGACGTTCACCCTTCTCTCCCACCATGTCTTCCTGGTCCTCAGGGGCTGTGAAGTACTTGGAGTGCTCCGCACTGACCCAGCGAGGCCTGAAGACAGTATTTGACGAGGCCATCCGAGCCGTGCTCTGCCCCCCACCGGTGAAGAAGAGAGGGAAGAGATGCACCATGTTCTGAGGAAGAGGCACTGCTACAACACCACATCATCATGAACAACACACACACTTTCTTTGAGAGAATGAGAGCTAAAACTGGTGAGAGTGAGTGTGCAGTTCAGTGATTGTTTTCTGTAGTCTTTTTTTTCTTTTTCAGAACTATATTGGTTAGACGACCAACATTCTTTTTTTTTTTTACCATTCCTGAATAAGATGGTAGGTTCCCTGTGAATGGCACTGACTGTCTGTCTCCGTTGTACTGTTGCCAGGAGGACTGCAGCTTTCCACAACCGTCTTTCTACTGCTCTCTTCTCTCTCAGACATGCTTGCTTAAATTAACGCAGTGGTAATTACACAGAACGTCAGGTGTTGATAGGTTCAGGGTTGAAGTTCCTCTCAGCTCCCTGTCTAAGATCAGCTCATTCAGCCCTGAAAACCTTCTGGCTGCTAATGCTGCATTCCATTTATCTGGGAAGTCAGAACTCAGGGCTGGGTTTGACGTCAGACTTGGCGTTTAAGTTAGAAAGTCGGGATTTGAACATGGCAAGCTCATAAACCTTGTTCACAGTACCTCTTACAAACATAGTTTTAAGCTTTACTGTTCATAGGGAAACACCATTTTTAATTTGTTCGGTTTAGAGTTACAGGCACTACATGTAATATTGATTTTTTTCTTACATGTGTGTCTTGCAAAATAAACATTTTTTCCACCACAGCTTACTACTGTTGATTCAAGGAGCGGCCATACTGAAGCGCGAAAGTCGGAGTTGCTCCACTTTCCCGTTGGGAAATCTGACTTTGGATGGCGTTCAAGTTGAATTTTCCAACCAGGAAATCGGAATTTCCCAGTTCCGAGTACAACTGGAATGCAGCATATCACAGCTATCATTTTGTGAGCTGCACTTTGAGATAATAAACATGTCTAGCTGTGTAAAAACATCCTGGTCAGACCACCTGAGAATGGTAAGAAGTTGATTACTGACCGCTGAGTTCAGATCTGCAGCTCAGACTAATGTGGTTGTTTATGGTCAAAGCAGAAAGCACAGCTTATATTTTAGGCCTAAACGAAGTAGGTAAAATATTTAACACAGCTGTATCATGTGATCTGAGGCTTTTTTTAAAAAGATGCCCAATGATTATAATAATTAATCTCCAGCCTGTTTGCAGTCAGAGTAACACACTGTGGTTATGCCATCTGATGGATTAAGCTATAATTATTTATCCATGAGAATTTAGCTCAGCTGTAACTTCTCACCTGCCTTCCTTTATTTACATCTCTATAGAAACAACGTGTAGTCATAATTTCATAGTAGCTTTTCCTTTTCAAAGGAAATTCTTTAAGCTTGAAACACTGAACTCGACTTCCTGGTTTCCTAGAAGCTGGGATTTGGGCTGAGAGCTCATCTGGTGCCAGTGAGGCTCATCAAACCAGTGATTCTGCTGTTCAACACTCAGTTCTGGCAAGCAGCTGATCTTAGACAAGAATCAGTGGGAAACTTCAACTACAGTCAGAAAATCAGAGCGGCTTTTGTAGGTTTGCTTTCAGAAAATGAAAAGTCTCTAATTTTTGTTGTAGTTTAAATTTAACATAGAGAGACAAAATGTCAGCGAAAGATCCAGAAAACAAAATGTGATTTCGATTCAAATTTTCTTCAGAAGTATTTGATCAAAACCTGCTGTGATGTTGGTGGAAGAGGCTGTTTGGAAGCACAGCGGCTTGCTGGACCATCAGTGGGTCAGACAGATCTGAGTGAGGAGCGCTAGAAACCTTTCAGCACGGTGCTTCTGCAGATCTGAGCTCTGGAAGCCATTGCCATGGTGATGTGTTCTAGTCGATGCTTACTGGTCGTGGTTCCGTTTTCAGGCCCTTCCATTCATCCTGTACCTAGAGCTGAATATCGTCTGATAGAACATTCAATATCCAGAACCGCACAGCACTCTGGGAGATGTAGGCAGGGGAAAGGCTTTAGCTGCTCAACCGCTCACATTGGTGACATCAACCAACTCACTTAGTCTTTGGTTACCAAGCAACAACCTGTTGAGTAACATGCATAGCAGCTGTTTCAGGTTTCGCCACCGTTCCTCATAACTGCTAAAAACTAAAAACAATAACATGGAGTGAAAACTGGATAAAACAGGAAATTCACGCCACCGGTTTGGTAGTACTTCAGATATTTAAAACAAAAAAACGCATCAATAATTATTGATATCCACTGATATGAAACTCTTACATTGTGACAGGTTTTTTTGCCGTATCATTCGGCCCTATCAGCTCTCAGCAGGTCGAGTTGATGCCGTAGAGCTTGGCTTTAGTCTCAATATCTCCTCACCACCTAACACCTGCAGAATGAAGAACCTGGTCATGTGCCTTCTCTATGGGGAGCTGAACTTTGACCTTTACTTAGTCAGTGTAGTGATTCCATTCCCCTGTGGTCCAGATGCTCCTGGCCTCTCGTTTGTCATCCACCTGGAGGTGAGACCCTTCATGGAGCAGCAGACTGAACACACTGCATGGTCTTTAACTGGCGTTACCTAGCAACCAAACTTCAGACTGAAGTTCTTGTCCCCTGATGTCCTCTCTGAGTAGGCTGCTGTCAGAAGCTGATTCTGTAGACAAAAAACACCTGGATAGTATCTGTTATTGATGGATTGATTAACTGATTGTAATCTGTGTGCCTTGTGGTTGCCCAAACTCCATTCGTTTTGCAGAAATACTTCAGTGTTTCTGGGTCTATTCTGTGTCTGACTGTTAAATGAATCTGCCACAACATCACAAACCATGTGATCCTCAGTAAGAAGGTAAACCTACAGAAACAGCAGAGCTTTCTCTTATTTCCTGCTCTGGAGCCGTGGACGTGCGTCAGACTAGCATGCCAAACATGGAGCTGTCCAACCTTGCTGCCTGAGATCTGCCTTCAGAAAGGGAGGAGCTTGCATGGTCTTAATATGCTCTGTCTTCATGATCCCACTGATTAGATCTACTCTCTGTTCATGTGTGTGCGTGTGAGTGAGTTTGTCACAGGCATGTAAATAGACGCTGGTATTTGTGTGTGAACAGGCTCGTGTCGGTAGCAGTGACACGGTGTTGATCGGGATGGCGACTAAAGATAACATTGTTTTAAGCCAAGTTTTTTAGTGTCCAGTTTTTGGTACAATTTCATATTGTAGTAATACACGGGAGTTTTCAAAAATTGTGTGGACATTAAGGCAGAAAAAAAAGGGTTTTAATGACATCTAGTGATGTACAGAATGCGCAACGCATTAGGAATATCTGTATGTACCTAAATATGTACCTTCCTAAAAGTAAAACAGTTAACTTTAAAGAAATTCTAGTTGCTCATGTTGAATTTACAAGTGTTGCTAACAGTGTATAGGATAAAGGGGCCAATCTTTGTGCAGTTTGTCATTGCAGCAAACAGTGCAGATTGCACCTTTATGAGCAGATTTTTCTCTCTGGTTGCAGGGCTGCGTTGGGGGGTGGGTGCAGGGGGGCGGTCTCCGCCTGTCATGCTGTGTGGTTGAATCATGTCATGTGGTCCTGCCTAGCTAAGGTGTCGATATGTAGCTGAGAAACACAGCAAAAGAAAAAAAAAACTGTAATACTATTATTGCATGGAAGTTTTCTGGTTGTTTGGCCCACTGTAAATCTTCTGAGAGCTTGTACGATGAAATGCATCGGCCATGTACGTATGTAAGATGACTTGTATACTTGTTTCAGCTGTTTGTCTTCTTTTTTATTAATTAATTCACATGTTGGTGTGGTTAAAAAAACTCATTTTTGTATACTAAATACAAATGTATACGTAAAGAACATGGCTTGCTGTCGTGATTTGACATGATACGCAGAGGAATCAGTGTCGTGTGTTTGATACGCTGCAGTGTTTGAAGGTGGTGCAGGTGAGTGGTGAAGGGAGGAGTTTAATCTTCACTGGAAAGCTTTTTAAAATGTATGAAAACATTTTTTGTCCTTCAGTCTGACATGAACTCAGAACATTTCCTGGTTTAGCTCAGTTAGCTGAAATATTTCTGTTTGCTAATTGCCAGAATAATGAGATGCCTGAATTAATCAACTAATTTAGTAACCAGTAATAACTGGAGGACACAGAACAAAACAAAAAAGTTATTCTAATTATTTTTTAAATTAATCATATTATAATTTAATTGTCTGAGGGCTAATAGATAAAATCCCTTTAATCAATCCGGATGATATCATGGCTTTTTTATGCTTTTATTTCACTGAGATCTACATCTACACCTGGGATGTAATTTTCTGATGTTCAAAACCACACAGACAAATTAAAAATCATGATTCAACAACAATGAACCCGTTCATTTTGGACCATCTGAATGTTGGGGTAAAACCCTGAGCTGTCAGCACATCTGCCTCTGATCAGCTGGAACTCGTGGTGATGTTCAGCAGGCCAGGTGGCCTCCGTCCACTGGCAGGGCGACTCCGTTAATCATGCTGCTCTTCTCACTCAGCAGGAACAAGATGCAGTTCACCACGTCCTCCTCCTCTGCACACACACACAAATACACATGTGGACTTTCCATTGATTTCTACACACAAACACACACTTCAGCTCCAAACAAGCTTCTACAAACTGCATTCATTTTATATATTCAATTTGGAGGAACGTGAGAGAAACTTGAAACCAGAGAATATTCTGCAATAAAACAATAAAAGTGATTTTATTTGGTCAATTGAACCTGCTGACAGAAAGCAGCAGATCATTAAACTCGTCTGGTTGTGTTCGATGATCTTTGATTCAGATTCCACTCTAGGTTTTATCATCTGATGCTGATTAGTAAAATCAAGGATCATCTTCCCCATAACGCCCTTGATGCTTTTATTACTTATGTATTCCCTCCACTGGCTGCCCGTTTCTTTTAGAACTGATGCTAAGATCTTGTTTTAGTTTTTAAATGACTCATCTTTTCAAATCGACTTTTAATACCAGACAGCATAACGATTAGGCCAGTTCTTGTTTGTTTTATAAAAAGAACATTATGTAAATATCTGGTTTCAGCTGTAAGTCAAACTTAGTTTGTTCAGAAAACATTCGAAAGACGTTTTAAACAGTTTTCTATGAGTTGTCCGAAACAAAGGCAGGAAGTGACACGTGCAGAGCTCTTACTCCACGTGTTGGGAACAGGCCAGAGAAGAAATGGCTGCCAGTGTTGAGAGTCACTGACTCTACTCAGTTTAGCCACTCTTATATTTAAAACAGAAAGGAACCAGGATGAAAATCAACAAGATTACATTTTACCATAAGAACAATTCTAACAGTTTGTTTCAGCAGCCTGGTCAGTGTTGGTATATTTCTTGTAATGCTGTTGCAGGTGATTTCTGTATTGATACTGCAGATGTTCACCAACTCATTTACAGAGTTGTGATAATCACTGGATTTTCTAAAGTAACTTCTTTTGGTGAAAATTGTAAAAATTTTAAAGAAATCATAAAAAGCTGTGAAGGATGAAGAGGACTCTTACATACTGAAGTAATATTTCAGATATTTCAGTTATTTTAAGTGATAAACTGTCAGGTTGAAAGCGAGTCCCACTCTGGTCAGGTTTCAGATAAAAGTATTGGTAAAATCTCTGAAGGCTGCTTGTTTAAGAGCACAGATTACCAAATAACACTGTGAGCACACAAGGTCGTGACCTTTGCATCTGACCTGCGAAGCGGCCCAGGGGGATGCGGGACTTCATGGTCTGGGCTTTTTCCGGGTCACTCCAGCCCAGGTGACCCATCTTTGTCATAACAACTGTAGGGTTGACGCTGTTCACACGGATCTGATTGGACCACAAAACAAGTTTCTGAGTGAGCACAGATGGCAGCATCACGATGTGTGTCTAGAACACACACACACACACACACACACTGACAGGAGTTTCTGTTGCTAAGTCACTGATGTCTGGGTTTTTTAGAGGATGCTCTGTCAGTTAAAAGTTTCTGCTGCAGACATGAGCTGGGAATGTTTCTGTGTGGAAATAATATCAGAGGTCATGCAAAAAACTTTTTAAAAACTCCGGACAGTAACTGTCAGTGTTGTTGCTAGGTAGACTGGATACATGCTGACCTTAGGCTTTACAGACAAAGTTTTATTGAAGTTATGGTTTAATTAAAGCTCAGAGCTGCTCGAATATATATAGATATGATTTAGAATATGCTGATGATACCTACTTTTTTGGATTAGAGGCCACTTTTGGACCTTTAATTCTAAAGTGGCCTTTTGGATTAGAGGTCAAACAGCTTCAGGAAACAAGAGAAAAAGAGCAGCTGTCCTCTGTTCAAGAAGAGTTCTCTGGGACTGTTCTGGTGTTTAAAACAGACTGAGGTTGGGCTACTTTAGCGAATCCCTCCTGCAGGTTTGAGTGAAGCAGTACCTGATGGGGTCCGAGCTCTAGGGCCATCACTTTGGTCAGCATGTCCAGGGCCCCTTTAGTTGCACCTGAGCAAGGCCGAATGACAACACAGCAACTCTCACTGGAAGTGATTACTAGAACATCAAAGTTAGAATACTGTGAAAAAGTCCAATATATCTGGCCAGTCATCTCAGAAAAGGAAACTCATTATGTATTATAATCACATATAATATAGAGTGATATTTCCCAAGACTGTTTCTAGTCATTTTGATGATTATGCAAGTTCAGTGTCTCAGAAAATCAGAATAGTGTGAAAAAGGTTATTATTGGAAACTCCTGGTGTTAGCCCCAGTCATCTGATTAACTAAAACACCTGCAGATGTTTCCTGAGCCTCCAAGGTCACTCTGGGTCAGCAGGACCTGGTAAGGGCAGGACCTGGTCATGGTAAAGTTTGGGGTATCATGTTTTGCTGGTTCTGGTCCACTGGGTTTCCACAGTCAATGCAGCATCAACCAGGAGAATCTAGAGCTCTTCATGCTTCCTCTGCTGACCAGCTGGATGAAGATGAACAACAAACTCCCCTGATCTTTAACCCCTTTGATCATTTCTGGGCTGTTGTCAAGAGGAAGATGAGAGACACCAGACCCAACAGGGCAGTTGAGCAGAAGGCAGATTTCAAACCAAACATCACACCTACACAGAACCATTGGCTGGTCGCCTCCATGCCTCGGCGCATTGATCCAGTAATTTAAATGAAAATGGAGACTGACCAAGCATTGAGTGGACAGAAACATACATACCTTTCAGAGTCCTGACCTCTGTGCTCAAAGCATCTGTTTTTGATTGGTCTAATCTGATATTTTAGCCTTCTGAGACACTGAATTTTGGCTTTTCTTCACCTATAGCCACAATTATTAAAACTGCAAAGGACAAAAGCTAGAAATATTTCAATCTGTGGTCAATGACTCTTTCGAAAATGACTGTTTCACTCTCTCAGAGGGCTGGCAAGAAATATTGCACTTTTATTTTATGAAATATTTCATTTCTTCCGTTTGTTTCTCCAAGTGTGGTGAAGGAGAAGACAGTGAATGTCAAGCCGTCTGTTTCTCACAGTAAACAGTATGATCCCTGAGGGCGCGCTGGGATGCCTGGCTGGACACATTGACGATGGAGCCGCCCGACCCTCTGGCCTTCATCCCACCAGCCACCATCTACCACACACACAGAAACAGGTAACTTCAGTTGTTTACAGTAAAGGATTGCATGGCCCATCTAACTATGTGTGTGTATATCGCAGTTAAGCATTCACAGCCATCAGCAGTTTTGTGTTTTGCTGCATTCTGCACAGCATAAAGTCCACCTCAGAGTGACAGTGGCAGATGTTTTAGGGTCATTCTGAGGAAATCACTAGTGAGGAAGAATATGAATAAAGTGTTTAGATGAATTCAATAAATTAATTTAATGTAGATGCAAATAGAAGCTGAATAAGCAGATCTTACTTTAGGGCTGTTTTACCTGAGAAATGTGTAGCACAGCTTTCACATTCACATTAAACAATCTGAAAAACAACAACAGTTGGTTGAAACCAGTAACTCAGTTCCTGTTCTCACCCTTTGGCCTGATCTGTATCTAGGAGAATAAAATGGTGTCATTCTGGCCTTACAGGTCAAACTGGTCAGGTGTGACCTCCAGGAATGGCTGCAGTTTGGTGCAGGCAGCATTGTTCACCAGCAGATCGATGGGCCCGACGTCCTTCAGGGCAGCCTCGGTGGCTGCCCAGTCCGCCAGGTCCACACACACTGGGACGATGGCTGGACACTGGAGGGGGGTGAAGGAGGAAGTCAGAGTATTTACTTTCAAGGTGAAGGCAGAGAGAGAATGAACAAGAAGTCTGCAAAGCTACAGAAAGCCAAACTGTCAGGGAGTTCGTATCAAATAAGAATGGGGATGGGGTGGTGTGTGTGGGCGTGTGTGTGTGTGTGTGTGTGTGTGTGTGTGTGTGTGCGTGTGTGTGTGCGTGTGTGTGTTGGGGGGGTCGCCATAGGGGGGGGTTACCTCTTGCACTAAACTGTTGAGGTCAGCCTGTGTCCGTGTGACTGCAGTGACCCGAGCCCCGCAGCGTGCCAGAGCCAGAGCCGTGGACCTGCCGATACCTGATACACAAAATATACATCATCATCCAGACTGAAGCTGCCGGGTCACACAAATCCACGAACATGCACACACACACACACACACACACACACCTACACACACACACACACACACACACACACACACACACACACACATGTTTGCATGGCTATTTTTGTGGGGACTTTCCTTTGACTTCCATTCAAAAAGAGCGTTTCCCAGGCTTCAGTCCCCACAACGTAGTATGTGTCAAGAAAATGCTCCCCACAAGGTATTACAAACAAACACACATTCAATTCAAAAATACTTTATTGATCCCAAAGTAAAACTAAACATTGCTGTAAGTCATATTAATTCAAATTTGTCAAAGAGTTATTGTACATCCTGTATTCAGTGAATCTGAAGAAGCTTCTGACTGAAGGCTCTCCGTCTATGACAGCCTCATAAAGACGAGGTAAGGGTTGTCCATCATTTTCTTGATTTTATGTCAAATCCGTCTTTTCTTCATCCAGAGGTTCCACACACACGAATATTTTTGGGAAAATTTCTTTTTTTGAAATGACAAAAAAATTTTCACCACTTCATTTTTAACAATATTGTACAACAATTTATTTTGAAAGCAGTGAGGAAACTGGATCAGTGGTAGCGATTTAACGCCCACCAAGCCTCAACCATCCGGAGTATGAAGAATGGATTGTGATGGAGAATAAAGAACAGAGAACTGAAGCATCGTCTGACTAAAGATTCCCAGTGAGCCACTGTTTGCCAGGCTGCAGCTTTATTACTGAATGGATTCATTTCATTTCTACACCAAATAGTTACAATGTAAAAAATGAAAAAAATATTTTTTTTTTGTGAAAAAAAACTAAAGGTGACAGGTCTATAACTATTCAGCCTTTGTGATGACATAACCCTGATCTTCCTTCTGATGTTTCTAAAAGTCAAATAGCCTGTGGTGAATTCAGCAAACTGAACACTAACTGTGAATGTTTCTATAAGACCCGAGTTACAGAGCAGAGAAACCAACTAATGGAGTCAGACAAACAGACTGCAGAATATCTGAACATGTTCTAATTTGACTTTCAAAAAGTGAAAACAGATTATATTGTGGAGGTTCAGGTCATCCAGTTCAGAACTGACCTATGATGTCACGTGGTGCAGGAATCTCTTCTGGTCTATGATGAGAATCACTTCATGATCTGTTTCACTAAATTCATTTTAATCATCTTTCTCTATATAATATTCCAGTCAAGGATTGACTTGTGAATATCACGGTAAAGTGGAACTGAAACCGTTAGACTGATTGTGAGATAAAGTTATTAAAAACACTGGAATGAGAGACAACTTCCGCATAAACACATAACCGAACCCGCTCTGCATGCCGGTGGTACCGTCCCGGTCCTCTAAGGATTATTCCCACCTTTTCCTGCTCCTGTCACCAGCGCCTGTTTGCCTGTAAATGAAATCTCCATGTTGAGAGGTTCGGTTCGGTTCGGTTCGGCTGCGATCAGCTGCAAATAGACAACATACAGCAGCTTCGGTCAAGTTTCCGGTGGATCCGTCTCAGTTCCAGTTCATTTGAAACTGAGACAGTCCTTCATGTGACTGGTACCGTGAAGAGAACTCACCTTTTGCAGGCAGATCCGGGTTCAGAAACCCAACCTGAAAGTCCAGGAGGAAAGTCCTGTTTCACTTCCAGGTCAGAGCTGCTGCTCTCTCATCGACTGAGCATGAGTTGGTGTTTACATGACCGTTCAACTAAACCCTCAACACTGCACACAGCTTCTGATTGGGCTGGAAGCTCACCTGCCACTCTGATAAATAAACAAAAGCAACAAAAAGAAGAACGTGTATGTCATCATTTTGAAATAATCTCCCATTATCATTTAACAATCTCAGAATAATGAGGATAAAGTTTTGTGTTTTGGGCTACCACAGCTTCCAAATCAACTCCATGTACTGATGCGTTTAGGAATCATCAACAAATTGCTCACACACACACACACACACACACACACACATGAAGTTGTTACAGTGTGTCATAACCTGACCATAGTCCACTACTCACTCACTCAGGGAGTCCGGGATGTTTAAACGGACGGCCATCCGTCCTGCCGCTCTGCCTCACAGAGGGCGGGAACTAAAGATTATTCGATTGATTTTTATGACAATTAATCGCATAACCACATTCTGTGGATTTTTTATTTAAGCACTTAAGCTTATCATATGCAATACTTGATATATATAAGAAAATGAAAATAAATAATTCAATTAATTTTTTAAGTAAAAAACATTTCATTGCTTAAGCATTCCTTTAGTAAGCACTTTGTTTTGTTTTTTGTATTTTTACAGGATTTAAACCAGGTGAAGGTAAAACTGCCGCTCATGACTTCTGTATAGAACAGATTCACAAAGTGGTTTTGTTTTGGTTTTTTCATTTTGAATGCAAAATAAATTTTTTGAATGGGCTGTTCTTTCAGCAAATGGTCATACACAGCATACTCCACTTAATGATTAATCAATTCCTAAATTAGTTAACGATTGTTGCAATCATTTATTAATCTCAATTAATTGGACTGCTTCAGCCTAGGTGTCATATCAGTAGCTGTGGAAATTGATTTCCTTTAGACAAGTCTGTAGGTTTTATTGTGAATCATAAACATCTGTAGTCGTCATTAATCAGTCCATGTCCCTTGGTTTCTTATCTTCTGCTTAAGTTTAGTGATATTGTTTGGCTTGTTTTAATTGAAAAGTCACTTCCTCCAGCTGAACCCTTACAGCTCTCTCAAAGATCGACTCCTATTTATTGCCTTGACTTTTCTGGCCAGATGTATTTGAAGGTGTGTCTGGATTGACCCTCACCAAAAACTTCCTGGATTTTTTTGGAATGGCCCTACATCTGGTCCAGTGTGTTCTGATGGAGCCTCCTTGAGAATGATAGTTGATTTCAGAACTTTTGATGCATCACTCATAGGTCAAAACTCTCCAAACAATCATTTGCCAGAAATCTTCAGATTTACAAATGAGATACTAAAAAATGTTTGCAGAAGTCAGTCAACATACACATCTTCACTCTCCTGCTTCCATTCATCCAGTTTTAGAGTTTAACGGCAGGAAATGAGCGACCTTTTCTGAACCCAGAGAAATGTGATGCCCAGCTTCAAAAACAGTCACTCAGTCTGAAACATGAAGGCTTTAATTTTGTCCCGCAGCTTATAGGAACACGAGTTAACAGAAACAGTCTGACCCACCGACCCACAGTGGGACTCATGCTTTTGGGTTCTAGTCTTCCTGTGCAGAGGTAGTCTGTTGCTTTACACAAACACACAGGAGAAACACACACACACACACGATGGGTTGTTATCTGAGACACATGGCAGCATCAGGCTCAGTGTGAAAACAGAGGGTTAGAGCAGAAAAAACTCCTGATGATTATGCTTAATAAAGCTAAGGTTGCCTCTAACAACACTTTAAATTTCATGAGGAGGGGTTCTGTAGGAGGTAATGAGCAGTCATCATCTTACCTGCAGCAGTTAACATGTAAACATCTTCACTTTGATCAAACAGATCATCTCTCTTTAGTTAATGTCTTAACAAATCAGTGAAGATTTCTAACTGACACCATCAGTGGTTCAATCAAACACTAAAAAAAAACCTTGTAAACTCTCAACCTGTGATATTAAATTGTCTCTGTATGCAAGCAACCAATTGCAAACATCACAAGAGCTGAAAGCAGCCATGTCAAACCTAACATGGGAACATGTCAAACAGAGATGATCTGTTTGACATGTCAAAGGAGTCAGAGGTCATATGCATCGTGATATGATACGGGAAATTCATGAACTGAGTGGAAAACTGATGAGCTCACCTTTCTTCAGACTACTTCAAAGAGAGAAACTTTTATATTGTCAAAGATTTTGATAAACTCAGAAACAACAAGCCTGTGAGCTCCTCTACACCCTGAACACACACACACACACACACACACACACACACACAAAGAGAAGGGAAGCACAGTTTTAGAGGGTTCTGAGTGTTTGCATGAACCACAGCGACATGTTGGAGCTTTGAAGGTTTTTTAAGATGAAGAAAATCACCTTCAGGTGAGATGATGACCAATAACTTCACCACAGAACCCAAGTATATGAAAACTAAAAACAAACAAACACACAAAAAAAGACAAGTACATGTTAACAATCTGAGCCATATTCATCCTGATAGCATCAGGTCCAGATTTTACACCTTGATTGTGAAAATATGTCTCGACTCCGTCACCATAAAACAAAAATAAAAAATATAGTTCATCCAATTTGACATCAATACAATATGCAATACTATATTCAACGACAGCTGATAACATAAAGCATGTGACAAGAGTGCAAAAGAGGAAATAAACTGGGAAAAGATATTTGGCTGAGTCTATAAAAGCATTTATCAGGTACAGACTGAAAGAGTGCCGTGAGTTTTGATCATTTCTTTTCTGCTCCATTAACATCTGAGAAGCTATTACTCATTTATTACAAGAATCTTAAACATTTCCTTCATTTTAATAAAACATTCAAACAAATGGCAAAAAATGTATTAAACTGAAACATCGTGTCTTTATAAGGAAATGAAAATACTGAAAGGTGTTGCACATCAAAGGAAAGGAGTAAAATCAGGTTCCATCTATAAACTGCTCTCCATGTTTTCCCTGCAGACATCTCTCCTCGTCTAGAGAGACGGCGGGGCTTGATGGTGATAATGACTCATTCTTCCATCCAGTGCTGCAAGTCTGGTTCCCAGAGTGGAAATGATAGTTTGGGTCAATAAACCAGAAGATAGAAAATGGAATGGTGATTGTTGTTTTTTTCCAGGTGTGCCTAATGACTCACAATTTGCACATTTTCCATAACTGGAATTTTTTCAAAACGTCTGTGAGCAAGGTAAAAAAATGAACCAGTCTGTGGATCATCAACAAGTATCCCCAGATTTTTGGGTGTTTAGGTTCCCCGAGTTAACACTGCTGCTGGTTGAAGGGTTGCTTTGGCAACAGACATCAGGTGATTATAACATTTAGTCAGAAAATCTGACTTAATTATGAAAAAATGGCATAAAAATATGTACCTACTATAGTACCAGGGTGGACCCAAAACAACAGCAGATAACTAACTGTCCACAAGCAGCAGACAGGAGCCAGGTGAGCTGGCTGGTCAGGATTCCTCCTGGAGGTGTTCATGTCCCTCTGGACCAGACCCAGGTCAGGGTATGGGAATACATTTCTCTGCTGGCCTGGGAACGCCATGGGATTCCTCAGGCGGAGCTGGACCAGGGGGCTGCAGGGGGGGAAGGCTACTGAGGGTGCTGTCCCCAGGATCCCGGATCAGGAGGAATACAGCGGATGGACCATCTCCTCACTGACATGACATCAGTCCAGGAACAGGGAAGTTATTTTTGACATATTGAATTATTGCTGAAACACTTGGGCTGAGTTGTTTCCAGGATGTTCAGTTTGTGTGTCCAGGTGTTAACTTTGGACACCACTCAGTGTCTGGGTACAGAAGGCAGTGGACCGTCTTAAACCTGCAGGATGGACAGAGACACAAGTGTTGAGTTTTTTCCACATTAAGAAGTCGAGCTTTACCTTAGCATGGAGGTGTGTCCAGTATTACCATAAGGCAAGGATTGTGCATCTCTCAAGTCAGAGCTCATGTTTTATCAGATGTTCTAAAAACAACTACTTTCTATGGCTGAAGGCTAAGTGAGTGAGTCAGTCAGGTTCCTTTTAAACAAAAAGGTTGTGGTGGGTTAGCATGCAAGCTCTGAGGTTGAATCTGACAAGAACTGAATCTGTGACATGTTCAAACTAAGACCTCAATACAGTCCAAACTATAAAAATACATAACCTTTTTTTTCTTGATAAATCAGGCTAAACGTTTTCCGTTTTATGTCAGTATGGATTACTACTTGGGTTGGCGTTCTAAGGTTTGACCCCAATGTAATGATGGTCTTTACACTGGACTCTAATCTGCCTTTATCTTCTGCTTTTAATGGCTTCTTTGTGACTGAGCGGCTTTTCAGGCCATAGCAGCGTTTTGTTCTGGTGCTGATTCCCTCTGGAGCCCGTTCTGCTCTGGGACACGCCGACTGATGGAGGTTCATCCATCAGCCTATTCCCGATATAGGCTGACAGATATCCGCTTTTTACATTTTTTTATGATATCACACACAAAAGCATTTGAGGTGCTTACAGGAACATTAAACTTGTTTAAAGGTGCATTAATCTTAGTGAATGGTAATATCTAAAGTTAATTGAACGATAAATACTCACTCTCAATATTCAAGCAAACAGAAATAATTTTGATCATTCTAAATGACTGAAAACAAACAAAGTTTAACCTTATTTGATGTCAGGTTTTGTGTCGTGTAAATTCTTTCATTCAACTCCAGATCCAAAATGTCACCTCAGTTTAAAGAAACATCACAACATTATCCATCCATAGGACAAAGTCTCCCTTTGTCCTGCACTTATACTGTAGTGTACGTTTACTACAATCAGTCTTGCTGACTTCAGTTTCTTTAAAAGTTGTAACTAAGAATCTTACCATTTTTGAAGATGCGCAACCTAAGGTTGGCTACTAGCTTTAACTTAATCTAGGTGTTAAGGCCCAGCAGATAACAGCTAAATGTGCTTGTTAGGTCCCAACTTTAGCCACTGAAGAACATCAAACAGGGTCTACCATCCACACAGTCAGGAGGCTTCATGAAACAGTTAGTTCAGAGCTCTAAACAGGAGCTCAGGTTGTTTGGGAAACCTTCAGAAAGTTGATGCAGAAACAGACACTTCCTGCTCACCTGGTGGGGTCTTCAGTCAGAGAAAAGCCCCCAACGATGCTGACCACGTTTCTTCTGTTCTCAAAGCCTCCATAACTCAGAGTGACCTTGTGAAAGACGTGGAGAAATGAGAAATTAGAAGAAAAAACACTAAATCAGGAACACCCTGTTGGTACTGGATGCCCCTTTGGTCCACTGGTCATAAAACATGTGGACACGGTCAGCAGCAATATTCAGTTATGGAGTCAGGACGTAAAACTGCAGTAAGTTGGGGTTTAACTGTACATGTCTCTGTTTAGCCACACTTCATACATTTTTATTAAATAAAAAAAAAATACAAGATGATAAATATTAATATAGATAATTAGATTTCCAAGCTCCTCCTTGAACCTGCAGTCTCCAGTGAGCTTATGCCTCACACCTCCCCCACTCAGCTCCTCTAGACTAGCAGCAGCAGCAATTAGTCAACACCTGGAGGAACTGTGTGTCTACTGGGTTTATTAGACCAACTACAACACTCGTAAGTACGGTTGTAAACGGCATCAATCGGGAAATGTTGTGATGAAGAGCAGAAGGCGGAGTGTTGGAAAGACTAGGAGTCTCTTAAAGAGACAGCGGCCCAATTCAAGGTGTCACATGCAGCTATGATGCAAATTCAATTTTCTTTTAAGTTATGCTTAATATATGCAGTATTTTTATAACAACTGAAGGTTACATAGTTACTTGATTATACAATAAAATAATACATAATACCACCCGTTTAATCACCACACATCTTTCTCTTTGTCACTTTCCTTTAAACCATCCTCTTCTCTTATTCTCACTCATTTTCAGTTATTTACCATTACTCCCCCAGTCCAGGTAGTTTTCTTCAGTGAGTTTTAGTTGCTGATATTTGGATATTTCCCAAAAATGCCACAAGTTGCTGCAATGTGATCAACTAAATTGCTTTATGTGTTGTGCAACTGAAAAGTGTGCCTCATAAAGAGGGCAGAAATCAAAATTCCAAAATGAATGAAATAGTAAGAGGTGCTTGCTAACTCACCTGCTGGAGCACGGTGGGAACGGGCAGCTTCTGCAGGTTCTCCAGGTGAGAGTGGAACAGGTGTGTGTGAGTGAGTGTGACCTCCAGCAGCGCTTCGATGATGTAGCCGATGGTGCAGTCATCTGGGAGGCGGATCTTTTCTGCCGTGGTGATGAAGTTCCCCAAACTGAAACCACAAAATGTTTCAGCATTTAGAACGTTTCCACGACAACAGCTGTTTAAACTCCACACGCTCCAGGTGAATGTGTGACCCGGCTAATGACTGCTAATGTATCTGCAGCGATTTAAACACAAAAAAAAAACATACAATCAAAGAAAAAGCGTATAAAGGCACAACAGTCGTCAAGCTCACCAGCTACCTGAAATACTCAGCAGGATTAGCTGATGTGGTCACAATGGGATTACATAATCTGGTATTTCAGCCTGTTTGTTAAAGGGCCAAACTGCCTGAAATGGGTTCTGTGTTTTAACTGGACTTTGTGCAGCTCTGTCCAGAGCTGCTCCAACACTCCGTATTTCTGAACATACTGACATTGGGACAGCTCTGTGGTGCTAGCCTCCATCTTTCTGAACATCTAGTCTCAAATCATATCAAATCCTTCCTCTGAACTGCTATCATTCAACCCACCACATCAGTGATGCAGCATCCTCTGCCCTCACTCATCTGGGGCCAAATGTCAGAATGTTCTTTATAGGTTTTCATTAAACATTTAACCCATTGCTGCAGCAACAAACTCAGAAACCAAAGCAGCTTGGTTTCAACATCTGGATCTAGAATGGGCTCCTGGGCCCCCTGCAGACAAATATCCCCATGCAGAACATGAAGCCCCTCAGGGATGGGAACTGGGCCCCTTTGTTAGCCCAGCTGGTAGCAAAGTCACAGAACTGGGTCTCATCCACAACAAGAACATCATCTACTAGAGAGGAAGTGGGCCACAAGCTGAAACACTGGCGAGCTGAATGACTAATATAAAACTTTCCACCAATCTGATGCCTTAGTAACCTAAATAACTGATTAAAAGCAATAATTGTTGAGTTCATATGTCTATTTATTCAATAATGTAGGAGCAAAAATGGTTTTGAAGGAAAGTGTTTTTGCTTTTTTTTTCAAATCAATATGCAGTTTGATTAAAATCTTATTAATTGCAATCAATTAATCACAGATGCTGCAATTAATGCAACAAATTTTTTAAAAACATTTTAATCGAGTCCCACTACTAGTTATTTTATCTCTTTTCATCTCGAATGTCGCTTCCTTACAAACATTGATAATCATCATCACATCTGCTTGTGTAGATTCTTATATTCAGAGGAAATAAATGCAGCGTTTCTCCTGTCGTTCTGTTTCTGATGATAATAACTATGTGACTGTTGGCCCACCTGGCCCAGGGGCTCATTTTCAGAGCCAGACCTCGACTGATGCAGAACCCCGCTCCCCCTGTGGCGAACCAGAACTTCACAGACACCTGAAATGAAGAAGATGGCAAATCAGCCGAATGCTACCAGGTCAAAAGAGAAAAACACAAAACGTCACGGCTTAAAACGCCGGCCGGTTCAAATCTGCTAACTCTAAACAGGTTTATACGTGATGCAGTGAGAGGAGCAGGAAACAGAGTAAGGTTTAAGCAGACTGACCGTTCCGTCGCTCTTCACCCTCTCTGCAGCCTCTATGGGATGGTCCAGACTGGGCCGGCCCAGGTAGATGTCCTGGCTGTGATGGTATGAGGACAGCAGTCGCAGCAGACTGGGCAGGATCACATAGTTATCATCATCCACATGGCAGAACCACCTACAACACACAGAACATCAGCAGCACACATTGGTCAAAAAAGTCATCATCATCATCATCATCAATAGCTGGATGTTTGGTTCAGTCTAAATCCTTCAGTCAGATTCTAGTTCTGATGAGACTCATGTCTCAGATTAAAAGCACAGTTCGAAAATAACCTTTAAGCAAGTATTAAACATACTTTTGATTAAGTTGTAATTCTGTGTTAAAAAAATTATTCTGAACTCGATTTCATGTTTTTATTGACTGGAAGCCGAAAATCATAGATTACTGCTGGAGAACATCAGTCTGTATGAAAACAATGTATAATCTGTGTTTCAGTTGGTGAAGGAATTACTGAAGGAAATTAACTTTTCAATAACATTCTGAGTTATTGGATGGGTCTGTATTTTCTTATGAAAGTCCCAGACTCTAGAGTTGATTTTCAGATGGATGTACTGAAGCAAGTACGAAAAAAAGCAAGAAAGGAAGAAAGAAAAAGAAAGAAGGCAAAAAAGAAAACAATAAAGAACAAAAGAGACAACGAAAGCCCAGAAATACAAACATTTCTCGGTACATTTTGAGACGTTGAAAAACCAAAGTCCAGATAGGAACCCTGACATCGTATCTGTGTTTCAGAACGTCCGACTCACTTCTTCTGGGACTCGATGAATTTATCGTACTCCACAGACATCTTGCAGCACAGAGCCTGTCGGTTGTGAGCAGCTGAGCAGTTGGTGTTGATGATGTTAGTTCCTGAGGCAGAGACATCCCAGAATAATCCGGCGTACAGACAGGCTGATGTGGTCAGAACAGCAACACTCTTCACTTCAGCTGCTTACCTGTCTTCAGCTGCAGCTCCCTGTCGTCACCATCAGTGAAGAAGTAGGTCTGGAACAGAAAGGCCCCTTAGTGTGTTAAAGGGAACAAACAGCAGTTCACACCACCTGTTATGAGGGCCAATCAGATCATCTGCTGGCAGTTATGAAATGATCAGAGCCAAACATTATGACCACCACAGGCTTCTTGGCATCTGCAGCCTTTTCGCTTAGTGTGCAAGCTTCACTAGCTGAGACATGGAGCTGCTTGCATGTGACTGTGGTTGTAGAACAAAGAGACCATGAGATATTGATGCAAACATTTTGTGCATCACTCATTTTGATCCCGGTCTATTGTATGCAGAACAGAATCTGATTCTGTTTTCCATATGCTAATGAGAATGAGAGATGAGTTGGGCATCTTGACACGAGTTACAGACAATCCTAGATATGACTTTTCACCATGATAAACAAACATCTGTGGTGCACCAACGGCAAAAACATTGATGTTTGTACATTTAGAGACAAATATTTGTTGACTAAAATACAAAATACAAAAAACTCAACGCAACGCTGGAGATCAGAGGAGAAAGGCTCAAACTGTGGACCAGCATTTATGAGAGAAGTTAAGTTCAACCAGCTGTAGTGGAATCAGATGTTAATCATTTCTGTAATTGCACCAATATGCGACCCTCGGTGCACATGCAGACTGAAATAAACAGCAGTGGAAAGACTTTAAATTAACTGTCAGCAACAAATCTTCGTTTTACTGCTGGCATGAAGACCTGGCTGCTCTCTGCCGGTGTGAGTTGTGTGTTTGTGTGTGTTCAGAACTTGGTGGGCCAAGGATTCAAAGCTCAAACACAGCAAACTGCTGTAGATGCAGACTGCATGGACATTTCCTCTGAAAGCTCAACTGTTTCAGATCATCAAACATTTAAATATAAGACTAAGATATCCTGAGTAAACATTAAAGTTTCCAAATGTGATTTGGTCTATTAGGGAAAAAGGCTAATCAGACCAACCTGTAAATAACCAGTTTTGCCTTTAGCAGGAACATCCAGCATCCAGAAAACTCCTCTGTCTTCTATCCAGTGCTCCAAGCGCTAACTAGCAACAACCAATCAGAGCCAACGGGCTGGTCTTGGTGCTGGCAATCACCTGGTGACCAAGCTGCTCATCCTTCCTAGCTCCACCTCCTTTGCTCTCTGCTACGCTACAATTTCTTTCAATAGAGGCATGAGGCGTTGCTTTTTGAGCTCTTCCCGCCTGATGTGCAGAATTTTTAGATTCTGTACATCAGGCAGTAATCAGGCCCGGCTGAGGGTAATGAAACCAAACGCGAATAGTTTGATTTATGTGTTGCTTTGGAAATCTTTCAACCTACTCCAAGCTGCCAGATAGCTTCAGGGCTAAATAACTTTTATCAGTTAATTAAAAAAGCTTTTTGCATTTACTCAGGTTATACTTGTCTGACATATGAAATATTTTAATCAGAGCAAAAATAAAACAAATCAACATAAATAATAATGAGTAGGGATGCACCGACATCTTTATCTGATATTAATATTGTTTTTTTGGCCAATAACTGATATTTTATACATATATATTTCACTTCTCTTTTCACACCGTGGAAAAAAGCACTCACACACTGACTTCATAGCTGCTTCAGTTAAGATCCACAGTCCTTTGCTGCATCACTGTCTTTGTCACATGACCAACTTTCTCTCCTCTCCCTCCAGAAACAAACGGCAGCAAGATGGAAATAAATATTGGTTTTATTCATGGGACCGATACCGATGTTAGTGCCGATATGTTGTGCTTCCATAAATATGAAGCAACAACTTCTTCACACCACTGCGACTGAACAATTAAAATTATTTTACAAGCTATACAAAAAAAGCAAACAGGTCCCAACAAAATATCAGCAGATGAAATAGCATAATAACATAATATATTGACTCCTCATTTTTCTCCAAATGATATAGCATCACTCACCTGTTCCTTGGCTTGGGACACCCAGGTCTGGATCAGCAGCTTCAGTCTGGACCTGTGGTACTTCCTGGTGGTCTTCACTGCGATGAAAATGTCCTTCAGCTCCAGCTGGTCAGTATTCCTAGGCCCTGATTCCACAGTTCTCTTGGGAGAGTGAACGTCAGTTCTAGCAGCTGCTCCTATGACCTCTGAACTCCTACTGAGCCCTGTGGCCATGTCGGTACCGCCAGCGCTGGCGGTACCTGCTGGTAGGTCGTCATGGTGAGTCTGCTCTGCTGAGACAGACTTAGCGTGGGGTCGGGGCTGAGGCGGCTCCAGCTGGCGGGGGGGCGACTTGAGGGCCGGGATGAGCAGCAGCAGGAGGGAGCAGAGAGCAAGAGAGAACAGAAAGCAGGACTTACTGACGCCCACCGAGGCTATGTGCATCCTGGCTGGCCAATGGGGCGGGGTCATCAGCCTCCAGGGCTGCAGTCGCTCCCAACACCGTCCTGGGCTGGCATCATTCCATCACATGGAGACCTGCAGGGGGCAGTCAGAACCTTCACTCAAAGCAACAAATATCCTGTAATAACAATACAAAATGAGTCGAATGGATCATGCAAAAAATAATAATAACCACTGTCATTTATCATGATTAGCATTTGCAATTGAAAACACTTTGCATTTAGCAGAGCTTGCTCTGAAAGCAGGAAAATTAGTGATCTGCAGTTGCCTGAGCTCACTTTCATAAATAATTTTAGATATAAACAGTATTGTTTTAAAGTATTATGTGTGCACATGGTGCCATTTTTAGCACAGTCAAGTAACTATGTTACCTTCAGTTGTTATAGAAATGCTGTATCAAATGTGACTCCAAAAACACTTGACTTTGCAATTTCATGCCTAGAAATTGGGCCTCTGCTCTTTCTGAAACTCCACCTTCCAGAAGTTATCACAACATGGCTCTTCACAGTTCCCACAAGTATGAATCCAAACACTCAACCTCCATCTTGGTAGGGAAGCGCATCGCAAAACACATGGAGGAGCTTTGCAGTCAATGTTTAAACTGATTTGTAAAGGAGGTCCAACTCTTTTCATGAATATAAGATTCTGGTGACTGGCAGAGTAAGTACATGTAGTTACACATGCGTATGCTACATGGCCGTCCTAGCTTGCAGATAAAAACTACATTAGCTTAGCTAATTTTGCTAGTTTGGCAGTAAGTACTACTGTAAATATCACTGATATTTACCTTATCATTACACAGACGTGGGTAGTTTACTCAGAAATTGTTATTGAGTAATAGTTGTAATGTATTTATATTATATACAAGTTAAATGAGAGCGAGGGGAGAGCTAATCCTAAGCTTGTTTCTTGTTGTCATAGCAACTCCACTGTAATTGTCATCAGAGTTTGTTACTAGGGGTGCACCGAGTTATCGGCCAGTCGAGTTATCTGCGCCGATTTCCTTAATTTTGGGAGATAGGTGATTGATCGACACAGTGAAGTCGATCTTATTCACCGATCTTATCTTACCAATATTGCAATTAAACTTGAATTTTTCCAGTGAGCGACATTAAAAGCTATTTCTATCCTATTCTGTTCTATTCTATTCATTTAAAAAAAAAAAAACAAATTAGCATTCATTGCTGCTAAACATATGAAATTGTGGTTAACTTTTCATGAGCAGCATGCCATTTAACCTTTGTTCAATAAGCAATGACGACGGTATACTTTCTTTCTATATCGTAATAGATCAATCCCCAGAATTTAAAAACTAGATAGGATTAAATAATGAATAACAGAGCATAACGTATGTGTGTTTTCTAGCTTTGATTAGTAGGGTAACGACATAAACTGTGTAGATGTGTGGTTCAGATACAAATAAAAATCTAGTTTGAAAATGAGTCCCGTTCTGTGTGAAGGAGGCAGCAGGGGCCACAGGGAGGCATCACCCAACTGAAGGAGACTCCTGTAAAGGTTGTGTCTTAGGCATCATGGGGCAGATTTCTGGTTAACTTCGTTTTAATGGTTTCAACAGATAAAACTGACAGAAAACAATTTCAGAAGTTTGCCACCACACTGGAAACCTCTGAAGAAGTTATTGTTAAGTCAAAATAGAGTCCTTCTCATTAGCATATTTCTTCTTCTTGGCTACATGAAATTAAAGGAAGTCATTTCCGGCTCTTTAAATGGCGCTTTGGAGCCGCGGTAGCATGATTGCCCAAATAATCCCTGATCCCAACGAAGTAATGAATCCCGAGTTATCCTGGGCGCGTTTTCAGGTTCAACACCTGGAAGAGTAGAACTCTGAACAGACATTCACAAAGTGGAACAAAGAATATCACCTATCAGCAACTTACCCTCATAAGGTCCTTCTGTTTTACACTATAGAGAAGCAACAGAAACGAACCCCAAACAGCCCTGTTAGTTCTAAACGGCGCCAAGTAAAGACCGGAACCGGAGCCAGCGTGTTCCTTCAGGTTCTGACGGCGGTGCAAACCGAGCCTCTGGTCCCAGACAGCCGTCTATCTGAGGACAGGACAGCAACAGAAAGACGACTTATTCTTCCGAACTCTGACACACATTCCTAAAACTCGAGCTGCATCCGAGGAGGTAAAGCAAATCCGGTTCAAACCTTCAAAATAAAACAGCGATTAATTTGTCAACAAATAAAAGCAGACTTTTATAGATGGGGATCGCAGCTCTATGTAAGAGTATGAGTCCCCTGATATCAGTTAGAACTACAATATTCTTGTTATTAGGGCCTACAACTCTATGTTGTATTTCTTCTGTTAATTGTTTAACCAAAGAAAAAAAACATCTGGTTGTTATTGTGCAGGCTGTTTTATTAGACACTTTGCCTTATTTTTAATGATTGAAAGAAATCACTGTGCTGTCTACAGACCTAAAAACGGTCTGTGCTCAGCAGACCTTTTTAGAGCTCTGAAGCAGAGCGGAAGATTACTTATTAAAATTTAGACCTCATGGATTCAATGTTTCTTACCTCGAATCACCACCAAGTTCTGTTGATTGGCCACAAACGGCTATTTTCTGAAAGTACAGCAAGTTCAGTCTGTGTCACGTAGGAAGCATTTTAAAAGAGACCTCACGCAGCATGTTGTTTGGACACTCCAGCTTTAATTAACCACAGAGTTCACACAGGTCAGACATGAACATCAGAAACCACAGTACATCACCAGGAACAGCTTGGTTCAGTTTTCTAGATGGAGCAAATCAGTCCCACATTTAAAGATAAACTTTTATTTTTACACCAAAATAGAATACAATCCACAATCTTGATATAAATTACAGTAATAGGATGATTGTGAGATGCAAAAGATATAAAATGGGGGGGGGGGGGGGGGGGGGGGGGGGGGGTTGTCAAATAATTGGAGATGATTTTCTATGACTGAAGGAAGGAACCAAACATGAAGGAAGAAAGGCAAAAAGAAGAGAAGACATAGGGAAGGAAAGAATGAGGGCCACAAGAGAGGAAGAAAGGAGACAAATGAAAGAAGAAACACAGGAAAGATGAAGGGACATGGGGCACAAGGAAGGAAAGAAAAAGGACAAGAGAGAGAAAGGACAAAAAGGGGGAAGTAAGAGGATAAGGAAGAGATAGAGGGAAGGAGAGAGGAAGAAAGGACACAAGTGAGAATGAAAAGAAAGGACAGAAGCGAGGAACAAGACAGAATATATGAGAGAAAATTAAGAACAAACCAGAATATCTAGACAATGGGACAGCAAATAAATAAATACTTTTCCATACACTTATTTTGTTTTTCCACACATATCCAGGCCTGGAACATGCTGAAAAGAAATTCCGTACTTTTCCAGACTGTGTGGGAACTCTGATCACCTTTATTTTAATTGATCCATTTTCAGATTTTTTTTGGTTTCAACTTTTAACTTGTCTTTAACTTTTAACTTAACTTATAGTCCTGAACTCAGAACTATAAGTGAGAACATTTGACTGAGTGTTAATCACTGACGGTGATAAACAGTCAGTGAATACTCATCCATTCATTATACTGAAAATGAGCTGAGATGCTGAAGTGGTTTTAAAACTCAAACATTACTCAGGCTCCTTTCTAGAGCCCTATCTGTTATCTCTGAACTGAGAAAACAAAATAAGACCGAGTGATTCAGACGTTCTCTCAACACAAACATAACTCGCCATGAAAGATAAAAGCAAAATGAAGGAAGGCTGACATTTTACGACAAAGGATGACAGAAACAACAACTCATTATTGCCATGAGAAGGCAGCACGCTGGAAATGTCTTCAGGACCGTTACATCTCATGCATAACACTGATTCACTAGATGCCACTAGAGGGAGACAGAGAGCCGCAGTAGGTCTTGTGCACACAAACACATTGTCAAAGCAGAGTGGACTGGATGGGGACTGTGACTGCACTGTGGTCGGGCCTGGACCGGTCAGTCATCGAAGCGCCCCTCCAGGATGCTCTCAAATGAGAAGGGGACGAATTTGAAGCCCTGACCTGTGTAGAACTTGTTCTGGAATTCCACCCTAAGGGGAAAACACCAGGCGGAGAAAAAGATTTGTTCAACATATTAAAGTTAAATCAAGTCTAATTAATATAAAGTTGAGGTTAAATGCGCAAAAGAGCACACATTAGTGATAAAGCAAGAAACGTTTAGAGGAGTGAAGACCTGATTGTCTGGTTTAAGCACATCCAGAGTCTTGTTTGCTAAGTGGTTTACGTTTCAGGTGGCCCTCCATTTTCCTTTCAAGCTTTTTTTTGTTAATAAAAAAAGATAATTGTTTTATTTAAATAGAACATGGTGTGTTTCCCCAATGGTAAATCCGTCTGAGTTGTCACATAAACCTCAACACATAAATCTGCATCCTACTCCCAGACGAGGACAGGCCTGGATGACGTCATTTCAATAGGGAAAAGTCAAAGTGTGTTCCAGCAGGAGCTGCATTTTGGCCTCAGTCGGCAAAGGGAGTGCCCAGGAATGTCTCCCAGTTGTGGCAAATATTTGGCCAGCTAGAGCGCTCAGAGGGCAACACTTAAAGAGGAGGCTAGAAATAAGAGATTCCTCTATCTGCTTCTCTCCACAGCTGGGGAGGTGGAAAACTGACTCTGTTGGGTGTGTATTTGTGTGTGTCTCTGTGTAGGAGAGAGTTCCTCAGCAGTGAGTGTGAAAGGCAGACTGGTCACTGACTGTGGCTTCGTTTGAATACATTTCCATTCAGTCATCTTTGTGAAAACAGCTTTAATGATGAAAGAACCCTGTTGCAACAGACAGTGGGCTTTCAGTTACATCTACAATGAAATAAACGATTCCATATTAAATCAAACTATTATCATTTTGATTTAAAAAAAGCAAATAATTTAACCAAAATTATAATAAAACAGAGTGACTACCTGCATTGATACTAGTTGGATTTGCCAGTTTATGGTCCTTTTGGTGTCATGCTGAGCAGTTAAAGTGCTACACTAGAGCCACGTTGACCCAAACGCATTCACCGTAGCCCGTTCTCCTCCAGTGTTGAATATGAATATGTATCTGTATGTATCCTTTACTATTCCAAAGATACTGAAGCATTTGCTCCACAAGTTTTCACTGTTGTTATGGCCCAGCTGGACCTCATAAGGTTGGTATGCTGTAATGATCCTCCCTATCATTCATCCACCCTCTCTGGTACCAGGTGGATCAGTGGAGTGCTGGTGGTACCAGGAGATGATGGAGCTCCTGGCCTGTCCTGGATTCCTGTTATAAACTAACTCTGTAGTATCTCATCATTAACATTCCTCATGTGAATGTAAGGCGGTGAAACTGGCAGAGGTTAACTTAGAAATGATACTTTAATCAAACTTTATTCATAAAACACTTTTTATGCAGTGAGGTGGAACACAAAGTGCTTTAGAGATGAACAAATGCTTGATCAGAACTGATGTGTGTTTGAATGTTGTGTGTAATATGATCACTCCTAACCAGGGGCGCCGCCAGGAATGTTGGGCCCCATGACAAAAAATTAAATTGGGCACCCCCCCCCCCCCCCCCAACAGCTGGTATTATAATTTTTTTGAGTCTATCTGACCTATCAAAAGCATCACAATTTAAAGGCTTGCAACTGTCTTGCTTTCTTTGGTCCAATACTGATACTAGGACAATATTTACTGCTCATGAATTTTACATCCAGTTCACTTACATTATGCAAGTAGGTTGCTTACATTTTTTCTATTACTGAAATGTCTCTCCCCACAAGCAACAGTCATAGGCAACATGAAAAACATACATTAAACAATCCAGACTTCTCAAAAACTGCTAGGTAATTTTATTCAAGCTACAGTATATAACTTTAATAAAAATTTATGTTTTCTCCACATTTGTTAAAGATGTCATCATGTCAGATAATCTGTGAAAACAACCTATCTCCTCCATCTCCTTTGTGTTTTGCTCTGTGCATGTGTGTACTGACCAGTGCAGGCGCAGGGCATGCAGGAAAGCTGACAGTCCCTCCATGATGAGCAGGATGCAAACAGTGAGAGTGGCGAAAGCAGAGAAGATGATTGACAGGCCAAAGAAGCCGCCTCCACTGCGAGAGGACAGACCCAAGTGCATCACCATAGACCAGAGCACCTCAGACAGCTCTGCAGACACAACACAGTCATGTTAGCACCAGGACATGGAACATCTGACTGCTTACAGTGAGTGAGGTTTGTTCTGTTACAGCCCGGCTGTTCAATCACAGAGAGTCACTCACGTGCGTGGGCGAGGCTGAGGGCCCAGAGGCGCAGATAGGAGGCTGTGTTGGAGATGCAACCCAGACAGTACTCTATGGTGTGGATGGCCTGATGGACGGCCACATCACCAAAGTTAAACTGTACAGGAGGAAGCAGAACGTCACCTAGCACATAGCATCTCAGAAAAGGTTGTCACTTCTTCTGGCTCATACTGAAAGCTTTACCTCAAACTATTTCTATGTTGAGTAAAAGACAGTATTTTAGCAACAGTTAAAATACTGTCTGAAAAATAAACACAGTATTTTCCATGTAACAGACAGTTATTTGGAGCTTTTCCAGTGATATTTGTAGCCAGAAAAAGGTGCATCACTGGTTTCACAAAAGGTCCGATGCGTCCTGCACTCCACAGGCTGTCATAGTGAATCCTCTCTGCTGCGGCAATAAGAACAACGGCTTTCTGGACAATACATTTCATACTTCACAAGAGGTCGCATTCAGAGCCGGCAGGAGGTTTCTCCCACTGCAGCACCCTAACTTCATATTTCTCTGACAGTACGCAAGAAAAAGAAAAACCTGCAAGAACTCCAAAATCAGGATTGCAGTTCTTGAGTTCTTGCATCGCTGGGAGAGAGAACATTCCTCTGTTCAGGTGGAGAACGTGGAGGCCTTAAGAAGTAATCCAAGATATAAGAAAAGTAGGACTGTATCACTGTATTAAAATGGATATATTTTTAAGGTATTAGTATCCTAAAAAGTAGCTATAATTCAATTAGAGTGGAGATTTAGATGTAGTGGAGCTGAAAGCAAAGCGAAGCAGTTTGTTTGGTTTCATTTCATCATTTTCCTCAGCAGGATCACAGCTATTGTATCCTGACGGGTCAACACATTCCCTGTGTTCTTTCCATCCCCAACCAGGACTATCCTTTCCTGTTTCAAAGCAGCAGGAAGGGGGAAACACTGGAGGCCATTGGTCTACTTAACATTGTTGACTTGGGCTTGGAACCTGCTTGGTTTCCTCTTTACAAATTTTTCTTTTGTCCTTTGACTTTTAAAAACAGAGTTCACAGAGCCAGTGCTGGAGGAGGAATGGCAAATCAGAACAAAACAGTAATAATAGTGACCAAAACAAAGTGGTGTGGTTTATTTACAGAGTAGTGGAATGACGTTAGAATAGATTTATTAAGGTTTCAGCTCTTTCTCTTTCTTGTTTTAAAGATGGGGAGTACGGAAAAATCCAGAGTGAACTGTGAATCCAGACTTGTTTGTGTTTGCCCAGTTTTTATAGATCAGTAAACTTAGAGTTGCATGCTCAAACATAGACATTCATAATTACCAACACATGCGTGCCTGGCACAGAGAATTGCACTCATAAGGAAAAGGCTACATATGTGCTAATAATGCACTTTCAGAAGACATCCTGGAATTTGGAAGTAGTAAATCAAACTGGGCGAGGCAGCTTTCAGACATGCTAAGAAGATGCAAAACTGGAGCTCTCACCGGTTCTTCTTCTGAGTGCTTGAAAGTAAGGAAAAGGGAAAGATTAGGGCAGGAATTCAAGGACAAAACCATGTGATCCACACAAACTGACTGGGCGTTTCTAACTGCTGTAGTTCATACTAGATATCACTGATTCTATATCACTCATGACTGATTATGTGTCAAATATTAAAAACTAATTTCGCAGTCCAACAGAAGAAATATACAGCATAACAAATGTAGTAAGAAATAATAAAAGTTATGTGATTTAGACAACTTTAAAGCATTTCTCCTCAAATTCCAGACCTAAAATCGATGCTTCCTTGCAAAGTATTTATGGTAGGAAGGATTCGGTTGATGGTAAATACGTTAATATCCATTTATCATGCGAGTTGTGTTGAATGCCTCTTTAAAAATGCGGTTAGTTTGGCGTCTATGTTTGTGTGCATCTAAAAAAGAATCCTTCAGAATGAGCGTGTTATATTCAGAAATCCCTCCAGCCAGCTCCCAGAAAAACCAGCATTTATGTTTCTGCAATGGGAAATCTCTCTGTCATCTGCTTCTGCCTCGCATATCTTCCTTTAACATGTTTCCAGCTAACCCCCCGTTGCACAACAGCAAAAATGTGATTTACTACGCAAATATATCTCAGACAAACCAAGGACTGTTGCACATTTGTAATGCCACATGGTGTAATGTGACAGGCTGCAATGCCAATAAATCTTTTATTTTTCCATCTAAACATTTTGCATGTGGTGAAAGGGGCTCACCTCGTCTCCTTCGTCGGAGTGCTGGGAGAGCTGGTCGTGGTCCATGATGCCAGCCTCGTCCTCCGTGGGCCCGTTGCCCACCCGCACCCCTCCGAACTTCTGCGTGCCCTGTTGGGTGAGTCCGGTGCATGATGAGGACACCCCTGTTTGCTCTAAAGACTGCTCTAGATTCTCTGCAGGGGTTTCTTCCCTCTTCTGTGACTAGATACAAAAGCCACAAGAGCTGTGTCTAGCATAAAGCAAGCCTTAGAAGGAACTTTTTGTCCTCAGTTCACATGAAACAGGATGGCCAAACAGTGAGACAAGACAAATACAGAAAGGATCTGTAAGCAGACCAGCCTTTAAAAAAAACAAGAGAATGTTAAGTGGCATCATCATTTTTAAAAGGCAACATGTAATTTCATTCCAAACTCTAATGGATGATGCATCCATTTTATTTATGCAAATGTAACAAATTGCATAAACGGGACAATAATAATGAAAATTCTTACATGTAAACAGCTAAATAGTGTAGTTCATGAGAGAAAGTATGGAAGACAAGCAGAGAACAGCAGCAGTATCAGCAGTCAGTGTCTCTGCCCTGGGATCAGAATCCTGGTCAAGTGAACAAAACATGTTGTTTCCACGCAAAAAAGACAGATGTCTCCTGGTGACCTCTGATGGAGACACCATCGTGTTGGTCTGATGGAGACACCATCGTGTTGGTCTGATGGAGACACCATCGTGTTGGTCTGATGGAGACACCATCATGTTGGTGAGGACCTTCTTTCTCAGATTATAAATAATAGAACAGCTTCTGCTCTACCTGCTGCTGAGAATGCTGGAGAGCAGGAATGGTCACAGAAATAAGTGGAAACCTTCAGAGATGTGACAAATACATGAAAAAATGACAGATGATTTTTATTTTTGTTTGTTTACTGAAAGGATAAAGTTTCCATTTGAGAAGTTATAAAAGAATTTTTGAACATTCCATATCAGAAACAAAGATCATACAGGCATATTCAAGAAATTCCACTGAGTTCATTTTTCATTAAGACCATTGCATTTTTATTAAATTATTTCGCTTTCATTGACTGTAAGCAAAAAAAAAATCATCATAATGCAGAGAAATAAATTTCCATCATTTGTGGTGGAGATACTGAAAAATAATATTCTTATTTATTGAATATGACTGTAATACAAACTATCTAAAATGTATTGAATGTGTGAGAGTCAGCAATTTTTGACTGACTCAAAGTGAACAGTTTGGATCATGTGTTCTAGTGAACATGGGGAAAATGGTGAATATTCTGTTGCTTTCCAACATGGAGTAGAAACATTTATTTCATTTATAAACTTTTCATATCTGTTCAAGTCTGAAGGACAGACTGAAATGAGCAGATGGTCAGACTGAGGACAGCCCAGTCCCCTCTGACAAAGACTTCTTGTTAGAGATTTTTTGGTATTATCATTTTATTTTCTTACTCTAGTTCACATTAAGTCTATAGATCTTTGTGATTTTCTGTTTAAAGTGTTCTCTTCTTTAAATGACCTGGAGGTCACTACTGTCTGTTCAACTTTACGAGAAATAGATAACACTGAGTTTCTCAGACTTTAAACCCTTTTGCAAGAACACCTCCTAATTTAGTAACCACCTGTGAGCAGTCGTATTTTGTTTTCTTGACAGTATTGACCGAGATTTGAACCGGGCTCAGACCTTTGATCAGATATCACATCTGGACCTGGGTTGTTAGATGTTTGGGTTAGAAGCTTTACGACCTCTGCTGTTTTTCCTGACTGCCCCCTTGCCTGTCCTTCTTTGACAATAAAAACAGGAGCCGTTGTAAGGGCAGCCCAGAACGCTCTGTGGAACTGATCGGAGGAGAAGTTTGATAGAGCCTTCCCTTTTGCAAAAGCTCCACGTAAAATTCATATACGTTGTCTGTGGTTCTTTCTTTTATTTAGGTTCGAAAGGAAAATACCTATCATTATTTGGTGCCGAAACCCGGGATCTCTCACCTCCCCCGCTGTCAGGCAGAGGAAGACGCGTTGAATCCGTGCACGGCCAGAGTCAATTGGACCTGGAAAGGAAAACCCAGGAAGCAAATTCTTCGCTGGGCCAGCGACGTATCCGACTTTGTCTGCCAACGGCGGAGTGACGAGATCCGACTGGACAACCCGAAAACTACAGAAACGTAGGTGAATTTTAAGTCATATAGGTTTGAGTCCTTGTCAAATATTAATTTGACTAAAGAAATACAGGTTTGAGTCCTTGTCAAATATTAACATTTCAATTTGACTAAAGAATAATGAAGGGTTAGAGTCCCAGTTGACAGAGAGTTTCAACTAAAGGCAAAAGGATAGGCTCTTAGAGCCTCCTTAATTAGAGGACGCCTCTTAAGGGAAAGTCCTCATGTAGATAGAAAGTTTGTAATTTGCTGTGCTGCTATTGGTGTTTTGTTTGCTGTTTTGTTGCTGTGTGTGCATGAAGGAGTGAATGGTGTTTCTCTCTCTGGGAGTAAAACTCTCTGCCTTCGGAATTAGAATCCAAAGTGAAGAACCGCTTGGAGCTCGGCTCCAAGTAGAAGCCTGTTTTTCAGGAGGCACTGAGCGCTGACTTACAGCACTTTCTCTGAGAGAGCACGCGATACTAGTATTTTTAAGCAAGAGATTTAAACAATGGGAAACACAAATTCCTGTAATTCCTCACTTATTGAGGGCCCCGAAGGGGATGAAAA
Organism: Xiphophorus couchianus; assembly: GCF_001444195.1. Taxonomy (NCBI): domain Eukaryota; kingdom Metazoa; phylum Chordata; class Actinopteri; order Cyprinodontiformes; family Poeciliidae; genus Xiphophorus; species Xiphophorus couchianus. The sequence continues at coordinate 2,894,549 of NC_040236.1, forward strand.
GTACATGATGTCCAGATTTCCTGGCAGCATTGTACATATAAAAAAATGGAAAAAGAAATATAAAATAGATGGGAAGCTAAAAATTGATCAATGGCAAGCAATTGTGGGAATTTTGGAGAGTAGTGTAGCAAGAAAAAAGGGGATAAAAAAAGGTAGAAAGGAAGATGAACTAAAGTGTGCCAAATTATGGTTAAAAGCAGCCATAGACCGGAAAGAACAAATTAAAAAGGTTAAAGAAAAAAGGCCAGTAGATATTGACAGGCGGAATGCCTGTGTGGGACGGGGAGAGCAGGTACGGCCGACTGCTCCTCCCCCAACCGCTGCGACAGATTCGTCTGCCCTTGTCTCAGAGCCACCAAGCTCGGTGGATAGACAGCCGAGTGCACCTTTTAATACCAGTGAGGAAGCCACTATCTTATTTGTAAGACCAGAAGATAATGAGCCCATATTTAGTGCAGTTCAAACCCCTCCTCCAAATATGCAGCCCCCACCACCCTCAGCTCCTCCAACTCTCACTCCAGCACGAGCCCCAAGTATCAAACTGACCACAGACCCAGTGTCAGGTCTCACACCTACCAAAATTTACCCTCCTCTTCCAGTCTCTCCACCCCCATTATATAATGAAGAAAGTGCAGGTCCAAGTGGTCTGGGACATTCATATGATCTGAGAAAGTACAGAACTCCTCGAGTTATGTACAGTTCTGAAGGGGCAGAACAATATCCAATGATCCAGGTCCCAAATCCTAATCCTAGAGATGCCCAGTCACCACATATTTATGTTTTTAGACCCTGGACCTTGAAAGAGGCCAGAAAGGCGGTAGAAGGAATAACACCTGCATCAGAGGACCCCGATAAGTGGGTAGAAGATATGACTGGATTAATCCATTCATATAGACTAAATGGAGTGGAAGCAGGAGAAGCAGCCATGTCCTCATTAGGAAAAGATTGGGCAAAAGTGAGGGGAAATTATACAGGGAAAGAAACTAATAATAATAATATGTTAGTTCCAATTTCATACCCTCCAGGAGCTAACCCTGCTCTCTCTGATGCATTTAAAGCACAATGGGACCCATTGTGTGAGAGAGTTAGAGTAAATTTCCGTAAAAGGGCGAATTATAGTCATTTGTCAGGAATTAAACAAAAAGTTGGAGAAGACGTAGACGATTTTCGTCTGCGGTTTGAGAAGGAGTTCAAAGTTCACAGTGGGATCACTTATGACGCAGGAGCAGAGGGTGTATATCAACAACAGTTAAAAAACGCTTTAATGTCAAGTTTCCGCCCTGAAATTGAGGGCTGGATTAAAAAACACCTAGTTGAATATGATGCTGCCTCAGTCCCACAGCTGATGACGTGGCACGTCATGCAGAAAAAGTAGTTAAAAAACCAAAAACAGGATCAGATATTTTTCATCTGGAGGATTTTGGAGAAGTAGATACCTCTGTCTTTTTCCGCGGCTCCTCAAGAGGCCGAGGGAAAAACAGCAGCAGAGGAGGTCGCTATGAGCAGCCACCCCGAAACTATACCCCTCAAAAACCACAACGTCCAGATGGATGTTGGAATTGTGGCCATCCTGACCACTGAGCTAGACATTGCCCAGAGAAAAAAAAAAAAAAAAAAAAAAGTCAACTCTTAATTTATGTTAATGACCTGTTGATAGCATCTGAAAGCGAGGAAGCATGCAGAGCAGATTCACTCGCTCTGCTGCACCATCTCTGTCAGACAGGGAACAAAGTAAACACAGATAAGCTGCAGTGGGTCAGGGAAGTAGTAAATTATTTGGGACACACACTTTCTGCTGAGGGGAAGCAGATACAAAAAGCAAGAAAAGGGACAGTTTCTGAAGCTCCTAAACCAGAAATTAAGAAGCAAATGAAGTCATTTCTCGGACTTTGCAATTACTGCAGAGCCTGGATTCCACACTATGCTGAAAAAACACAGGCTTTACAGGATTTGATTCATGGCACCCCAATGGCCATGACTGACAAAATAAGTTGGAATCCAGGAGCTGAAAAAAGATTTGTTGCTCTTAAAACAAGCATTAATGCAGGCAACAACTTTGATTCTTCCAAACTATATAAAAAAAAAGAAGCTGCAGCAGGGAAGCATGGGAAAGGTATATTCTCAGCACAGACTGAAGGGGAACAACAAATGATAGACAAAACAGTACTAAAAGACATGCAGGACAATGCACCACAGGCTGAGAAAAGGCTGTGGATAACTAAAGGTGTAAAAATGAATGTCGGGAACATTTTTGAGGTTAATGACAAACCAGTGCTTCCTAAGTCTTTATTTAAAGCAGCAGCAATTGTGTCACATGGGTGCTGCCATGTGTCAACTGGGGGGATGGAATGCATAATAAAACAGCATTTCACAACGTATGGTTTAAATTCTTACTTTTCTTACTTAAAATCTTTTTGTACTGCATGTCCAGTCTGTGTGAAATACAATCCTCAGGGAAACATAAGGCCAAAACGAGGCAGGTTCCCAAAATCATCTTATCCCTTTCAAACTATGCACATGGATTTTATTGAACTTTCACAAAGTGGGCCATATAAATATTGTCTGGTGATGATTGATGCTTTTTCTAAATGGGTTGAAATAGTTCCAGCAAAGCATGCAGATGCTTTGACAGTAGCTAAGGCTATTTGTAAAACTATCATCCCAACACATGGCATCCCACAGACTGTTTATAGTGACAATGGACCACATTTTGTTAACCGAGTGATACAAAACATGGCTACACACTTGGGAATGACATTAAAGAATCACTGTGCCTATCAGCCACAGAGTGCAGGGCTGGTGGAAAGAACAAATGCTACTGTGAAAAGTAGATTAAGAAAGTGCATGGCAGACACTGGCCGATCCTGGCCAGAATGTTTAGACTTGGTGAAGCTCTATATGAGAATCACCTCAACAGCTGACGGTCTAACACCTTTTGAAATAATTCATGGGAGAGCTTACAGATTGCCTCTGTTTGCTCCAGACATACAAAAAGCTGATGAAGAACAGACATTAGCAGATTATATGATCAGGACTCTTAAACTGAAGGAAGTGTCCAGTGCGAATTTACTGCCTTCTGATTCTCCTCCTATACAGGAAGCCATTCCACTTGAGCCAGGTGACTGGGTCTACATAAAAGTCATCAAACGAAAGAACTGGACGAGTCCACGGTGGGAAGGACCGTTCCAAGTGCTGATGACCACACCAACAGCTATAAAGATCGCTGAAAGACCCAGCTGGATACATCTTAGTCACTGTAAGCGGCAGAGAGTGTTGGACCCCTAATTCGGAGTAGGGAGGAAGGTGGGCTTTTAGCCTCTGGGCTACACAGGCATTCTAATTTTTAGTATTATTTTGTCTCAAACCCAGCGAAGAACTGCTAAGATTCTCACTCTTTTAGTTTGGGGGTTCTGACATCTCTGCACGCCGAGCAGTAATGGGGACTCCATATGCAAGATGGATCTTCTACTGTGCTGTGACTGCTGTATGTTTGATGTTTGGAGAAGGAAGTGAGCCTGAGTTCCACCCACACGACTACAGCACCAACCTGTGGTGGAAACTGATGAATAGAACTGTTTATGAAGGACATGCTGTGAACTGCTACGTGTGTGCGCAGCTGCCGGTTTCCATACACAACTCAGGTCTCCGACCAGGTAACATTACAGACGACAAACAGATGTGTCTCTATGTTCTAAGCACCAGACCACGGCGCGTCCCGCCCCTAAGGGGAGACAGACCACGTGAGAAGGATTATTCAGCTGACCTCCGGATGGGTGAGGCTGTGCAAGGACTGTTTCAATCTTTGAATTGTTCACTTGCAGAGGATGTACTTCCTTTTTCGTCATCTCAACAAACTGTATGGAAAATACCAGAGATCATTTCATTAGCAGGAGCTAAACCAGGATCTCTGGGGAACTGTGTTTATAATAATGGAAATGTTTTTCTAGGGACATTGCCCTGGAACTTGTGTAACAGAGTTTACACCTACTGCGAACCGACACAGGATTACATCACCTGCGTAGCCTGCAGGGGTAAAAGGATGGCTCCACACTGCAAAGGCTGGAAGGAAAACCCAGACTGTGACAACTTGCTTCAGGAGAGGAGTTTCAACATCACGCATAAGATAAAGAGGAGACAAGAGACAACACTGTGCAGCGCCATAGTGCCAGGAGATTATGGCTCAAGGATGTTATCTGATTGGTACTTCATATGTGGAAATGAAGCGTACATGTTCTTGCCGAAAAATTGGGGAGGACTGTGTGCTGTGGTTCCCTTGATCAACCCGATTGCATTCATCAGGAAAGCACAGGATGATTCACACACCCGCTCCAAACGAACGGTTATGTCAGAGGTCAAAAGATGGGGAGGCCTCACAACACATACTGGAGTTCCATGGGAATTCAGGATTTGGAACGGCGGAGAAAAAATTTATGCAAAGTCTGTTTCCGTGGGTTGGAATAGGTGAGATTCGGGACCATGTTGAGATAAACAGGTACGGATTACTGCGATTAATCAACATCACATACCAGCTGGCCAATGGCACCATGGAAGAACTGACTGAACTGAGAAACATGGTTATGCAAAATCGTGTTGTCCTGGATTTCCTCACGGCCCCTCAGGGAGGGGTCTGTAAAATCATTGGCCCAACGTGCTGTACTTTTGTACCTGATGAAACAGGTACTGGAGGAACTATTTCTGATGCTCTATATGAGCTGGAAGATCTAAAACAATATGTAGAAAGTGGAACACGCGGCTCAACTTCTTTTGATTTGCTTTCATGGCTTACATCTGGACCATGGTGGAATTTGCTGTTAAAGCTTGTGACACCTATTCTGGTTGTTTTAGTTCTGTTCTGCCTTTTTACGGGTTGCATTATTCCTTGTCTACAAAAAATGATGTTTAAAACAATTAACACAACTGTTATCAGCTATCAGTTGGCAAAGGCATCATATGAGACAACTGAAGATGACCTGTTTCAAGTTTCTGTCGATTTTCTGAACAATGATGAAGTCCTGTAATAAATAAACGGAAAAATCATTTGCTGAATGATTCCTACACTGAAAATGTTTAAACAAGTGGTGTTAAGGATGAGAAAACTGCTTTTGATTTTTTGCTGTTTCTTTTATTTTATTTTTTTTCATTTATTACATTATTTTCCAATTATTCACTGTGTATTTTCTGTGTTTAGCTTAGAAAAAAAAAAAAAGAAAATCTTGCATTTATTGGTTCTTTTCTTTTCTTTTCTTTGCTTAGCTTTTGCATAATGAAATGATAAAAGGGGGGAATGTTAGAGATTTTTTGGTATTATCATTTTATTTTCTTACTCTAGTTCACATTAAGTCTATAGATCTTTGTGATTTTCTGTTTAAAGTGTTCTCTTCTTTAAATGACCTGGAGGTCACTACTGTCTGTTCAACTTTACGAGAAATAGATAACACTGAGTTTCTCAGACTTTAAACCCTTTTGCAAGAACACCTCCTAATTTAGTAACCACCTGTGAGCAGTCGTATTTTGTTTTCTTGACAGTATTGACCGAGATTTGAACCGGGCTCAGACCTTTGATCAGATATCACATCTGGACCTGGGTTGTTAGATGTTTGGGTTAGAAGCTTTACGACCTCTGCTGTTTTTCCTGACTGCCCCCTTGCCTGTCCTTCTTTGACAATAAAAACAGGAGCCGTTGTAAGGGCAGCCCAGAACGCTCTGTGGAACTGATCGGAGGAGAAGTTTGATAGAGCCTTCCCTTTTGCAAAAGCTCCACGTAAAATTCATATATGTTGTCTGTGGTTCTTTCTTTTATTTAGGTTCGAAAGGAAAATACCTATCACTTCTCTTCCATCAAACAATGGGCTTATTCAGAAGACAGGCTTTAAGCATTTTTACAGCAACACAACAATTCACTTTATACGACACAACGTGCATTGAAATGAATGACAACATAAGGGTGAGAAAGGTCCAATTGACAGTAAAGCATTAAATTTAGTTGGAAGACATGGGTGGGGCAGGGGTCACTCACCAGATGCCGTTTCCACAGGTGCTGACGCCGAAGCACCATGGTCTTTACTATCAGCATACAGGGAACACAGGCCAGGGCAATGAGCACCAGCAGGACCTGGATCCCCATCTGCAGCGGAGGCAGAGCAGAGTCAGCAGCAGATCCCTCAACACGTCAAAAATGGCTACTTTAACCAGATCCAAAAGCTACCAATCAGAGCCAAGAGGCAGGTCTTAGTGCTGTCAATCATACCCTCTGCTAATAGCCTTAGCATTAATGACTGGCTATGCTAGCTGCAGTGTAGCAGAGACCAAATAGGGAAGGCAGGATGAGGATTATTGACAGCGCCAAGACCCTCCTCCTGGCTGATTGGTTGTTTCTAGCAGTGGGAGAAGGAAGAGGAGCTCCATTTTTATTTTCCAGATTATCTGTCTCACAAACTGTCACGACATAGTGACAGTCTCAGCAGATATGTAAAAAAAATTTCCATAAAGGTCAAACTTAAATAAACTGTACTATAATATTCTCATTTCTTGAGATGCACCTGAATTGTTCTCTAAACCTGCCGCTTATAGCTGATGATCAAATCCTTTAGTTTACATCATATGTCAGAAAGGTAAAGTAAAAGTGAGGAGGGTTAGGATCAGGGGCGGGTCTGGGAGGAGGACCTGGCCCGCGTAGAGAGGTTTGTTGGTTGGGTCGTTGTAGTTAAACAGACACATGTTGATGAAGTGGATGAGCAGGCTTGGGGCGTCTTTAGAGGTGAAGGCATCATATGCGGTCCACTTGTAGAAGACGAGCAGGATGAGGTAACCAAACAGGCTGAACATGAAGACTATTTCTGGGATGAAGCCCAGAAAGATGTTCAGAGGCTTCTTAAAGTACCTGCAGAGCAGCAAGTTGGAGAAGAACATGGTCAACATCAGAGATCTGCAAAAGGTACTAAATATGTATATCTACTCTATAACAAGATAAAGTCTTTTTTCTTCATTCTGACTAAGATTTTCCTGTTTTAGGTCATCTAGGATTAACTAAATTATTTCAATTTGCTAAATGTCAAAATATTTAAGGGTATTTTTTGTTTGTTTGTTTGATTTTCTTCCCAGTTTTTCAGAAGAAATCAGAAGTTTCCGTCCATTTTCTCCTGACAGAACTGGTGGTACTGATTTGTTACATACACACCCATACACACAACCCCACGCACGCACACACGCCTTCACAGCTCTGCCCACTAGCATTTTCTCTGTGACTGAGATCAGGACTTTGTGAAGGAGAGTCTAAAACACTGATTCTGTTGTCCTTCAGCCACTTTGTAGCCAATTTGGTGGAATTGTACAACATTTAAAGTCTTAAAATGTGACTAAAAATTTCAACATGTTTGTTCCTGAATAAAAAAAACATCCTTTTTTGTGGGGGAGTGCACCAGTCCTTCCTGCAGCAAAACAATTCACAATTTGCAAACTATAATCTCCCGTTTAATGTTGCTTTTTGTGAGTGTCCTTTCTCTCGGAGTGGCATTTCAGCCCATGTAGGTACAGGAATGTTAAAACTATCTGCTTTTAACTGTATGAGCAACAGTATGCTCCCAGTTTGTTCTGGGAGCATACAAATATTATGAAAGTCACACCAGATAGTCACTCGAATGAAGATAATGTTGTCCACAATAAACGTGAAGAAAAACACATGAGTGTGCAGCTCAGGAAATCGTACAGGTGGTTGAAGAGACTCAGAGAGACTCCAAACAGCATGTGGATGACGCCGAGGATCACTGACATCTTCATCTTGAATGAGTTCAGGAAAGTCAGCTTGTTGGTAGCAACATTCCAGATCTGCAAAGACAACACGGTGCGGCTCATCGTTTATTTAATCCAAAATACTTGTTTATCATTATTAAGCTGTTTGCACATGTGATAAACTGATGTAGGGCTGAAACAATGATTTTGTACTATTGAAATAATCATCAGTAATTGATTAATCGTTAACTGCATACAAAGTCAAAAAGAACATTTACAAAAAGAACAACATGTACCGTATATACGTGTATACATGTGTATACTGTATATATATATATATATATATATATATATATATATATATATATATATATATATATATATATATATATATAACATTTAATGTATTGATGCTAAGTCCAGCAGAAAGAAAGGTTGAGCTTTTCACATACTGATGTTAAGAGGATTTTTTAGATGCATCCTTTGTGTTCACCAATGTTGTTATTACAATAAAATGCTGATTTTCTTATGCAAAAATTGAATTATTTGTTTATTTAGTTCTTTCAATGTATTTCGATATTGTATAAAAAGGGTTATGTGGTTAAATGAAAAACCTGCAGAATGTACCAATTGTTTTCATACAATTAATCGTCAGGATATTCAGTAGAATAATCGATTAGTAAAATAATCATCAGCCCTAAACTGAATTTATATCTTATGAGTTAAGACATTAATACAGGATAGATCAATGCAGATTCAGCCTTTTGTATTGAGAGATATGAAATATATATGACTTTGTGGTTTAATAATTGTGTCAGTGGTTTACCGGGTCAATCCCAAGAGGATAGGGTCCGTTGAAGACCCCAGGAACAGCTGGATCTAACTGGAGAACTGCATTCCCATCAAGGGTCTCAGACCTGGGACAAATTAACAGCAAATCGTGTCAAACTCCAGGTCCAGGGGCCAAATCCAGCATAGCTTTTTATGTGGCTCTCTAGAGTTCAGAGGGCCACATAAAAAGTACTTTCAAGATAACAATTGAGGGTTAGATATTTTACCAATCAAATTACAGCAGTTTTTATTTAGTGCCAAATATAAAACGATGTTCAATATCATTTCATAAGAAGCACTCATAGAATGCAGCTATTTATTTTAGGGTCGTTTTGTCAGTGCCTCAACCGGCCCTTTGAGGATATTCATGACCTTGATTTGGCTCAAAATGAAAATGAGTTAGGCACACCTGTCATAGATTAGCTACTGTTCCCAGGTTCTGACAAAGGTGTAAATGACTCTGATTAAGAGCTCAGACAGAATTATGACATTTGACTTGAGGGAAGCTGAAGAGAGCAGCTGACTTACGACCAGTTGGCTCCTTTAGGACTGAACATGGGCCTGACGCTCCAACCAGAGCCAAACATGTTCAGAGACTTGGAGAAGCAGTCGTTGTAGATGATGCCTGTGTAGACTGAGAAGATCCCCATCAGAAGGACGATGTAGCGACCAGCAAAAATCATGTTGAACATCTGCAATCCCAAAGGACAGCTTTAGACGGCCTCTCTGCCTGGGTTGTGGGTCTCTGGGGCCTCATGCATAAAGCATCCGTGCACACAAAAAAGTGCGGCGCCATATTTTATGCACAAGTCGGCATGTATAAAAATTTACTTTGCGTCAAAGTTTGCTAAATGTACGCACACTTTTTCGCTGGCGTGAAAATGTGTGGACAATATCAAACTACAAAGCGTCACAGCTCACCTAAATACACTGAAATCTGACTACATTCAGTTTTATTTAGACCAAGAAGCATCAAACCCGATGTTTTTCAAGATTTTAATATTTTATTGTTTAAACGTAAACGATGAAACTGAACCGCATTTATCCTCAAACAATAAGCTAACACACACACAAAATAAAGAAAATAAAAATAAAAGTAAGTAAAAACCTCGCTCGAATGTAAATAGTACTTTTTCTCAGTTTTTGTTTCATAAAGATGTAACGCATCGATCCGTGCGCCAAAGCGCAAAATGCCTGGGGTAATTTCATTCTCACTAAAATTGGATCAGCAGATTAACTCCAACCTGCTGATTAAAAATAATCAACAGGTGTGATTATTTTTAAGGTGATCAAGGTATGTATGCAATCACACGTATATAAGTAGCTGCGCAAAGGTGAGCTGAGTAATTGTGGCTCTGATGGAGAACATCGCCAACAGAAGGATTCAGAGGGAACCTGTGTACAGAGATCATAATGATCTGCTGGGAAATGTTGATGATGGTTTATGAGCGTTTAGATTAATCCAGACTGATCATCCTGGAGCTCTGGGAAAAACTTAAAGAAGGAGCCATGTGGTACCGGTACCGGTCCAGCTGCAGTCTTCCTTCAGTCAAGTCGCCCGCTTTGTGAATGCGCCTTATGGACATAAAGCATTCTACTATTTAGAATAAACGTCCACATTCCCACTCAAAGGACTCTCTGACTCGCTGTCTGTCTTTAAATCCCATCTGAATGCTCTGCTGTTCAAACAGGCAGGATCTCTTTATTTTTTAATTTTTTTATTTGGATTTTTTTTTTTCTTTAAAATGTATTTTTATTTTTGTGAGGTGACATTATGTGTCCTCAAAGCACCTTTAAAATAAAATATATAAGCATTGTTATTGTAAATACTTATACTGCTTCAAACAAGGATGTTGCCATGGTTATTGCTTCACGTGGTGGCAGACTTCCGGGTATTTATACTAATTTACATATGTATTTATGGAAGCGACAGGGCGGACCAGCAGCTGTGCTCTGTTTCCCGCAAATTAGGATTTATAAAGGAAAGGTGTGCGTCCACGTGCGTGCATCCGATTTTTTTTTGTGCTCTGCACTTTTCTAAATTTTTCCATATGCCAAGTAGTGTGCACTGCGCACTCTTTTATGCACGAGGCCCCTGGTGTTTTTCTGAGCACTGGTACCTCGTTGTCGCTTTTCTGTGCGAGGATTCGACTCTCTCTGAGGACCAAGTACAGGGCAGCAGCGGTCATCAACACCCCATGACCCATATCACCAAACATCACAGCAAACAGGAAGGGAAAGGTGATAATGGTGTATGGAGCTGCAGCACAGGAGAGGAAAAGGTGGAAACGGTCAATGTTTAGATAATATGATGGTGATAAATGCCTTCAGTCATTTAAACAGAACTGGAATCACATGGAAAGAAGCTAATACTTGAAATTTGAAATTTATTCCAGTTTTTATTGTCCTATGGTGCCAATACTTTCATGCACGTTGCTGGGAACACAACTATTAAAAATGATAAATAAACCATGTCATTTCTAAATCACTTGACATGAAACTCTTGGTGAAACATTTAGAACATTTAGTTATCTGTTCTTCTGGAATGGTGTAATGATGGAGCAGGTTCGACTGAAGCTGTTCGATCTTCAGAGGCCATGTGAGAAACCTAACAGCGCTGGATTTTCGTCTCTGGGGAGCTCTGCTCACGAACAATCAACGAAGCTAAACCACAGGCAGGACATCCTGTTAATTATACAGAGCTATGCAGGGTAAAAACCCATCAGGCAGGGAGACCGTCACATTCATGTCCTCTGGACCTCCTGGATGAGTCGTTGCATTCATTTTGGTTCTCCACTGCTCCATGGTTTCTCCACCAGTGGATAGTGGTTCCCACTGTGGAGTCACCAGGCCTTTCAAACTGAAAGCTATCAGTGAATCTCATTTGTTCTTCAATTTCTTTCGATCACTTTACTGATCTTTCAGCCTACTTCCTGTTGTTTGAAAGGTTCAATATGATATCATGACTTTAATGGTCTAACAATACAATACTTTACACAAAGGCTCTGGTTGGAATTGTTTTTCCTTCAATAAATGAAATTATAAAGTGAAACTCAGGTTATGCTTTGCTGCTATTAAAATTTGTCCACTGGAAATATTGAAGTGGAACAAAAAAAAATCATAAAACTCACTAAGGATTCAAATACTTTTTCACAGCATTTTCTCTGCCCTGATGCTGCTATGCTAATCAGCTATGTTAACTACATATAAATAGTCACACTTATTGTCTCTCGTTTCATTCAAACAGGCACAGACACAAGCTTCAGGATGCAGACAGTCATTTTGTGTAAAACCTGGATTTATTTCCCGGTAGTTCCCGATCCCATAGGCATCAACGATGTTCTGGAAGCCCGACGTGAACTTGTTGGTCTTGTTGAAGGTTGGTGGGGTCTGCTTGGTCTGCATCCTGTTCAGGATGGAAGGCACCGTCGAGCCGCTCCTCTCCTGTCAAACAAAGCCTTCGTTTTCAGGATCAGTATAACAATCATACGTCCAGTGGAATCAGTGACTTTTGTATTGAAGTGCTCATACTGTGATTCTGAAAATAAAAATAGAAAGAACATTTTCAGTCTTTAAAAAAATTTTAGACACACTAATTAGAAATGCTGTTTTTATTAAACAGACTTTTGAATCAATTTACTCAGTAGTTCATCAATTTTACAATAGAAGCTACTTCACTGAGGATTATTTACCTTGAAGTTTAGTGCTGATAACCCACATGAAGCTGAAACACCTGGGTTGTGTGTGGGGGGGAGGGGGTGGAGGTGTGTGTGAGGGGTCGGGGGGTGGGGGGGTAGCCGTGTGGGTGTGTGTGTGTGTAATGAACCAATAAACAGGTCAACACACCGTTCCTCTGCGCAGAGCAAACTGGATGGAGTCCAGGTCTGAGACGGGACACCACACTTCAGCGATCAGACATTTCTGAGTGACGTCGATGTTGCAGAGGTTCAGGGTGTGATAGATGGCCTTCATCTTCCTCACTTTGATGAACCAAACCCTCATGGTCTTAGAGGCAGCCTGCAGCACGCGCTGGCGGTGGTCTTCGGTTTGGTTCAGAACCTAAAGCAGTAGGGGAGGGGGAAGAAGAGCTTTCAGTACCGACCAGAACCAGCTGCCCGGATTTCTGCTCTGGATGTTCCAGGATAAGCAAAGGAAACATTGCTGTGCTTGTAGTCATAACAACCAGAGCTGGGGTATTCATGAAAAGAAAATTGGTCCTGTGCACTACATCGCACATTGGCTTAAATAAAGTCTTTCAGTACAAAAACCAACATTATCATAAAGCATGAAAAACAATTCTCCGCAAATCTCTTCAATAACTTTCTTCTCTTGGTTCTGCATCACAGTCAGTAAAGCTACAGTATGTCACTTTTACAAAAACATGTTTTTTATATATTTGTTAAAACTGTTAACATGAGACAGATAATCTGTAAAATCAAACTCATCCACCTCGTCCCACTGCTCTGTACCTACAGAAGTGCATCGCTCCTGGTCACAAAGGAGGAGGGCCTTAGTGCAGGCAATCGTGCTTGTGTATGCGCTTTTATGTGCCTCTTCCTGTCTCATGCCACTGTGCCCCTGAGCAAGACTCTTAACCCCAAGTTGCCTAGCAATTAGGACGGTGTGTGAGTGTGTGCCCATGAGTCATTGTGGCTGAATGTGGCCTGTGTGTGTAAAACACTCCGACTGGAAAAGCTCTGTACAAGTTCAGTCCATTTAATAATGTTATTGGAATGCATAAGATATGTCTTATTTTTACTTTCTTTGAATCCAAGCCTGCTCTGTATTACAGCAGGGTGTAACACACACAGAGGTGACTAACTTCTACAGCCAAATCCAAGCTTTTTTCCTGCCATTCATTTGTGGAGAAGAAAACATCTTTACACAATGAGACTTTCATAAACTCACAGAAAAGCACCTCTAATCAAAGAGAACTGAGAACAGGCCAGAACAAAGGTGTTCTGCAGCACAATGTTCCTGATGAATTACCGCTTTGTTTGGTGGGTTCTAGTAAAACAAGGAGACCCAAAAGCCTTTCTGATAAATATCCTGTATGAACAAAGGCTGGAGAGGAGTTGAGGCACAGATAAAATCCTGGAGAACCCCTCAATCTGTCTGCTTTGTTCATGATGAGGTTTATCTTTCATCTGGCAAAGACATAAAGTAATAAAACTGAACTAAAAGTGAATTCTCTGGAGTCAATGTGCAATAAAAACATGCTTAAAGAGACAACATGTCATTTATGGAAGAGCAGAGCAGCTAAACAGAAAATCTCAGCTTTTCGCTAAATATTCTCTCAAGTTGAACATCTGCTTCTGTAATTTATTTGACTAAACAAACTCTACTTAAAACAGACAACAACTCACCATTTGGAGGTCCTCGATGCGGCTGTTGACTCCAGCCAGCATCTCTTTCCTCTCCTGGGGCGTCTCTGGGCATGGGTAGAGAGACGCTCGGAACCTGGAGGAATTCACCGGATCACCAGGTGGACAGAACTGAACCCAGTTTCTAAGACTTCAAAGACTCTAATCCAGTATGAAATGAAAACCCAAAACTAAATGCAGTTCTCTGAATAGTGTCCAGTGACAAAAAGGAAAAATGTTAACGGGATTCGTTTTTATACCAAATATATTTGGTTTGTATATTCAGAACCTATTCCAACCCTAACTTGCAGTAAATTACAATCAAATGAGATGAAAATCTTTGTTGTTTTTTGTTGTACAAATGAAATCAGCTAAAACTAGCTAAGTAGCTAAAACATCCATTTTTAATGTGTGACATTAAATTAGTTTCCTGTTTTAGACTGTAAAGATTATCTATACAATTTTAAGCTGCTAAATGCCAGACTATGTAGAGAGATTTTCTAACAACTTTCTTCATATTCATGTGTTTCCCTCCATTTCCACTGTTTTTGGTAAAATTTCCTTTAAAATGCCTGAATTGGGTCAAATTTTTCATTTTTTCCTCCCACAAGCTACTTACAAAAGTCCCCTATAATTTTGCCCCACTCCTGCTGACGAGAACCAGTGATACTAAGCCAGGTTTGGAGGCCTCCCTGCTCACACACACCTCCCTGCTCACACACACCTTCTCAGCTCTCAGGACTTTGTGATGGACACTCCAAAATCACTGACTTTGTTTGTCATTAAGCCTGATTTTTACATTATGATCTCAAGTGAGCACAGCTCATATGGAGAGCATCTAATCACAGTCCTCACATCTGAATCAAACAGCTGAATTTATTCTTCCTCCTCCTCTTCTTCTCTTGAGAAGAAGAATGAGGCAAACCAACCCATGGTGCATTTACCACAGTAATACTGCCCCTTTCAGACATACCTCACTATTTCTAATATATTCCAATAATTGCAAGTTCCCATTTCATGTTTTCACATATGGAAAAATGAATTATTAATTTTTAATAATTTAATAATTCTTTATTTAATCAGGTAAACCCCATTGAGATCTAGATCTCATTTTCAAGAGGGACCCATAATGAAAGACACATAATGCCTGTATGTCCAGTTATAAGAGGTGATATGTGTCCCAGAATGCATGATGCCATGCACCCTGGGGCACAAGGACCCCTGAATCCTCTGAAAAATGGTCTGAAGAAACCCTTCCTCACTGTGTGTAGAATGCTGTTTATTTCACACAGACTAGAGACAATCCAATCTCTGATCAGAATAGATGTTAGTGCACAGTGTGAAAGAGAGACTCTAGACAGTGAGGAGTAGTGCAGCTGGGGACTGCTTCTCCTCTACATACAAACCAAAGGAGTCTCCAGATGAGCTAAAACCTCCAGGTTCATCCTTATCATATTCTTCCATTCCTTAACTCGTATTAATCCAGTAAACTATGATTATGTTGATAAGTGCCCTCCTCCTGAATGTGCTTTTATTGATACTCACTCAGAGCATATATTCACTTTAGCTGAACAATATTCCAATCTAAAGCCATGACTGTTAACAATATGAAGGAAAAGCAGGAAAACAGCTGGCCCACCCTTCACAGATCTTCTTCACCCTGTTCTTGAGTTGATCACCCTGGAAGAAGATGATGAACACCGACTTGTGAACTTGGTCCCCCTATAAGAAAAAGGAAGATACATTAAAATACAGAGCAAGTTTGGATAAATTAGTGTGGAGAATTTCTCCTGAATCTTTTGTGCTTGCTGTTCAGCTACAGTTAATTCATGCCCACTACTGCGCTCTGTCTGAAATTCCTTCTGTCTGATGCTGACCGTGGTAGGGTCCTCCAGAGGGTCTTCAATCTCCGCCTTCCGTAGGAAGACATTACCACGACACACTCTCCACAGCATCCGCTCGAAGGTGGGAATTCTCTCTCTGCTGATCACTCCAGCAACAAACCTGCATGAAGAACACATTAGGAGAAGTGCTGTCTTTGAGTTATGGTTCATTACTTAGGATTCAGGTTAGAATCAGGCAATAGAAATTAATAAAAAATGAATGGAAATCAATGTGCAGTCCTTGTGAAGATAGAAAGACACAAAGTGTGTGTGTGTGTGTGTTTGGGCGCGTGCGTGTGTGTTTGAGTCTAATTCACTTTTTCAATAACTCAGTTGATAGGATTTTTTTGTCAGCCCTCACAAAAATTCTTGTGTGAATGTTTTTTAAACGAGGTTACTCATAACCATCATGATGAAACATGTGATCTGTGTATCATTTTGACACACAGATCACATGAGGAAAAAAAAGATAGGAACTCCAAAAGATAAGACAGCTAATTGTTAATATTAAAAAAATGAATGTTGCAGGCTCTAACAATGGGTCACTTCTTCTGTCAAGTTATTCATTAAAAATCTTTAATAAACTTAAAGACAGCATGTAATTAAACTGTTGTTTAACCCTAACCCTAAATTATACGAACTTTAAAGGTAGTGTCTAAAATAATATTTCAAAGATGTTGATTTTTTAAATTAATATGTCAAAACACATCCAAGTTAATACATGAGCAGCTGAAACAACAGGAAGCTGATACATTCATTACCCCAGCCTGAGGGGGGCCCCGCGGCCCCCCTCACTGCCCTCCATCAGCGCTGACGACTCCTCCAGCAGGTTGGGATCTTCCATCTAGCAAAGAAATCTTCATCACTTCCTTCTACATGATAACCATGGATTTGTTTTATTGGTTTGGCTGCAATGCTGCTCTTCATTAAACAAAGTACAAACAGAGAATGTGTGTGTTCACATGAGCAAACCTCATCAAAGAATTGCTGGGTTCTGTGCAGGATGTGTTTGAGTTCCGTCAGCTCCAGGAAGTTCTTCTTCAGGGCTTCTTGGTTGGTGTTGATCTCCTTCAGTTCATTCTCCAGCTTCTCAAACGTGGCCTGCCGAGTGTGAGGCATTACGGTTACGTATAGTGTGAAAGCTAAAACACGATGCTGAATATTTGAGTGCAGAGAAAACCATATGTGTTACAGATGAAACATTTGTTTGAATGAGGA
Source organism: Xiphophorus couchianus (assembly GCF_001444195.1). NCBI lineage: Eukaryota > Metazoa > Chordata > Actinopteri > Cyprinodontiformes > Poeciliidae > Xiphophorus > Xiphophorus couchianus. The sequence continues at coordinate 2,911,572 of NC_040236.1, forward strand.
AGATTTGTGCCAACCTCCAGGTCGATCATGTCTCTGGGAAAAGGAACTTCTGGATTCTCTCCAGTGTCCACCATCGGGATGCTCGCCTTCTTGATCTCCTTCTCAACAAACCCTGTTTGACCAGAAATTCTGTTATGTACAGAGAAAAAATGATTTTGTATACACTAAAAATAGTAGTGGTGGGATTTGAAGTTAATTTTGGGTTCTGTAATTAATTGATCTCAGATCGAACACCATATATTGACAAAAAAGCAACATTTGCATTTGAAAAACGCTGCTAAATTATTGAACAAATAGCTCAACAACAAAGATGTTTATAATTTCTTGTTTATTTCTTCATCCATTCATCCATCCATTTTCTAACACCCTTGTCCCTAGTGGGGTCGAGAGGTGCTGGTGTCTATCTCTAGCTAACGTTCCGGGCGAGAGGCGGGGTCACCCTGGACAGGTCACCAGTCTGTCACATTCTTCAACCATCAAATTGGTGCAAAGTTCTATTATATCCATTCAACTTTCCAATGTTTCAGGAAGTCCTGATCATTCATGAAACTTATTTAGAAATGGGAACTGTGTTGGGTGCTGTGGTGGCGCAGGGGTTAAGCACAACCCACATATTAAGGCCATAGTCCTTGACGTGGCCGTCGCAGGTTCGATTCCCTTTGCTGCATGTCTTCCCCTTCTCTCATTACCCTCTTTTCTGTCAATTAACTATCAAATAAAGGCCATTAGAGCCAATAAAGACTTAAACAAAATATGAACTGTTGACGCTGACATTAGCATCTGTGCTGCTGCTACATGCTTAGCATTGAGATGATATGTTAGGTAGGCATGTCATGTCACAATAATCAATAAATCAATTAATCACATGATAAATTAAAACAAACTCAATTATTTCATTGGCATGATTAATCATTTATCTCTTTTTTCTCTCTTTCTACCAAAAACTGGATGATAAAAAGTCTTCAGTCTGGTTCTTTGATCTCAACTTGCCCTTTTTTAAAGGACAATTTTGTTTACAAAGACTTCAATATTCATTTTACTTGTTGTTTTGTTTGCTTATTTTGTATATTTAAAGTGTATTCCACAACCTATTATCAATTAGGATTATCAAAATTATTTATGTTTGAGATATATATATCTTTTATTACCTTCTAAAGAGTAAAATAAAATTACATAAACTAAGATTACTGTGGCTAATATATTCAGAGATGCCTGGTTGATAATATTGTAACTTTCTAATTCAAAGCTGAATTCCAGGTTTGAGATCTTAATAAACGAGAGCAACACGGTGTGATCTTTACTCACTTAGCTTCCTGTCCATCTCCTCACATCTTCTCACTTCATTCACAAACTTGCGCTGGAATACGTTGACATCTGGATTCAGCTGTGCAACACAAAACAAATGACATCTCCATTACAAATGATTATCACCAACTCAGTCAAATGGAAATGCTAGGAACGTCTGAAACTTATTCAAATATTTTGAAACAGGATTTAGGATTTATGAACATACATCTCTGAACTGGACCATGCCCAGTTCTCCCAGCTCGCTGACGCAGCAGTAGGCCGCCTCAGACTGGAGGAAGAGCTGGGCCAGTGTCATCTCTTCACTTCTGAACAGTTCCCCCATGGTGACCGTCACACACCAACTCAGCTACAATAGTGACAGACTGAGAACAAGGAGGCTGGAGTCAGGAAACTAGAAAATGCAGCTCAGATACATTCAGCCACATCTTCTTTACGCACTGAAAAAACAGAATGGAGCTACAACTTAATAAAACAACAACGGTGTAATAAAATTGAGTTTATTATGTTTGTTTAACATTACAGCTTGTTAAATAGATTTACTTAGATATACTTAATTCGATTACATGTAACAAATTAATAATTTTTAATTTTTTTTTACGTTGGAGCTCCATTCAATTTTTTTTTTTTTTTTATTTATTCTTTTGTGTGAGCTCCTGATGATCGGACCGGTTCTGAAAATCAGAACCGGTCCCACAGAACTCGGCATCATGGCCGCCTGATGTCCCAGCATCCCTCCCGCTGCAGCTCTGCCCTTCAGCGCTCAAGGACGCCATGATGCTGCAGCCTGCCATCCTCATCCTCACCTCGGATTCTCCATCAGCGCTCTAACCGAGCCTCATACCTGGCAAAGCCGGTAAAACCATTATAGTTCCCGGTATTTAGGACTTCAGCTGTCGCTGATAGTCTCTAGTCTCTACGCGGTCACTGTGTTCCGACACAGAGGAAATATTTGAGTGACGCACTTCCTACGGCTTATTATCTATGAAGCTGCCACAGTGTCTGACGCTGGAAAGCTGGAAAACAGCTCGAAATACTCACATGTATCAAGCTTCCCAGTGAAGGTCCCACCAGCAGCAGCAGCAGCTCCACCAGCAGCTCCGGCTCCAGGAGCAGCGGCTCTTCCTGCTGCCTGTCACGACGTCAGGGATGCTGGATGCTGCGCCGCTCCGCCGCTCCGCGGGACGTCAGGCTGATCCATCAGACCGAGCGGGGAGGTTCAAATACCACCAAGTGTTTATTTTATAAAAAATAAAATTTTTCCAGTCACAAGTCTAATATTTACCTGCCATTTTTTCATATTTATGGCATATCTATTCATATTCGTATTTATTTGAACACATCTGAGTATTATAACATTATGGCAATAGATCAAATTTAGAAATTATTTTATTTCGAAAATCATAACCGGAAAGGAGGATTGATTTATGCAGTTGCACACAAGCTGAAAAAAATAAACACACACCTCAACCAATATGCAAACACCTGCCACTTTATGAGGTATACCATGTCAGTTCCGGGTTGGACCCTCTCTTTGGGCCCAGAACAGCCTGAGGTCTTTACAGCATTTATTCAACAAGGTGTCAGAAACATTCCTCATGGATTTTGGTCCATATTGACTTTATAGCATCAGATTTGTCAGCTGAACATCCATGATGAGAATCTGTTCCTCCACATCCTCAGGTTTCTTCACTGAGATGTGGCGACATGATGGTGAGTTCAGGACACAAACCAGTTCTAACAAGTTCAAACCAGTCTGAGCTTGTTAGAACTCAAGCTGGTTTAGATCTTTATTCTGCTGGAATTGATGGATCAGAGGAAGGGTCAGGGATGGACACGGTCAGTATCAGTACTCATATGGTTTAAATGATGCTCAGCTGGTGTGAAGGGGCCCAGAGTTTTCCAAGTAAATATTCCCCACACCGTGATACCATCATTATTCTTAACTATTGATATAAGCAGAGCCGGCCCAAGGCACAAGAGAACAATGGTCCCCCAGGCCACAAGGGGCCTCCCATACAGACTTGCATTTTAACACAGATCTGAATTTTTACTTTTGCTTATCGAGGAGGAAAATATTAATAAATTTGATTTGACACTTTCAGCATAGATAATAATAAAAGAAACAAACTGGTAAAAATGCATCAGAATTGGTGAGTTTACTTTGTAAAAGTGCAAAGAATCATATTCTGTTTGATTATTGTGTTACCATAGTTACAAACTGATCCTACCAGTTTAATCTTTTCTTTGTGTTAGAGCTCAGTTTGATCACTAATACATCTCAGCAAATAACAACCCAGGGGTGCAACTACATACTTTTTCTTTAATAAAGATCAGTCTTGTTCAAACATTTCCATATAAGAGTCCCAACCTGTGCAGGGTTTCAAACAGGACACTGATGAAGTATTGTTGAGCAGTTTTGTGGAAGCGGAGAACTCCCACTAGGTTTGTGAAATACTGCAGCAGACATTTTCTAAGTTCCATGTCGCCTTTTGCCTTATTTCTCTGGACTGATATCTGCTTTTCATAACCTTGGTGTGATAGGGAC